>NC_140987.1:349789453-350389453 GCF_052327205.1 Somniosus microcephalus | reverse complement strand
ATTTGTTCAAGTATATCACAATCCCCCTGCCTGATTTCTATGCCTACATCATCCTTCTCCACAGTGAATACAGATGCAAAATATTCATTTAAAACCTCACCTACATCTTCCGGCTCTACACACAGATTGCCACTTTGGTCCCTAATGGGCCCTACTCTTTCCCTGGTTATCCTCTCGTCCTTAATATACTTAGAAAACACCTTGGGATTTTCCTTTATTTTGCCCGCCAGTGTTTTTTCATGCCCCTCTTTTCTCTCCTAATTTCTTTTTTAAGTACCCTCCTGCACTTTCTATACTCCTCTAGGGCTTCCACTATTTTTAGTCCTGTGTATCTGCCAAAAGCCTCCCTTTTTTCTCTAATCCATTCTTGTATACCCCTTGACATCCAGGGTTGCCTGGGCTTGTTGGTCCCACCTTTGACCTTTACGGGAACATGTTGGCGTTGTACTCTCTCTATTTCCTTTCTGAAAGATTCCCATTGCTCTGATGTGGATTTTCCTACAAGTAGCTGATCCCAGTCCATTTTGGCCAGATCCTGCCTTATCATATTAAAATCGGCCTTCCCCCAATTTAGAACCTTTATTTCCAGTCCATCTTTGTCCTTTTCCATGACTACCTTAAATCTCACTGTCACCAAAATGCTCTCCTACTGACACATCTACCACTTGCCCGGCTACATTCCCTAGAATTAGGTCCAGTACCGCCCCCTCTCTTGTAGGACTTTCTACATGCTGGCTCAAAATGCTCTCCTGGACGCAGTTTAAGAATTCTGCACCCTCTAAGCCTTTCACACTCTGACTATCCCAGTTAATATTGGGGAAGTTGAAATCCCCTACTATTATTACCCTATTATTTCTACACTTCTCTGAGATTTGCCTACATATCTGTTCCTCTATCTCCCCCTGACTGTTTGGAGGCCTATAGTACACTCTCAGCAAAGTGCTTGCCCCCTTTTTGTTTTTAAGTTCTACCCATATGGCCTCATTAGAGGAACCTGCTAAGATATCTTCCCTCCTTAAAGCAGTGTAATGTATATACCTTTAAGGGGGGAACTGCTTTTTACAGCTCATGTATGCTGTAGTACCGGCAGTGACCACACCTGTATATAGCACTGACTAGCAATCTGTACAGTTCAGTTCCAGAGTGAGCCACGTTGAGTAAACATCTGTTATACCGTTCTCCTGCAGTCTGTGTCTTACTACTGATGGACACAACATTGGCGACGAGGCAAATTCGATCCTACCTGCAACTCTGCATCACCTCCCAGGGATTCATTCCTGGAGACCAGTAGATTGGAGGTCAAGGCGAGAGACACGGGCGTCGACCACGGGCAACCACCCAGTCATCCAGCAGAGACTCGAGAATTGCGGGGGAGGCTGTTGAGAGCCAGGCTTGGCTTTCCAGTCGCGGTGGTCCAGCGAAATGGGCTGGCAACAGGTAGTGCGCAGATCCTTCCCGGACAGCGGCGGGCTAGAGCCCGACCGAGCGACACAGCAAAGGGCCGAGCAGCGTCGACGGGAGAGAGAGAGAGAGAGGGCAGAGCGCACAGGGCGCAGCCGGTGTTCAGGGGCTGAGCAGCATCGAGGAGCGGGAGAGAGACACGCAGAAACCTGCGAGGCGCCACCATTGCCACGAGGACCGCCGAGAGTGGCGTTGGCAGCAGCGCAGGAGAGGCGCGTGAAACCTACAGGGCGTTGCCATTGCCACGAGGACCGCCGAGAGCGGCGTTGGCAGCAGCGGGGGAGGAAGGAAAGCGCGGGAGATGCCATTTTAAGCCATTTTAAACCCCACCCAAAATGCCGAAGAGTGGCAGTATCACCGCATTTGACAATGAAGTCGAAGATTGGACTACATATGTCGAACGAATAGAGGTATACTGCAAGGCAAATGAGGTGTCAGATGACAAGAAAGCACCGGTATTGTTAAATTGAATGGGTGCAAAGACGTATGGCTTATTACGAAATCTAGTAACCCCAGCGAAGCCAGTGGAAAAGAGTTTTGGAGACATAGTGACGATACTACAGGAACATTTAAACCCCACACCGCTGCTGATAGCAGAAAGATTCAAGTTTCACAAACGGAACCAGCATAAGGATGAAAACAATGCTGAATATTTAACAGAACTGTGCAAACTATCAAAACACTGCCAGTTTGGAACGGGACTGGCAGATACCTTAAGGGACAAGATTGTGTGTGGGCTTCAAAGTGAAGGAACCCAGAAACGGCTTTTATCTGAAAAGGACCTTACGCTGGACAAGGCTTTCAGCATTGCGGTATCATATGAAGCAGCAGCACGGGGCGCTGCAGAGATACAACAGAGACCACAAGAATATGGCACAAACGAAATGTCATACAGAACAGAGAAGTGCTATCACTGCGGCAGAACAACACACGACCACAATGATTGCTAGTTCAAAGACAAAGTGTGCAGACAGTGTGGAAAAGTAGGACACATAGCATGAGTCTGCAGGTCAGGAAAGAAAACCAGCAATAAGAAATCTCCAAAAGAAAAGTACAAGAAGGTACATAAGGTGACGGAGAATAGTTCAGATGAACAAAAGAGTGATACCGACTCTGAAAACAGGGAGCTGAGTTGTCTGAAACTACATAATGTGATCAAAACGGAGGATCACCACACCATTTGGGTAACTCTCAAGATAGCAGGAGTCCAGGTAAAAATGGAATTGGACACAGGATCAGCCCTAACAGTCATAAACCGACGGGACTACAAGCGGCTATTCTCACACATACCCTTGAGAGACACAAAAATTATTTTGAAGATGTACACGGGGCAAAAATCTACCCCAAAGGAAAAATAAGGGTGACCGTTATATATAATGGTAAGGAAACATCAAAACTAGACCTGTATGTATTGCAAGATGGAGGACCACCATTACTGGGACATGAATGGATCAGGAAAATACAGCTGGATTGGCATTCCATACAAGCACTGACTGTGGCTGCCAAAAAGGATGACGACGTCACATCTGGGCGACTGTCAAAGATCCTAACCGATGCGCAAGAAGTGTTCCAGCAAGGACTCGGAACACTGAAAGGCATGACAGCAACAATTAAAATTGAAGAAAACGCAAGCCCAAAATTTTTTAAGGCCAGACCGATACCTTATGCGATCCGCCCAGCTGTCGAAGCAGAGCTGGAGAGTTTGGAACATTCAGGAGTACTGTCCAAGGTAGACTGGAGCGAGTGGGCTACACCCATCGTCCCTGTGATGAAAAAGTCATTCAGCAGCACGCCTGGGGAACCAAGGAAGGTTCGCATCTGTGGGGATTTTAAGGTAACAGTGAACCCAATCCTTCACACCGTGCAATATCCACTTCCGCGGATTGAAGATATTTTTGCCTCGCTATCTGGAGGGAAATGCTTCACTAAGATTGATCTGGCCCAGGCGTATCTGCAAATGGAGGTAGAAGAAGCATCAAAAAAATATGTCACAATCAACACCCATAAAGGTCTCTACCAATACCACCGGCTAGTATTCGGGGTAGCATCAGCTCCGGCTATTTGGCAAAGGGCAATGGAACAAGTCCTGCAAGGGATCCCAGGGACCCAGTGTTATTTGGACGACATCCTTGTCACGGGCGAAAATGACAGTGATCACCTCGCCAACCTGGAGCAGGTGCTCACTAGTTTGAAGGAATATGGGCTCCGAGCTAACCGCCCCAAATGCGAGTTTTTAAAAAAAACAGATCTCGTATTGTGGCCACGTTATCGATAAAGAGGGGTTACATAAGTCCCCAGAAAAGATTGAGGCAGTAGTCAAGGCTCCAGCACCGGAAAACGTGTCACAACTGAGGTCGTTCCTCGGGCTGGTAAACTACTACCATAAGTTCTTGCCAAATTTGTCTACAATACTACACCCACTGAACACCCTACTGCAAACTGGAGTGCCATGGAAGTGGAGTGACGAATGTAAATGAGCTTTCCAGAAGTGCAAAACACTAATCACATCGAAAGAGGTATTGGCCCATTTCAACCCAGCACTACCAATTCGGTTGGCGTGTGATGTGTCACCCTACGGCATTGGAGCGGTGCTGTCGCACAAATTCTCTGACGGCTCATAGAGGCCAATAGCCTTTGCATCACGATCACTAACCTCAGCCGAGCGTAACTACGCCCAGATTGGCAGGGAGGCCCTCAGCCTAGTGTGGGGAGTGAAAAAGTTCAATCAATATCTGCACGGGCAGAAATTCACCTTGCTGACTGATCACCAGCCTCTTGTCTCCATTTTTAATCCGAAGCAGGGCGTTCCGGTGATGACTGCGCAACGACTACAAAGATGGTCACTCTTCCTAGGGGCGCACCACTATGAGATTGAATATAAGGGCACGAAACAGCATGGAAATGCTGATGGGCTATCACGCCTGCCACTGCCTACTGCGGAGGAAGCACCAGCAGTGGATCCTGTCGAAATATTTCATTCGACTATAGCTGAGTACCTACCGGTAACTAATGCTCGTATAGAAAAGGAGACCTGAAATGACCCGACACTGTCTCGGGTATGTGATTTGACGGTGAAGGGATGGCCAGCACATGGCGACTCACTGTTGCCAGCATTCTCGACAAGAAGAGAACAGCTGTCATTGTGCCGGGGGACCTTGATGTGTGGATCCCGAGTGGTAATTCCACCCAAGTTAAGGGATAGAGTGCTCAATGAGCTTCATGAGGGCCATCTGGGAGGGGTGAAAATGAAAAGCCTTGCCAGGGCTTATGTGTGGTGGCCAGGAATCGATAAACAAATCGAGGACCTGACCAAGAGCGAGACACTCGGGAAAGGCGCTATCCAGAAAGGATCAGAAAGCCTCCCCAAAGACTGAATATATAAAGGGACTATTTTCAGCTAACATTGTATGTTAAAAGTGTTAATTGTAATTAGTTTGATATTTAATTGTTAAATGAGTGTTATGGTACTGTTAATCTAAAAGGGGAGGAATTGTGATGTATATACCTTTAAGGGGGGAACTACTTTTACAGCTCATGTATACTGTAGTACTGGCAGTGACCACACCTGTATATAGCACTGAGTAGCAATCTGTACAGTTCAGTTCCAGAGTGAGCCACGTTGAGTAAACACCTGTTGTAACGTTCTCCTGCAGTCTGTGTCTTACTACTGACGGACACAACAAGCAGTAATTAACTCCTTGACTAAAATTGCGACACCTCCTCCTCTTTCACACCCTCCTGTGTGTCCTCTGAAGATTCTATACCCCGGAATATTGAGGTGCACGTCCTGCCCCTCCCTCAACCATGTCTCTGTGATAGCAACAATATCATACTCCCATGTGTTCATCAACATCTTCAATTCATCTGCCTCACTCGCAAGACACCTTGCATTAAAATAAATGCCATCCAGCCTTGCCATACTCCCTTGTGCCATTTCATATTTACTCTGTCTTCCTCTATATTTGGCTGTGCATCACCCCCTACTATAGCTCCACTCCGTATCCCATGCCCCTGCCAAGTTAGTTTAAACCACCCCCCCCAACAGTACTAGCAAACCTCCCCGCAAAGATGTTGGTCCCGTTACGGTTCAGGTGCAACCCATCCATCCAGACCAGGTGACTTACCAACTTTCAGTAATGCTAATCTTTTTAGTACGTCTTCTCTATCTATTATTATCCGTCCATAACTTCCCTCTTCTCTTTTAGTGTAACCTTCATATCATCCGCTGCCTTTGTGAAGACAGATGCTAAGTACTCATTTAATACTTTAGCCATGTCCTCCGCCTTTACATTAAGATTTCCCTTTGTGTCCTTAATAGACCCAACTTTTTCCCTAGCAAACCATTTACGCTTTATATGTTTAGAACAAGTTTTAGGGTTCAATTTAATGTTGCTTGCTAATCTTTTCTCGTAACCTCTGGAATAACTTTTACAATTCCCTCTTTTCTTGTAACCTCTGTATTAACTTTTTCACTTCAATTCAATTCAATTCAATTCAAATCGCTTTATTGGCATGATAAGGTACATCTTATGTTGCCAAAGCATCAAAATACATTTATGGTTGAACACATAAACGCAGTTCTATTCATACAGTGTATAAACAGGTATATCCCTGAGTGTATAAATATACATTCGCATTATTTATATATACTCTTTTCTTAGTTTACTGGTTGTCCCTCTGTTCATGGCAAGCTGTAACATAGTGTGCCGCCAGTGCTACACAGCTTCTCTCCTCCCCCAGTAGGTATGGGAGTTTTTGGTTGTCATTCAGATTTCTGAATTCAGGGCATATTTGTGAGAATTTTTGGTAGAAATTCTCCCTGATGCCCTGATATTTTCCACAGGCTGTGAGGAAGTGCATCTCTGTCTCCACTACTCCCTGACTGCAGTGAGAGCATATCCTGTCCTCTCTTGGCAGCCTGGTCTGCCTGTGTCTGCCTTTTTCGATCGCTAGGCTATGTTCGCTAAGTCTGTACCTTGTCAAGGTTTTTCTCAGTTTGTTATCCTTTACCACGGTCAGGTAATCAGCTATGTTGTATTGTCTGTTTAGGGCCAAGTAGCAATTGAGTTTGCTTTGGGTTTTTGTTGTTTCTGCCCAATATGTCAGATATTTTTCCTTTTGCTTAGCGACGATTGTGTTGGGTCGAATTCTTTGTGTTACGCTGTCACTGTCCTGGGGCTGGTTATTGTTAGTAGTGTTAGTAGTTACTTCACTGAGTCCCAGGACTAGTTGACTGAGGGTATTCTTCTTTATGGTCAGCTCTTGGCATTTCAGGGCGTCGTAGTGATAGCATTGGGGGTTGCTCATTTGTAGGTGATTCCAAAATTTGGTGGCTCTTTTTTGGATAGTGATTATTAATGGATATTGGCCTAGTTCCGCCCTGCATGCATTGTTTACTGTTTTCCTTTGAGTCCGGAGGATACTTTTACAGAATTCTGCATGTAGGATCTCAATTGGGTGTTTGTCCCATTTTGCAAATTCTTGTTGTGTTAGCAGTCCCCATACCTCACTGCCATAGAGTGCAATTGGTTCAATTACTGATTTGAAAATTTTGAGCCAAATGCTAATTGGGATTTCTATTTGGATTGATTTTTTAATGGCATAGAAAGCCCTTCTTGCTTTCTCTTTCAGTTCATTCACAGCCAGTTTGAAGTTTCCCGTAGAACTGATTTTTAAGCCCAAGTATGTGTAGTGAGTGGTTTGTTCAATTTTGGTTGTTCCTAGTGTGAAATTTATTTTGGGTCCCTGATGTTTGGCTCTTTGCTGGAACACAAGGACTTTGGTTTTTTGTGGATTTATTGTCAGGGCCCAAGTCTGGCAGTACGACTCCAACAGGTCCAGGTTCTGCTGTAGACCCTCCTTAGTTGGTGACAGCAGAACCAGGTCGTCTGCATAGAGGAGGAATTTAACCTTGGATTCATATAGGGTGAGGCCGGGTGCTGTAGATTGTTCAAGTAGTTTTGCCAATTCATTTATGTAAATATTAAAGAGTGTCGGTGAGATTGGCGAGCCCTGCATCACCCCCCGCCCCTGTGGGAAGTATTTTGTTTGTTTGTCTCCAATTTTAACTGCACATTTGTTGTTTGTATACATTGATTTAATTACATCATATGTTTTCCCCCCTACCCCGCTTTCGATAAGTTTCAGGAATAAACCGCCATTACCTCCTGTACTGTCCATAATCTTTCTGGTTATTAACTGAATCTTGCTCCTGGCATTTTTTATAAACTGCCTTTTTCTGTTTTAATTTTAACTTTTATTTCTCTTGTCATCCAGGGTGCATTAGCTTTGGATGCTCTACCTTTTCCCTTCAAAAGAATATGCCTGGTTTGTACGTGAACTATCACTTCCCTGAATGCCCTCCATTTCTCCGTTACTGCTTTACCCTGCAATCGCCTTTTCCAATCTACCTGTGCTAGGTCCCTTCTTAAATCACTGAAATTAGATCTTCCCCATTTGAGCATTTTTACCTTTGATATTTATAGGACTCTTTCCATAACTAAACTAAATCATGTTCTAGTCACTGTTAGCTCGATGATCTCCTACTGTAACACTCTCCACTTGCCCTACTTTATTTCCCAGAACCAGATCCAACACTGCTTCCTTCCTTGTTGGACTGGAGACATATTGATCGATAAAGTTCTCCTGTGCATGTCAGAAATTCCTCTCCTTTCCTACCCTTAGCACTATGTTTTACCCAGCCTATATTTGAGTAATTAAAGCCTCCTAATATTACTACTCTATTTTTGTTACACACCTTTGAAATTGACCAACAAATGTGCTCATCTATCTCCTTCTCACTGTTTGGAGCTCTATAAAAAAAACTTCCAGCAATGTAACAGCTCCTCCTCTGTTTCTTCAGTCCTAGAACCATCTAGTAGATCCTTTCTATTTAGAACTGTATCATCACCCTAAATCAATACTGCCACATCCCAGGTAACCAGGAATTTGAAGATCCCATTCCTGGTCTTGTTTGAGCCATGTCTCTGTTAATGCAACCACGTCATAATCCCATGCGACAACTTATGGCTGCAGCTCACCAACCTTATTAGTTGCACTATAGACATTGACGTACATACAACTTAATACCTCCTTTGTTACTTTTGCTATTTTCCTCAGTCTGGTCCCTACAATTTTTTTGATATTTCTAATTTTACTGCTGTTTATATATCTCCCTGTCCTCTGATTTCATTGCTGCTCTTTTTTGTTATTTTCTGGAGAAGAAGAAGGAGAAGGAGAAGGAGGAGAAGAAGAAGAAAAAAAAGTAATTAGCAGCCTTCCGTGAGCCATGCTGCAGCGAGTGGGGTAGTATTGTGAGCAAAGGCACAGTTACTAAGGAAATGCATAAGGGTGATGAGTTGATATCCTGATGTCATATTGGATGGATAGATGTATAACGTTGGATTGGAATATTTGCTTTGCAGTGGCTTTTATTTCAGCATTGTGGCCAAGAGGACGCTACGATGGTCAGTAACAGAGGGAAGGTAAGGTGTGGGACAGATGTTGAAAGGGGAATAGGGGTTATGGTCACTGCTACCATCCCGGATTCCTTCCCAGATATCCTGGCCAGAAAGGGGCTGTCTTGGTTGCTTTTACCAGGCGTAAGATTTTTAAGGGTTTTCTGCGGGCAGAGGTTCTCCAGAAAGCGGAACTATCCCCCCGCAGAGGCCCTTCTCTAGAGCAGGCGTCCGATCTGTCAAGAGCATTCTTGACAGATCGGAAATACCGGTTTTCAGCACATGCACTTCGCATGCCTGAAACCGACATTTCCGATGTCCCTACGGGTGTGTACACAGCGCGTACACACCCGTAGGCATCGGAAAATACGGGCCAATGAAAGGTTTTGATAGAGTAACTAAGGAGAAACTGTTTACACTGGCAGGAGGGTCAGTAACCAGAGGACACAGATTTAAGATAATTGACAAAAGAACCAGCGGGGAGATGAGGATAATTTTTTTTACTAATTGCTATGGTCTGGAATTCACTGCCTGAAAAGGTGGTGGAAGCAGATTCAATAAAAACATTCAAAGGGAATTGGATAAATACTTGAAAAGGAAACTTTTGCAGGGCTATGAGAAAAGAGCAATGATGTGGGACTAATTGGATAGCTCTTTCAAAAGAGCCGGCACAGGCACCATGGGCTGAATTGTCTCCTTCTGTGCTGTATGATTCTATGATAACAATACAATAAACCAGGTGGAAGCACATTAGTAATAGTACAGCCATTAAAATAAGAGGTTATTTGACTGCATGGCATCAATGGTGAATGGTAAATGTGAGTCTGCAAATGTTGCCTGTTGGAGGCAGACAGATTTGTTATGTAACTAGACACATGTATTTGGAAAGCAGTGGCAAATAATAAGTAGTGAAGAACAGCTCTGGAATGCTCCTGGAGGGTTTAGGAATGTGTAGTTGTATTATAACTCAATGGGTAATGACAGACTGGTGAGAAAAGTGGATATGACTCATTATGTTAATTGTTCTATAGTTCTGCTGTTTAGTATAACATAAGCATATAAACAATTTGTATGTTTACAAAGAAGCGTCTAGCAATGTATTAATTGGGCAGCAGTGTTCTAATGTGCATACTCATGTGAGCACTGATGCACTGTGCCTTCAGGTACTGTACTCTTTGCCCATGCAGAAGTCTCTTGATAAATACTAATTGGATGATTATAATCTATAACTTTGGGCATGTCAGGGGAGGAAGTGGTTTTGTATGAGACATCCTCCCCACAGTTTAATAAAACCCAGAAAAACATGGAAAAGAAAACATGGTCAATTTTTCAATATCATATCCCATCGGAGTCAAGTAAATACAAGTTTGCGATTGTTTTTAAATGATATGGTGCAATATTCCATAGAGGGGCCAAGGAAGCACAGCTTCCAACAAACAATATTAATTTCATGCTATCTTAATGAGCATTGGGGCACTTTTATATGTTAAAGGCACAATATAAATGCAAGCTGTTACTGTTTATTAACCCTGTCTTGGGTCCTTATTCAGAATTTGTTTTTTATTCATTTATGGGATATGGGCATCGCTGGCAAGGCCAGCATTTATTGCCCATCCCTAATTGCCCTCGAGAAGGTGGTGGTGAGCCGCTTTCTTGAACCGTTGTAGTCCGTGTGGTGAAGGTACTTCCACAGTGCTGTTAGGTAGGGACCCAGCGACGATAAAGGAACAGTGATATATTTCCAAGTCAGGATGGAGTGTGACTTGGAGGGGAACTTGCAGGTGATGGTATTCCCGTGCGTCTGCTGCCCTTGTCCTTCTAGGTGGAAGAGGTCGTGGGTTTGGTAGGTGCTGTCGAAGAAGCCTTGGCAAGTTGCTGCAGTGCATCTTGTAGATGGTACACACTGCAGCCACTGTGCGCCGGTGGTGAAGGGAGTGAATGTGTAAGGTAGTGGATGGGGTGCCAATCAAGCAGGCTGCTTTGCTCTGGATGGTGTTGAGCTTCTTGAGTATACTTGAAGCTGCACTCATCCAGGCAAGTGGAGATTATTCCATCACACTCTTGACTTGTGCCTTGTAGATGGTGGAAAGGCTTTGGGGAGTCAGTGAAAGGATAATTACTAGTCCTAGCCCCTTTAGGGCTACCCCGGATCAGACATATTCCTCAGACGTTCACTTTCAACTAAAGTTTGAGGTAGCTGAATCCTAAAGACGCTTCCGGACTATCTCTCCCTAAAGGAAAGGAACAACCTAAAAATGTTACCATCCTCCAGATAGCACTTTTAATAAGTTTAGCTAGACTGTAACATTCCGGATATTATGAGGATCCGGAAAACTCCCCCAGAGTTCTGCAACTCCTCACCGAAGGGTGTACAGAGATTGAGTTCGCAAATTTGATACTGAAATATTATGTGAGACAATTCTAAAATATATAGATTTATTAAAGAACCGACATGTCAATTGCAACATTAACAGTTCCAAAAAGAGAAAGCTTACAATTCTATTATCAGAGAACCTACTCTCAAATCTTAACTTCGCTACAGTTTTACAGTTCTTAGTTTTCTACAGGATATCCACCAAAATCAAATACCTTTGATCCTCCAGGTACAAAGAGTTGGAGATTTACAGAGCCACCTCTGAAGCTGAGAATTGCCTTACCCCTATAAAGCGAGTCTACTATCCCATTTGAGAGTTCAATATTTATACCCTTTTTCAGTGGTGTTTCCTTTAAGGTTTTCTGCTGATGTAAGCTAATTATCTCTAGTCATTTTTCTGCTGACCCCTGCAATTCTTACAGTCACCTCAGCTGGTAGCATTACAGAATGATGTCTCTTCTCTAGGTATTCTAAGATTACCATAAAAATGGTGTAACAGCAGGTGCATCTTACTTGATGTCATTTTTACGAAGGCAGGTGTTTCTTGATTTTATGTGCTTCTTTACGAAGTGTAAATTAGAACACCTTAACCAGGGTGAACCATTGTCTTGTTCCAAAAGATTCAGACTGTTGGGAGCCTTTAACCTTCTGTTTCAATAAGGTTATTGATTCAATGTCAACAACAATCTTATCTCAATAGCCAAAATGCTATCACAGCTTTTTCATAGTTAGGTTTCTAGATTTCCAAACCCAGTTTGTCATGTTTTAATAAGACCAGAATTCTTTCATAGAATGGTGTATTTTTCTGAATAAGTTATATGGCTTATTCCTTCACATCAGGAGGTGAGTCACTCACCACAGAATACCCAGCCTCTGACCTGCTCTTGTAGCCACAGTATTTGTGTGGCTGGTCCAGTTAAATTTTTGGTCAATGGTGACCCCCCAGGTGATGGTGCTCCTATGTGCCTGCTGCCTTTTGTCCTTCTAGGTGGTAGAGGTTGTGGGTTTTGGAGGTGCTGTCGAAGAAACCTTGGCGAGTTGCTGTGGTTCATCTTGTAGATGGTACACACTGCAGCCACTGTGTACTGGTGGTGGAGGGAGTGAATATTTAAGGTGGTGGATGGGGCGCCAATCAAGCGGGCTGCTTTGCCCTGGATGTTGATGGTGGGGGATTCGACAATTGAATGTCAAGGGGCAGTGGTTAGACTTTCTCTTGTTGGAGACGGTCTTGCCTGGCACTTATGTGGCGTGAATGTTAGTTGTTACTTATCAGCCCACACCTGAATGTTGTCCAGGTCCTGCTGCATGCCATATGGATTGCTTCATTATCTGAGTAGTTGCGAATGGAACTGAACACTGTGCAATCAACTGCGAACATCCCCACTTCTGACCTTAGGATGGAGGGAAGGTCATTGATGAAGCAGCTGAAGGTGGTTGGGCCTAGGACACTGCCCTGAGGAACTCTTGCAGCTATGTCCTGGAGCTGAGATGATTGGCCTCCAACAACTACAACCATCTTACTTTGTGCTAGATATGGCTCTAGCCAGTGGAGAGTTTTCCCCCTGATTCCTATTGACTTCAATTTTACTGGGGCTCCTTGATGCCACACTCAGTCAAATGCTGACTTGATGTCAAGGGAAGTCACTCTCACCTCACCTCTGGAATTTAGCTCTTTTGTCCATATTTGGACCAAGGCTGTAATGAGGTCTGGAGCTGAGTGGTCCTGGCAGAACCCAAACTGAGCATCAGTGAGCAGGTTATTGGTAAATGCCGTTTGATAACACTGTCAACAACACCTTCTATCACTTTGCTGATGATTGAGAGTAGACTGATGGGGCGGCAATTGGCTGGATTGGATTTGTCCTGCTTTTTGTGGACAGACATACCTGGGCAATTTTAGACTTTGTCGAGTTCATGCCAGTGTTGTGGCTCTACTGGAACAGCTTGGCTAGAGACATGGCTAGTGCTGGAGCACAATTCTTCAGCACTACAATCAGGATGTTATTGGGACCCCATAGACTTTGCTGCATCCTGTGCACTCAGCTGTTTCTTAACATCACGTGGAGTAAATCGAATTGGCTGAAGACTGATATCTGTGATGGTAGGGACCTCAGGAGGAGGTCGAGATGGATCATCCACTCAGCACTTCTGGCTGAAGATGGTTGTGGACACTTCAATCTTGGCTTCTGCACCCATTGAGGATGGGGATGTTCATGGAGCCTCCTCCTCCCGTTAGTTGTTTAATTGTCCACCACCATTCACGACTGGGTGTGGCAGGACTGCAGAGCTTTGATCTGACCTGTTGGTTGTGGGATTGCTTAGCTCTGTCTATAGCATGCTGTTTCCGCTGTTTAGCATGTATGTAGTCCTGTGTTGTGGCTTCACCAGGTTGGAACCTCATTTTTAGGTATGCCTGGTGCTGCTCCTGGCATGCTCTTCTACACTCCTCATTGAACCAAAGTTGGTCCACTGGCCTGATGGTAATGGTGGAGTGCAGAATATGCCGGGCCATGAGGTTACAGAATGTGGTGGTATACAATTCTGCTGCTGCTGATGGCCCACAGTGCCTCATGGATGCCCAGATTTGAGCTGCTAGATCTGTTCTGAATCTCTCCCATTTAGCATTGTGGTAGTGCCACACAACACGATGGAAGATGTCCTTAATGTGAAGATGGGACTTCATCTACACAAGGATTGTGCGGTGGTCACTCCTACCAGTACTGTTCTGGACAGATGCATCTGCAGCAGATAGATTGGTCAAGTAGGTTTTTCTCTTGTGTTGGTTCTCTCACCACCTGCTGCAGGTCTAGTGTGGCAGCTATGCCCTTCAAGACTCAGCCAGCTCGGTCAGTATTGGTGCTATCGAGACACTCTTGGTGATGGACTTTGAAGTCTTCCACCCAGAGTACATTCTGTGCCCTTGCTACCCTCAGTGCTTCTTCCAAGTGGTGTTCTGCATGGAGGAGTAATAATTCATCAGCTGAGGGAGGGTGGTAAGTGGTAATCAACAGGAGATTTCCTTGCCCAAGTTTGACCTGATGCCATGAGACTTCATAGTGCCTGGAGTCAATGTTGAGGACTCCCAGGGCCACTCCTTCCCAACTGTATACCACAGTGCCATCACCTTTGGTGGGACTGTCATGCCTAGGTGGCAGGACCTACCTAGGGATGGTGATGGAGGAGTTTGGGACATTGGTATGATTCTGTGAGTATGGCAATGTCGGGCTATTGCTTGACTAGTCTGTGAGACAGCTCTCCCAATTTTGGCACAAGTGCTCAGATGTTAGTGAGGAGGACTTTGCAGGGTCGACTGGGCTGGGTGTGCCTTTGTTGTGTCTGAATCCGGTGTTGAGGTCGATGCCGGGTGATCCGACCGGTTTTATTCTTATTATTGTTTTTCATAGCCATTTGTTTGTTACAACTGAGTGGCTTGCTAGGCCATTTCAGAGGGCAGTTAAGAGTCAACCACATTGCTGTGGGTCTGGAGTCACATATCGGCCAGACTGGGTAAGGACGGCAGATTTCCTTCCCTAAAGGACATTAGTGAACCAGATTGGTTTTTACGACAATCCGGTAGTTTCACGGTCACCATTACTGATACTAAATGCACCACAAATGAGAAAGATCATTACAATTTTTGGGAACTGACTATGGAAAATTACTTGTGTTGTGATAAGATTCTGCCAGTAAATGCACTGTAAACACATTCTTGCATTACAATTGGATTACTATTTAGCAAATGAGCTCCAATTATTCTCTGCAGACACTGCGCGATGGCAGTTCGAGCAGAGCGAACCACAAGTGCGATCTCCTAGCAGGACACCCTCAGACCCTGATCTTCCTATTGGCCCCAATTTCAATATTCCTGGTATGCTATTTAACATGAGCAGGAAGAGAAGAGGAAGTCCGGGCACTTCTTGGGCCTGAAAGGAGCAGCAACCTGAAATGGGGCAGGTACAATGGAAGCCCCGTGAAAGAACCAGAAGGACCTTGATTTTCAGAGCTTGCTGGGAACAGGACTTTAATTTTGTCTTAAATCCAGAAACGCAAATTTGCCCACCTGTACTCTTTACATTTATTTACATGCGTCATCGGTGATGAATGTGTTGGTGATGCTGTGCCGTGGATGGGTTGGCAGCTGCACCCCAAGCAGGAATCTGGGCACTGTTGCAGTGTGTCTTGAAAGGAGTTGCTAAAAAAAGGGGTAGCACCGTGGTACCAAGCAGTGGGTGGAGGAATAGGGAAAACAAGTGTCGGTAGGAAGAATGATGGTGTGGCAATAGGAGGGGGCAAGTTTGAGTTTTGTCATAGGTTGGGGTACTTGTATCGTCAGTGGAAGGAGGATTTTTGTTCTGTGATAGAGAAACATGTTAATGGCTCAAGAGATGGCCAGATTAATTTCTTCAGCAGCAATCAAGGGGCCTTGTGATTGTTTCCCCACCATCTTTCTCACACAAGACAGAAGTGTCTTTATCAAATCGTATGAGACTAACAGCATTCAGCAACAAACTTTGAAGCAGAAAAACTATTTTTGGGGGATCAAAAAGCCAAAAATAAGGCCCTTTCTTTTCCATAGCAGCATCTCTCTCCAAACCCAAAAGCAGCTAAATGGCACCTGAAGAAGTAGTGACACCAGTAGGTTTCTATGTTAGCAGGCTGTCCCTGATCGTCACCCAGCACTACTACAGGAAATCTGTGTGTCAAACCTTCTGACATCAACTTACATATAACTTACAACGCAGCACGCTCTTTAGATGCTGACACCAGAAGAGCCACAGAGGAAGTTCGGGTGTAATACTGTTCACATGCAGAACAGGGAAAGGATTCATAGAATCATAGAATCTTACAGCACAGAAGGAGGCCATTTGGCCCATCGTGCCTGTGCCGTCACTTTGGTAGAACTATTCAATTAATTCCACTCCCCTGCTTTTTCCCCATAGCCCTGCAATTTTTTCCCTTCAAGTATTTATCCAATTCCTTTTCGAGCATTACTATTGAATCTGTTTCCACCAACCTTACAGGCAGTGCATTCCAGAGCACAACACCTCGCTGTGTAAAAAAACATTTCCTCATGTTGCCTCTGGTGTTTTTGCTAATCACCGAAAATCTGTGTCCTCTAATTACCGACCATTCTGCCATTGGAAATATTTTTTTAAATTTACTTTATAGAAACTGTTCATGATTTTGATCACCTCTATCAAATCTTCTCTTAACCTTCTCTATTCTAAGGAGAACAACACCACCTTTTCCAGTCTCGCCACATAACTGAAGTCCCTCATCCCTGGTACCAGTCTAATAAATCTCTTCTGCACCCTCTCCAAGGTCTTGACATCCTTCCTGAAGTGCGGTACCCAAAATTAAACATAATGGCCCAGAAATTCGGGTCCCAACGCGTGAGTACGCACGGGGTACTTACGCGTGGACCCGATCAAAGTGCCGGTTTCTTGCATGCACTGTGCATGCGCGAGAAACTGGCACTTCCGTTCCTCTGAACGAATGGGTTCAGAGGTCGAACGCGTGCGCGCGGGTGTCTGCGCGTGCGCTTTGAACTTACGTTTTTTTTTGCAGGTTTTTCCGTGAGGGTAAGTCTTTAGATTTTAGCAATGTAAAAACCAGGCGTAAGGCCTGCATTTTAAAAGGTAAGTGGTCAATTAATTAAAATTAAAACATTTTTTCCACAGGTTTATTATTTTTAAATACTTTAAAGCAAGGTAAGTTTATTTTTAGCCAAGATTTTTTATAAAATTATTTTTTTCAAAAATTTAAATTATTGTTTAAAATAGTTAATGTAATTTATAGTTTATTTAAAAAGTGTGATTTAAAAAAAATGTATTTGAAGGTTTACTGTTATTTTGGGGCCCGTATATTCATAAGTTTAGACAGGTCTTCCTGTCAATCTTATGAATGGGCTTTTCCTCCTCTGATTGGCTGCCCATGGCTCACGTGATCCCAGGGGATGCATCGCACTAACTACGCACCTGGGACACGCAAGCACAGCGCGCCGGGAGTTGGAGCAGGCCCTGGAGCGGAATTCCACGGGAGCCCAGAGCTCAACTGCCGGCGCGCAAGGTAAGTGCAGGTCGGGGGCTTGCACCCGCGGGAAGCCCCCGACCCAAATTTCTGGGCCAATACTCCAACTCAGCTGCATGGGGTGGGGGGTGGAAGAAGATTACAAGAGAAATAGTGAAAGGGGATTCATTGGTTAGGGGAACAGATAGGCATTTCTGTGGACGCAGACGTGACTCCAGGATGGTATGTTGCCTCCTTGGTGCCAGGGTCAAGGATGTCACTGAGCAGCTGCAGGACACTCTGAGGGTGAACAGCCAGAGTTCATTGTCCATATCGGTACCAACGACATAGGCAGAAAGAGGGATGAGGTCCTGCAGGCAGATTATAGGGAGCTAGAAAAGAGATTAAAAAGCAGGACCTCAAAGGTAGTAATCTCCGGATTACTCCCAGTGCCATGTGCTAGTGAATACAGGACTAGGAGGATAGACCAGATGATTGCGTGGCTGGAGCGATGGTGCAGGAGGGAGGGCTTTAGATTCATGAGGCATTGGGACCATTTCTGGGGAAGGTGGGACCTGTACAAGCCAGACGGGTTACAACTCAACAGAGCTGGGACCAATATTCTCATGGGGAGGTCTGCTAGTGCTGTTGGGGAGCGTTTAAACTAGCTTGGCAGGGGGATGAGCACCAGCATATAGGAGTAGAAAAGAGAAATAAGGTGCACAAAAGAGTGAGTGTGTTGGACAGTACTGGAGAAGAAAGTCGTACTAGAGGTGGAAATAGTACCATATTAGATAGGAGCAGACTAAGAAAGACTACAAAAAATTCAAAAATGGGTTTAGAATGCATGTAACCAAATGCACAAAGTGTGGTGAATAAGGTTGGTGAGCTAAGCACAATTAGCCATGTGGCAATATGATGTTGTGGCAATAACGGAAAGGTGGCTAAAAAATGGTGAGGACTGGGCACTTAATATTCAAGGGTACAAGGTGCTCAGAAAAGATAGGGAAGGAAAAAAGGGAGGTGGGTGGCAATGCTGATTAAGGAAGACATTGTAGTGTTGGAAAGGGAGGATGTCCTTGAGGGGACAAGGACAAAATCCATTTGGTTAGAATTGAGGAGCAAAAAGGGTATGATCACGCTATTGGGGTTATTATACAGGCCTCCAAATATTGAGAGGGAGGTAGAGGAGCAAATCTGCAGGGAAATCGCAGAGATATGTAAGAGCTATAGGCCTAGAAATTCAGTTTGGGCCCGCCAGCTCGCTTGCGCCCAGAAGTTACCGCTGCGCGCGGAGCCACTTGCACCCGCCGGAAATTCAGTTTCAGCGCCCCACGTCGAAGCCGGCCGCTATTCAAGGGTTTCGGCGCCCCCGCTTGGGGCGCTGAAACTGAATATCGGCGCGCTAGGTGCCGCAGCGCCACCCGCTGCGGAGCAGCAGGCTGCGGTACTGCAGGCCTTCCTCCCTCTCTTAAGGGGGAGGTGCCTGCAACAGCGAGATCGCCGCTCGCTAGTGCCGGCAAATGAGCCCGGCACCACGGAGAAGTGTCGGGCTCCCGGAAAACAGCCGGCAATGCCGCAGGGGGGGGGGGTGGAGGAGGCCGGGGAAGGAGGTGCGGGCAGGCGGCCGCCGAAAAAGCGGCCGGCCGCACATCCGCCTTAACTCGCCCCACTAACGCTACAGTACAGCCCCGTTTTCTGATCGCTGTTTGCGGCCGCTGCGGAAGAGGCGGCCGCAACTCAATATGGCGGTCGGGCCGGTAGCGGGGCGGTAGCGGGGCACTGCGCACACCGATGATGTCATCGGTGGCGGCGCAGCGCTACTGGCTAACGCCGCCATTATCGCAGCGCTGAATATCGGCGAAAGCTCAGCAAGTGGCGCAAAAGCCCTCTTTGGGCGAAAACTGGGCGCAAAGCCTACTGAATTTCTAGCCCATAGTGTGATGATATTGGGGGACTTTAATTACCCAAATATCAATTGGGATAATGCTAGGGTAAAGGGAAAGGAGGGAGAGGAATTTCTGAAATGTATTCAGGAGAATTTCCTTGACCAATATGTTCTTGGCCCAACTAGGAAGGAGGCATTGCTGGATCTGGTGCTGGGGAATGAGGTGGGCCAGGTCGACCAAGTGTCTGTGGGAGAACACTTGGGTACGAGTGATCATCGTATCATAAGATTTAGATTAGCAATGGAGAGGAGCAAGGAACAATCTAGAGTGGAACTTCTAAGGTGGAATAGAATTAACTTCAATGGGATGCGAAAGGATCTAGCCAGCGTAAAATGGAACCAAAGACTGACAGGAAAAACTGTAACAGAACAATGGGTGATCTTTAAGGAGAAGATGTTTCAAATACAGGCTAGGCACATTCCAGCAAGAGGGAAGGGTAAGGGAACCAAAGTAAGGGCTCCTTGGGTGACGAGGGAGATAGAGAAGATGATGAAACAAAAAAGAGGGTGTATGATGAATGTCAGGTGAATTATTCAAGGCAGAACCAGACCAAATACAATAAGTTGAGAGGGGAAGTGAAGATGAAAATGACATTTGCAAAGAGAGAATATGAGAGTAGAATGGCGGTTAGCATAAAAGGATACCCAAAAATCTTCTACCGGCATGTAAACAGTAAGAGGTGGGGTGGGGCCTATTAGAGACAAAGAAGGTGATATATGCTTAGAGGCACAGGGCAAGGCTAGAATACTCAATGAGTACTTTGTATTGGTGTTTACTAAGGAGGTGGATGCTGACAAAATATCGGTAGAAGTGGAAAAAGGTAGAAGCAATGGAAGGGGTGAAAATTGATAGACAGGATGTACTAGAAAGGCTGGGTATACTTAGAGTGGACAAGTCGCCTGGTCCAGATGGCTTGCATCCCAGGTTGCTAAGGGAATTGGGGAAGGAGATAGTGGAAGGGCTTGCCATAATTTTCCAATCTTCCCTAGATGCAGGGGAGGTGCCTGAGGATTGAAAAGTGGCAAATGTGACACCATTGTTCAAGAAAAGGTGAAAGGACAATCCTAATAACTACAGGTCAGTCAGTTTAACATCAGTGGTGGGTAAAGTTTTAGAAACAATAATCAAAGAAAATATTAACGGGTATTTGGAGAGGTTTAAGCTAATTAAGGAGAGCCAACACGGATTTGTAAAAGGCAGATCGTGTTTGACCAATCTAATTGAATTTTTTGATGAAGTAACAGAGAGGATTGATGAAGGGAATGCAATGGATGTTGTTTACATGGATTTTAGGAAGGCGTTTGATAAAGTACCACATAGAAGGCTGGTTAATCAAATTGAGGCTCATGGAATAGGTGGGTCAGTGGTAGTTGGATAAGGAACTGGCTTAAGGACAGAAAACAGTGAGTTGTGATAAATGGCTGTTTTTCAGACTGGAGGATGGTATACAGTGGTGTTCCCCAAAGGTCAGTGCTGGGGCCACTGCTTTTTTGATATATATAAATGACCTGGATATTGGAATACAGAGTCGAATTTCTAAATTTGCCGATGACACCAAACTTGGGGGTGTGGCAAACAGTGATTATGATACCAATCGACTGCAACAGGACATAGAAAGGCTAGCAGAATGGGCAGACAAGTGGCAATTGGAATTTAATGCAGAGAAGTGTGAGGTGATGCATTTTGGCAGAAGGAACAGGGAGCGGCAATATACACTTAATGACACAGTTTTAAAGAGTGTGTAGTGACAGAGGGACCTGGGAGTTAATGTGCATAGGTCCCTGAAGGTGGCGGGACATATTGAGAGAGTGGTTAGCAAAGCATATGGGATCTTGGGATTCATAAATAGAGGTATTGAGTACAAAAGTAGAGAAGTTATGCTGAACCTTTATAAAGTGCTGGTTAGGCCACAACTGGAGTATTGTGTCCAGTTCTGGTCACCACACTTTAAGATGAATGTGAAGGCACTTGAGAGGGTGCAGAGGAGATTTACCAGAGTGATTCCAGGGATGGGGGATCTTAGCTACAAGAACAGGTTGGAGAAGCTGGATTTATTTTTATTAGAGCAAAGGAGGTTGAGGAGTGATTTGATAGAGGTGTACAAGATTATGACGGGTTTGAATAGGCTAGACGGGGAAAGGCTGTTCTCACTAGTTGATGGTACATGGACTAGGGGACACAGATTTAAGGTTTTGGGCAAGAGATACAGGGGGGATGTGAGGAAAAACTTTTTTACGCAGCGAGTGGTGAGGCCCTGGCACTCGCTGCCAACGGAAGTGGTGGAAGTGGAGAAACTCAATGTTTTCAAGGGGAGACTGGATAGGCACTTGAGGGAAATAAACTTGCAGGGCTTCGGGGATAGAGCGGGGGAATGGGACTGACTGGATTGCTCAACAGAGAGTCGCCACAGACTCGATGGGCCGAATGGCCGCCTTCTGTACCGTTATAACTCTATGGGCTGGATTTTGCCAATGGGGAGCTTTTGGAGGCGGGACTCCCAATTGTCGGGTTTCAGTCTCGCCTCCATTGACTTCTGGCCAATCCACGCTATTTTTCCTTGATTGACCTGCCCAGCAGGTTTAGCAGGCCAATTAAGGGAAAGCCGGTGACAGAGAACGTCAGTGACGTTTTTTCTGTCAAAAATGTTTGACAGATGAATTTTCATCATCTGTGAAGCTGTCAAACACTGACATTCTCTGTTGTTTGATGAGTCCTTGTATTCAAGACTCATCAAACCTCTTTTGTGAGCAGAAATCAGATGGATGTTGCATCGGAGAATGCAGCAGCCATCTGTCAACTCTGCTGGTGAGATGTGAGACTCTCCGCATCCCCAACTGTTGAAGCCTGCAGGAAGAAACAAAGGTAAGTAAACATTTTCTATCACTTTTCACTCACCTCAGATACTCACCTCTCCACACTTGCACCCATCACTCACCTCCACAGTACACTTTCCGACCCCTCCGACCGCCGCAGATCCACTGCTCGCCTCGGTGAACCAGGCGGGGTTTTCCGACGTCGGGAAGCCCGCACTTGCAGGGTTAAAATGGGGATAATCCTCTTAACTGCCTGTTAACTACCTGTTAACAGGCAGTTAAGTGGCTGTAATCCCCTTCCCACCTCAGGGAGGCGGCTCCCAGCGCAAGTCGGGTACCCGCATCCTGGGAAGATGGCACGGAGGCGGGTTGGGGGTCGGATGGGCACCTGTCCCCAGGTTCTGCCATTTTCACGGCAGTCCCGCCTCTAAACCCGCCTCCCCAGAGCTGGTAAAACTCCCCCCTCTGACTCTATGAGGCCTAACCAGTGTTTTATAAAGGTTTAGCATAACTTCCTTGCTTTTGTACACTATTAATAAAGCCAAGGATCCCGTATGCTTTTTTAACAGCATTCTCAACCTGTCCTGCCACCTTCAAAGACTTGTGTACGTACACCCCCAGGTCTCTCTGTTCCTGCATCCCCTTTAAAATTGTACCATTTAGTTCATATTGCCTGTCCTCATTCTTCCTACCAAACTGTATCACTTCATACTTCTCTGCATTAAATTTCATCTGCCATGTGTCTGCCCATGTTACCAGTCTATGTCCTCTTGAAGTCTATTGTTTACTACATTTCCACCCAGGTCATTAATATATATCAGAGCAGTGGTCCTAATGCTGACCCCTGGGGAACACCACTGTATACTTCTCTCCAGTCTGATTAACAACCGTTCACCACTACTCACTGCTTTCTGTTTCTTAGCCAATTTTGTATCCATCCTGTCACTGCCCCTTTAATCCCATTGGCTTCAACTTTGCCAACAAGATTATTATGAGGCACTTTGTCAAACGCCTTTTGAAAGTCTATATACACATCAACTGCACTACCTTCATTAATCCTCTCCGTTACTTCATCAAAGAACTCAATCTAGTCAGTCAAACACGATTTGCCTTTAACAAATCCGTGCTGACTTTCATTTATTAGCCCATACTTTTCCAAATGCCAATTAATTTTGTCCCAGATTATAGTCTCTAAAAGTTTCCCCACCACCGACATAAGGCTGACTGGCCTATAGTTGCTGAGTTTATCCCCCTCCCCTTTTTTAAACAGGGGTGTAGCATTTGCAATCCTCCAATCCTCTGGCACCACCCCCATATCCAGTGCCCATTTTTACTTTGTGTTACACCCGTTCTTTGGAAATAGGGTAATGAAAATGATCTGGTATAATAGTTACCAAGTGACATCAAATCAGATCCAAAATCTGATCTCAAAACTGTAATTTATTAACACCAGCTTATTCACTTTGAACCCATGCCAGTGTAAACAAAGCCAGCCTCAGTTGGTTTCATGCCAGTCTCAATTCTGACGCATGCCAGTGCAACAAGGCAGCTCCCTAGAGCCCAAATATTCTCTCCATGTTGAAACTAGCCAGTCCCCCTTTCTCGTTCCACTTCCTCTCCCTTCATACACCACAGCTGCCCATGCCTTTTGTTCATTTAAAAAAAATGTGAGCCAATATTGGAATTTTTTGGAACCGTCTGCAGCTACACAAAAACAAGAAAGGATTCTGCTGCCAAACTGCTGTGCTGTGGTCACGTTGAATAACCCTTATGGATTTGAGATAGTGAGCCCAAATTATCCTTCCAGGTTTCAGTACAACTATACAATTAATGGCAGTGCCTCAGTTGAAGTTTATTTGATTTAGTGAGATGGTGTGTAGCGGAAGTATAAGTACTGTTTACCCTTTAATAGAACCTCAAAGCGGGAAAGGATAAAGTTTGGAAGTGTTGCTATTAGATCCTGTTATAACAGGAAGTAAAAATACACCCCAGGGATGTTTCACCCCTCTACATGACTTCAGTAAAGTATCATGTTCAGATCTGAAATTCAAATCCCTGCAATGTCAATCTTCTAGGCATTACTCTTTAGACAAGCTAACATCACTTGGATTAACTCTCTTGTTGAACCAAATCCTTTTTGCCCTGATGCAATCAGACAGTGTGCCAGACATAGTTACAGCAACAAAAGGCTATGCAATAAAACAAATGCTTATTTGAAAGAAATTCACTTGTGCACGATGCACCACATAGCTTAGCGTTATGTTGAAGTATCAGGTCTCATTTTGTTATACTCCAAAGCAACACATGCATAACAAATCACAAACTGGTAATTTACACTCTTTACCACATCCTGTGCTGCAAGTAATTTGCTTGTCACATGACCTAAACATGTCTCAATTTGATATCCACACAAAACATTCTTGGGGCAGGCCCCAGGCTGAAGCTGAAGGCGGAGGTTATTACAAAAAACAAAAAGGGGAGAAGAGTTAAATGGAACAGCAAATCAGAGTCAGAGAGAGAGAAAGTATCAGAGAGAGAGTGAGTGTGTCAGAGAAAGAGAGAGTGTCATAGAGTGTCAGAGAGATTATGGGCTGGATTTTTCAAGCCCCAAGGAGGCGGGCATGCGGGCGGGACAGCCGGAAAACTCGGTGAAAGTGGGGGCAGATGGCAAAGCCGCCCCCATCCCGCCTCTGTGCCCTTTTGTCAGGAGGCGGGAAGATGTGCAGCTTTGGGTCCCATCTCCTGGAGGCGGAAAAGGCATTTAATCCTTTTAACTGCCTGTTACACAGGATGTTAACAGGCAGAAAAAAGGATTATTGCCATTTTACCTTCACAGGTGAAGGTTTCCTGACCTCGGAGAACCTCGCCGGGTTGGAGGAGACATGGAGGAGGTCTGCGGCGGTCGGAGGCACCTGGAACTAAGGTGTAGAGGTGAGTGATGGGTGCAAGTGTGGAGTGGTAAGTATGCCAGGTGAGTGATAAGTTTAAAAAAGTGTTCACTAACCTTGTTTTCTTCATACAGCCTTTAGCCGCGGTGGATCGGGAGAGCCGACATCCTGCTTGTCAATTTCACAGACTGGCTGTTCAAACCTCCGTTCCAATAGCCATGTGAAATTTACAAATTTGAAAGCTTCAAAGGGCACAGAGGCAGGTGGAGGGCGGCTTTGCCATCCGCCCCCATTTTCTCAGAGTTTACCGGCTGTCCCGCCTCCATGCCCGCCTCTTCGGGACTTGGATAATCCAGCCCATAATCTCTCCCTGACACTCTCTTTCTCTTTCACAAGGACTCATCAAACTAAAGAGAATGTCAGTGTTTGACAGCTTCACAGATAGCACGTCTGACGTTGACGTGATCTGTCAGTGACTTCGTCCCTAATTGGCCTGCTGGTTGGTCAGGTGAGGATGGAGGCGGGACATGGACACGACAAGCCCCCATTCACAAAATCCAGCGCAGTCTGTCAGAGAGAGAGTGAGTGTGTCAGAGAAAGAGAGAGTGTCAGAGAGAGTCAGAGAGAGAGATAGTTAGAGAGAGTGTGTGTCAGAGAGAGTCAGAGAGAGAGAGTGTGTCAGAGAGAGAGTGAGTGTGTCAGAGAGAGAGTGTCAGAGAGAGTCAGAGAGTGAGTGTGTCAGAGAGAGAGAGTAAGAGAGTGTCAGAGAGAGAGTGTCACAGAGATAGTGTCAGAGAGAGTGAGTGTGTCATAGAGTCAGAGAGAGTGTGTCAGAGAGCGAGAGAGTGTCAGAGAGTCAAGATAGAGTGTCATAGAGATAGTGTCAGAGAGAGTGAGTGTGTCATAGAGTCAGAGAGAGAGTGTCAGAGAGAGAGAGTGTTAGTGTCAGAGAGAGAGTGTGTCAGAGAGTGAGTGTGTCAGAGAGACAGAGGGGAAAAAATGAGCCGCAGGGCGCTAACTTGTAAAATATTAGCGCCCCCGGGGCCAAAATTGAGTGGTAGCACCCCAAGATGGAAGCATGGCATTACTTGAAGCACTACGTGCCACGGTATTGCAGGCTGTCCTCCCCTTCTTAAAGGGGAGGGGCCTTGTGCAACACGACCCAGGGCACAGCTGGGCTACCGGCGTTGGAGTGTCGGCAAAAGAGCCCGGCACTCAAGAGAAGAGCCGGACTCGTGGAGCGCAGCCAGCACTCAACGGGGGGGGGGGGGAGGTGGGTGCTCAGGAGGCCGGGGACGGCAGTGGAGGCAGGTGCTGGCAGGCGGCCAGCAATAAAAATGGCCGCCCGGTGTAGTGTATGTGCCTTTAAGTCAGAACTACTTTTAAAGCTCCTGTATACTGTAGTACCGGCAGTGACCACACCGGTATATAAGCTTTGCGCATTCCTCTGTACCCCCAGTCGTGAGACTACCCTCCTCCAGTAAAGACCTGTTTATTGTTGATGTACAGCATCCGTGTGATTATTTTATAACAGCATATCCTCTGAATCATGGATCCAACAGTGGCGACGAGTGTCGATTCGAATCTACCTGCAACATAAAAAAAAAATAGTCGAGGCCAGGAACACGGGCGTCGACCACGAGCAACCGCTCAGCCATCAGGCAGAGATTGAACTTCGCAGGGGAGGCTGTGGAGAGCCGTGCTTGGTTCCCCAGCCACGACGAGCAGCAAGAGACCGACGACAGGTCCTGCGCAGACCCATCCCAAGCAGCGGCGGCTGGAGCCGACCAACGGTGGAGAGAAAGCCGAGCAGCGTCGACAGGGTAAGACAAAGGGTGAAGAGCGCAGGGCGCAGCCGGGGGTTGAACACCGAGCGGCATCGAGAAAAAGAAAACAAACCGGAGAGAGAGAGGGTAAAGAAACAGCCGGGTTCTAGACTGAGCGGCATCGAAAAAATAAATAAATAAATAAATAAATAAAAAGAAGAACACGCAGAGCACAGCCAGGGCTCACGGGCTGAACAGGGTCCGCGGGGTGAAGAAAGGGGAGCGCGGGAGATGCCATTGAGCCGCAGAGAAGAAGGAAGAGCGCGGGAGACGCCATTTTTAGAAGCCGCAGCGGAGAAGAAGGGCGAGCGCGGGAAGGAAGGAACACGCGGGAGATGCCATTTTGTGCCAGCGGAGAAGAAGGGGAAGCGCGGGAGGTGCCATTTTTGACAGTTAACTCACACCCAAGGATGCCAAAGAGTGGCAGTATCTCTACGTTCGACAATGAAGTCGAAGATTGGGCGACATATGTGGAACGTATTGAGGTGTACTGCAGGGCAAATGAAGTGCCAGATGCTAATAAAGGACTGGTTCTGTTAAATTCCATGGGTGCAAAAACTCATGGGTTACTGCGAAATCTAATAACCCCAGAGAAGCCGGTAAACAAGAATTTTGAAAGCATAGTAGAAATCCTACAGGACCACTTAAACCCCACACCGCTGCTGATAGCAGAACGGTTTAAGTTCCATAAAAGGAACCAACACAAAGACGAAAGCAATGCTGAGTACCTAATGGAACTGCGCAAGCTATCGAAACACTGCCAGTTTGGAGCGGGACTAGCAGATACGCTAAGGGACAAGTTTGTGTGTGGGCTACAAAGTGAAGGAACCCAGAAATGGCTTCTATCAGAAAAGGATGTTACACTGGACAAAGCTTTCAGTATGGCAGTATCACACGAAGCAGCCGCAAGGGGCGCTGCAGAGATACAACGGAGACCGCAAGAATATGGCACCAATGAAATGTCCTATGGAACAGGGAAGTGCTATCGCTGCGGCAGAACAACACATGACCAGAAAGATTGTTGGTTCAAGGACTAAGTGTGCAGACAGTGTGGGAAAGCAGGACACATAGCAAGAGTCTGCAGGTCTGGGAAGAAAACCAACAGTAAGAAATCTCCACAGGTGAAGTACAAAAAGGTACACCAGGTGATGGACAGTGGTTCAGACGAACAGAAAAGTGACACAGACTCCGGAAGCTAGGAGCTGGGTTGTCTGAAACTACATTAGGTAATCGAAATGGAGGATCACCAGACTATCTGGGTTACACTCAAGATAGACGGAGTCCAAGTGAAAATGGAATTGGACACAGGGTCAGCTCTAACAGTCCTAAATCAAAGAGACTACAAGCGGCTATTTTCACACATACCCTTGAAAGCTACAGAGATTGTCTTGAAGACGTATACTGGGCAAAAAGTCTACCCCAAAGGAAAAATAAGGGTGAAAGTGACATATAAAGGCCAGGAAATACCTAAAATGGATATATATGTATTGCCAGATGGAGGACCACCACTGCTAGGACGTGAATGAACCTGGAAGATACAATTAGATTGGCATTCCATACAGGCACTGAAGGTTGAGGCCAAAAAGGATGACAACGTCACACCTGGACGACTGTCAAAAATGCTAACCGACGCAAAAGAAGTGTTCCAGGAAGGACTAGGAACACTAAAAGGAATAAGAGCAACAATTCAAATAGAGGAAAATGCAAGCCCAAAGTTTCTGAAAGCCAGACCAGTGCCTTATGCGATCAGACCAGCTGTTGAAGCAGAGCTGGAAGGGTTGGAATGTTCAGGAGTACTGTCCAAAGTGGACTGGAGCGAGTGGGCTACACCCATCATTCCTGTAATGAAGATGTTGTTGAGTAATACGCCTGGGGAACCAAAGAAGGTCCGCATCTGTGGGGATTTTAAGGTGACAGTGAACCCAGTCCTTCACACGGTACAATATCCGCTTCCACGAATTGAGGATATTTTCGCCTCGCTATCTGGAGGTAAACGCTTTGCCAAAATTGATCTAGCCCAGGCGTACTTGCAAATGGAGGTAGAAGAAGCTTCGAAACATTACCTTATGATCAACACTCATAAAGGTCTCTACCAATACAACCGGCTGGTGTTTGGAGTAGCCTCAGCTCCGGCTATCTGGGAAAGGGCGATGGATCAGGTCCTGTTAGGGATTCCAGGGACCCAGTGTTATTTGGACGACATCTTGGTCACGGGTGAAAATGACGGTGATCACCTCGCCAACTTGGAGAAGGTGCTCACCAGATTAAAGGAGTATGGGCTACGAGCTAATCGCCACAAGTGCGAGTTTTTCCAGAAACAGATCTCGTATTGTGGCTACGTCATCGATGAAGAGGGGTTACATAAGTCCCCTGACAAGATTGAGGCAGTAGTCAAGGCTCCAGCACCGGAAAATGTGTCACAACTGAGGTCGTTCCTCGGGCTGGTAAACTACTGCCACAAGTTCTTACCAAATTTGTCTATGGTATTACACCCACTGAACACCCTACTGCAAACAGGGGTACCATGGAAGTGGGATGACGAACGTAGACGAGCTTTCCAGAAGTGTAAGGAATTGATCACCTCAAAAGAGGTGTTGGCCCATTTCAACCCAGCATTACCAATTCGTTTGGCATGTGATGCATCACCCTATGGTATTGGAGCGGTGCTGTCGCACAAATTCCCAGACGGGTTGGAGAGGCCAGTAGCCTTTGCGTCTCGGTCACTAACCTCAGCCGAGCGCAACTATGCCTAGATTGACAGGGAGGCCCTCAGTCTAGTACGGGGAGTAAAAAAATTCAACCACTATCTGCATGGGCAGAAGTTCACCTTGCTGACTGACCACCAACCACTTGTCTCCATCTTTAATCCTAAGAAGGGTGTTCCAGTGATGACTGCACAGCGGTTACAAAGATGGTCCCTTTTTCTAGGGGCGAATCAATATGAAATAGAATATAAAGGCACGAAACAGCATGGGAACGCTGATGGGCTATCGCGCCTGCCACTGCCTACTGTGGAGTAAGCACCAGCAGTGGACCCTATCGAGATATTTTATTCGTCAATAATTGAACGATTGCCAGTAACAAATGCGGATATAGAGAAGGAGACCCGAAATGATCCGACGCTGTCGCGGGTATATGAATTGACGGTGAGGGGATGGCCAACACATGGCGACTCCTGTTGCCAGCATTCTCATCCAGAAGAGAACAGCTGTCAGTATGCCAGGGGACAGTGATGTGTGGATCCAGAGTGGTGATTCCACCCAAGTTAAGGGAGAGAGTGCTAAATGAGCTACATGAAGGTCATCTGGGGGGAGTGAAAATGAAAAGCCTTGCTAGGGCTTATGTGTGGTGGCCGGGAATCGATCAACAAATCAAAGACCTAACTAAGAGCTGCTTAGGATGCCAGAAGTTCCAAAATGCACCACCACATGCCCCTCTACACCCATGGGAGTGGCCCTCCGCTCCATGGCAACGGGTGCATATTGATTTCGCTGGTCCATTCATGGACTCAATGTTCTTAATAGCAGTGGATGCTCATTCAAAGTGGCCTGAGGTGATAAAAATGTCTTCAACCACTACAGAGAAAACGATTGCAGTCCAACGGACCATATTTGCCAGAAACGGTTTGCCAGAGCAGATTTGCTCTGATAATGGACCACAGTTTGTGTCTGACGAGTTCCAAAAATTTATGAGAAGGAATGGGGTAAGGCATTACACATCCGCCCCGTATCATCCTGCCACAAATGGATTGGCTGAGAGGTTCGTACAAACCTTTGAGAAGGCGATAAAGGCCATGTGCGATGATGAAATTCCACAACAGCATAAGATGGACAATTTCTTATTAGCCTACCGAAACGCGACACATGCAGTTACCAACCAGACCCCGGCCATGATGTTCTTTAACCGAAGGTTGAGATCTCGTCTGGACTTGCTCAGACCAAATGTGCGAAGAAATGTTGAGGACAAACAATTCCAGCACATCAATGAGAAGCCGAGAAGGAGCTTCAATGTAGGGCAACCAGTCTTGGCCCGTGACTATCGAACAGAGAAATGGCAACCCGGAACGATATGTACAAGGCAGGGGCCATTAATGTACACAGTGGATGTCGGGGAGAACATTGTGAGACGCCACGTCGATCAGATCTTAGCGTCACAGGAACGCGTCAACCCCAGGTCTCGAGTACCTGGGGATGAACCCGACATACCGGTAGCATCTACTTCAGACCCAGTAGCAGTGGAACCCGATGAACTACCCGATGAAAAGAAGTCAGAATCGCCTCTGCACCAAGAACAAGAACCTCCAGAAAGGCGCTATCCCGAAAGAGTCAGGAAGCCGCCCCAAAGACTGAATCTATAAATGGACTTTTGTTGTTTAATGTACATGTTAAAAATGTTAATTGTTATTTGAATATTAGGGGTACTACTAATCTAAAAGGGGAGGAATTGTAGTGTATGTGCCTTTAAGTCAGAACTACTTTTACAGCTCCTGTATACTGTAGTACCGGCATTGACCACACCGGTATATAAGCTTTGCACATGCCTCTCTACCCCCAGTCGTGAGACTACCCTCCTCCAGTAAAGACCTGTTTATTGTTGAGGTACAGCATCTGTGTGATTATTTTATAACAGCATATCCTCTGAATCACGGATCCAACACCCGGTACCTCAACTTTATATAGCGCCGCCCGGGCCGCAGGTAGACCCCGTCGGACATAGTGTTCGGCAGTAACTCAGGGGATGCTACCAAAGATCGCGCCCGTGGTGCGAGCGGGGCGCTAACAGTTACTGCCGCTGCTAACCTCCCGCTGAATTTCACGGAAGGCGTTGAAGGCACCGCATCTGGGCTCTTAGGGCACTAATGGGAGGCGCAAAGCAACCGAATTTTTCCCCCAGAGTGTCACACAGAGATAATCAGAGAATGAGAGTGTATCAGAGAGAGAGAGTCAGAGAGAGAGTGTGTCAGAGAGAGAGTGAGTGTGTCAGAGAGAGTCAGAGAAAGTGTGTCAGAGAGAGTGTCAGAGAGAGGGTGTCAGAGACATAGGGCAGGATTTTCATTGGGCCGTGGAGGTGGGATTGGAGGTGTGTGGGGGGTTAAAATTGCAAAAACTGGCGTGCGGACCCAACCCCACCTCCAAGCAATTTTCATTAATTCGTGTCTAATAGTCCCGTCTCCGTCCCGCCTCCAAGAGGCGGGATAGGCCGTTAAAGCCCTTAACAAGCACTAAATTGCCTCTATAATGCCATTTTGAAAGGCCTTTGCGATTTTAACCCTTTTCCCACGTGAAACACGCCTGTTCTGAAACACGACGGTGAAACCTGGTGGGAGCACAATTTGATTGCTGACTATCAGCTGCAGCTCCACCATTAAATAGGATATTTGATCAGCCATCATTTGCAGGTGGCAGGACTTTGTAGTCTCAGGTCTGGGGGAACTTTTAGAAGGCATAACCACTGCTGTGGAAGTTTGGAGCCTGACACCCATCTCCAGTGTGACCTCCTGGGAAACCCCTCTCGCCACCCTCACTGACCGCTTCCTCAACTGAGGCATAGACCAGAAGCATGGGAGCCATTTATTTCCTTCCCTTCTGGACATTAGAGGAGGACGAAGACCAGCCACGGCATCAACAGAACCAGGAACAACAGCAGCACCAACAGCAGCAGCAACAACAGGAGCACCAAGCTGCTGCTCACCCACCTGAAGCTGCACAGGCCAGAAGGGGCCAGCGCATGGAAGCCCGTCAGCGCAGGAGATAGCCCCCAAACAGGGTCTACAGATACAGGGTCAGCTACCTCAACATGTCTGAGCAGCAGTGCCAAAGGCAGCTCCGACTTTTGCGAGAGGTAGTGGGTGACATCTGTGCAATGCTGCAACAAGACCTGCAGACAAGAGGACCTGTAAGAATTCGCAATAATTTACAGTTCTGAAGATTTATTTTTTTGATTAAAGAATCCTTAGGCGTTGTACTTTTAAATTTCCAGGGATAAAAATGGCTGTCACCACATGGCCGAAGACAAAGGAGTTGGAAAGCAGCTTTCTGTGTCTGGAAGTAAGGTTCAATGGAGCTGCCAATCAAAGGGGTGTCCCCACCCCACCTGCAGCAGGACAATCGATGCCTGTTTACAAAACGTTACCACAGGACAATGCTTTGTTTACAAAGCAATTGAATGCTATTAGCATTTGTTTGTATATCGAGTGGATACATCTAAACTGCAGAAGAGACTTTTGTATTTTGAATGGGAACCGCTTAAGAACTGAATGGGCTTAAATCACCTAGCATTCTGGACAATAGAGCAATTGTATTTCTCTTTTGTTTCAGCCCAGGGAGCTCTGGAAGACACATTAACCCAGTCCAACCACTCTGAGTTAGCCAATCACAGCTTTCTCTTGTGTATTGGACCCTTTGGGCGGGAATTTTGCACACAGCCCTGGCAGGGCAGAACAGCAGGAGCTCACCAGGTATAAAGATAGCTGCTGAGAAGCTATCACTCTCTCTTTACTGCGCTGGACCACAGGTGAGCAGGGTGTTCTGACTCCTCAACAAGGCAACCTAGCAGGAGTTTGGGGTGGTGATTTAAGGGAATTGCTAAGATTGTTTAAATAACATTGTAGCCATTTTATCCCTCGTTTTTGCCGTCTGCAACCCCCTGTTATATAGTTTTACTGTAATTACTGTGTTCGTGTGGTATAGTTTATTCTTTTGATTGTAGTTTATTTAGGTAATAAAACTTGATTTTCCTCTCATCCAAACTACTTGTCCGTTTTAATTTCATTAATTATAAGTTCCTCCACTCAGAACTGAAGGAGGGGTAGTGATTCAAAATCGCTGTTTGTAAATTGGTTTAGAGTGCAGCAGCAAAAGGCTGCTGACCAGGTGAATTACCGTAAATCAGGTTAAAGGTTGGAATTGGTCAGAGCTCAGAGGCAAAGGCTGCTGGCCAGGTAAATTACCATAAACCAGTTAAAAGATGCCCCCCTTACAAATGGCGAGCCAGGTAGGAGTGGAGTCAGTTTTTGATTTAATAAGTGGTCTGGATCTGGAGAAAGCATCAGCTATAGTTTCTCTCGTTTTCAGCATGTGGGTAGCCCTGCGGATGTTAGCAGCAGCGTGTAGGCTGACCTATCATGGTATAGGTGGCTGGGTTAAGAAGGGTGAGAAGAGGGTGCAGGAGGAGGTTGAAGAGGCCAAGAATCAGGAGTCCCAGCTTGAAAAATGCCAGGCGGAGGTAGAACGCCTCAGAGAGGTGTATGAGGCCAGAGCTAGTGGAATGAGGGTGCAGGAGAATGCACGCCTCACACTAGAGGTCACGAAATGCCAGGCATTTATAGAGCGCCTTGTGCAGGAAGTCACAGAGGCAAGGAACTGTGAGATGAGGCTACAGGAGGAAAGCGCACACCTCACCCAAGAAGCTAGCGAGGGAAAAAGCCATGCAAGGAACGAGATAGAATTCCTAAAGTACCAGATTATAGGAGTAAGGAGGAGCGAGATGAGACTGCGGGAAGAGAATGCCCGCCTCACCTCAGAAGTAACAGAGCAGGAGGAGATGGTTAGGGAAATAAAGGCAGGTTATAAGCTGGCCTGCGCCCTAAGGTTTGAGGAAGCAGATCATGGCCCCTGTAGGGCAGAGATAGAAAGCCTGAACATGGCTTTAAATGCATCAAAGGGGATGATTTGTCTGATCAGCCCGAAGACAGGTCAGCTGGACTTTACTGGCAGCCCAAGTAGAACCATCCCACAGGCAGCACCCAGAACGGTGCTGGATTGGGAATTAGAGACCCCAAGACCGCAGCCTACAGCTCCGAGTCTTGAAGAGCTCTGGCAGCGAGGAGGGGTGGACAATGGGGTGGTGGGAGAACACTAGCAGGTCCTGCTAGGCAGGCGGGGACCAGGACCAGTGTACCCGCTCCAACAACGGAGGTACGGTCCGCCCGTGAGTAGTGAGCCTGAGAATAGGAATCCTCAGCCCACAGCAAGTTCGAGTTCACAGGCAAGCACTGTGGCTTGTGTGGGGGGAGGAGCCATTCATGTTCAGAGTAAGCTGTTTAAGCCAGGGAACAGGGAAGGAGAGTTCTGGGACCCCAGTAGAGCAGGTCCAGTAGCAGAAATCCAGGACAAGGGAGGCACACAGGGGATAGTTTTGGCCCCAGACGGAAGGCAGATCCAAAATTCCCCATTTAAAGCCACCTGGGTGAGAAAATGAGTTTGCTGTCCATGCAAGTTCAAGTTCACAGCCTACAAAGACAGACAATGTGGCTTGCTTCCAGGGACAGGTTGTCCTGCCCACGAATTGGGACACTTCCCCACCCCAGTGGGACCTAAATTTTGGCAAAAGCTTAAGTTCAAACCAAAGTTTAAATTTGAGCAAGTTAGGTGACTCAGAAGCAAAGAAGCAGCAACCTGGGATTAGAAATCAGCAGGCTGCTGCCCATTCATTCACTGAAACTGCCTGCGCATGCGCAGACGCTGGTCTGGAGACAAGAATCCCCCAGTCTTCCGAACAGCAGATTCACGCAGGTGCAGTGGCCTGTTTAAAGGGACCAGCTTCCCAGCCCGCTTCTAGAGTGGTCCCCCCCATGATGTGGGACCCTGGGGGGGCAGGGATAGCAATCCCTCTTGCAGGAGACATAGGGAGGGAGCTAACACCAGGATTTAAACATGGGGAGGAAAATTTCCAGCCACCAGCAGCAGGTGGTGAGAGTATACCTGCCCCCAGCACAGGAGTGGGCAGGGAAGAGCAGACAAACCCAGAGAGAGATTTGCACCGGCAGGCTGCCAGGTACATTATACAGTGCGGGCTATTTGGACATGGGGGAGTAGGTTGCCAGCCAGCTGGGGCTGTGATCCAAGCTCAGGGTCCGCCAGCCAAAGTTTCTCCCATAGAGACATAAGAACATAAGAAATAGGAGCAGGAGTAGGCCAATTGGCCCCCCGAGCCTGCTCCGCCATTCAATAAGATCATGGCTGATCTGATCCGAACCGCCAATCTACTATCACAGAACCATCTCCTGAATCTAACAGAATTAGACACATGAAATAGGAGCAGGATCAGGCTACACGGCACCTGGGCCCGCTCCGCTACCCACAGGGCCATGTCCGATCTGAACCTAGACTCATGTCCAAATTCCTGCCCGCTCCCCATAACCCTTAATTCCCTTTACTTCTAGGAAACTGTCTATTTCTGTTATAAATTTATGTAATGATGTAGCTTCTACAGCTTTTTGGGGCAGCGTATTCCATGGACCTACCACCCTCTGAGTGAAGTAGTTCCTCCTCATCTCAGTTTTGAAAGAGCAGCCCCTTATTCTAAGACTATGCCCCTAGTTCTAGTTTCACCCATCATCGGGAACATCCTTCCCGCATCCACCCGATCCAACCCCTTCACAATCTTATATGTTTCAATAAGATCGCCTCTCATTCTTCTGAACTCCAATGAGTAGAGTCCCAATCTACTAAACCTCTCCTCATATGTCCATCCCCTCATCCCCGGGATTAACCGAGTGAACCTTCTTTGTACTGACTCGAGAGCAAGTATGTCTTTTCTTAAGTATGGACACCAAAACTGTATGCAGTATTCCAGGTGCGGTCTCACCAATACCTTGTACAACTGAAGCAACACCTCCCTATTTTTATATTCTATCCCCCTAGCAATGATAGCCAACATTCCATTGGCCTTCTTAATCACTCGCTGCACCTGAATACAAACCTTTTGAGTTTCGTGCACCAGGACCCCCAGGTCCCTTTGTACTTCAGTACTTTCCAGTTTCTTGCCATTAAGATAATAACTTGCTCTATGATTTTTGCTGCCAAAGTGCATAACCTCACACTTTCCACTATTGTATTCCATCTGCCAAATCTCTGCCCACTTACTTAGCCTGTCTATGTCCCCTTGCAGGTTTTTTATGTCCTCCTCTCTCACTACTTTCCCTCCCATCTTAGTATCATCTGCAAACTTTGATATGTTACACTCGGTCCCCTCCTCCAAATCGTTAATATAGATTGTAAAGAGTTGGGGACCCAGCACTGACCCCTGCGGAAAACCACTAGTTACTGATTGCCAGTCTGAGAATGAACCATTTATCCCAACTCTCTGCCTTCTGTTAGATAGCCAATCCTCTATCCATGCCAGAATATTACCCCCAATCCTGTGATTTTTTATCTTAAGCAATAATCTTTTGTGTGGCACCTTGTCAAATGCCTTTTGGAAGTCGAAATACACTACGTCCACTGGTTCCCCTTTATCCACCCTATATGTTACTTCCTCAAAGAACTCCAGCAAATTTGTCAAACATGACTTCCCCTTCATAAAACCATGCTGACTTTGTCCTATTAAATTATGATTATCCAAATGTCCTGTTACTGTCTCCTTAATAATGGACTCCAAAATTTTACCTACCACAGATGTTAGGCTAACCGGTCTATAGTTTCCAGCCTTCTGTCTACTGCCCTTTTTAAATAAGGGTGTTACATTAGCAGTTTTCCAGTCTGCCGGGACCTTTGCCGAGTCCAGGCAGTTTTGGAAAATTATTACTAATGCATCCACAATCCCTACCGCCACTTTCCTCAAGACCCTAGGATGTAAGCCATCAGGTCCAGGTGATTTATCCGCCTTGAGTCCCATTATTTTACCGAGTACCACTTCCTTAGTGATTTTGATTGTGTTTAGCTCCTCCCCCCCTATAGCCCCCTGTTTGTCCAGTGTTGGGATATTCTTAGTGTCCTCTACTGTAAAGACTGATACAAAATATTCATTCAGTGTTTTTGCCATCTCCATATTTTCCACCATTAATTTCCCGGTCTCATCCTCTAAGGGACCAACATTTACTTTAGCCACCCTTTTTCTTTTTATATAACTATAAAAACCCTTACTAACTTTTTGTTATTTTTTGCTGTCTTTTAAAGTTATCCCAATCCTCTATCCCCCCACTAGATTTGACTACCTTATATGCCCTAGTTTTTAGTCAAATACTATCCTTAATTTCTTTACTTAGCCACGGATGGCTGCCTTTTCTTTTACACCCTTTTCTTCTCAGTGGAATTAATTTTTTTTGGAAGTTATAAAATAACTCCTTAAATGTACACCACTGATCATGTATCATCTTACCCTTTAATCTATTTTCCCAATCCACTCTACTCAATTCCGCTCTCATACCTTCATAGTCTCCTTTATTCAAGCTTAGCACGCTTGTTTGAGATCCAACCTTCTCACCCTCTAATTGAATATGGAATTCAACCATGTTCTGGTCACTCATTCCAAGGGGATCCTTTACTAGGACATTTTTAATTAATCCTGTCTCGTTACACAGGACCAGATCTAAGGTTGCTTGCCCCCTGGTCGGTTCAGTTACATACTGCTCAAGAAACCCATCCCTAATACACTCAATGAACTCATCCTCAAGGCAGCCCTGCCCAATTTGCTTTGTCCAATTAATATGATAGTTAAAATCCCCCATAATTATAGATGTTCCCTTATTACAAGCCTCAACTATTTCCTGATTGATACTCCGTCCAACAGAGTTGCAATTGTTTGGAGGCCTCTAGACTATGCCCACTAGTGTTTTTTCCCCTTATTATTCCTTATCTCCACCTAAACTGTTTCATTATCCTGATCTTTTGACCCAATATCATTTCTCTGTATTACAGTGATTCCTTCCTTTATTAACATAGCCACCCCACCTCCCCTTCCTTCCTGCCTGTCCTTCCTGATCGTTAAATAACCTGGTATGTTTAATTCCCAGGCATCGTCACCTTGCAGTCATGTTTCTGTAATGGCCACAAGATCATACCCATATGTAGTTATTTGTGCCATTAACTCATCGATTTTGTTACGAATGCTACGTGCATTCAGATACAGAACTTTCAAATATGTTTTGTGACACTTAGTTCCTGCTTTTGCCCTTTTTATTACTTTACCTTTTACTCCATACCTTCTGCCCCTTCCCGGCACACTCTGGTTTTTAATTTCCCCACTGCTACCTAAGTCTATGACCTTCTCTGTTGTCATTTTTATTATTTGCTCTCTAGGAACCTCCCCCCCCCACTAGTTAGTTTAAAGCCCTCTCTACAGCCCTAGTTATATGATCCGCCAGGACTCTAGTCCCAGCACTGGCCAAGTGAAGCCCGTCCCAACGGAACAGCTCCCTCCTGCCCCAGTACTGGTGCCAGTGTCCCAGGAAGCAAAACCCATTTCTCCCACACCAGTCTTTGAGCCATGCATTTAACTCTCTAATTTTATTTGTCCTAGCCAAATTCGCTCGTGGCTCAGGTAATAATCCAGAGATTATTACCCTTGAGGTTCTGTTTTTAATTTGACCCCTAGCTGCTCATACTCCTTTAACAAAACCGGCTTCCTAGTCCTATCTTCGTCGTTTGGACCAACATGGCCCACGACAACCGGATCCAGCCCCTCCCACTGCAAGTTTCTTTCCAACCCAGAGGAGATGTCCTTAACCCTGGCACCGGGTAGGCAACACAGCCTTTGGGACTCTCGCTCTCGGCTGCAGAGTACTCTATCTATCCCCCTAATAATACTATCCCCTACCACTACAACATTTCTATTTACTCCCCCCTCTTGAATGGCCCCCCGTTCCACGGTGCTGTGGCCAGGTTGCTCATCCTCCCTGCAGTCCCTGCTCCTGTCCCCACAGGGAGTAAGAACCTCAAACCTGTTGGACAAGAGCAAGGGCTGCGGCTCCTCCAACACTACCTTCTGGATCCCCGTACCTGCCTCACTCGTAGTTACACGGTCCTGTCCCTGACCATGGGCTACATCTGAATTAATTAACTTCATACCACCTCCTGAAACACAGAGTCCAGGTACTTCTCCCCCTCCCTGATGTGTCGCAGTGTCTGAAGCTCAGACTCCAGCTCATCAACACGGAGCTGGAGTTCCTGTAGCAGCAGGCACTTGTCACAGATGTAATCACCGTGAGCCTCAATGAGGTCCGCCGGCTCCCACATCTCGCAACATTAACACATCACCTGCTCCATTCTATGTAATTAATTATATTTTTTACCCCTCAAAAGGTCTCAGCGGGTGCCCCAGCCTAAGAAAGCATGGTCACCCACTTTACAGTGGAGTAGGGCAGACTCCCGAGCCAGGGAGAAGCCAGAGGACAGAGGTCCCCACTCAACAGCCATAAGCTGCGAAGGACCAGAGACAGGAGGCAGTCCAGCTTCGCTGCAGCCAGCAGCAATCTGCGACAGTGCCAGAGATTAGCCTGGCCGTCCGGAGACGGGCAGCATTTGTATTATAGCTGTGTGTATATAGCTCGCTTTAAGGTGTAAATTTTAGTTTCATTTAACTGGTAGTTTAAGTGAGAGTTTAAGTTTACATGTGTGCCAAATGTTTGTAATTTTGGTCCGAGGTCGAGGGACCCGACCATGTCTCCACCTAAGGCAGTAGGTCAGTGAGACCTGGCTGCATGTCCTTTTAAGTTTTTACAAGAAATTGGAAAATGAAGCAGCCCTGTTCACCCAGCCCGAGCTGGGCACCGAATGAAGATATGGAGACAGAATGTTGGGCATCACCTCGCCACTGGACGAATCCAGGAGACCCCACAGCGATCTTCGGGAAAAAACGGACAGTATCCGGAGGAATTTGCCTACTCCTCCTACAGGGAGGAGATGGCCCCTGCTGGGTGGGGCACGGCCCCCAACCCAGCACTACCCTGACCGAAGTTCACTTGCGGGAGACCTCGCTGTTGAGGAGTCATGATGGGGAAACGCGGGCGCCTTGTGATAGGGATGCATTCCTCGGGGGTGGGTGGTAATGGCCCGGGAAAGATTGTATAGGGAGGGGGAGACCCAAGAGTCGCATGGATGTGGTAGGGGGAGGGAGGAACTCACCCGGGGGCCCGCGGGCAAAGAGGGTAAATGTGGCTGGGAAGGATGAGTGGGTGGCCGGATCTGGGTGGGGCCAGGGAGAGCTGCCACACAGGCACCCATCATTTTCTGCAGCCAGTCAAGGGAAGATGGGAGGGGGAGGGACTTGGAGTCATGATCCCATACTCCATGGTCTCGGTCTGTGCCAAGGTCATTTTAAACGTGAGGGGTACTCCGCCTCCACAAAAGGACAAGGGAATGGCTCGGGGCTGGCGGAGCAGGCTGGTCTGTAAATCCACTCTGCCTGTTTTAAAGTTTAAGACGATCAAAGGGGGGTGGAAGGTACTTTTACTGCCTGGGTGGGAGGAGCAATACCCACTCGAATTTTGCGACCCATCGTCGGCACGTGATGGTCAGGGTTTTATTTAAGCATGTTGTTGCAAATGTTTAATGTTTTTTTGTATCTTGTGTTACAGCCCCAAGTTGAGCAGAGGTGTAGGATCCTCTCTGTGCTTGGGATCATTTTGTGACAACTCCAAGTTGAGCAGAGGCGTTGGACCCTCTCCGTGCTTGGGATCATTTTGATTACATTTTGTAATAAATTATAATGTAAAAGGTGTTTGTAAATTTGGTTTACATTGTACAATTTTACAAGCGTGTAGGGGTATGAGACCCCTTATTGAAAACTGAAGTATCTGTAAGATGCCTACCATACCATGTATTTTTTCTTGAATTTAAGGGGAATAGACGGGACGGGGATCAGTGGCAGATGGCTATTAGATAAATACAGAGGATGGTTGTTTGTGAGGGGTCAGAAATTTTTGCTCATTTCTTCAAGAGGATACTACAAGCAAGCTGGAAGTATCCAAGGGCGGACTGTAAGAATTCGCAATAATTTACAGTTCTGAAGATTAATTTTTTTGATTAAAGAATCCTTGGGCGTTGTGCTTTTAAATTTCCAGGGATAAAAATGGCTGTCACCACATGGCCGAAGACAAAGGACTTGGAAAGCAGCTTTCTGTGTCTGGAAGTAAGGTTCAATGGAGCTGCCAATCAAAGGGGTGTCCCCACCCCCCTGCAGCAGGACAATTGATGCCTGTTTACAAAATGTTACCACAGGACAATGCTTTGTTTACAAAGCAATTGAATGCTATTAGCATTTGTTTGTATATCGAGTGGATACATCTAAACTGCAGAAGAGACTTTTGTATCTTGAATGGGAACTGTTTAAGAACTGAATGGATTTGAAATCACCTAGCATTCTGGACAATAGAGCAGTTGTATTTCCCTTTTGTTTTAGCCCAGGGAGCTCCGGAAGACACATTAACTCAGTCCAACCACTCTGAGTTAGCCAATCACAGCTTTCTCTTGTGTATTGGACCCTTTGGGTGGGAATTTTGCACACAGCCCTTGCAAGGCAGAATGGCAGGGGGCTTACCAGGTATAAAGATAGCTGCTGAGAAGCTATCACTCTCTTTTTACTTCGCTGGACCACAGGTGAGCAGGGTGTTCTGACTCCTCAACAAGGCAACCTAGCAGGAGTTTGGGGGTGGTGATTTAAGGGAATTGCTAAGATTGTTTAAATAACATTGTAGTCATTTTATCCCTCGTTTTCGCCGTCTGCAACCCCCTGTTATATAGTTTTACTGTAATTACCGTGTTCGTGTGGTATAGTTTATTCTTTTGATTGTAGTTTATTTAGGTAATAAAACTTGATTTTTCTCTCATCCAAACCACTTGTCCGTTTTAATATCATTAATTATAAGTTCCTCCACTCAGAACTGAAGGAGGGGTAGCGATTCAAAACCACTGTTTGTAAATTGGTTTAGAGTGCAGCAGCAAAAATCTGCTGACCAGGTGAATTACCGTAAACCAGGTAAAAGGTTGGAATTGGTCAGAGCTCAGAGGCAAAGGCTGCTGGCCAGGTAAATTACCATAAACCAGTTAAAAGATGCCCCCCTTACAGACCAGGTGGACATCCCTTACTAGTGGCCGTCAAAGTCACCACCGCACTCAACTGTTTTGCCTCAGGCTCATTCCAGGGATCAGCAGCAGACATCAGCGGCATCTCCCAGGCGGCCGCACACACTTGCATCATGCAGGTAACCGATGCCCTCTATGCCATCGTGCACAATCACATCCATTTCACCAAGGATCAAGCAAGTGCGCATGCGGTTGGATTAGCTTATATGGCAGGCTTTCCAAGGGTGCAGGGTGTCATTGACTGCACACATGTGGCCCTTAAGGCACCCCATCGCAATCCAGGTGTTTTTGTCAACCACAAGGGCTTCCACTCCCTTAACGTTCAGCTGATGTGTGACCACAAGAAGGAAATTTTGCATGTTTGTGCCAAGTACCCTGGCAGTTGCCATGACTCCTTCATACTGCACCAGTCTAGTGTGCCTCCGCTATTCAGCCTGCCAGACCAACTTAATGGATGGCTACTTGGAGACAAGGGCTATCCCCTGAAGACGTGACTAATGACACCATTGAGGAGCCCATACAACGAAGCTGAGGAGAGCTACAACTGCAGCCACATGTCCGCCAGAGCCATAAATGAGCAAACCATCAGTTTGCTGAAAATGTGCTTCAGATGCCTGGAAAGATCAGGTGGAGCCCTGCAGTACTCAGCAGCCAGGGTCTCCAGAATCGTCGTGGTTTGCTGTGCACTTCACAACATGGCACAACGGCGTGGCTCGCAGATTCCTGAGGAGAAAGTGGCTCGTCAGATATCCTCCTCAGATGAGGAGGAGGGGGAGGAGGAGGAGGAAGAGGAGGAGAGTGAAAATGAACATCTTGCAGAGGCCCATCAACCAGCGGCAGCAGTACGCAAGAACATTGCTGCCCGGGATGCAAGGAAAGCATTCATCTTGGCCAGATTTGCTTAGCCTAGCCAATCAAGAGCTTTTGCCTCGCAGCTTCTTACCTGAGCATCGGCAATGACCAAGGACCAACGGATTCCTAGCGATTTGACCACCATACTGACATTTGCAAGTAATCCTAAGCCCTCAATGTGAAAGTGCCATTCGCAAAATGACACACGCCACAACTACAGCAGTAGTCATCAGATTTTTTATTTACATTATTCATCTGATGGCTTTTTCACATAAAACATCAAATTTCACCCAAGTGATTACCCTTGTGACTATTTGTGCAGTATCTTTCTCTTATGCGTGCTCCTACGTGGTGCTTCCCCTGTGGCTTCAGCAGGTGTGGTGGCCCCTTGCTCACTTTCCTGCTGCTCCTGTCTCGACACCTTTGGCGGGCGTCCTCTGTGGTTGCGAACCTGTGAGGGCTTGGCAACAGTATGCTGCTCCTGCGGCTGTGCAGGGGTTGAGACGCCGATCTCAGATGGGTATGGACTCTGGTGGTGCTCTGACCGAGGGCTCTGCAGTGGCATGGAAGTGTGTGCGCTTGGAGAGGAGCCCCCACTTCCTTGATGTCTGCCACCAACTTCCCTGTCATGGGTCTGGTCCCCCTCAGCGCTTGCAAATGGCTTGAGAGCACCTTGCTGCGCATCAGGGGGGACATGGGGACCCGTACCTGCACTGGCAGTCCTACTCAGAAGGACTTCCATGAAGGTCTGGTTTCTCTGTTCAATAGATGACCATCACTCCTCCAGAGATGTCATTCTATTCTGAACACTCACCATGTTTTCTGCACTCTGGCGATTTATCACCTCCATGGAGGTTGCCATCCTTTCCATGGTGATGCATTCATGCGCCAATGACTCCACAAAGGCTCTGCTCATGTTCGCTATGGACTCCTCCATTCGCTCCACACTCGTAGCGACCCTGGAGACAAAACCTGCCAGAGACTCCTGCATCTGTTCCTGGAGTTCCAGCACCGCTGATCTTCTGGATGGACCCAGAGGCAGAGGGTCGACATGCAGCTGAGCCGAGCTGGCAGAGTCCTGCACCCTCCGACTAGGACTCTCCACTGCTGTCCCTGTCTCCATAATCTGCTGATGCTCACTTGTAAGCTGTGATACACCAGTTGACAACACTACTCTATGTCCCGAAGGTCCCACCGAGATGTGAGTGTCTGCGCTGGTGCTGGATATGCTCAATTCTGCTGACGCTGCGCCCTCAGAGGTTGCAGCTTCCTCTGAGGAATCTTGAGGCTCATGCTCTTCCTCCTGGACAGTGGGAACGGGTGCTTGCGATGGTCCTGTGGGGGAGTAAAGGAAAGAGTCAGAGATGTGATGCCAAGCTTACATGCAAACTGCATATTGCAGATGATCATTAGTCCATCTGTTAGAGCTTCAGAATCATTATCAGCGACTCATGCAATGTCAATGAGATGGAAAACTATTCTGTCACCAGCTTGCTGTGATGCACCCCTCTGTCCGTCCCCCACTTGCGCATCTCCCTCCACTCCTACGATCTCCAGGACCGCCTCCTCCCAGGGGGTGAGGTGGGCTACTGAGGGTGGCCCTCCTCCTGTCCTCACTCTTTCTCGCTTATTGTGAGCTCTCTTTTCCTGCAATGAGGGAGACAATCAGAGGTTGAGTGAGAATGAAGGAGTGAGTGTAGAGATTCCATAGCATAGATACTTAGAAGGAGACAAAGATGGAGTGAGGTGGCAAGACCAAGGGCCCTCCCTGTGTGTTGTCAGTTGTTTTCATAGCATCACATTGACAGGGAGTGTGAGGGCTGCATAGTCGAATAGTTAGGTGAATGTGACCATAGAGAGAGGGGGAATGGGTAAGGGTGCATGGATGTCAGTCTCAAGTGGGATGTGGAGGATGAGATTGCTAAAGCTGAGTGCTGGTGAGGAAAGGCAATGGCGATCAGATTGAGGGTGATGGGAAATTCATACTCACTTTTCCAGTGCGCAGAAGATCATGAAATCTCTTCCTGCATTGAATGCAAGTTCTGCGGGTTACTGATAATGAGCTGACCTCCTCTGCCACCTGGATCCACACAGCCTTGGTCTGCTGGGGAGGCTTCTTCCTCCCTGTAGAAGGGAAGAGCACCTCTTTATGAGCTCTTGCTCCCTCAACTAAAGCCTGCAAGGCAACATATCAACATGGAAACATAGAAGATAGGAGCAGGAGTCGGCGATTCGGCCCCTCAAGCCCACTCCACCATTTAATGAGATCATGGCTGATCATCCAAATTCAGTACCCTGTCCCTGCTTTCTCCCCATATCCCTTGATCCCTTTAGCCTCAAGAAATATATCCAACTCCTTCTTGAATATATTTAACGAATTGGCCTCAACTGCCCCGTGTGGCAGATAATTCCACAGGTTCACCACTCTCTGGGTGAAGAAATTCCTCTTGATCTCAGTCCTAAATGGCTTACCCCTTATCCTTAGACTGTGTCCCCTGGTTGTGGACTCCCCCGACATCGGGACATCCTTCCTGCATCTAGTCTGTCTAGTCCTGTTAGAATTTTATAAGTTTCAATGAGATAACATCATCAAACCTCGGAGCAGCCCTAGGTCTCTCACTGGTCATTCTGCCTCCAGGTCCCTGTAGCATGAAAGGCCAAAAGGTTAGCAGTCTGCAGAAGAAGCAAGGCTTGTTGAAGACCTTAAATGCAGCAGCAATGATGATGTCATCGGAGGCGACTTTCAGACTGGAAAAACTCATTTGCCATGGGTTCCCACATGTTGGAACTCAATTGGCCAATTAAGTTAAAATCGCATCAATCTCCCACATCGATTTAGATTCGGGTGGATAACACAAAATGTGGATTACACGACCCCAGCCTGCCCCTGAATTAAAATCCAGCCCATAGAATGTGTCAGAGAGAGAGTGTGTCAGAGAGAGCCAGAGACAGTGTGGGTGGGCTGGGGCGTGTCAGGTGGCATTCGTGTCAGGGCCCCGACTCCGAAGTGAAGAAAAAGTGAGATTTTCCCCTAATTGGGCAATTGATTTCCAGCGTGTGGGAACCCCTGGCCCATTGAGTCTTTTCACACAGAAAGTCGCCTCCGATGACGTCATCAATGCTGCTGGATTTAAGGCCTGCAAGCGGCCTTGCTTCTTCTGGAGCCTGCAAGCTTTGTGGCCATTGTAGTAAGCACTTCATTGATCGACTATGTCCACCAGTAGCCAAAGTGTGCTCCACACTTCAATGAGCCCTCCCTGCAAGCTCTGGTGGAGGGAGCAAGATCCAATAAGGATGTGCTGTTCCTCAGGGAGAAAAAAGCCACCCCAGCAGATTAACGCTGTGTGGCTGCAAGTGGCCCAGGAGGTCAACTCCATCTCGAAGAGCCACAAAATCTGGTTGCAATGCAGGAAGAGGTTTCATGACCTTCTCCGCACAGGAAAAGTGAGTATGACTTTCCCATCACCCTCAATCTGATCCCCATCGCCTCTCCTCACCAGCACTCTGCTTTGTTAACCTCTTCATCCACATCCCACTTGACACTTACATCCCTGCACCCTTACCCATTCCCTCTCTCTCTATGGTCACATTCACTTAACCATTCGACCATGCAGCCCTCACATTCCCTATCACTGTGATGCCATGACAACAACTTACAACACACAGGGAGGGTCCTTTGTCTCCTTCTAAGTATCTATGCTATGGAATCTCTACACTCACTCCTTCATTCTCACTCAAGCTCCACTTGTGTCCCTCGTTGCAGGAAAAGAGAGCCCACAATAAGAGGGAAAGAGCCATGACTGGAGCAGGGCCACCGTTAGTAGCCCAGCTCACCGCCTGGGAGGAGGCGGCCCTGGAAATCAATGGGATCGATGACGATTCCCAAGTGGGGGACGGACAGACGGGTGTATCACAGCAAGATGGTGACAGAATAGTTTGGCATCTCTCTCATTGATATTGCATGAGTCACTGATAATGATTCTGATGCTCCAGCAGATTGACTTATGATCATCTGCACTATTCAATGTTATGTAACCTTGACCTAACATCTCTAACTCTTTCCTTTACTCCCCCACAGGACCATCGAAAGCCCCCGTCTCCACTGTCCAGGAGGAACAGCCTGAGCTTCCAGACTCTTCAGAGGAAGCTGCAGCCTCTGAGGGCGCTGCGTCAGCAGAATTCAGCGCACCCAGCACCAGCACAGACACTCACACCTCGATGGGACCTTCGGGACATAGAGTAGAGTTGTCACCTGGTGTAGCACATAAAAACATAGAAGATAGGAGCACGAGTAGGCCATTCGGCCCCTTGAGCCTGCTCTGCCATTTAATGAGATCATGGCTGATCATCCAAATTCAGTACCCTGTCCCTGCTTTCTCCCCATATCCCTTGATCCCTTTAGCCTTAAGAAATATATCTAACTCCTTCTTGAATATATTTAATGAATTGGCCTCAATTGCCTTTTGTGGTAGAGAATTCCACAAGTTCACCACTCTCTGGGTGAAGAAATTCCTCCTCATCTCTGTCCTAAATGGCTTACCACTTATCTTTAGACTATGGCCCCTGGTTCTGGACTCCCCCGCAAAAGGGAACATTCTTCCGGCATCTAGTCTGTCTAGTCCTGTTAGAATTTTATAAGTTTCAATGAGATCTCTCATTCTTCTAAACTCCAGTGAATATAAGCCCAATCAACTCAATCTCTCCTCATACGTCATTCCTGCCATCCCAGGTATCAGTCTGGTGAATCTTCGCTGCACTCCCTCCATGGCAAGAACATCCTTATTCAGATAAGGCGACCAAAACTGCACACAATACTCAAGGTGTGGTCTCACCAAGGCCCTGTACAACTGCAGCAAGACATCCTTGCTCCTGTAGTCGAATCCTCTCGCTATGAAGGCCAACATACCATTTTCCTTCTTAATCGCCTACTGAACCTGCATGCTTATCTTCAGCGACTGGTGCACAAGGACACCCAGGTCTCATTGCACTTCCCCTTCTCCCAATCTATTGCCGTTCAGATAATAATCTGCCTTCCTGTTTTTGCCACCAAAGTGGATAACCTCGCATTTATCCACATTATACTGCATCTGCCATGCATCTGCCCAATCACCCAACCTGTCCAAATCATACTGCAGTTTCTCGGCATCCTCCTCACAGCACACACGCCCACCCAGTTTTGTGTCGTCTGCAAACTTGGAGATATTACATCTAGTTCCCTCGTCTAGATCATTAATATATATTGTGAATATCTGGGGTCCTAGCACCGATCCCTGCGGTACATCACAATCACTGCCTGCCACTCAGAAAAAGACCCGTTTATTCCAACTCTTTGCTTCCTGTATGCCAACCAGTTCTCTATCCAAGTCAGTACCTTACCCCCAAGCCCATGTGCTTTAACTTTACACGCTAATCTCTTATGCGGGACCTTATCAAAAGCCTTCTGAAAGTCCAAATACACCACATCTACTGGTTCTCCCTTATCTATTCTACCAGTTACATCCTCAAAAAATTCCAGTAGATTAGTCAAGCACGATTTACCTTTTGTAAATTCATGTTGACTTTGTCCGATCCTGTCACTGTTTCCCAAGTGTTCTGCTATTACATCATTTATAATGGACGCTATCATTTTACCCACTACCGATGTCAGTCTTACCAGACTATAATTTCCCGTTTTCTCTCTACCACCTTTTTTAAATAGTGGGGTAACATTAGCTACCCTCCAATCCATGGGAACTGCGCCAGAGCCTATAGAATTTTGGAAGATGACCAGCAATGCATCTACTATTTCTAGGGTCACTTCCTTAAGTGCCCTAGGATGTAGATTATCAGGCCCTGGGGATTTATCGGCCTTCAATCCTGTCAATTTCCCTAACACCATTTCCCTACCAATAATGATTTCGCTCAGTTCCTCCCTCTCATTAGCCCCAATGTTCCCCGACATCTCTGGGGGGTTATTCGTATCCTCTCACAGCTCACAAGTGAGCATCAGCAGATGGTGGAGACAGGGACAGCAGTGGAGAGTCCTTGTCGGAGGGCACAGGACTCTGCCAGCTCATCTCAGCTGCATGTCGACCCTGTGCCTCCAGGTCCATCCAGAAGGAGAGCGGTGCTGGAACTCTAGGAACAGGTGCAGGATTCTCTGGCAAGTTTTGTCTCCAGGGTCGCTGCGAGGTTGGAGTGAATGGAGGAGTCCATCGCTAACATGAGCACAGCTTTGTGGAGGCATTGACGCATGAACGCATCACCGCGGAAAGGATGGCAACCTCCGTGGAAAGGATGGCAACCACAGTGGTATGCTGGCTATGGTAGAGGAGAGGATGGCTATGGTAGAGAAGAGGAGGGCTACGGCCATGGAGGAGCTTAGTCGCCAGGGTCTTGAAAACATGGTCATTGTTCAGAATAGAATGACATCTCTTGAACGAGCGATGGTCAGCTATTGAGCATACAAACCAGACCTTCATGGAAGTCCTCTGGAGTAGGACTTCCAGTGCAGTAACGGGTCCTCATGGCCGCCCTGTAGTGCAGCAAGGTGCTGTCAAGCCACTTGCTAGCTCTGAAGTGCGGCTGACGCATGAGAGGGATGTTGGTGGCAGACAACAAGGAGGTGGGGGCTCCTCTCCAAGTGCTCACACAACTTGCCAATGAAAAGCCCTCGGTCAGAGCCCCACCAAAGTCCTCACCCAATTGAGATGGGTGTCTCAGCCCCTGCACAGTCACAGGAGAGGCAGACTGATACCGAGCCCTCACAGGTTCGCAAACCCAGAGGACGCCCGCCAAAGGTTTCGAGACAAGAGCAGCAAGAAAGTGAGCAAGGGGCCATCACATCTGTTGAAGCCACAGGGGAAGCTTCACAGCCCGACCCCAATGGCAAAATCGAGCCCAGTCTGTCAAAGAGAGTGTGTCAGAGAGAGAGTGTCAGAGAAAGTCACAGAGAGAGTGAGAGAGAGTGTGCCAGAGAGAGAGTGTGCCAGAGAGAGAGTGTGCCAGAGAGAGAGTGTCAGAGAGGGAGTTTGTGTCAGAGAGGGAGAGAGTGTCAGAGAGAGTCAGGGAGAGAGAGTGAGTGAGTGAGAGTGTCAGAGAGAGAGTGTCAGAGGGAGAGAGAGAGGGCTTGGTTTTAATGGAGGAGGCGGGTTGGAGTCGGGTTGCCTGGTGTGCGGGTTTCTATCCCGCTGCTGATTTTAGGTACTCCCGATTTCCCAATTTGGCTCAATTGGACCAATTAGTCCCATCGTGCGCGCTGCCTGCTGCAATGTGTTGGAACGGGTCTGTTGGCCTGCACTGATGAGGTCTTTGCTGCACTTGTTTTTAAGGGCTCCCTGTAGCCTCAGCCTCTCATTTCTCGTTGCTGCTGCTGCTGGAAAGGGCCAGGATCACCATGAGTGCTGCCAAAGGCAAGGAGGCTGCTCCCAGATTCAATGACGACTCTTGTAGAGGGAGTAAGAGGGCGCAGGGACATTCTGTTCCCTGTCGATGGCCGCAGGATGCCTCCTCAACAGACACAGGCAGCCTGGCTGGAGATAGCTGAGGAGGTCAGCGCAAGGTCGCTGTGTGGACGCACCTGGCTCCAGTGCCGCAAACGCTTCCATGGTCTTGTGCGAACATCAAAAGTGAGGATCACCTCACACTGACCTTCACTCTACTTCCCTTCTCTTCTCATCACCAGCACTCTGCATTGTCAGCCTGCTCCTCCACATCCCACCTTACCCTTACTTCCCTTGCACCCTTACCTTTCTATCTCCCTCTCTGTACTGAATCACTTCACCATCCTGCTATGCAGCCCTGACACTCACTCTCACTGTTATGCAATGACAACAACTAACAACGCACAGGGAGGCTCCTTCCTCTTGCCACCTCACTCCATCCTGGCCTCCATCTAAGATTCTACCTTATGGATTCTTCACACTCACTCCATCACTCTCGCTGAAACTCCACTTGTGTCCCTCCTTGCATGAAAAGATAGCCCACAATAAGAGGGAGAGAGCTAAGACAGGAGGAGGCACACCATCACTTGCCACATTAACTCACGCTGAGGAGGTTGCTCATGACATCATGGGAGGTGGCGAGGAGCTGGAAGTAGGGGACGGAGAGACGGGCGCACTAGAGGAAGTTGGTGACAGAATGCATTTTCATCCCTCGCTTTTGCAATTCCTGACTGACTGCAATGGCACATGTTGCTCATAGAGATTGACTTCTTATCATCTGCACAATAGGATGTGTCTGCTACCTCCAAATCTGATGTCTAACTCATGCCTTTACTCTCCCACAGGACCATCGAGAGCTCCCCTCCCACTGTCCAGGAGGAAGAGCCAGACAAATCTTCAGCAGACTGTGGAGGAGCCCTCAAAGGCTCCCAAACTCAGAGGACGCCCACCAAAGGCATCTAAGCAGGCGCAACATCAAAGTGAGCAGGGTGCCTCTAAATCTGCTGAAGCCACAGAGGAAGCACCACGTAGGAGCACGCGTAAGAGGAAGTTAAAGCACAAATAGTCACAAGGGTAGTTACTTTGGAGTTTTATAGTGTTGTTAAATATCGAGTGTCATCCTTTTGTGATGTAATTAAACAAAAGTGATGGCATAGAGTTGAGGTTCTAGCCTATGTGTTCTGGGAAATGAAAGGTCAAGAGTGAGGGGCTCAGGGCTAATTCCATTTATAATGATGATGATGGTGAGAGTGAGCGGAAACCACCGTTTATTGGACAAATGATGCATGAGGTTTTGAGAAGGTCGGCCTTATATTCATCTCCATCTGCCAGCCACATCTGTTTGAAGCATAAGCTTTTGCGAATCTGGCATGGATGAGTGCTTCCCTTGCCAGACGGCCAGCAATGTGGTCGCGTGCGGCTGCATTGGCCACATCTGGCCCACAACGCATGGCTCCCCGTCCTCCTCCTCATGCTCCTCCTCATCCTCCTCCTTGCCCTCTTCATCATCCTCTTCCTCTTCTTCTGAGGAGTATGTGTGCTGAGCCACTTCTTTGTCCGGCAGCACTAAGCCGCGCTGCACAGCAGACCATGATGAGTCTGGACACCCTGGCTGGTGCATACTGCAGGGCTCCACCAGATCTGTCCGAGCATCAGAAGTGCATTTTGAGCAAGCCGATGATTTGCTCGATGGTGCTTCTGGTGGATAAGTGACTCAGATTGTAGCGCTCCTCAGCATCGTTTGATGGCCACCTCATTGGTGTCATAAGCCACTTTTTCAGGGGATAGCCCTTGTCGCCAATAAGCTATCCAGAAAGTTGGGTTGGCGGATGGAAGAGCTGAGGCACAGTAGACTGCCGCAGGATAAAGGAGTCATGGCAACTGCCAGTGTACTTAGCGCAAACATGCATGATGATCTTCCTGTGGTTACACACCAGCTGGACGTTCAGGGAGTGGAATCCCTTGCGGTTGACAAATACAGCTGATTTGTGATAGGGGGCCCTCAAGGCTATATGTGTGCAGTCTATGATGCCCTGCACCATTTTCAAGCCTGCCATATTAGCAAAGCCAAACACACGCGTGGTCACACTTGGGCCATCTGTGGACAAGTGGATGTAATTGTGCGCCTTTGCAAAGAGGGCATCGGTAACCTGTGTGATGCAGGTGTGTGTGTCTGACTGGGAGATGCCGCTGATGTCTGCAGCTGATCCCTGGAAGGAGCCCAAAGCAAAGAAGTTGAGTGCGGTGGTGACTTTAACAGCCAATGGTAAGGACTGTCCACCCGCTCCTCTGGGCTCCAGGTGTTGGTGCAGCATTGTGCAGATGTCAGCGACTACGTCTCTCAAAAAGTCTCAGCCTCCTTTGGCACTGCTGCTCAGTCATGCTGAGGAAGCTGATCCTCTGCCTGTAAACTCTGTGTTGGGGGTATCTCCTGCAGGGAGATGAAGCCCTGCACTGTGGCCCTCCGCCCTGTACATCATCAGGTGGGTGAGGAGGAGGTTGGCGCTCCTGGTGCTGGTGCTGCTGTTGTGGCTGGTTGAGGTGCTGTTGCGGCCGCTCTTCCTCCGACTCTGACGACCAGGATGAGAGGATGTAAATGGTTCCCATCCTGTTGCTATAGATTTCATTTCAGACAAGAAGATTGCAAGTGCACAGTCAAAGTGGCCTGAAATTATTCCAATCAGGTCACACTGCAGATGGCTGTAGGCTTGAACAGTCACAAGGTCAGTAGATTTGCAAAATCTTATCCCAAACCTCCAAAAACAAAGTTGTGGCATTTGAATGTCAGCCATGTTGCAGGAGCACTTTTAATGTGCTGCACCAATGACTACAAATCATGTCCTCAGGAAATTTGTCTCCTTGCAGCTGATGTGTTTCTCGGAAGATGGGAAACGGGAGCCAAAAGCTTTAAAATTGGAATTAAAATAGGATTAGCAAGGCCTTAACTGCCTGCCCCACCGTTTGGTGTCGGGTCAGTTTGGGAGCGGCTGACCCGACACTTACGAAATTAGGCGGGTTCACAGCCAACCAGCAATTTTTCTGATTTTCGCTGCTGACCCGCCTTCAAGCCCGCCCTCTGAGGTCCATTAAAATTGAGCCCAGAGTGTCAGAGAGAGAGAGAGAGAGAGAGTGGCCCCGATTTTCCCCCAGCCGTCGGGCAGCTTTTCAGGCGGGCGGGGGCCGAAAATCGCTGAAATAGGGGGTCGCGACCCCCCCCGCCTGTTTCCCCGCCCCTTCCGACTTTCGGACCGCCGTTTCTCCGCGAGCCGATTCAGTCCCGCCCGCTGCTGGCGGGACTGGCCGTCAGGACCCTAATCAGCAATTATTGGCATGTTTAATGCCATTTTAGGGTGCCCTTGTGATTTTCAGGGGTTCCCCATGCTAATCACGCCTGCGGGGAACCCCGCTGATGAAACCTGGCGTGAAGCTTGCCGGCTTGCTTGCTGTCAGCTGCAGGTCATTTGGGAAAGCTGCGATTTAAAGGGATAGCATTTGTATGTTGAAGGACCTTGTTGCAGGCTTGGGGCTACTTCTTCAAGGCTTAGGCACAGCTGTGGAAGGTTGGAGCCTCACACACTTCTCCAATGTGATCTCCTGGGAAGCCCCTCTCGCCACCCTCACTCAGCGCTTCCTCAGCAGAGGCATCTACCAGAAGCATGGGACGCCTTTTCTTCCTTCCCTTCTTGACATTAGAGGATCTCCAGCAGCAGAGGCGGCAGCAGCAGAACCAGCAACAGCAGGATGAGCATCAGGAGGTCACTCACCTGAAGCTGCACAGACCAGAAGGGGCCAGTGCTTGGAAGTGGCTTGAGAGCACCTTGCTGCGCTTTAGGGGGCCATGGGTACCCGTATCTGCACTGGCAGTCCTACTCAGAAGGACTTCCATGAAGGTCTGGTTTCTCTCTTCAATAGATGGCCAACGCTCCTCAAGAGATGTCATTCTCTTATGAGCACTCACCATGTTTTCCGTACCCTGGCGAGTTATCTCCTCCATGAAGGTTGCCAACCTTTCCATGGTGATGCGTTCCTGCGCCAATGACTCCACAAAGGCTCTGCTCATGGTCGCTATGGACTCCTCCATTCACTCCGCACTCGCAGCGACCCTGGAGACAAAACCTGCCAGAGACTCCTGCATCTGTGCATGGAGATCCATCACCTCTTCTCTTGCGGATGGACCCAGAGGCAGAGGGTCGACATGCAGCGCAGCTGAGCTGAGCTGGCAGAGTTCTGCGCCCTCTGACGAGGACTCTCCACTGCTGTCCCTGGCTCCAGAATCTGCTGACGCTCATTTGTGAGCTGTGAAACACCAGGGGACAACACTACTCTATGTCCCGAAGGTCCCCCCGAAGTGTGAGTGTCTGCGCTGGTGCTGGGTGCGCTTACTTCTGCTGACGCTGTGCCCTCTGAGGTTGGAGCATCCTCTGAGGAGTCTGGCTGCACAGCCTCTTCCTCCTCCACAGTGGGGACGGGGGCTCTGGATGGTCCTGTGGGGGAGTAGAAGAAGGAGTCAGAGATGTGATGCCAAGGTTACATGCGCATTCGAGTGGACATCTGCTGACACCTGCATCCATGCAGCCTTGGTCTCAGTGGGAGGCCTCTTCCTGCCTGACCTAGGGAAGAGGACCTCCCTGTGGGCCCTAACCCCATCCAATAATGCCTGCAGTGAAGCTTCGTCGATTTTGGAGGCAGCTCGGGGTCTGGCACTGGCCACAGCTGCTGTAGGCTCCTCTGCCATCCTGTATGGTTCATTTGGAAGCCAACAGAGGAAGGCAGTGCTTGCTGTGGACCTTGAAAGCACCACGAATTATGACATCATACTGTGGGGCTTTCTGACTGGAAATGGACAATTAGCAAGGCTGCCCACACGCTGGAAATTAATTGGCCACTTGAGGGAAAATTGCGTGCAGCTGGCTGACCCATTTTTTTGTGTGTCAGAACCCCACATTCGGGGAATCCGACCATTTCCCACACAATCCACAAAATCGGGCCCAGTGTGTCAAAGAGAGAGAGAGATTCAGAGAAGGAGTGTGTCAGAGAGGGAGCGTCAGAGAGAGAGCGTCAGAGAGAGAGCGTCAGAGAGTGTCAGAGAGAGTCAGAGAGTGTGTCAGAGAGAGAGTGTCAGAGAGAGAGTGTCAGAGAGAGAGCGTCAGAGAGAGAGCGTCAGAGAGAGTGTCAGAGTAATAATAATTACTATCCAAAAAAGAGCCACCAAATTTTGGAAACACCTAAAAATGAGCAACCCCCACTGCTATCATTACGAAGCCTTGAAATGCCAAGAGAGGACCATAAAGAAGAATACCCTCAGTCAACTAGTCCTGGGACTCAGTGAAGCAACCACTAACACTACTAACAATAACCAGCCCCAGGACAGTGACATCGTAGCACAGAGAATTCGACCCAACACAATTGTCACTAAGCAAAAGGAAAAATACCTGTCATATTGGGCAGAAACAACAAAAACCCAAAACAAACTCAATTGCTACTTGGCCCTAAACAGACAATACAACATGGCTGAATACCTGACCATGGTAAAGGATAGCAAACTGAGAAAAACCTTGACAAGGTACAGGCTTAGTGAACATAGCCTGGCGATCGAAAAAGGCAGACACAGACAGACCCGGCTGCCAAGAGAGGACAGGATATGCTTTCACTGCAGTCAGGGAGTGGTGGAGACAGAGATGCACTTCCTCACAGCTTGTGGAAAATATCAGGGCATCAGGGAGAATTTCTACCAAAAATTCTCACAAATATGCCCTGAATTCAGAAATTTGAATGACGACCAAAAACTCCCATACCTACTAGGGGAACAGAGAAACTGTGTAACCTTAGGGGCACACTATGTTACAGCATGCCATAAACAGAGGGACAACCAGTAAACCTAAGAAAAGAGTATATACAAATTATATGAATGTATATTTATACACTCAGGGATATATCTGTTTATACAATGTATGAATAGATCTGCGTTTATGTGTTCAACCATAAATGTATTTCGATGCTTTGGCAACAAAAGATGTACCTTATCATGCCAATAAAGCGATTTGAATTGAATTGAATTGAACTGAGTGTCAGAGAGAGAGAGAGTCAGAGAGAGAGAGTGTCAGAGAGAGAGTGTCAGAGAGAGCGAGAGTGTCAGAGAGAGAGTGTCAGAGAGAGAGAGAGTCAGAGAGAGAGAGTGTCAGAGAGAGAGAGCATCAAAGAGAGAGTGTCAGAGAGAGAGTGTCAGAGAGAGAGTGTGTCAGAGGGAGAGTGTCAGAGAGAGAGTGTGTCAGAGAGAGAGAGAGGGGGAGAAATTGGGGGAGTAGCGTCAGCTCTTTGCGCCTAAGGAGGCAGTCAGTGGCTGTAGTGCCACTGGCTGCGTCTGCGGTGATATTCAGTAGGGGCGCTAATGGTGGCGTTAGGCATTTGCGCTGCGCCGCCACCGATGACGTCACCGGTGTGCGCAGCGCCCCATTTGTGCCCCGTTCGCGATATTTGTTAGCGAACGCCGCAGTTGCGCCGCTCGCTATCCGCGCCCGGTTCACGGGGCCTTACTGTGCCGGCAGCGGCGCAAGTTAAGGTGGAGGTGCGGGGCGGCCGCTTTTTCGGCGGCCGCCTGCCAGCACCTCCGTCCCCGGCCTCCTAACCCCCACCCCCGCAGCATTGCCAGCTGTTTCCCGAGAGCCCGGCACTTCTCCTTGGTGCCGGGCTCATTTGCCGGCACTCGCGAGCGGGGATCGTGCTGTTGCAGGCACCTCCCCCTTAACAGTGGGAGGAAGGCCTGCAGTACCGCAGCGTGCCGTGCCGCAGCATGTGGCGCTGCGGCACGTTGCGCTGCGATAATCAGTTTCAGTGCCCTAAGAGGGACGCGGAGCGCCTCGAGCCTCGCCCCGTGTCCCTCGAGGGGCACTGAAACTGAATTTCTGGCGATCGCTATTACTCCGATCGCTGCGCTAAATCCTGCGCTCCGCCGACTTTTGCGCCACTTTGGCGCCCCAACCCAATTTCCTGGCCAGAGTGTCAGAGTGGGAGTGTGTCAGAGAGAGAAAGTGTCAGAGAGAGAGTGTCAGAGAGGGAGTGTGTCAGAGAGAGGGAGTGTCAGAGAGAGGGAGTGTCAGAGAGAGAGAGAGTGTCAGAGAGAGGGAGAGTGTCAGAGAGGGAGTGTGTCAGAGAGAGAGAGTGTCAGAGAGAGAGTGTCAGAGAGAGAGAGTGTCAGAGAGAGAGAGAGTGTCAGAGAGAGGGAGTGTCAGAGAGAGAGTTTGTCAGAGAGAGAGTGTCAGAGAGAGGGAGTGTCAGAGAGAGGGAGAGTGTCAGAGAGGGAGTGTGTCAGAGAGAGAGAGTGTCAGAGAGAGGGAGTGTCAGAGAGAGAGAGAATCAGAGAGAGAGAGAGAGTCAGAGAGAGAGAGAGTGTCAGAGAGAGAGAGTGTCAGAGAGAGAGAGTGTCAGAGAGAGGGAGAGTGTCAGAGAGGGAGTGTGTCAGAGAGAGAGAGTGTCAGAGAGAGGGAGTGTCAGAGAGAGAGTGTCAGAGAGAGAGAGAATCAGAGAGAGAGAGTGTCAGAGAGAGAGAGAGTGTCAGAGAGAGAGAGAGTGTCAGAGAGAGAGTGTGTCAGAGAGAGTGTCAGAGAGAGATAGAGTGTCAGAGAGAGGGAGTGTCAGAGAGAGAGTGTCAGAGAGAGAGAGAGTGTCAGAGAGAGGGAGTGTCAGAGAGAGAGTGTCAGAGAGAGAGAGAGTGTCAGAGAGAGAGTGTGTCAGAGAGAGAGGGTGTCAGAGAGAGAGTGTGTCAGAGAGAGAGAGAGTGTCAGAGAGAGAGAGTGTCAGAGAGAGAGTGTGTCAGAGAGAGAGAGAGTGTCAGAGAGAGAGTGTGTCAGAGAGAGAGAGTGTCAGAGAGAGAGAGTGTCAGAGAGAGAGTGTCAGAGAGAGAGAGTCAAATTACTATATATCTTAAAAAAACAGAAACAAACAACACAGAAACACAGCCCAGTAAACTGTTCAACACCAAAAAATCGTACAGATGGGCCAAAAACGACACGGAAAAATACCAGAATGCAATTAGCAATGAATCAACTCAAGCTCTCTTGGATACCTTTCTGGATAACATATACACTCACAATAAAGAAGGCGTAAACCGGGCAGTGAATAACCTAAACAATATTTTTGATAATTTGGCAACAAGGTCAAACTTGAAAGCTCGCAAGAACAAACCCAAAAGAAAAAACTATGAAAAATGGTTTGACCCAGATTGCCATAACTTGAGGAAAAAACATAGAAAAATATCACCAAAAACACAGACATCCAGAAAACGAGGAATTACGCCTTACTTATTGTCAGACACTAACACAATACAGAATAACACTCAGAACCAAAAAAGAGCAATATATTAAGAATACACTCAGCTCCATTGAGGAATCCATTGATTCCAATTGTTTCTGGGACAACTGGAATACATTACGCAAAAAACAACACGACGAACTGGCCATTCAAAATGGAGACACATGGGAAAACCACTTTGAAAAATTATACCAGAAAAACACACAAAGGCCAGAGCAACACCAAATATGCAAAAAACTGGAAAAGCTTGAAATGGCCATAAAAGATAACCAAAACCCGCTAGACTCCATAATAACAGAAAAAGAACTTTTTGAAAAACTCAAGGACCTGCGACCAGGAAAAGGTTGCGGGACAGACGGCATACTAAGCAAGATGATTAAACACACAGACGATAAAATGAAACTGGCTATCCTAAAACTCTTCAACTTGGTTCTGAGTGTCGGTTACTTCCCTGACATCTGGAACAAAGGACTCATAACGTCCATAAAGAAAAGTGGGGACAAAGTCGACCCAAATAACTATCGAGGCATCTGTGTAAACAGTAACCTGGGGAAGGTATTCTGTAGCATCATAAACAAAAGACTCATAAACTTCCTTGAGGAGCACAATGTCTTGAGTAAAAGCCAAATTGGATTCCTGCCAAACTATAGAACATCAGATCATATCTTCACCCTACAGACCCTAATTGACAAACGCGTTCATCAAAACAAAAGCAAAATCTACGCATGCTTTATAGATTTCCAGAAGGATTTCGACTCCATCTGGCATGACGGTTTATTCCTGAAACTTATCGAAAGCGGGGTAGGGGGAAAAACATATGATGTAATTAAATCAATGTATACAAACAACAAATGTGCAGTTAAAATTGGAGACAAAGAAACAAAATACTTCCCACAGGGGCGGGGGGTGATGCAGGGCTCGCCAATCTCACCGACACTCTTTAATATTTACATAAATGAATTGGCAAAACTACTTGAACAATCTACAGCACCCGGCCTCAGCCTATATGAATCCAAGGTTAAATTCCTCCTCTATGCAGACGACCTGGTTCTGCTGTCACCAACTAAGGAGGGTCTACAGCAGAACCTGGGTCTGCTGGAGTCGTACTGCCAGACTTGGGCCCTGACAATAAATCCCCAAAAAAACAAAGTCCTTGTGTTCCAGCAAAGATCCAGACATCAGGGACCCAAAATAAATTTCACACTAGGAACAACCAAAATTGAACAAACCACTAACTACACATACTTGGGCTTAAAAATCAGTTCTACAGGAAATTTCAAACTGGCTGTGAATGAACTGAAAGAGAAAGCAAGAAGGGCTTTCTATGCCATTAAAAAATCAATCCAAATAGAAATCCCAATTCGCATTTGGCTCAAAATTTTCAAATCAGTAATTGAACCAATTGCACTCTATGGCAGTGAGGTGTGGGGACCGCTAACACAACAAGAATTTGCCAAATGGGACAAACACCCAATTGAGATCCTACATGCAGAATTCTGTAAAAGTATCCTCCGGACTCAAAGGAAAACCGTAAACAATGCATGCAGGGCAGAACTAGGCCAATATCCATTAATAATCACTATCCAAAAAAGAGCCACCAAATTTTGGAAACACCGAGAAATGAGCAACCCCCAATGCTACCATTACGAAGCCCTGAAATGCCAAGAGAGGACCATAAAGAAGAATACCCTCAGTCAACTAGTCCTGGGACTCAGTGAAGTAACTATTAACACTACTAACAATAACCAGCCCCAGGACAGTGAGAGCGTAACACAAAGAATTCGACCCAACGCAATCGTCGCTAAGCAAAAGGAAAAATATCTGTCATATTGGGCAGAAACAACAAAAACCCAAAGCAAACTCAATTGCTACTTGGCCCTAAACAGACAATACAACATGGCTGATTACCTGACCATGGAAAAGGATAGCAAACTGAGAAAAACTTTGACAATGTACAGGCATAGTGAATATAACCTGGCGATCGAAAAAGGTAGACACAGACAGACCCGGCTACCAAGAGAGGACAGGATATGCTCTCACTGCAGTCAGGGAGTGGTGGAGACAGAGATGCACTTCCTCACAGCTTGTAGAAAATATCAGGGCATAAGGGAGAATTTCTACCCAAAATTCACAAAAATATGCCCGGAATTCAGAAATTTGAATGACGACCAAAACTCCCATACCTACTAGGGGAAGAGAGAAATTGCGTAACACTAGCCACACACTATGTTACAGCTTGCCATAAACAGAGGGACAACCACTAAATATAAAAAAAGAGTATATATAAATTATATGAAAGTATATTTATACACTCAGGGATATATCTGTTTATACACTGTATGGATAGATCTGTATTTTTGTGAACAAACATGAATGTTTTCCGATGCTTTGGCAACATAAGATGTAACTTGTCATGCCAGTAAAGCGATTTGAATTGAATTGAATTGAATTGAGTGTCAGAGAGAGAGTGTCAGAGAGAGAGAGAGTGTCAGAGAGAGAGAGAGAGTCAGAGCGAGAGTGTCAGAGAGAGAGAGAGTGTCAGAGAGTGTCAGAGAGAGTGTGTCAGAGAGAGAGTGTCAGAGAGAGAGAGAATGTCAGAGAGAGAGAGTGTCAGAGAGAGAGAGTGTCAGAGAGAGAGAGAGTGTCAGAGAGAGTGTCAGAGAGAGAGAGAGTGTCAGAGAGAGAGAGTGTCAGAGAGAGAGAGTGTAAGAGAGAGAGTGTCAGAGAGAGAGAGAGAGTCAGAGAGAGAAAGTGTCAGAGACAGACAGTGTCAGAGAGAGAGAGAGACAGAGAGAGAGAGAGAGAAACAGCGAGAGAAACAGCGAGAGAGAGAAACAGCGAGAAACAGCGAGAGAGAGACAGAGAGAGAGAAAGCTGGCAAGAGACAGAGAAAGCTGGCGAGAGAGAGAAACAGAGGCCTGAACCGCGAGACCGGAGACCGGGAGGAGCAGCCCGAACCAGGACAGTAAGTAAGAGGCCTGGGGAGGGTGAACCCGAGAACGCGAGGCCCAGAGACCGCGGGATCGGAGACCGGGAGGAGCGGCCCGAACCGGGAGAACGAGTAAGAGGCCTGGGGAGGGCGAACCCGAGACCGCGAGGTCGGAGAACGGGAGGAGCGGCCCGAACCGGGAAAACGAGTAAGAGGCCTGGGGAGGGTGAACCCGAGACCGCGAGGCCCAGAGACCGCGAGAACGGAGACCGGGAGACCAGGACAGAAAACAGCCTGGTGAGTCAAAAAACCCGGGGGCCTGAGACCGACACGACGACGCGAAGAGATCTGCCCAGAGCGCGGAAAGCGAATGAGTCCGGGGCACGGAGAGTGGACGAGTTTGGAGCACGGAGAGAGAGAGCGAGTGAGAGAGTCGGAAGAGGAAAAAAAAACCGGAGAAATAAGTTTTACCTAATTATACCTAAGTTTCATTTTAGTTAAAGTTAGTTCGGAAAAAGTTTAATTTTATTTAAATTTAGTTCGAAAAAGACCTGAAAAAAGAACAACAAACCCGCGAGGAAAAGGAATAGAAACCCGAGAGAAATGATAAAATACCCGAACCAAGAGCCTGTGAGAGAAAGAGAAAGATAAACCGTTAAGAGCAGCTATATCAAAGATGAACCCCTGAAAAACTCCCAATTTTGGACCTAAAAGTGGGCTAAGGTGGAACACGACACAAAAAAGAGAAAAAAAAAAAGTTATCTATCTGAGACAAAAAACAAACGACTACAATGAGCAGGGAAATGATATATCCTGAGCAATGCACAAAAAATAAGGCAAAGGAAAAATACAAGTACACAACACTAAAAAATAACCCAGAGATCCTCTACGTTGACTATACCACACACAAAGGGACTAAGCTGAAGAACAACCTCATATTCTACACCGAATACGTCACCTCCTGGAAGGAGACTTTACAAAAACACTACGCATACGTCTCCAGTGAAGGTATTGGCAGTGGAGGCAGACTGAAAATATGTAAAGATGGAAACCTAGATAAAGATGACCCCCTGCTAACCACAAGCTACTACAACAAAAATAGAAAGATCATGATACAGGGGAATGTGGAAAATCTAGACTCCTTCGAAAAGGAATTCCCCCAGTTGAAAACTAAGACAGACACAAGGAGGACCAATGGACAGGAAGCAAAAGAGAGTCGAACAGAGGATGATGAGAGCCAAGTGGAGGAAGAAGAAGAGAGACCAGCAGAGGAAAACACCTCCCTGTCCATCTCCACCCCCCCCACACCTCTCAACGAAAACAAAATGATGAAAGAGAATCTGGCCAAACTAGAATTTGATTTCAACGAATACAGAGAAACACTGGCCAAGAATTTGAAGGAGGAATTCAAACAGCTAAAAACGGAACACGAGTCCACCATCCACAAGCTGAGAAAGACCATAGAGGAGCAAAGAAATGAGATCAAAGAACTCCGTACTCAACTAAACAAAACGAAGGAGACCGTAGAAAGGCTCAGCAGGCAACACAAACCTCTTAAGGTCCAAAAACCTGAGGACACAAAAACAACACACACAAGGACACAGAACCCGCCGGATGCCACCCCACATGAAGACACACCGAAAGCCACAAACCCCGCTCCAACCAGCCCCCAGTCGAGTCATGCCCAGACTACTGCTACCCAGTCCTCACACACAGGAACACAAAAACCGTCAGATACCCCCCCAAACGAGGACACACCGAAAGCCCCAAACCCCGCTCCTGCCACACAACATATCCCAGAAACCCAGCCAACAACCAGCCACCAGGCGAGTCCTACCCAGACTACTGTTACCCAGTCTGAAAAACCAGCCCCTCAGGCGGTCCTGCTGACCGACTCCAACGGAAAGTTTCTGGACCCCCAGAGGCTGTTCCCAGACCATCAAGTCCTGAAAAAATGGTGCAGCAACACAGACCAAGCAATGAAGATCCTGAACAAAGAATCCCTTGGAAGCCCCAAATGGATTGTGATCCACACAGGCACGAACGACCTACGCACCCTACAGGAAGGCACTGCTAGGGCGGTGAGCAGGATGGCGGAAAAGGCCAGCAGGGAATTCCCCAAGGCGCGGATCGTGATCTCCACACTACTGCCCAGAAAGGACACCCCAGCCTATATAATCCACAACACCAACAGGGAGATCGACACGAGATGTTCTGTCCTCCCCAACGTCTCCCTGGCCCATCATCCAAACATCAACACAAGGGACCTCTATGACGAAATACATCTACTCAAACAGCGGATGTGGGTCTTCGCAAGAAACCTCATAAACACTGCCAAAAGACGCAGCCTTCCCACCCCCTCTACCATTGGGAGCCCAAACAGGACCACCAATGTCCCCCACCCCCCTATACAAAACCAACAACAGAACCGTGCTTTTATACCTGACCCAAGACCCCCCTCTAGACCACAGACTGTAGACCAAGAACTGAGAAAGATCATGACGATGATGAACAGCCTGATAGAAAGCCGGAGAAATTATTAATATTGTTATTTATCATTATCATTATTGTTATCGTATCAGTATTATTACAATTATTAGATAGCTATATGTGCATACCTCATGAAATTTATACTAAATCATCATTTAGCATTATAGAAAATAGTGTTTCCACACTCATCCCACAAAATAGGTCCATTTTATTTCGTTTTTTTGAACTATATAAATGCGTTCTTTCCACATAAGCTGCTGGAATATCCAGGGCCTCCGCTCCTCAACTTTTGGGATGAAGAATACAGACCCTGAATTCCTAAAAGCTATAAAAGACATTGATATAATTGTGTTAACAGAAACATGGTGCCAAAAGGACGTGCCGACCCACTGTCCTCCAATGTACCATGAAATCATTGTGCCCTCAGTAAAGAACACTAAAACACGCAAGGGCAGAACCTCCGGGGGAATATTGGTGTGGTATAAGGGAGAACTGGACAAACACATCTCACCGGCAAAACAGGGAAAATCACACATATGGCTAAAACTAGATAAAAATATAGGAATAGCAAAAAAAGATGTTTACTTATGTGCGATCTACATACCTCCAATAGAATCGCCATATTTCGAAGAGGAGTTATTTGATACTCTCCACATGGAAATCAGCCATTTCCAGGCCCAAGGAAAGGTGATAATATGTGGGGACCTAAATGCAAGGACCGGTTGTGAACCTGACTTCATAGACCCACAGGGAAACAACCATGTGTTTGGCCAGACCCCTTTAGATGTCACACCAGCCATCGCAAATCGGAACAACCTTGATCGTGAAATAAATAAAAGCGGTAGGGAGGTAGTGCAACTCTGCCGAACCTTAGGCCTGTACATAGTTAACGGTAGGTTCAGAGGGGACTCCCTAGGGAGACTCACATACTCCTCAACTCTTGGGTCTAGTGTGGTGGACTATACAATCACTGACCTGGACCCCTGCGATATCAACTCATTCACTGTCAGGCAGCAATCCCCCCTCTCAGACCATAACCAAATAAATATGTACCTTAAACTTTCTGCCCAAACTACAGACACAAAAAAGGAACCCAGTAAGCTCCATAAAATAAACCAGACATACAGATGGGCCCCAGACAGTGGAGAAAAATTCATCACAGCACTAAAGTCACCTGATCTCACAAGTAAAATATCAAAATTTAAAGAAAACCCATACGAGATCACCAGAGATGGTGTAAACATGGCCATAGAGGATATAAATATGATCTTCCATGAGGCAGCTGTAAAAGCCGACCTTGTGAAACAGAAGAGGAAGCGTCACAAAAGACAAAATAAAAATAAGAAATGGTTTGACCACGAATGCAAAAATGCCAGAAAAGACCTGAGAAAAATATCAAACCAAAAGCATCGCCAACCAAACAATCCGGACCTACGTACTAGATACAATGAAACCCTCAAAAGATATAAACACACCATTAGAAACAAAACACAAAACTATACCCACAAAATACTCGAAGAAATTGAAAACTCCACCAACCCAAAACAATTCTGGGAAATGTGGAATAACCTGAGTACAACACAATTGCAAGCATTACCAATCCAAGATGGCGACATCTGGAGAACACATTTTGAAAACCTCTACAAAGACATCCCAATAAACGAAACAAACCCAAGTCAACATCAGGTCACAGAAAAACTCCACACATTAGAAGCAACAATTAAAGACAACCAAAACCCTCTAGACTCCCCAATCACATGGAAAGAACTGGCCACAAAAACAAAATCTCTCCACCTAAAGAAAGCCTGTGGCCCAGACAACATCAAAAATGAAATGCTCAAGTTCAGCAATATGGAGATGCAGGGTGCGGTACTCAAATTATTCAACATCATATTACGTTCAGGCTGTTTTCCCGATATCTGGTGCCAAGGACTAATCTCCCCCATATATAAAAGTGGAAACAAATCAGACCCAAATAACTACCGCGGCATCTGTGTCAACAGTTGTCTAGGGAAGTTATTCTGCAGTATTCTAAATAGTAGATTACTTGATTTTCTTAACAAACATAATATCCTCAGAAAAAACCAAATAGGCTTTCTTCCAAAACACCGCACCGCCGACCATATCTATACCCTTCACACCCTCATTGAAAAACATATACACCAAACAAAAAATGGGAAAATATTCGCCTGTTTCATCGACTTCAAGAAACCTTTGACTCTATATGGCACGAAGGGCTCTATTATAAACTTCTTCAGTGTGGAATAGGGGGCAAAGTCTATGACCTTATTAAATCAATGTATCTGAAAAACAAATGCGGGGTCAAAATTGGAGACAAACGCACCGATTTCTTCACCCAGAGAAGAGGCGTCCGGCAGGGCTGCAATTTGAGCCCGACCCTGTTCAACATATACATAAATGAATTAGCAGACATGCTGGAGCAAAGCGAGTCACCAGGTCTCCGTCTCCTGGATGGAGAAGTGAAATCCCTGTTCTATGCGGACGACCTGGTTCTGCTGTCTCCCACAGAACAGGGATTACAGCAACAACTAGACCTACTCGACAAATACTGCCAAAATTGGGCTCTAACAGTAAATCTGAAAAACACCAACATCATGATTTTTCAAAAAAGGCCCAGGTGTCAGGAAAACAAATACCAGTTTACCCTCAGTGATACCGCTATAGGACACACTATGAGCTACACCTACCTTGGTCTAACTATTACAGCATCAGGGAGCTTCAACATAGCAGTGAATGCACTAAAAGAAAAAGCCCGAAGAGCCCTATATGCAATAAAAAGAAAATTCTACAACATCCAAATCCCAATCAAAATCTGGCTCAAAATATTTGACAGCATAATCCTGCCCATTGCACTGTACGGTAGTGAAGTATGGGGCCCGCTAAATCACCAAAGCTACACTAAATGGGAAAAACACGCAATAGAAGCCCTACATGCAGAATTCTGCCGAAGCATCCTTCGCACCCAAAGAAAAACGCCAACAAATGCATGCAGAGCCGAACTAGGCAGATACCCACTGATAATAAACATCCAAAAACGAACACTAAACTTCCTAAATCACCTCAAATCTAGCTCCCCAGACACCCTTCATTTCAAAGCCTTTCAGACCCAAGAGCTAAACCCAGAAAAGAGTCCCCTGAGTCAGCTGCTACTGAAACTAAGCACTCAGCCGGACCATGACCAGCCCCAGACCAACACAGCCATCCAAACACCAATCCGAGTGAACCAAATCATTAAACAATGCAAAGAAACCTACCTGGAACATTGGAACAAAATAACCGAAAGCCAAAGCAGATTAGAATGTTACCGGGCCCTAAAAAGAGAATATAAACTGGCAGACTACCTCAAGACCATCAGAGACACAAAACAGAGACAGACCCTCACCAGGTACAGACTAAGCGACCACCAACTGGAAATTGAAAAAGGCAGATACAAGAAATCCTGGCAGCCTAGAGAGAATAGAATATGCGATCAATGTCTGGCCGGCGAGGTTGAAACAGAAATGCATTTCCTCCTAAAATGCGAAACATTCAACACATCAAGAAACATATTATTCAACAAGCTAAGCCAAACAACCCCAGATTTCAAGGAATTGGATGACCTGTCAAAATTGAGATTAGTCCTGGGAGAAGGAGACAGACCATACCTTGGGGCCAAATATGTAACAACATGTCACAACCTGAGGACTGTTTAAAATTAAGACTGTTTAAAATTAATATTGAACGTACCAAATGAAGTACAAAGACTGTTTAAAATTAATATTGTTTAAAAGTAATATTGTATGTACCCAACAAATGTCAAATCGATTGACACCTACAGAATGTTTGAAAATGTACCTTTTTGCTATGTAAGCTTTGGCAATATGGTTCTCTGTAAACTTTCATGCCAATAAAGCATTTGAATTTGAATTTGAATTTGAGTGTCAGAGAGACAGAGTGTCAGAGAGAGAGAGTGTCAGAGAGAGAGCGAGTGTCAGAGAGAGAGAGAGTCTCAGAGAGAGAGAGTCAGATAGAGTCAGGTAGTGAAGTATGGGGCCCGCTAAATCACCAAAGCTACACTAAATGGGAAAAACACACAATAGAAGCCCTACATGCAGAATTCTGCCGAAGCATCCTTCGCACCCAAAGAAAAACGCCAACAAATGCATGCAGAGCCGAACTAGGCAGATACCCACCGATAATAAACATCCATAAACGAGCACTAAACTTCCTAAATCACCTCAAATCTAGCTCCCCAGACACCCTTCATTTCAAAGCCTTTCAGACCCAAGAGCTAAACTCAGAAAAGAGTCTCCTGAGTCAGCTGCTACTGAAACTAAGTACTCAGCCGGACCCTGACCAGCCCCAGACCAACACAGCCGTCCAAACACCAATCCGAGTGAACCAAATCATTAAACAATGCAAAGAAACCTACCTGGAACATTGGAACAAAATAACCGAAAGCCAAAGCAGATTAGAATGTTACCGGGCCCTAAAAAGAGAATATAAACTGGCAGACTACCTCACGACCATCAGAGACACAAAACAGAGACAGACCCTCATCAGGTACAGACTAAGCGACCACCAACTGGAAATTGAAAAAGGCAGATACAAGAAATCCTGGCAGCCTAGAGAGAATAGAATATGCGATCAATGTCTGGCCGGCGAGGTTGAAACAGAAATGCATTTCCTCCTAAAATGCGAAACATTCAACACATCAAGAAACATATTATTCAACAAGCTAAGCCAAACAACCCCAGATTTCAAGGAATTGGATGACCTGTCAAAATTGAGATTAGTCCTGGGAGAAGGAGACAGACCATACCTTGGGGCCAAATATGTAACAACATGTCACAACCTGAGGACTGTTTAAAAGTAAGACTGTTTAAAATTAATATTGAACGTACCAAATGAAGTACAAAGACTGTTTAAAATTAATATTGTTTAAAAGTAATATTGTATGTACCCAACAAATGTCAAATCGATTGACACCTACAGAATGTTGGAAAACTGTACCTTTTTGCTATGTAAGCTTTGGCAATATGGTTCTCTGTAAACTTTCATGCCAATAAAGCATTTGAATTGGAATTGGAATTGGAGTGTCAGAGAGAGAGAGAGAGAGAGAGAGAGAGAGTGTCAGAGAGAGAGAGAGTGTCAGAGAGAGAGTGTCAGAGAGAGAGAGAGAGTCAGAGAGAGAGAGAATGTCAGAGAGAGAGAGTGTCAGAGAGAGAGAGAGTGTCAGAGAGATAGAGTGTCAGAGAGAGAGAGTGTCAAATAGAGAGAGTGTCAGAGAGAGAGAAAGAGTCAGAGAGAGAGAGAGTGTCAGAGAGAGAGAGTGTTGTAATGTATGTAACTGTTCTACCTTTAAGAGAACTATTGTATGTAACCGTCCACCTTTAAGAGAACTATTTTAGGTGTGGCACTACTTTATCCTGGCTGCTGTATACTGTAATACCGACGGTGACCACACCGGTATATAAGTGCTGTGGCAGAATTTATTGGGCAGATTCGCCCTGACCTTCGAATAGTAAAGTCCTGTTTAAGTTACTCTTGTAGTCTGTGTATTACTTCGCTATACAACCCACAGACTTTACAGTGGCGACGAGTTCGATCTTACCCTGCGGCAACAATACTTCTGAAGAAGTAAACGAGCGTCGAGAAGAGGCACCCGCCCTCGTCGTTTTGCTGAGAGAAAACTCGAGTCTGCAGACCAAGAAAGGAGGAAGATTTCAAACACGAAGCCTTCCATCAGCAACAGGCACTGATTGTCCCTTCTGCCACGGTGGTGAGTGAGCCGATTAGCACGAGAAGCAAGTCGGCCACGGTGACTGTGAGTAAAGGGAAAATAGAAACAAATAAACGGAGGATAAGGGCGTTGCACTTGACCACGGTCGAGGGGGAAAGGAGCCGGACAGAAGTCGGGCCCAGAGGCGCTGAGACTGGGGTAGCGTGGAGCAGAAGCCGCGGTACAAGCGGGCTGGGGAGCGTCGTGAGACGACTAGACCGCGACGGCGAAAAAGGCCGGACAAATACCGCGACCACGAGGCGCTGCGACCGGGATCGTAAGGCGCGGGAAGATATAAACATAAATAAGCCACGGAGAACTCAGCCGCAGCCGGGGAGGAAAGCACCGGACTGCGAGAGGGCTGGGAGGCGCGATTGGAGCGAAAAAGGCCGGGCACCGACCGAGGCCGCGAGGCGCTGCGACCGGGGTCATAAGGCGCGGAGGCTATAAATAAATAAATAACTAAATAACCCACGAAGAATCAGCCGCAGCCGGGGAGGAAAGGACCGGACTGCGGGAGGTCTGGGAGAGGCGTTTAAAGCCGCTGAGGGAGAGCCGCGCGAGCGGGAGAGACAGAGCCCGAGAGAGAGCGAGCGAGAGCCGAGCGAGCGGGAGAGACAGAGCCCGAGAGAGAGCGAGCGAGAGCCGCGCGAGCGGGAGAGACAGAGCCCGAGAGAGAGCGAGCGAGAGCCGCGCGAGCGGGAGAAACAGAGCCCGAGAGAGAGGCCGAGCGAGGTTCCGGCCAACGGCTTGCAGCAGCTGCCGTGAAGGACCAGGAGCTGGATATGTCCGACGCCAACTGGTTGTCCCCAGCGCCGGTTGCCCCTGCCGAAAAGAAGAAGGGGGGGGGGAACAAGGAACGCGATCGGCTTTTCTAGCGCGCACTTCAGAATAAACTGAAGCCGGCGCACAGGCTACAAACCCCGTAAACCAGCGGTTGTCGCCCGAGGGCAAAGCTTACCCCTCCCACCAGAGGAAGAAGTCAGGAGCGGGAAACCGCCATTTTGCCAGTAGGGGGGAAGAAGACAAGCGCGGGAAACCGCCATTTTGCCAGTAGGCGGGGAAGAAGACAAGCGCGGGAAACCGCCATTTTTGAAAAAAAAAAGAAAAAGTTAAAAAGTTAAAGAGAAATCCTGTTGTTTCGCAGAAAGATAGTGGGAGATAGTGAAGATGCCTAAGCATGGTAACATCAACAACTTCGATGCCGAGGTGGAAGATTGGGCCACGTACGTAGAACGTATCGAGATATATTGTGAGGCCAACAAAATAGAAGATGATGATAAAGCTATAACCTTGCTAAACTCGATGGGCGCGAAGACATACGGGTTATTGAAGCATCTTCTATCACCAACTAAACTGGCAGATCAGACTTTCGATAATATTGTTGCTGTTCTGAAGGATCACTTGAACCCCACACCACTGATGTTGGCGGAATGATTCAAATTTTATGCGAGAACGCAACGGAAAGAGGAAAGCAACGCGGGATACTTGGTCGAACTGCGTAGATTAGCGAAATACTGCCAGTTTGGAGGAAATCTGACAGAGGCATTGCGAGACAAGTTCGTGTGCGGGTAGTCGAAGGAAGGAACGCAAAAGCGACTGCTCGAAGAGAACGACTTTACACTTGAGAGGGCTGTTCTTATTGCAGCATCACACGAAGCCGCAGCGAAAGGAACTGCGGAAATGCAGCTAAAGGCAACGGTACTCAGTGTGGATCAAATTACTTCGGGTACAACGAAATGTTATCGTTGTGGGAAGACAACACATGATCAGAACCAATGCTGGTTTAAAAACCAGAAATGTAGAAAATGTGGCAAACTGGGTCACATAGCTAAAGTATGCCAGTCAGGGAAGAAGACCAACAACCAAAGAAAACCATCACAGGAAAAGCACAACAAAGTACACAAGGTGGCTGAGAAGAGTTCAGATGAACCGAATTCGGATTCAGACCCAAACGGCCAGGAACTGGGTAGTCTGAGAATTCACAATGTGAGTAAGGAAGCTGACCTACAAACTATCTGGGTCATGCTAAAAATAGCCGGAGTCCAAGTAAAAATGGAGTTGGACACTGGATCAGCCCTATCAGTCATAAATCGAAGGGATTACAACCGGCTATTCTCACATATACCCTTGAGAGATACCAAGTTTGTATTGCAGACATACATGGGGCATAAAGTATACCCCATGGGAAAGATAAGAGTCAAGGTGAGAGACAGGGGCAAAGAACACCCAGGAATGGACTTATATGTACTACCTGAGGGAGGACCACCACTTCTAGGACGGGAGTGGATCAAGAAAATAGACATGGAATGGCACTACCTAAAAGCAATAACGAGTGAGGACTCGATGCGGACAATCAGCTCAGACTCTGAAACGGATGACGATAAGTCCAGCCCAAGTATGAAAGACAAGGCTAAAATGGACTTGCTGACTAAGGTTGGAAAAACGAAGGCGTGCATAAAGGCTTATGCTCCAGAGGAGAACAAAGTTTCAGAACAGAACTCCACTGAACAACAACAACATAGTTTGACAGAGAATTCTGAGTCTGTTCAGTTTACAGACATATACATTACTGAGGAACACCGAGCTCGAACTCAAACTTATTTCAAATTACGACAGCAATTAGAGCAATTGAGTTGCCATCTCGAACAAGAGATGAAAGCAATGAAAAAGTTCTATGACATCGAATGGGAGAATCTGGAAAGACAACAGAAGCAGCTGAGGGAGAAAAGGGAGCAGGAGCACACAAACCGTCTGCGAGAGGAGGCCAAACGGATCAAAGCTGATTCGGTTTCTGAAGGTGCGTGCTCTAATCTGGTGGAACAAGATGTGCAGCAACTGCAGGCGCTTGTTAGCAGGTTGCAGGCAGAAAAGGCTGATTTGGTCGACATGACTTCCGAGCTCCTACTGAAGTTGGGTGCAGCATCACCGGACGATTCATTTGTGGAAATTCGAATGGTGGAGGCTGCGGATGATGGCAAAGTAGAAACAGCAAAGGAGCCCCAGGGCAAGGTTATAAACAGCCCTGCAGCTAATGGGAAATGGATGATGGCAGAAGAGTTAACAGTCAGCCAACTTCTTCATATGCTGAGGGACAAGACCCTGAAATGGGAAAAACTTGAACACGAGCCTCAATCTTCAAAGAAAAGGGGTTCGGAACTCTCAAAGGTTATTGAAATAGCTGAGGTGGCAACACAGACTGAGAAGACTGCAGCAGAGCCGCTCTTGGATGCCGAAAGTACGCTGCCTCATGTCAATGCAGAACAACAGAATGCTGAAACAGCTACTCCAGTAGAGGGATTGAATGGTCCGATCAATCAATCTCCGAATGAAGTTGAAGTATTGAAATCACAAATGAGGTCATTAGTAAAAGACTTGCAGGAAGCCCAGAAAAAGCGGGATGAAGCTGAACGCATGATGAAGTCTCTTCAGGACAGATGTCGGGATTTAGAACAAAAGTCGGCTAACGTTCAGCTGGGCAAGGAGGAAATAGAAGACCCTCCCGCTGGCTTAGCTCAGGACGACACCGAATATTACCATGACCTGTTGAGCGACACCGAATATTACGAGGACCTGTTCTGCCCAGCTTGTGATGAAAACTCCCAAAGTGCAGAAACCTTGATGAATCACAAAAAGTCTAAGGAACATCGGGAGATGGTGGCGCTACAACAGGAGGGACTGTGCAGGCAGCTGGCAGCTGACAATGGAGCCCCGAGAGTCTCCAAGAAGCAGAAAAGGAAAAAACGAAGCAGAAGATGATAACCATCTGAACCACAGAAAAGGAAAAGACGAAGCAGAAGATGATGATCATCTGGACCATAATCATCACTATTAGATCACGCACGGGGTCCCTGCGAACGAAGCCAAATCAGTTTGGAAGTAGAAAACTTCCCAAGGTACTCAAGTTTTACAAGCCAACAATGCTGGTTCAGAAGGACGGAAGTTCAAGCTGTTAAGTCCAGTGAAGGACTATTGGATGAGTCACTCCAGCAACGTGAACCGACTACACCATGGGGAACTGCTGCACCACTGAGGCGTTGTCAGGACCGAGTCAAGAAGCACGGAAGGCGCATCCACCGAGATTGAATCTGTGAACTGTTTCCCGCAGAGACTAAATCTATGAACTGTTTCCCGCAGAGACTGAATCTGTGAACTGTTTCCGCAGAGATTACATCTGTGAACTGTTTTAACATAAAGTTGGATATATGTTAGGAGGTTATGTTTAATGGGGAATAAGTATGTTGTAAGCTAAAAAGGGAGGATTGTAGTGTATGTAACTGTTCTACCTTTAAGAGAACTATTGTATGTAACCATCCACCTTTAAGAGAACTATTTTAGGTGTGGCACTACTTTATCCTGGCTGCTGTATACTGTAATACCGACGGTGACCACACTGGTATATAAGTGCTGTGGCAGAATTTATTGGGCAGATTCGCCCTGACCTTCGAATAGTAAAGTCCTGTTTAAGTTACTCTTGTAGTCTGTGTATTACTTCGCTATACAACCCACAGACTTTACAAGTGTCAGAGAGAGAGAGAGTGTCAGAGAGAGAGAGAGAGAGAGTGTCAGAGAGAGAGAGAGTCAGAGAGAGAGAGAGAGTGTCAGAGAGACAGTGTCAGAGAGAGATCCGTAAACAATGCATGCAGGGCAGAACTAGGCCAATATCCATTAATAATTACTATCCAAAAAAGAGCCACCAAATTTTGGAAACACCTAAAAATGAGCAACCCCCACTGCTATCATTACGAAGCCTTGAAATGCCAAGAGAGGACCATAAAGAAGAATACCCTCAGTCAACTTGTCCTGGGACTCAGTGAAGCAACCACTAACACTACTAAAAATAACCAGCCACAGGACAGTGACATCATAGCACAGAGAATTCGACCCAACACAATTGTCACTAAGCAAAAGGAAAAATACCTGTCATATTGGGCAGAAACAACAAAAACCCAAAACAAACTCAATTGCTACTTGGCCCTAAACAGACAATACAACATGGCTGAATACCTGACCATGGTAAAGGATAGCAAACTGAGAAAAACCTTGACAAGGTACAGGCTTAGTGAACATAGCCTGGCGATCGAAAAAGGCAGACACAGACAGACCCGGCTGCCAAGAGAGGACAGGATATGCTTTCACTGCAGTCAGGGAGTGGTGGAGACAGAGATGCACTTCCTCACAGCTTGTGGAAAATATCAGGGCATCAGGGAGAATTTCTACCAAAAATTCTCACAAATATGCCCTGAATTCAGAAATTTGAATGACGACCAAAAACACCCATACCTACTAGGGGAACAGAGAAACTGTGTAACCTTAGCGGCACACTATGTTACAGCTTGCCATAAACAGAGGGACAACCAGTAAACCTAAGAAAAGAGTATATACAAATCATACGAATGTATATTTATACACTCAGGGATATATCTGTTTATACACTGTATGAATAGATCTGCGTTTATGTGTTCCACCATGAATGTTTTTCGATGCTTTGGCAACATAAGATGTATCTTATCATGCCAATAAAGCGATTTGAATTTGAATTTGAATTTGAGTGTCAGAAAGAGAGAGTGTCAGAGAGAGAGTATCAGAGGGAGAGAGTGTGTCAGAGAGAGAGAGAGTGTCAGAGAGAGAGAGAGTGTCAGAGACAGAGAGAGTGTCAGAGAGAGAGAGAGAGTCAGAGAGAGAGAGAGAGTGTCAGAGAGAGAGAGAGTGTCAGAGAGAGAGAGTGTGTCAGAGAGAGAGATTGTCAGGGAGAGAGAGAGTGTCAGAGAGAGAGTGTGTCAGAGAGAGAGAGAGAGTCAGAGAGAGAGAGAGAGTGTCAGAGATAGAGTGTCAGAGAGAGAGAGTGTCAGAGAGAGAGAGTGTCAGAGAGAGAGAGAGTGTCAGAGAGAGAGTGTCAGAGAGAGAAGAGAGTCAGAGAGAGAGAGAGAGAGTCAGAGAGAGAGAGAGTGTGTCAGAGAGAGAGAGAGTGTCAGAGAGAGAGAGAGTGTCAGAGAGAGAAGAGAGTCAGAGCGAGAGAGAGAGTAAAATTTCAAAATTTAAAGAAAATCTATATGAGATCACCAGAGATGGTGTAAACATGGCCATAGAGGATATAAATATGATCTTCCATGAGGCAGCTGTAAAAGCCGACCTCGTGAAACAGAAGAGGAAGCGTCACAAAAGACAAAATAAAAATAAGAAATGGTTTGACCACGAATGCAAAAATGCCAGAAAAGACCTGAGAAAAATATCAAACCAAAAGCATCGCCAACCAAACAATCCGGACCTACGTACTAGATACAATGAAACCCTCAAAAGATATAAACACACCATTAGAAACAAAACACAAAACTATACCCACAAAATACTCGAAGAAATTGAAAACTCCACCAACCCAAAACAATTCTGGGAAATGTGGAATAACCTGAGTACAACACAATTGCAAGCATTACCAATCCAAGATGGCGACATCTGGAGAACACATTTTGAAAACCTCTACAAAGACATCCCAATAAACGAAACAAACCCAAGTCAACATCAGGTCACAGAAAAACTCCACACATTAGAAGCAACAATTAAAGACAACCAAAACCCTCTAGACTCCCCAATCACATGGAAAGAACTGGCCACAAAAACAAAATCTCTCCACCTAAAGAAAGCCTGTGGCCCAGACAACATCAAAAATGAAATGCTCAAGTTCAGCAATATGGAGATGCAGGGTGCGGTACTCAAATTATTCAACATCATATTACGTTCAGGCTGTTTTCCCGATATCTGGTGCCAAGGACTAATCTCCCCCATATATAAAAGTGGAAACAAATCAGACCCAAATAACTACCGCGGCATCTGTGTCAACAGTTGTCTAGGGAAGTTATTCTGCAGTATTCTAAATAGTAGATTACTTGATTTTCTTAACAAACATAATATCCTCAGAAAAAACCAAATAGGTTTTCTTCCAAAACACCGCACCGCCGACCATATCTATACCCTTCACACCCTCATTGGAAAACATATACACCAAACAAAAAATGGGAAAATATTCGCCTGTTTCATCGACTTCAAGAAAGCCTTTGACTCTATATGGCACGAAGGGCTCTATTATAAACTTCTTCAGTGTGGAATAGGGGGCAAAGTCTATGACCTTATTAATCAATGTATCTGAAAAACAAATGCGGGGTCAAAATTGGAGACAAACGCACCGATTTCTTCACCCAGAGAAGAGGCGTCCGGCAGGGCTGCAATTTGAGCCCGACCCTGTTCAACATATACATAAATGAATTAGCAGACATGCTGGAGCAAAGCGAGTCACCAGGTCTCCGTCTCCTGGATGGAGAAGTGAAATCCCTGTTCTATGCGGACGACCTGGTTCTGCTGTCTCCCACAGAACAGGGATTACAGCAACAACTAGACCTACTCGACAAATACTGCCAAAATTGGGCTCTAACAGTAAATCTAAAGAAAACCAACATCATGATTTTTCAAAAAAGGCCCAGATGTCAGGAAAACAAATACCAGTTTACCCTCAGTGATACCGCTATAGGACACACTATGAGCTACACCTACCTTGGTCTAACTATTACAGCATCAGGGAGCTTCAGCATAGCAGTGAATGCACTAAAAGAAAAAGCCCGAAGAGCCCTATATGCAATAAAAAGAAAATTCTACAACATCCAAATCCCAATCAAAATCTGGCTCAAAATATTTGACAGCATAATCCTGCCCATTGCACTGTACGGTAGTGAAGTATGGGGCCCGCTAAATCACCAAAGCTACACTAAATGGGAAAAACACACAATAGAAGCCCTACATGCAGAATTCTGCCGAAGCATCCTTCGCATCCAAAGAAAAACGCCAACAAATGCATGCAGAGCCGAACTACGCAGATACCCACTGATAATAAACATCCAAAAACGAACACTAAACTTCCTAAATCACCTCAAATCTAGCTCCCCAGACACCCTTCATTTCAAAGCCTTTCAGACCCAAGAGCTAAACCCAGAAAAGAGTCCCCTGAGTCAGCTGCTACTGAAACTAAGGACTCAGCCGGACCCTGACCAGCCCCAGACCAACACAGCCGTCCAAACACCAATCCGAGTGAACCAAATCATTAAACAATGCAAAGAAACCTACCTGGAACATTGGAACAAAATAACCGAAAGCCAAAGCAGATTAGAATGTTACCGGGCCCTAAAAAGAGAATATAAACTGGCAGACTACCTCACGACCATCAGAGACACAAAGCAGAGACAGACCCTCACCAGGTACAGACTAAGCGACCACCAACTGGAAATTGAAAAAGGCAGATACAAGAAATCCTGGCAGCCTAGAGAGAATAGAATATGCGATCAATGTCTGGCCGGCGAGGTTGAAACAGAAATGCATTTCCTCCTAAAACGCGAAAAATTCAACACATCAAGAAACATATTATTCAACAAGCTAAGCCAAACAACCCCAGATTTCAAGGAATTGGATGACCTGTCAAAATTGAGATTAGTCCTGGGAGAAGGAGACAGACCATACCTTGGGGCCAAATATGTAACAACATGTCACAACCTGAGGACTGTTTAAAATTAAGACTGTTTAAAATTAATATTGAACGTACCAAATGAAGTACAAAGACTATTTAAAATTAATATTGTTTAAAAGTAATATTGTATGTACCCAACAAATGTCAAATCGATTGACACCTACAGAATGTTGGAAAACTGTACCTTTTTGCTATGTAAGCTTTGGCAATATGGTTCTCTGCAAACTTTCATGCCAATAAAGCATTTGAATTGAATTGAATTGAATTGAGTGTTACTGTTAATTATGAAGGATTTATGTGTGAGCGTGATCTTGGGCCTGGATTTTCAGTGCCACCACCAAAGCATCACGCTCAATTTCGGTGGGACCCAGCCGCCCCTCACAGTGTGTGGTCTGGCTACCCTGAAGGTAAAGCTGCCTTCGCTATTCGCGAACCTTACCCCTAACTGCCGGCCAATAGCGACCAAAAGCAGGAGGTACAGCTGGGAGGATAGGCAGTTTATCGCGACCGAGGTAGACAGGCTCCTGAAGGAGCGCAATATTGAACGCAGCAACAGCCCGTGGCACGCCCAAGTGGTGGTGGTGAGGGGTAGCTAGAAGAAGCAGATGGTGATTGACTATAGTCAAACAGTCAACATCTATACCCAACTAGACGCCTACCCGCTACCCCACATATCCGAGATGGTGAACCAAATCGCCCAATACCGGGTGTTCTCCACCATCGACCTCAAGTCAGCGTACCACCAGCTCCCTATCAGGCCAGAGGACCGTTCGTACACCGCCTTCGAGGCAAACGGACGCCTCGACCAGTTCCTCAGAGTCCCCTTTGGGGTGACGAATGGGGTCTCGGTCTTTCAGAGGGAGATGGACCGCATGGTCGATGACCACCACTTGCAGGCAACCTTCCCCTATCTCGACAACGTCACCATCTGCGGCCACAACCAACAGGACCACGACTCAAACCTCGCGAGGTTTCTCAAAACCGCACAAAAACTCAACCTCACCTACAACGAGGACAAGTGCGTTTGCAACACCACGCGCCTCTGCATACTAGGCAGCGTGGTGGAGAATGGGGAACTCGGACCAGACCCCGACCGATTGCGCCCCCTACGGGAGCTGCCCCTGCCCAACACTCCCAAAGCCCTGAAAAGGTGCCTGGGGTTATTCTCGTATTATGCCCAATGGGTCCCCAACTACTCCGATAAAGCCCGCCCCCTCTTCAAAACATCCTCTTTCCCGCTCTCTGCTGAGGCCCATGCTGCCTTATAAAGCATTAAGCAGGATATTGAGCAGGCCACGCTACAGGCAGCGGACGAGAACACTCCCTTTCAAGTGGAAAGTGATGCGCCTGACTTTGCCTTGGCGGCCACCCTCAACCAGGCGGGGCGGCCCGTAGCTTTCTTCTCGAGGACCCTCCAGGGGCCCGAGATCAGACACTCCTCCACGGAAAAGAAGGCCCAAGCCATCGTGGAGGCAGTGCGCCACTGGCGGCACTACCTAGCCGGCAAACGCTTCACCCTACTTACCGACCAGCGGTCGGTAGCGTTTATGTTCAATAATAAACAGAGGGGGAAGATTAAAAATGATAAGATTCTTAGGTGGCGGATCGAGCTCTCCACCTTCGAGTATGACATCATATACCGGCCGGGGGCCCTTAACGAATCCCCCGACGCCTTCTCACGAGGGATGTGTGCCAACGCCACCGGGGATCGGCTACAGACCCTCCACAACGACCTCTGCCACCCAGGGGTCACACGGCTGTTCCAGTTCATAAAGTCCCGCAACTTACCCTACTCGATTGAGGAAGTTCGGTCCCTGACCAGGAACTGCCGCACTTGCGCTGAGTGCAAGCCTCGGTTCTACCGCCCTGATAGAGCCTACCTAATCAAAGCTACACGGCCCTTTGAGCGGCTTAGCTTAGATTTCAAGGGCCCTCTCCCGTCCGTCGACCGCAATGTCTACTTCCTGAACATTGTGGACGAATACTCCCGTTTCCCATTCGCCTTCCCCTGCCCAGACATGACCAGCGCCACGGTCATTAAATGCCTCAACAGCCTGTTCTGCCTGTTCGGTATGCCAAGCTATATCCACACGGATAGGGGGGCGTCCTTCATGAGTGAAGAGCTACGCCAGAACATGCTGTCCAAGGGGATTGCCACGAGGCGTACCACCAGCTACAACCCCCGGGGTAACGGTCAGGTGGAGCGAGAGAACGGGACAGTATGGAGGGCAGTCACCCTAACTCTGAGGACCAAGGGCCTCCCTATCTCCCGCTGGCAGGAAGTCCTCCCAGATGTGCTCCACTCAATACGGTCACTATTGTGTACCGCCACTAATGCCACGCCTCATGAGCTAATGTTTGTGTTTCCCCGGAAATCCACCTCAGGCGTATCCATACCGTCATGGCTCTCCACCCCAGGTCCGGTACTTTTGCGGAAGCATGTGAGGGGCCACAAGACGGACCCTCTCGTGGAGCCTGTGCACCTGCTCCACGCCAACCCACAATATGCGTATGTCCGGCACGCCGACGGACGGGAGGACACTGTGTCCATAAAAGACCTCGCCCCAGCTGGTAACAACAGCAACAACGACAACGACAACAACCACAACAACTACTACCCACCCACTCCACCCACTATTCTTTCATCACCCCCGGAAGAACACCAGCCAATGGTACCCCCACCACCTACTCCTTCAACAACCCCGGTGACACCCCGGCAGACACCCAGGAGGTCACCCGGGACACCCAGCCGGCACCCGCGGCACCGCAACCGTTACGTCGGTCACAGAGGACTATCACACCCCCGGAGAGGCTAAATCTGTAGAAGGGGTGAATGTGATGAAATATGTCATTCATCAGACTCTGTATTTAACTACACATATTGTATTGCCTGCTCCGGTGTTTTACCTTGTATTGTATATAGTGCACCGCCCCCTTTCTCCCCATTGGATGTGTCGGCTCCGCCCATACCTGGCCCTACTTAAGACAAGCCCAGGCTTGTCTTGCAGCAGAACAGCAGAATGCTAGGTGAAGACACAGGCATATTTCTTTGCTAATAAAAGCCTTGTTTTATTCAGTTAACTTTGAGTCTTGAAGTTATTGAGGCGCATCAGAGTGTCAGAGAGAGAGAGAGAGAGAGTCAGAGAGAGAGTGTCAGAGCGAGAGAGTGTCAGAGAGAGAGAGTTTCAGAGAGAGAGAGAGAGAGAGAGTCAGAGAGAGAGTGTGTGAGAGAGGGAGAGAGAGAGAGTCAGAGAGAGAGTGTGTGAGAGAGGGAGAGAGAGAGAGTCAGAGAGAGAGAGTCAGAGAGAGTGAGTTTCAGAGAGAGAGTGTGTCAGAGAGAGAGTGTGTCAGAGAGAGAGTGTCAGAGAGAGAGTGTCAGAGAGAGAGTGTCAGAGAGTGTCAGAGAGAGAGTGTCAGAGAGAGAGAGAGAGAGAGAGAGAGTGACAGAGAGAGAGTGTCAGAGAGAGAGTGTCAGAGAGAGAGAGAGAGTCAGAGAGAGAGTGACAGAGAGAGAGTGTCAGAGAGAGAGTGTCAGAGGGAGAGTGTGTCAGAGAGAGAGAGAGAGAGAGAGAGTGACAGAGAGAGAGTGTCAGAGAGAGAGTGTCAGAGAGAGAGAGAGAGAGTCAGAGAGAGAGAGAGAGTGTCAGGGAGAGAGAGTGTCAGAGAGAGGGTGTCAGAGAGAGAGAGTGTCAGAGAGAGAGAGTGTCAGAGAGAGAGAGAGTGTCAGAGAGAGTGTCAGAGAGAGAGAGTGTCACAGAGAGAGAGAGTGTCAGAGAGAGTGTCAGAGAGAGAGAGTCAGAGAGAGAGAGAGAGTGTCAGAGAGAGAGAGTCAGAGAGCGTGTTTCAGAGAGAGAGAGAGTGTCAGAGAGAGAGAGTGTCAGAGAGAGAGTGTGTCAGAGAGAGAGAGTGTCAGAGAGAGAGTGTCAGAGAGAGAGAGTGTCAGAGAGAGAGAGAGTGTCAGAGAGAGTGTTTCAAAGAGAGAGAGAGTCAGAGAGAGAGAGTGTCAGAGAATGTCAGAGAGAGAGAGTCAGAGAGAGAGAGTGTCAGAGAGAGAGTGTGTCAGAGAGAGAGTGTCAGAGAGAGAGTGTCAGAGAGAGAGAGAGAGAGTCAGAGAGAGAGAGAGAGCTGTCACCAACTAAGGAGGGTCTACAGCAGAACCTGGATCTGCTGGAGTCATTCTGTCAGACCTGGGCCCTGACAATAAACCCCCGAAAAACCAAAGTCCTTGTGTTCCAGCAAAGATCCAGTCATCAGCGACCCAGAATAAATTTCACACTAGGAACAACTAAAATCGAACAAACCACTAACTACACATACTTGGGCATAAAAATCAGCTCTATGGGAAATTTTCATCTGGCTGTGAATGAACTGAAAGAGAAAGCTAGAAGGGCTTTCTATGCCATTAAAAGATCAATCCAAATAGAAATCCCAATTAGCATTTGGCTCAAAATTTTTAAATCAGTAATTGAACCAATTGCACTCTATGGCAGTGAGGTGTGGGGACCGCTAACACAACAAGAAGTTGCAAAATGGGACAAACACCCAATTGAGATCCTACATGCAGAATTCTGTAAAAGTATACTCCAGACTCAAAGGAAAACCGTAAACAATGCATGCAGGGCCAACTAGGCCAATAACCATTAATAATTACTATCCAAAAAAGAGCCACCAAATTTTGGAAACACCTAAAAATGAGCAACCCCCACTGCTATCATTACGAAGCCTTGAAATGCCAAGAGAGGACCATAAAGAAGAATACCCTCAGTCAACTAGTCCTGGGACTCAGTGAAGCAACCACTAACACTACTAACAATAACCAGCCCCAGGACAGTGACATCGTAGCACAGAGAATTCGACCCAACACAATTGTCACTAAGCAAAAGGAAAAATACCTGTCATATTGGGCAGAAACAACAAAAACCCAAAACAAACTCAATTGCTACTTGGCCCTAAACAGACAATACAACATGGCTGAATACCTGACCATGGTAAAGGATAGCAAACTGAGAAAAACCTTGACAAGGTACAGACTTAGTGAACATAGCCTGGCGATCGAAAAAGGCAGACACAGACAGACCCAGCTGCCAAGAGAGGACAGGATATGCTCTCACTGCAGTCAGGGAGTGGTGGAGACAGAGATGCACTTCCTCACAGCTTGTGGAAAATATCAGGGCATCAGGGAGAATTTCTACCAAAAATTCACACAAATATGCCCTGAATTCAGAAATTTGAATGACAACCAAAAACTCCCATACCTACTAGGGGAACAGAGAAACTGTGTAACCTTAGCGGCACACTATGTTACAGCTTGCCATAAACAGAGGGACAGCCAGTAAACCTAAGAAAAGAGTATATACAAATTATACGAATATATATTTATACACTCAGGGATATATCTGTTTATACACTGTATGAATAGATCTGCGTTTATGTGTTCAACCATAAATGTTTTTCGATGCTTTGGCAACATAAGATGTATCTTATCATGCCAATAAAGCGATTTGAATTGAATTGAATTGAGAGAGTCAGAGAGAGAGAGAGTGTCAGAGAGAGAGAGAGAGAGAGTCAGAGAGTGAGTGACAGAGAGAGAGTGTCAGAGAGAGAGTGTCAGAGAATATCCTCAGAAAAAAACAAATAGGCTTTCTTCCAAAACACCGCACCGCCGACCATATCTATACCCTTCACACCCTCATTGAAAAACATATACACCAAACAAAAAATGGGAAAATATTCGCCTGTTTCATCGACTTCAAGAAAGCCTTTGACTCTATATGGCACGAAGGGCTCTATTATAAACTTCTTCAGTGTGGAATAGGGGGCAAAGTCTATGACCTTATTAAATCAATGTATCTGAAAAACAAATGCGGGGTCAAAATTGGAGACAAACGCACCGATTTCTTCACCCAGAGAAGAGGCGTCCGACAGGGCTGCAATTTGAGCCCGACCCTGTTCAACATATACATAAATGAATTAGCAGACATGCTGGAGCAAAGCGAGTCACCAGGTCTCCGTCTCCTTGATGGAGAAGTGAACTCCCTGTTCTATGCGGACGACCTGGTTCTGCTGTCTCCCACAGAACAGGGATTACAGCAACAACTAGACCTACTCGACAAATACTGCCAAAATTGGGCTCTAACAGTAAATCTAAAGAAAACCAACATCATGATTTTTCAAAAAAGGCCCAGATGTCAGGAAAACAAATACCAATTTACCCTCAGTGATACCGCTATAGGACACACTATGAGCTACACCTACCTTGGTCTAACTATTACAGCATCAGGGAGCTTCAGCATAGCAGTGAATGCACTAAAAGAAAAAGCCCGAAGAGCCCTATATGCAATAAAAAGAAAATTCTACAACATCCAAATCCCAATCAAAATCTGGCTCAAAATATTTGACAGCATAATCCTGCCCATTGCACTTTACGGTAGTGAAGTATGGGGCCCGCTAAATCACCAAAGCTACACTAAATGGGAAAAACACACAATAGAAGCCCTACATGCAGAATTCTGCCGAAGCATCCTTCGCACCCAAAGAAAAACGGCAACAAATGCATGCAGAGCCGAACTAGGCAGATACCCACTGATAATAAACATCCAAAAACGAGCACTAAACTTCCTAAATCACCTCAAATCTAGCTCCCCAGACACCCTTCATTTCAAAGCCTTTCAGACCCAAGAGCTAAACCCAGAAAAGAGTCCCCTGAGTCAGCTGCTACTGAAACTAAGTACTCAGCCGGACCCTGACCAGCCCCAGACCAACACAGCCGTCCAAACACCAATCCGAGTGAACCAAATCATTAAAAAATGCAAAGAAACCTACCTGGAACATTGGAACAAAATAACCGAAAGCCAAAGCAGATTAGAATGTTACCGGGCCCTAAAAAGAGAATATAAACTGGCAGACTACCTCACGACCATCAGAGACACAAAACAGAGACAGACCCTCACCAGGTACAGACTAAGCGACCACCAACTGGAAATTGAAAAAGGCAGATACAAGAAATCCTGGCAGCCTAGAGAGAATAGAATATGCGATCAATGTCTGGCCGGCGAGGTTGAAACAGAGATGCATTTCCTCCTAAAATGCAAAAAATTCAACACATCAAGAAACATATTATTCAACAAGCTAAGCCAAACAACCCCAGATTTCAAGGAATTGGATGACCTGTCAAAATTGAGATTAGTCCTAGGAGAAGGAGACAGACCATACCTTGGGGCCAAATATGTAACAACATGTCACAACCTGAGGACTGTTTAAAATTAAGACTGTTTAAAATTAATATTGAACGTACCAAATGAAGTACAAAGACTGTTTAAAATTAATATTGTTTAAAAGTAATATTGTATTTACCCAACAAATGTCAAATCGATTGACACCTACAGAATGTTGGAAAACTGTACCTTTTTGCTATGTAAGCTTTGGCAATATGGTTCTCTGTAAACTTTCATGCCAATAAAGCATTTGAATTGGAATTGGAATTGGAGTCAGAGAGAGAGAGAGAGAGAGTCAGAGAGAGAGAGAGTGTCAGAGAGAGAGTGTCAGAGAGAGAGTGTCAGAGAGAGAGAGAGTGTCAGAGATGTAATGATATCAGCAAATAGTGATGGTATTTGCCTGTTTGATTATTATGCCTTACCAGCATATTTGCCTGTTTGATTATTTACGCCTTACCAGCAGAGGGCATGTGAGAGAGGCAGAGTTTAGTTTTAGTTTCGTTTTAGATGGATCTCTAAGATGGTGTCTCTTGCAATGCTGTTAACTGAGTTGAACATACTTTAGATTAAAAGACATTCTCTTTCATCAATGTTTTGTCATTGAACCCACATACAAATCGTTACATGGTGTCAGAAGTGATTGAAAGAGATGAAGAGGAAAAATCTGAAGTTAAATCAGCTCTCCACATATTAGCAAGCCAAAAGAGAACATCGTTACTTACCTTTGAAGAATAGCTAACGAAGTGAAAAAATGGAAGGTTTACACCCACTGGCGAAGCTTCAGTTGACAGGTAATGTGGCTGAAAATTGGAGGAGGTTCAAACAACGTTTGGAGTTGTATTTAGCGGCAATCGGAGCTGACGAGAAAAGTGATAAAATGAAAGCGTCAGTGTTCTTACATGTCGTGGGTGATGAAGCGCTGGAGGTGTATAATAACTTCACATTCGCTGCTGATGGAGACAAAATGAAGCTGGATAAAATAATGGAACAGTTTGAGGCCTACTGCATACCTAAACGTAATGTGATGTTTGAGAGGCACAGATTTTTCACATGTGTACAGAAAACGGGAGAGACTATTGATCAGTATGTGACTGAACTGAGAAACTAAAACTAAACTCTGCGATCTAAAGAAACTGCTCACAGAGGAACCAGTTCTGAGGTTTTATGACCCAGCGAGACCCATCAAGATATCATCCGATGCATCACAGAGTGGGCTCGGTGCCGTTCTTCTGCAAAAATATGACAACTGGCAACCTATTGCATATGCATCGCGCTCAATGACAGACGCGGAGACGCGATATGCTCAAATAGAAAAGGAGCTGCTCAGCATCACATACGCCTGTGAAAGATTTCACTAGTTTGTGTCAGGACAAGCAATCAGTGTAGAGACTGACCATAAGCCCTTGATTGCATTGTTCCAAAAGCCACTAAATAGCTGTCCGCTTAGAATACAAAGAATGATGATCAGGCTGCAACGCTATACAGTGAATGTTGCGTACACACTGGGTAAGCAGATGTATACAGCAGACACGTTGTCCAGAGCTGTTGACCCAAGAGAGCCCGCAAACACCAAAATGGATGAAAAAGTGAATGCCTACGTGGACATGATCACAAGTGCACTGCCCATAGCAGATGCAAAAATGGAGCTCATAAAGACTGAGACAAACAAAGATGAAACACTGAGACGCCTGAGGAAAAGCATCTTGGATGGATGGCCCAACATGAAGCAAGACTGCTCACCTGACATGGCAGAGTACTGGAACTGCAGGGCGGAACTATCAGTGGTCGAAGACATCATCTACAAAGGAAGTAAAATAGTTATCCCAAAGAGTCTGAGAAAAGAGATGCTAAAAAGGATCCATGGAGGACATCTGGGAATCGAAAAGTGTAAGAAAAGAGCACGAGAGGTGATGTACTGGCCATGAATCAACCAAGATGTAACAAATGAGGTGTCAAACTGCACAATATGCCTGAAATATCGAGCAAGCAATCCGGTAGAACCACTAAAGCCACACCCAGCGCCAGACAGACCTTACCAGAAGGTAGGCGCTGACCTATTCGTATGTCAAGGGAAGGACTATCTTGTAGTCACAGACTATTACTCCCTGTATCCAGAGGTTTGTAGACTGTACACCACCACTGCAGATGCTGTGATAAGATGTATGAAAGCCATATTCTCCAGACATGGCGTGGCAAGCGAGGCCTTCACAGACAACGGACCCCAGTTTTACAATGCAAGTTTCCGACACTTTGCCAAAGAGTGGGACTTTGTCCACACAACGTCAAGTCCTCACTTTCCACAGTCCAATGGACTAGTGGAAAAATCGGTCTAGACAGTGAAAAGACTGATGTACAAGGCAAAAGACAGTGGAACTGACTTCTACCAGAGCATGCTTGTATACCGCACAACGCCGCTCGAGTGTGGTATGTCACCAGCCCAACTCCATATGGGACGTCGGCTAAGGTCAAACCTACCCATCCCGGAGAACCTCCTGAAAACAAAAGGGGGGGAGAAAGTGAGGAAGTTCAAAGAACAACAGAAAGAAAAGCAAAAGTACTACTATGACAGAGGAACACAAAACCTACCTGAACTCCACACTGGTGACCAAGTAAGTTTCAAAGACAAAACAAACATATGGACTCAGAAGGGAACTGTCCTGAGTGAAGTCCAACCAAGATCATACACCATTCAGACAGATGAGGGTGCTGTTCTGCGAAGAAATCGTCGGGATCTTCTCATGGGACCAGCCACAGCAGGTCAAAAGACTGATACTGTTGAACAACCTGATCACACAGCAGGTCAAAAGACTGATACTGTTGGACAACCTGATCACACAGCTGAGAAACCATAATCTGAGGCAACAACTCAGATTCAAGGACAATCAATCAGAAAATCCTCAAGACACGTGAAGCTGCCTGAGAGACTCATTAATCAAATTTAAGGACTCTTGTTATAGAAGGAAGTAATGTTATCTTATTCTCTCTTCAAGTTCTAGTGTATTTACATATTTCATGTGAACACACAAAACAAGGTTAAAAAACCTTGATAATGATAATGATAATGTAAGTTCATTAAGTGTTACAGTTAAAATGCAGAGTAATACAAAGAAAACATGTTGTTAGATAAAAGTAAAATACTTTTGTTTTAAGAAAAGGAGATGTAATGATATCAGCAAATAGTGATGGTATTTGCCTGTTTGATTATTATGTCTTACCAGCATATTTGCCTGTTTGAATATTTATGCCTTACCAGCAGAGGGCATGTGAGAGAGGCAGAGTTTAGATTTAGTTTCGTTTTAGATGGATCTCTAAGATGGTGTCTCCTGTAATGCTGTTAACTGAGTTGAACATACTTCAGTTAAAAGACATTGGCCTAGAAATTCAGTGGCCTGCGCCACCAGTTTGCACCCAAAGAGGGCTTTTGCGCCTCTGGCCACAACCACCGCGATATTTAGCGGGGCGCTAATGGCGGCGTTAGCCTGTAGCGCTGCGCCGCCACCGATGACATCATCGGTGTGCGCAGCGCACACCGATGACGTCATCGGTGTGCGCAGCACCCCGCTATCACCCCGCTGGCCATATTTGGTCGCTGCCACCTCCTCCGCGCCGGCCGCAAACAGCGGCCGGTACACAGGGGCCTACCTGTGGCGGTAGTGGGGCGAGTTAAGGTGGAGGTGCGGCCGGCCGCTTTTTCGGCGGCCGCCTGCCCGCACCTCCGTCCCCGGCCTCCTACACCCCCCCCCGCGGCATTGCCGGATGTTTCCCGAGAGCCCGGCACTTCTCCTTGGTGCCGGGCTCATTTGCCAGCACTCGCGAGCGGGGATCGCGGTGTTGCAGGCACCTCCCCCTTAAGAGTGGGAGGAAGGCCTGCAGTACCGCAGGCTGCCGTGCCGCAGCGGGTGGCGCTGCGGCACTTTGCGCGCCGATATTCAGTTTCAGCGCCCCAAGCGGGGCGCCGAAACCCTTGTTTAGCGGCCGGCTTCCACTTGGGGCGCTGAAACTGAATATCCCGCTGGCGCAAGTGGCTCTGCGCGCAGCGGTAATTCCGGTGCCCAGGCGAGCTGGGCGCCCCAAACTGAATTTTTAGCCCATTCTCTTTCATCAATGTGTCGTCATTGAAAAAACATACAAATCGATACAAGAGAGAGAGTGTCAGAGAGAGAGAGAGAGAGAGTGTCAGAGAGAGAGTGTCAGAGAGAGAGAGAGTGTCAGAGAGAGAGTGTCAGAGAGAGAGAGTCAGAGAAAGAGAGTATCAGAGAGAGAGAGAGAGAGAGTCAGAGAGAGAGAGTGTCAGAGAGAGAGTGTCAGAGAGAGAGTGTCAGAGAGCGAGAGAGTGTCAGAGAGAGAGTGTCAGAGGAAGAGTGTCAGAGAGAGAGAGAGTGTCAGAGAGAGAGGGAGTCAGAGAGAGAGAGAGAGTCAGAGAGAGTGTCAGAGAGAGAGAGAGTGTCAGAGAGAGAGAGAGTGTCAGAGAGTGAGAGTGTCAGAGAGAGAGTGTCAGAAAGAGAGAGAGTGTCAGAGAGAGAGAGAGTGTCAGAGAGAGTGTCAGAGAGAGAGAGTGTCAGAGAGAGTGTTTCAAAGAGAGAGAGAGCCAGAGAGAGAGAGAGTGTCAGAGAGAGTGTCAGAGAGAGAGAGAGTGTCAGAGAGAGTGTTTCAAAGAGAGAGAGTGTCAGAGAGAGAGAGGATGTGTCAGAGAGTCAGAGAGTGTCTGTTAAGTCTGTGTGTTCTAGTTGTAATTACTAACACAGACTACAAGATTAAAGTTCAACAGGTCTTTACTGGTTGGAGGTCAGGACTATACTAAATACAATATTACTACACAGTGCATATGTACCGGTGGTCACCACCGGTATTACGTATACAGCAGCCAGAAAAAGTAGTACATCTCTTAAGGTGGAACAGGCTTAAGTTCTCTTAAGGTGGAACAGGTTACATACACCACAATCCTCCCTTTTTAGCTTAACAGTCATATCCCCATTTAACATAACATAATAACATATATAACTTCAGGTATAAACAGTTCAAAGGTTCAGTCTCTCAGGAGGCCTTCTGATCCGGTTTGGATAACGCCTTTCAGTGGGCTCTGATTCCTGTTGCTGAGGTGACTCCTCTAGTTGGTCTCCCATGCATTGGGTGTTATCATCATCAGGTACATTCCCTGCCGAGGTAGATGCTTCAGGTTCATTAACGTCTTCCACAGTTGTCTCTGTCGCAACCATGGGTTCGACCCTTGCTCTCGATTCTACCAGTTGATCCGCATGACGCCTTATCACATTGTTACCAATATCTACTGTGTACATCAGAGGTCCTTGTCTGGCCCGAATTGTTCCGGACTGCCATTTTTCATTTCCATAGTCCCTTGCCAACACTGGTTGTCCTACGTCGAAACTTCGAGTGGTCTTGTTATTAATATGCCGGAACTGTTTGTTTTCCACTTCCCTCCGCACATTTGGTTTTAACAAGTCCAACCTGGACCGCAACCTCCTGTTATAAAACATCATGGCAGGACTTTGGTTAGTCACTGCATGAGCGGCGTTTCGATATGCCATTAGGAAATTGTCCACCTTGTGCTGTAGCGGAATCTGATCATCGTTCATGGCCTTTATTGCCTTTTTGAATGTTTGGACAAATCTCTCGGCCAACCCGTTTGTCGCCGGATGATATGGGGCAGAGGTATAATGTTTCACCCCATTCTCCTTTAAGAATTTTTGGAATTCTTCCGGCACGAACTGTGGTCCGTTGTCCGAACAGATCTGTTCTGGCAATCCGTTCCTTGCGAATATTGTTCTTAACACCGCAATTGTCTTTTCTGAAGTAGTGGTATTCATCTTGATCACTTCTGGCCATTTGGAATGTGTGTCCACCGCAATTAGGAACATGGAGTCCATGAATGGACCAGCAAAGTCAATATGTACGCGTTGCCATGGGGCTGAAGGCCATTCCCATGGGTGTAGTGGTGCGATCGGAGGTGCATTTTGCACTTTTTGGCACCCAGCGCAGCTTTTCGTCAACTCCTCTATCTGTTGGTCAATACCCGGCCACCATACATAAGCCCTAGCAAGACTTTTCATCTTAACTCCCCCCAGATGACCTACATGCAGTTCTTTTAGAACTCTTTCCCTTAACTTGGGAGGAATAATCACTCTTGTCCCGTACATCAAAGTACCATGGCAGACGGACAGCTGGTCTCGCCTTGCCGAGAATGCCGGTAACAGAGGATCACCCCGTGTTGGCCATCCTTTCACTGTCACCTCGTAGACTCTGGACAGTGTCGGGTCATTCCTGGTTTCTCTTTCAATACTTGCATTGCTGACTGGTAAACACTCGATGATGGTCGAATGAAATAACTCAACAGGGTCAACTTTCGTCCTTTCTTCTTCTTCAGGTAGTGGCAGGCGCGACAGCCCATCAGCATTGCCATGCTGCTTTGTACCTTTGAATTCTATTTGATATTGATGTGCCCCTAGGAAAAGAGACCATCTCTGGAGACGCTGTGCTGTCAACACTGAAACACCCTTCTTAGGGTTAAAAATGGATACCAACGGCTGATGGTCTGTCAGAAGTGTGAATTTTTGGCCATGCAGGTAATGATTAAACTTCTTCACTCCCCATACAAGGCTGAGAGCCTCCCTATCGATCTGCACATAGTTGCGCTCAGCGGAGGTCAATGATCTGGATGCAAACGCGACTGGCCTTTCCGTGCCATTTGGCAACTTGTGTGAGAGTACTGCCCCAATACCATATGGAGAAGCATCACAAGCCAACCGAATAGGCAGTGTCGGGTTGAAGTGAGCCAACACTTCCTCTGAGGTGATCAATTCCTTGCTTTTGCGAAATGCCTTCTTACAGTTTTCGCTCCATTCCCATGGTACCCCCTTCTGTAAAAGAGCGTTTAGCGGGTGCAGTACCGTGGATAGATTTGGTAGAAATTTATGGTAATAGTTAATCAATCCTAGAAACGACCTCAACTGAGAGACATTATCCGGAGCGGGAGCCTTTACAACTGCCTCTATCTTGTCAGGAGACTTATGAAGCCCCTCCCGGTCAATGACATGACCACAGTATGAGATCCACTTCTGGAAGAACTCACATTTCTGCCGATTAACTCTAAGTCCATACTCTTTCAGTCTGTTGAGCACCAGTTCCAAGTTTGCGAGGTGTTCTTCATCACCATCACCTGTAATCAGAATATCGTCCAGGTAACATTGTGTGCCTGGAATTCCCTGTAATACCTGCTCCATGGCCCTCTGCCAAATTGCTGGAGCCGATGCCACTCCAAAAACCAGCCTATTGTACCGGTACAAACCTCGATGCGTGTTGAGCGTGAGGTATTGGCGTGACTCTTCTTCAACCTTCATCTGCAAGTACGCCTGCGCCAGGTCTATCTTAGTGAAGTGTTTCCCGCCAGACAACGAAGCAAAAATATCCTCAATCCGCGGAAGCGGATACTGCACCGTGTGAAGCACCGGATTAACGGTGATTTTGAAATCTCCACAGATGCGAAACTTCCCTGGTTCTCCTGGCTTGTTGCTCGAAGGACGTTTCATAACGGGAACAATGGGCGTAGCCCTCTCACTCCAATCTACCTTAGACAGTACACCTGAACGTTCTAGCGCTTCCAGTTCCGCTTCTACAGTAGGTCGTATTGCATCGGGTACCGGTCTGGCTTTAAAAAATTTTGGTTGTGCATGTTCATCAATCTTGATGTTTGCCGTAATTCCTCTCAGTGTTCCCAGTCCCTGCTGGAACACCTCTTTAGCATCATCCAATATTTTGGACAATCGTTTAGGTTTGACATCTGTTTCCTCGAAATCTACCGTTAGTGCCGTCAAGTAGTGCCAGTCCATATTCATTTTCCTAATCCACTCCCGTCCCAGTAGTGGTGGACCTCCTTCAGGTAGCACATATAAGTCCATTACTTGGCTTTTTTCGCCCTTGTGGACCACTTTTACCTCTATCTTTCCGATGGGGTACACTCTTTGCCCCGTGCATGTTTTCAATATAATCTCCGTATCCCGTAGGGGAATATGTTGGAATAACCTTTTGTAATCTTTCTTATTCATGACCGTCAATGCCGATCCAGTGTCCAATTCCATCTTTACTTGGACTCCTGCTACCTGAAGGGTGACCCAAATTGTCTGGAGATCTGCATCCTTACCAACGTTGTGTACTCTTAATCTACCCAGTTCATTACTGCTAGCGTCTGAATCTGACTTCTGTTCGGTCGAACTGTTCTTTGTCACCTTGTGTACCTTTATGTATTTTCCTTGCGGTGACTTTTTGTTGCTGGTCTTCTTTCCTGACCGGCATACTTTAGCTATGTGGCCAAGTCTGCCACACGTTCTGCATTCTTGGTTTTTAAACCAACATTGGTTCTGATCGTGCGTTGTCTTTCCACAACGATAACATTTTACAGTACTCAAACCCAATTTATTTGTACTGAGTTCTGGTGACCATAGCTGCATTACTGTCGTGCCTCTCGCTGCGGCTTCGTGTGCTGCTGCCATAGTGACCACTTTATCAAGTGTCAGCTCATTCTCCTCGAGCAGTCGCTTTTGTGTATCTTCTTTTAATAAACCACACACAAATTTATCTCGTAGCGCCTCTGTCAGTCTCGTTCCAAACTGACAGTACTTTGCTAGCTTACGCAATTCCATTAAATATTCAGCATTGCTTTCATCCTTCAGCTGCCTTCTGCTGTAAAATTTAAATCGTTCCGCTAGCATCAGCGGCGTGGGGTTTAGATGATTTTTCAGGACAGTAATAATCTCCTCGAACGTCTTATCCGCCGGTTCATCTGGTGATAAAAGGTGTTTCAATTGCCCATATGTCTTCGCACCCATTAAGTTTAATAATGTTAGTTCTTTCTCTTCATCTGGGATTTTATTTGCTTTACAATAATTTTGTATGCGTTCTACATACATGGCCCAATCTTCGATGTCGCTATCAAAGGTATTAATGTTCCCATGTTTAGGCATCGTTGCAATTTAATTTATTTTTATTTTTATCCAAGATGGCAGCTTCCCGCTCTTGTCTTCGTCCTCCGCCTACAAAATGGCAGTTTTCCCGCGCTTGGCGGTCTTCACCCGTCCCCCCGACGCTGTCTCCGCTTCACCGCGGCTCTCGCGCCTTCAGTTGCCCCAGACGCTGCGCCTTTTTAGCCCGAATGCGGCCCGGCCCTTATCACCAGCCGCGATCGATGTCCCCGCGCTGCGCCTTTCGGCCCGAATGCGGCCCGGCCCTTATCTCCGGTCGCGATCGATCTCACCGCCCTTATTCCTCCGTCTTCCCTCCCCGTCTGTACAGCCAACGCGGCCGACTTTCTGGTCGCGTCGCTGCCCGGCTTACCCACCACCGAGGTAGAAAGAAGATAGCTGACAGCCGCTGATGGAGGCTTCAAGTTCAGGATGTCTTCTGCACTCTGGTTTCTCGATGTCTGCCGCGCGACGTGTCTTCCAGCAGGGTGATGAGGGTGGAAGCCTCTCTTCGACGTCCGTTCTGTGGACGAAGCCACCGTGGATATAAACTGCCGCAGGGTAAGAATCGGACTCGTCGCCACTGTTAAGTCTGTGTGTTCTAGTTGTAATTACTAACACAGACTACAAGATTAAAGTTCAACAGGTCTTTACTGGTTGGAGGTCAGGACTATACTAAATACAATATTACTGCACAGTGCTTATATACCGGTGGTCACCACTGGTATTACATATACAGCAGCCAGAGAAAGTCGTACATCTCTTAAGGTGGAACAGGCTTAAGTTCTCTTAAGGTGGAACAGGTTACATACACCACAGTGTCAGAGAGAGAGAGAGTGTGTCAGAGAGAGAAAGTGTGTCAGGGAGAGAGAGAGAGTGTCAGAGAGTCAGAGTGTGTCAGAGAGAGGGAGAGTGTCAGAGAGAGAGAGGGTGTGTCAGAGAGTCAGAGAGTGTCAGAGAGAGAGAGAGTGTGTCAGAGAGAGAAAGTGTGTCAGGGAGAGAGAGAGTGTCAGAGAGTCAGAGTGTGTCAGAGAGAGGGAGAGTGTCAGGGAGAGAGAGAGCGTGTGTCAGAGTCAGAGTGTGTCAGAGAGGGAGAGAGAGAGAGTGTCAGAGAGTCAGAGTGTGTCAGGGAGAGTGTGTCAGAGAGTCAGAATGTGTTAGAGAGAGGGAGAGTGTCAGGGAGAGAGAGCGTGTGTCAGAGAGTCAGAGTGTGTCAGGGGGAGAGAGAGTGTCAGAGAGTCAGAATGTGTCAGAGAGAGGGAGAGTGTCAGGGAGAGAGAGAGTGCATCAGAGAGTCAGAGTGTGTCAGGGAGAGAGAGTGTCAGAGAGTCAGAGTGTGTCAGAGAGGGAGAGAGAGAGAGTGTCAGAGAGTCAGAGTATGTCAGGGAGAGAGTGTCAGAGAGTCAGAATATGTCAGAGAGAGGGAGAGTGTCAGGGAGAGAGAGCGTGTGTCAGAGAGTCAGAGTGTGTCAGGGGGAGAGAGAGAGTGTCAGAGAGTCAGAGTGTGTCAGAGAGAGAGAGGGAGAGTGTGTCAGAGAGAGAGAGAGAGTGTCAGGGAGAGAGAGAGTATCAGAGAGAGAGTGCCAGGGAGAGAGATGGTGTATCAGAGAGTCAGAGAGTGTCAGAGAGAGGGAGGGTTTCAGGGAAAGAGAGAGTGTGTCAGAGAGAGAGACAGACATTCAGCTAATTTATGTTCTTGCTTTTCTACTAGCATTTGTATGAAGACAGAACATCTCCCCTTGGTCTGCACTCCTGGAGAGCCCATTCTATTTGCAGCCTCCTTCATCTCTGTGACAACAATTAACCTTGGACAATGGAGGCCAGCACTCCAATCACCACTGGTTGTCTCTACTGCCACATCTGTAGTTGCCTTCTTCATAGATCAAATATTCATTATTTTGAGGAGAAATACATATTTGCAATATTAAAGATTGAGAGCAGCCATTTTCGCATCATTGCATGATAATTATTTTTAATAAAAAGAAATTTAGAATAAACAAAACACTGTGGGCAGAATTGATTCAATTCACATGGAACCATTCTTATGATCAGTGTCTGTGCTCGGAGTCTCCTGCCTGGTCAGCAATGGAATGGTAACCAGCACCACACCCTAACAGATCAAACATGGGTCTGAAGAAGAGTATCTTCCATAGGCTAACATCTCTCTCACTGTCTGCAGGGTGGGAGGTAAAAGGAAATATTTTAGCACAAAATACAAAAGCAAAATACTGCAGATCCTGGAAATCTGAAATAAAAAAGAGAAAATGCTGGAAATACTCAGCAGGTCAGGCAGCATCTGTGGAGAGAAAAACAGAGTTAATGTTTCAGGTCGATGACGTTTCGTTAGAAGTTCTGACTCTGATTCCAGTGAATGAAACCCCAGATCCCCGTTGCTAATCACATCCCGATCAACCACATCCTCATCATACCATCCCACTGTCATGGAATATCACAGTGTCCTCCTGGGCACAAAGCTGAAAAGAGGGCCACCACAAGACAAAGATTCCAAACAAATTTATTAATTTTATCAAGAATCAATTCAAACATACTATATCAACTAATCACGCTTGTGCAATCCCTTAGAGCCTGTCATCCAGGTGCCCATTCCTGTTCTAGTGCTCCTACAAAGTGCTCCCCCAGTGGCTGCAGCATGGCTGGTGGAAGGCTGCTGAGTTTTGTGTGGGAGAGACATCAGGTGGTCTTGCAGGACGACCTCAAGCAGCTCTGGACCTAGACAGCCTGGCTGTAGACTGCACCACCTCAGCATGAGCGGCAGCAGTCTGGGCTGGCTGGCTGACAGGCAGTGGCAAGGGCATTGGTGGAGTGGCAGTGGTGGGAGCAGGAATGCTGTCATCCTGAGAGAGGACAGCAGGTTCCTGCTCCATTGACCTACTGCCACTCCCCCGGGGCAGCACCACAGCATCCCTAGCAATCTGGTGGAGGACAGATTGCTGGCCTGCTGCAACACCCTGCAAGCCCTGTTCGACACTGGTAAACCCAGCCACGATAGCAACAGTCTGAGCTTGAGTGCTGTAAGATTCGCAAAATTGAATATTATTACATAAGGGTCTATTGGCAGAAGAGGCTGTGATTTTAAAGACTGTTTTAAAAGAAGCCCAGAAAAAGGGACACATAAAATGGCCGCCAGACCCCGTGACTAGCTTTTTGGGCACTTTAAAATGGTTCCTGCAGTCACCAGACAGCCTTTGTGGATTCAACCCACAGTAAGTTCTGGAAGCCGTTTCTGAGTAAATGAAACCAGACACAAACACATACATATGGATTGGATGCAGATCCAGTCAGATCGGCCTGTAGATAAAGGCCATCTAAATGTTTACCCAGACAAAGGGAAACAGTTTTATATTCATAATAAGGGAGCATCAACGACCCATTAAAGACATCAAGAAGACATTCAAAACAATGCAGGGTCATTCCAGACCAGAGATGGCCATCACCGGCCATCCCGAAAGCAGTTTAAATATAATAACTACCCCGTTGTGATACAAGCCCGCCAAAAGTTAAACAAAGACTAACCTTGATTTGGCGGGAGACAAAGGCTTCTCTTGAGAAGTATATTTGGAGTCCTGGGGTAGCCATCGGTAGCTATCAAGAGGCTCATCATCCTCCTTCACAGATCACCAGCTCGGAAGGATTGAAGAAGAAGAAGAACGAGGCAGCCACCAAGAAGGTGATTCGAGTCTGCGTCCCGCCCCGGGGTAACCATCGGGAGATCGTCGACAAACTCCGGGCCGCTGATGAGACAAAAGGGCAGCAGCCCTACAGAAGAAGCCCATATGAAAATGGTAACCAGCTAGAGACCTCTCCAACCGTGGTCAAACAGATGGTCTCCGTCCCCGCCGACGTCCAGGCCTGCCAGTGTCCAGCCTGCCCATGACCTTCACCTCGAGAGAGAGAGAGAGAGAGAAGTGTAGCGCAGCTCGCTGTGGCTCCACTGACCACGCGGAAACAGGACGCCTGAGGGGATCAAAACGTAGACGTGTTTCAAAACTCTATAATTTTTCCAACTGGATTGTTGAGCATGTTTCTGGCCCTTCATAATCTGATCTAGATAGGTTTAAGGGGGTGGGCATTTTGGGTATAATTAACATGAGTTGTTGTCCCTCGATGTTCCGTGTGTTTCCCCATTTCATGATGACGTTTGTAAAGTATAATATGCCTGTATTTATCTTAGCCAGTACTGTATTTTGATTTGTTTTTCCCTCCCATGTACCCTCTTATTTGCTTGCATTTGATTTGTTTTTCCTTATGCAATAAAATTTCATTTCGTTTCATTAAACTTGGTCTATAAGAGTATTCTCTGCATTGTAGTTCCTGCATCTAAGTCCAGTGTCTAGAACCTAAGGGCTGAGTGGGTCGAACCACTCAAGGTTTTACTGTGCAAGAGGGAGAGAGAGGCCTCTAGAGAGAGAAACCTCTGCGATCCAAAGAGGAGAACCCTTTACAGTGCCAGCAAGCTGAGACTGCATGAGAGCAGTCTGATCTTGATTGGCAGTAAGCTGAGACTGCAGGAATGCAGTCTGCGCTTCCGCTGCAGCACTAAGATGTTGGGTCGCTTCCGCCTGTACTGCAATGGCAGCCGCGACATCGCCCATCACACGTAGCATCATGTCTGGGTCGACGCGGTCTCTCCGGGAGTTTTCCATCATTTCCAGCCTGGAAATCATGGGCTCCAGGCTCTGCACAAAGCCCCGGCCAATGTTGGAGGTGGACTCCTCCATGCTCCTTGACATTGCTAAGAGGCTGTCTGGTAGGCTTGCCATTGCACCTAGCAATTCAGTGTGCATGCCCATCACATTTCTTCTGAAGGCTGCCCCATCGAGGATCTCATCTGAGTCGTGTGTAGCAGAACTCTGCGAGTGACAGATGCAGTGACGCTGTGTCTTCTTCTGCCCCCTTGCTCTCCTCCATCGCCTCAGGGACAGGCTGTGCTGCTGTTTGTTCTTGGCTACCTGAAAGCAGAAATGCACAAGAGCCGGGTTATGGTGAGGGGAGTGGGGAGGGGGGGTGACGGTGGCAAGCAAGATATGCATGCATACAGCATCAGCAGCCTGTAAGTCAGAAGAGATTATGGGCTGAGGCGGAAGTGGGACGTGAGAAGAAGGATAAGGAATAAGCATAATACTGTTGTCCCCAAGGGCTTTTAAACCTCGCCTGTTGCCACGGCTCCTCCAGTTGACTCAGGGCAGCTTGCCCCCCTGCCTGTCTTCCGCTGCTCCCGGCAATGATGCGTGACCTTGGCTGCAAGAGAAAGGGACGTGCGTGAGTGAGTGTGGAGCAATGTGTTTGGGTGAAGTACCTGCCATAGTTGAATAGCTGTCAGTGTGTGCAAGATGTGAGATGTGGGTGTGAGTGTTACAGCAGTGGTAAGGTTCTGAGGGTGAGGTAAAGCTATGATTGTGAGGTCTGAGTGGTGATTGGTAGAGATTGTTGGTATGTGAGTGATGGGGGTGTGGTGCATTGAACAGTGTCTGAGGTTTGTGGTGCAGATGGTGGGATATGGCATTTGTTGACACCTTCACTCACCTTGCCCTGCCGTCTGAGGTCACTAACCTTCTTGTGGCATTGAATGGAGGACCTACGTACCACACTGGTGGCCGTCACATAATCGGATATCTCCCGCCACAGTCTTCTGCACGTATGAGCCGAGGGCTTCCTCACAAGAGGACAGCCTGCCTCCTCTGCACAGCTACTACCAGTGCCTCCAGAGCTGCGACTGAGAAGCATCTTGCTCTCTCCCTGTCCTGAGGCTATCTTTTTGTAGTTGGTTGTGCTTCCAAATGGAGTTCCAAGTGGTACGACAATGAGGTGCTGTTGCATCAATGCACCTCCCCTTTAAGTACTGGATAAAGCCTAGGCCAAATATGACTGGGAATTAGACTGCAGTCGATATTGGCCCACCTATAGATAATGAGCGGTAAGCCAATGAGTAGCGGTTTTAGCATTGAGATCAGCACTATAATCATGTTAATGAGGATTGAACATGAATTATGCGTGCAACCTAGACTAGATTGACCCAGCGCAGTTTAATAGCGCTGGACCATGACACCGCCCGTTTTCAGGTCATATCCAATTTCTAGGCCTACATCTTTTGCTTTGATATATTCTTTCATCATTAAGTCTGAACAAGTAGCTCAGTTTGTATGCAGTGGTCTGGTAATGTGTCGTCTTTCCACCTTCTGAGGTGATGAGAGGTATGGTGGGTATTTGGACAATTTGAGGTTGATTGTTAGACCTGGCTATGCTAATCCATAACTGGAATAATGTAGAGATGCTGATTTCAGTTCATAAAAGATTCTGTTTATGGAAACTGTAGTCAGGCCAAGAACAGGAGAAAACTATTGGGACAAGGCCCAGGCTTAACAAGGATCATCTTCCACCCTATCCCAAGGGAGAGTGCATGTTGTGAAGATGATTGATTATGCATAGTAGGCAAAAGGATACAAATCTTGAAAGGGAAGGGTAGACTAGGGAGCATATAGAAACCTTCGTAAGTAGGCTTAGGAATTTCTTCACACAAAAGGGTGGGAATGTGGGATGCACAGGCACAGAAGGCTATAAATGCAAAATCAACTGAGGAGTTTAAAGGAAGATAGATAATGAGTAAGTAAGTGTATTAAGGGACACACAGAGAAAGGATGTGGAAGTGAGATTCAAAAGAATTGCCATGGATAATCAGATGGAGGAGGAGATTTGTTGGACTGAAGGACTATTCCGGTTTCTATGTTCCTAAATATTGCTGGGTAAGTTTATTTTCTTTTTCCATAACCGATGAGGAAGAGATGTCCAGGATATTGCTGGCACTTAATTTATATTCACAACTGATGGAAAATAAAATCTACAGCAGCCATTTCTGTGCCATTATATTTCATAGGTAGAAACCTATAATAAACATAACACTGTGGGGCACATAAGGGAGTAATTACTTTGAGAGTACAGTCGCCCTTCAACTAGCATAAAAGTCATTTAGTGCTGGCTCCAGAATTATAATCTTACCACAGATGTAAAGCATTATGTTTTATCTAATCATTTTAGACTGATTGGGGAAGTTGCTAGGTATCTGCAATGCATCTTATATAACAGTACAAGTCATAAATGCATTTCTTCCTAAATATCAATTTGTATGGACCCACTCCATTTTCCAAATATAAATGTCCCCAAGCACACAGTAGGTAGTTGAATTCACAATGATCTTGTCATCCAGGTATGTGCATTGTTATTTCTTAAAAGCACCATAATTTCTCCTGCCATCTTAAAATGACCTTATTAAATCATTTCGCAACCCAGCATTGACATGTGCTTTGAGGACAAAATAGTTATGGCAGAATTTCAGCCTGAAAAACTCATCCTTTTGCTTTCTCCCCCAAATCAGCCTTTATTGAAAAGAATCACTTTTCAGGAAGGCGGTTCACTGGTGTAAAGAATTAATACACTTCTCTCTATTTATTCGGTTCTCTAAATACTAGGTCAGGAAATGGGCCATTTGTGACGTCGTCTATAATAATGAATGTATGCTTGCGAAGTGGATAATATACATCGTTTGATGTTATTAAACTGATACTGTCACAAAAACAATCTATTTGAATGTCTTTTAGCTTTGGTACGATCTTATAAAAAAAAGCAGCAGACTGTAAGTTAATGATATATTACGAATATTAAGGGCAAGAGGATAACCAGGGAAAGAAAGGGCCCATTAGGGCCCAAAGTGGCAATCTGTGTGTAGAACCGGAAGATGTAGGTGAGGTTTTAAATGAATATTTTGCATCCGTGTTCACTATGGAGAAGGACAATGCAGGCATAGAAATCAGGTAGGGGGATTGTGATATATTTGAACAAATTAGTATTGAGAGGGAGGAGGTACTAGCGGTTTTAGCGGGCTTAAAAGTGGATAATTCTCCAGGCCCAGACGAGATGTATCCTAGGCTGCTGTGTGAGGCAAGGGAGGAGATTGCAGGGGCTCTGACACAAATTTTCAGAACCTCTCTGGCCACAGGGGAAGTGCCAGAGGAATGGAGGACAGCTAACGTAGTACCATTATTCAAGAAGAGTAGTAGGGATAAACCAGGGAATTACAGGCCAGTGAGCCTAACATCAGTGATAGGGAAATTATTGGAAAAAATTCTCAGGGACAGAATTAGTCTCCACTTGGAGAGGTAAGGATTAATCAAGGATAGTCAGCACGGCTTTGTCAGGGGGAGATCATGTCTAACCAATTTGATTAAATTTTGTAAGATTTGCAAAATTTCTGCATTTCCCCGAAGGCTGTTATTAATAAACGGGACCCTGCATGGACATTTTAAATAAAAAAGGGTACCCAAGATGGCGTCCATGCCTCGTGGCAGAAAGCCTGTGGGATTCCAAAATGGATTCTGCAACGCAGACAGCTTGGGAGAAATCGAAACTAAAGCTGCAGGCTTTTCTGTGAAGAGAAGCATTTGTGTTTTGGAACCAGACAGGAATCTGAATTATGCATTAGACCGAATTGGGGACAAAATCTAAATTCAGTTAGGCCAATAGTCAAGACCATCAAAAGTTTGCATATATTATCGGAAACAGATAAACACAGCCATCGAGGCTGGACAGGCCCATCAAGGAACTTTCAGGACAATATAAGTCAATTATCGGGCAGGTAGATGTGATTACCAGCCATCTAAAAACCAGTTAGTATGAGTTGCTACCATTATTTTAAACTAGCTCGCCAAAATTAAAACAAAGAACTAACCTGATTTGGCGCGCAGATAAGGGTTTTCGATGAAGGTATAATTAAAGGCCCTCGGGTAGCAATCGCTCTCTGTGTGTGCTGGTACTCTTCTCCCTCTGCCCGCCCTCATGGCTGCCGCTCTTTCCCCATCCCACGCTTACCCCCTGGCCTTTGCCCGTGCCTGTTGCCATTCCATCGGCCCCGGCGTTGCATCGAGCGGACACGGACAAATTCAGGCCAGGCGAGGCAGGACGCGATGAGGGGAGGAGGGAAGACCAACCGAGGAAGACCAACTGAGGGTAGGCTTCGAATCATCGGGCCTTCAGCCTCAGCCAACCTGCGACCATCTTCATGCAAACTCAAGCTGTCGGCTTTCGATGAAGAGCCATCCCTGCAAGGTAAACTACCCAAGCAGAGAATTTAACTTTGGGGTACTCGAACCTAGACAACGCCCTTGCAGCGCCCGGAGCCCACGTGATGACGGCAGGCTCCAGAGAGCACCAAGAGCGAACCCCGAACCCAACCGCTGTTTTGAGTCTAACAAACCCTTTTGATTGGTGAGCATGAAGTTCTGACCCCTCATAGCTTAGTCTAGTTAGGTATAGGATAAGGGGATTGTTAAGATAGTTGCTTTCCCTCGATGAGCTGTGTGTTCCCCATTCCCTGTATAAGTATTATTATGATTCTCTTGTAATTTTTACCTGTAGAAGTGTACACTAGTAATTTTTCCATAAGATTGTATCAAGTTTTCCTCTTCAATAAATCTTGGTTTTGCTTTACGTCCATCCACCTGTCTACTCGAGTCTTCTCTGTACCGCCGCCTTATACCTAAGTCCGGTGTCTAGAACCCAGGGGAGTGGGAGCGATTCAAACTGCTCACAAAACAATCAGAGGCATAACTGACTGGGCGCACACACGCGCCAGGCGACACCACCGCCACCGCCGCCACCCCCTACAATTTTTCGAGGGGGTGACTATGTGTGTGGATGAGGGTAGTGCCATTGATGTAAACATGGACTTCAGTAAGGCTTTTGATAAAGTCCCGCATGGGAGATTGGTCAAGAAGGTGAGAGCCCATGGGATCATGGGCAATTTGGCACATTGGATCCAAAATTGGCTTAGTGGCAGGAGGCAGAGGGTGATGGTCGAAGGTTGTTTTTGTGACTGGAAGCCTGTGTCCAATGGTGTACCATAGGGATCAGTGCTGGGTCCTTTGCTGCTTGTAGTGTACATTAATGAGTTAGATATGAATGTAGGAGGTATGATCAGTAAGTTCGCAGGTGACACGAAAATTGGTGGAGTGGTAAATAGCGAGGAGGGAAGCCTTAAGGTACAGGACGATATAGATGGGTTGGTTAGATGGGCAGAACAGTGGCAAATGGAATTTAACTCCAGAGCAGAGAAAGCTGAGGGGGGACCTGATTTTGAGGTGTACAAAATTATGAGGGGCATAGATAGGGTAGATAGAAATGAACTTTTCCCCTTAGTAGAGAGGTCAATATCCAGGGGCATAGATTCAAGGTAAGGGGCAGGAGCTTTAGAGCGGATTTGAGGAAAAACTGTTTCACCCAGAGGGTGGTTGGAATCTGGAACTCACTGCCTGAAAGGGTGGTAGAGGCAGGAAACCTCACAACATTCAAGAAGCATTTAGATGAGCACTTGAAATGCCATAGCATACAAGGCTACGGACCAAGTGCTGGAAAATTAGATTAGAATAGACAGGGCTTGATGGCCAGCATGGACACATAGAAACATAGAAACATAGAAGAGAGGAGCAGGAATAGGCCATTCGGCCCCTCGAGACTGCTCTGCCATTCAGTGAGATCATGGCTGATCATCCAAACTCAGTACCCTGTCCCTGCCTTCTCCCCATATCCCTTGATCCCTTTACCCTTAAGAAATATATCTAACTCCTTCTTGAATATATTTAATGAATTGGCCTCAACTGCCTTCTGCGGTAGAGAATTCCACAGGTTCACCACTCTCTGGGTGAAGAAATTCCTCCTCATCTCAGTCCTAATTCGCTTACCCCTTATCTTTAGAATGTGACCCCTGGTTCTGGACTCCCTGCCATCGGGATCATCCATCCTGCATCTAGTCTGTCTACTCCTGTTAGAATTTTATAAGTTTCAATGAGATCCCCTCTCATTATTCTAAACTCCAGTGAGTATAAGCCCAATCGACCCAATCTCTCCTCATATGTCATTCCTGCCATCCCAGGTATCAGTCTGGTGAATCTTCGCTGCACTCCCTCCATGGCAAGAACATCCTTCCTCAGATAAAGCGACCAAAACTGCACACAATACTCAAGGTGTGGTCTCACCAAGGCCCTGTACAACTGCAGCAAGACATCCTTGTTCCTGTACTCGAATCCTCTCGCTCTGAAGGCCAACATACCATTTGCCTTCTTAACCGCCTGCTGCACCTGCATGCTTACCTTCAGCGACTGGTGCACAAGGACACCCAGGTCTCGTTGCACTTCCCCTTCTCCCAATCTATTGCCGTTCAGATAATAATCTGCCTTCCTGTTTTTGCCACCAAAGTGGATAACCTCGCATTTATCCACATTATACTGCATCTGCCATGCATCTGCTCAATCACCCAACCTGTCCAAATCATATTGGAGTTTCTCGGCATCCTCCTCACAGCACACACGCCCACCCAGCTTTGTGTCATCTGTAAACTTGGAGATATTACATCTAGTTCCCTCATCTAGATCATTAATATATATTGTGAATAGCTGAGGTCCTAGCACCGATCCCTGCGGTACCCCACTAGTCACTGCCTGCCACTCGGAAAAAGACCCGTTTATTCCAACTCTTTGCTTCCTGTATGCCAACCAGTTCTCTATCCAAGTCAGTACCTTACCCCCAAGCCCATGTGCTTTAACTTTACACGCTAATCTCTTATGCGGGACCTTATCAAAAGCCTTCTGAAAGTCCAAATACACCACATCTACTGGTTCTCCCTTATCTATTCTACCAGTTACATCCTCAAAAAATTCCAGTAGATTAGTCAAGCACGATTTACCTTTTGTAAATCCATGTTGACTTTGTCCGATCCTGTTACTGTTTTCCAAGTGCTCTGCTATTACATCTTTTATAATGGACTCTAGCATTTTCTCTGTTTTCTCTTTACCACCTTGTTTGAATAGTGGGGTAACATTAGCTACCCTCCAATCCATGGGAACTGCGTCAGAGTCTATAGAATTTTGGAAGATGACCAGCAATGCATCTACTATTTCTAGGGCCACTTCCTTAAGTGCCCTTGGATGTAGATTATCAGGCCCTGGGGATTTATCAGCCTTCAATCCTGTCAATTTCCCTAACACCATTCCCCTACAAATACTGATTTCATTCAGTTCCTCCCTCTCATTAGACCCTATGTTCCCCGACATCTCTGGGAGGTTATTTGTGTCCTCCTTTGTGAAGACAGAACCAAAATATGTATTTAATTGACACAATTGTCCGAAGGGCCTCTTTCTGTGCTGTATGACCCTATGGGGGGAAAATTCAGTTGGTAGCGTCTCCCATTAGCGCCTTAAGAGGGCGCTAAATGGGGCGCAAACCAACTAGCACCTGGGCACGGCAATATTTGCGCCTCTCGCAAAATTGACCGGACATTTTGCGGCGGCGCTAAACAATACTGCCCAATCTCCTGCGCACGCAAATCTTGACGTCATTCGAGAGTGCAACGCCCTTGGGGCGCCCCAGACCAGAAATTCAGTGACGCCCCCCTTCTTTCCGCCTGGCGCTACCAACGACAGGTTGACTGGAACGCTTCCCAGTCGCTGTGGGGCTGGGGCAGCGCTATTTAAAGGAGGCCTCTTCCTGGCTTTTGCGTGGTAGCCATTTTTGCACCACTCGTTCTGAAAGAGAGAAAGAGAGGCTTTTGCATTGAGTCAACGCTGTCTGAGGTAGTTTTGGCTTCTGACCATAACTTTACAGGTACTTTGCTTTTTGACCTTCATAAATTTGATTGCCCAGATACTATGGGGGCTGCAATTAATGGGAACGTCGTCCTTCTCCATCACATTTGGAGGGCACAGAGATGCAGAGAGAGAGTGGCAATCATGGCCAGATGGAGGAGGGCCAACAGGCCTCGGTACAGGAGACCTTACCCTCCCAGGGTTTTTCGCCAACCGTTCTCCTACATATTAATATATCTGAGGAGCAGTGTTTGCGAAGCCTGTGATTCAGCAAGGAGATGGTCACTGAGCTCTGCCAGCTGCTTCAGCCAGATCTGCAGCCTCAACTGAGGAGCAGGACGTCTCTGTCAGTGGCAGTGAAGATAACAGTGGCTCTCAACTTTTATGCCACCAGCTCATTTCAATCAGCTACTGGGGACATCGCCAATATCTCCCAGTTTGTGGTGCATTGCTGCATCCATCAGGTAACAAATGCCCTCTAAAAGGAGACGAGAGTACATCTCTTTCCCCATGACCCCGGCCAAGCAGCAAGAACGCGGAACGGGCTTTGCGATGATAGCGGGCTTCCCCATGGTGCAGGGCGCCATTGACTGCACGCATGTGGCTTTGCGGGCACTGCAAGAGAATGCCGAGGATTCCCGCAACCGAAAGGGCTTCCATTCCTTAAACATCCAGTTGGTCTGTGACTACAGACAGCTGATACTCGCTGTCAATGCCCACTTTCCAGGCAGCAGCCACGATGCCTTCATCCTGCGCCAGACTTCTGTGGCAGACCTTTTTCAGGCACCGCATCACCCAGGAGGTTGGCTTCTCGGGGACAAGGGATATCCTCTGCGCACCTGGCTGATGACACCGCTCCATTCGCCCAGCATCCCTGCTGAGCTACAATACAACGAGAGCCATCAAGCTACCAGGGACATCGTTGAGCACACAATAGGCGTGCTCAAGCAACAGTTCCGCTGTCTGGACCATTCTGGAGGAGCCCTGCAGTACTCGCCTGAGCGAGTCTCCCACTTCGTTGTTGTGTGCTGTATGCTGCATAACCTTGCAATCCTCAGGACCCAGCCAATGCCACCAGACATTGGAGCACCAGCAGAGGAGGATGAGGAGGAGGAGGAGGAAGATGAGGAGGATGATCATCAGCAGCAGCAAGGCGGGAGGGAGGCACACAATATACAAAGTGGAAGGGCCGTCCGTCAAAGGCTCATAGCAAGTCGCTTCTAGGCCCCCTCTGAGGGAATGGCTTCTGCCATTCAAACAACCTGAATGAAAACATCCCGCAACCCCTAAGCCGGTCAAGGCAACAATGAGTGCAAAGACCAAACATGTACATTTTGAATACAGACACTTCTTTATTTCACAAACTGTGTCTCATTTCTGCATGACAAAGTAATAGAAAGAAACACAAAAAAAAGCAGTCATTCACATAACTGGCTCTCACAACCTGGAGACAATGTCCAAAACAGTAACAAAAATTTGACCACGAACCTCGACCTTCAATAAAACAATGAAAAACATTTTGCCACACCTCCTACTTTTTGCCCTTTGAGGGTGATCTGCTTCCCTTGCGAAATTCCCCCCTTCCCACCCTGCAGCTCCTCCGTAATGGGACCCCAGTGGCTGGAGCAAGGCTGGGGGAAGGCTGCTGAGTGTCAGAAACTGAGACTGCAGATGCCCTTGAGGGATGCTCTGGACCAGCTCTGGGCCTGGAGGGCCCGGCTGCTGACTGCTCCAACTCTGCATGGGCGGCAGCAGTCTGTCCTACAGGTGGTGGCAACTGCAGTGGAGAAGTGTCAGTGGTGGCAGCAGGAATGCTGTCATCTTGAGAGAGGACAGCAACTCCCTGCTCGACCGACACACTGGCACTCCCACGGGGCAGCACTTCAACATCCGGAGCAATCTGATGGAGTACCAATTGCTGGCCTGCTGTGGCGCGGTGAGAGCCCTGGGGAAATCTGCCCGATCCAGCGAGGGTGGCAGCAGTCAGTGCTCGTGTGGCCTCAATCTGCGTCTGCATGAGACCAGCCACTGACTGCATTGCAGCACTTAGCATTTGCGTGGCAACCGCCTGTGCTACAGCGAAGTGCTCCACACTCCTTGCCAGTGATTCAATGGATTTGCCACTGCAGCCGTGAGCTCAGTGTGCCTTTGCTCCGCCTGGGCGCTCATTTCAGTGAGGACCCGCTCCTCGCCTGCGTCCAGCGCAGCAGGACTTGAAGCCATACTCTCCCTCCGGGGAGAAGGCCCCCGAGCTTCCCTACCCCCCTCGCATTGCTGCAGCCCACTGGGTCCTGGAGCTTCACCCTCATCAGACCATTCCCCCCTGCTCCCCTCCAGGGAAGGCGTGTCCCCAGTATGGGCATGGGCTTCCTCGGTAGAGGGTGGCACTGATGGTCCGGCTTCCTCTTCCTCCTCGCCTTCAGCTTCACACTCACTGGCAGCTTGAGGGCCCATCTCCTCACCTGGTGAAACACCATCTGAAAGCAGGGAGGTACAAAAGTGGCTTTAGCGTGAGGACAGGGTGGCAGCAAGGGAGGCATGAGTGCAGCGATTTAGTGATTTGGATTGAAAGTGTCAAAGGCTGCTGTTGTGAGGAACAAGTGGAAAGAGAGAGGACAAAAAGGTGATGACCTTACCATTGCTGTCCAGAACGGGGTCGGCATCTCCAGTGGTGACGGGACCAATCACCCAGCTTGCCACAATCCTGTGGACGCGCTGCTCAAGATCGCTGAGGGCTTGAAGGTGAGGCCGCCCTCCACCGGCCCATTGCTGCTGTCTCCTATTATGAGACAGCTTGGCCTGCAAGAAAAAGGACGGCGTCTGAGTAAATATGCAGCTATGATCTTGCCTGAAATGCCTCCCATGGTTGAATAGCCCTTACTGTATGCAGCCATGATCTTGCCTGAAATGCCTCCCATGGTTGAATAGCCCTTACTGTATGCAGCCATGATCTTGCCTGAAATGCCTCCCATGGTTGAATAGCCCTCACTGTATGCAGCCATGATCTTGCCTGAAATGCCTCCCATGGTTGAATAGCCCTTACTGTATGCAAACTGTGGAATGTGCATGTGTGTTTGATGAAAGGGCCATAGGTGTTGTATGAGTGTTGGGCATTGGGGCTTTCAAGACCCTCTGGCCATAAAGTGAGGTTGAGATGGAGGGATGAAGAGGTTTTGAAAAAAAAGGCACTCACCCTGACGACCCTAGTGATGTCATTGAACTTTTCCTACATTGCACATGGGTCCTAGGCATGAGGACACTCTCTGAGCTACTTCCCTCCACACTTTTCTGTACTCGTGTGGCAAAGACCTCCTGCCACTCTCTGGGTACAGAATGTATCCTCTGCGCTCCACCCCACGAACCAGAGCCTCCAAAGCCCACTCGCAGAGTGCTGTGCTCGCTCCCTGGCCCTTTCCATAGTGTCTGGCTGCTAGATTTAGCCACAGCTCTGCCCAGGCCGAGATTCAAAGCTCCACTGAGCAGGGTGTGGCTGTGGAGCAAGATCAACCCTCCCCTTTAAGAACTGTCTGTGTCTGTGTTCAATCACTAACTGACAGCACTTGCACTGCGCCCGCCCTCTGAGGTAGCGCCTTGCTCCTCGGCCTTAGCGCCATAAGAGAGTTGTGTAGCGCCTGATTTAGCGCTCCAATCACCTCCAGGGGTGATAAAAGTAAAGTTTGCTGTCGGAGGCGATAATTAGCGCCAGGCGCTAATCTTTGCGCTAGGCCGATAATTGCGCCCCAAAAGGGGCGATACTGAATTTCTCCCCCTATGACTCTATATAGGCCTAGAAATTGGATATAGCCCCGCTTGAGGCATTAGAACTGGCGATGCGAAAAGTTTATAGCCAGACGAAACTTATCGCCGCCTGGCGCGATATTGGGTTGCATCGCCCCCAAAGGGGATTGAGGCGCTAAATCAGCCGTTGCACGGTGCTCTTAAGGTGCAAAAGGTCAGGCGCTACTCAATATCGACGCGGACGGGCGCAGCACAGGTGAACTCAATTACGGGAAACCACGAGACCTCCAGGCGCCGGCCGGCTCTTAAAGGGGCGGGTCAGTCAGACTGAGCTTAAACACCCAACGCCCTGTAGGCCTCAGATTCGGCGCTCGCCCTTGTCTGGCATTAGAAACTTGTGCATTATGAAGAAGGTTAGGCAGAGAGCAGAGCGCTTCAGCACTGAGGCTCTGGACCACTTGGTGGCTGCAGTTGAACACCGTCGAAAGGTCCTGTATCCGGATAATGGCAAGAGGCCAAATCAGAAGGCTTATCGACGATCTTGGAGGGAGGTTGCTGTGAGGGTGAATTCCAGCAGCATGGCGACCAGGACCCCTGTTCAGTGCAGGAAGAAATTCAACGACCTCACATGGATCGTTAGGGTGAGTGATGGTTTACCAAACTTGTGCTTCCCTCCATCTGCAGCTGACTTCGGGCACCCTGCTGCAATGATGCGCCAATGGCCATCTGTCAGTATGCACCCATGCCCCTTTCTGGCCACACACATGGACAGACGTCTCAAGGCCTCATGTAAGGGCTCTTGCACCATGGGGGGCATGCGATGAGGTCTCAAGGCCTCATGTAAGGGCTCTTGCACCATGGGGGGCATGCGATAAGCTCTCAAGGCCTCATGTAACAGAACCTCCCCTTCTTTCCCCTGCAGTCCAAGATGGCACAGATTAGAAAGGAGCAGCGTCGAACCGGTGGCGGACCTGCACAAGTGGTCACTCTCACGGATCTGGAGGAGAGAGTGCACCAGATACTTGGAGGACGTCTGTTTGGTCCAGTGACCACTGCATTTGCCGACCCCATTACCGACAGCGAGGGTAAGACTCTCACCTTTTCCACCTGTTGCCTTCCACTTGGTCCCCCCGCCAGCATGCATCCTCAGTGTGCAGCCATGTCAGAGCCTTGCCGCAATCTGGCATGCCTTTCAGCAAACCTGTCCTTTTGCTAAAGCCACTCTTCCACCTCCCACTTTCAGATGAAGCAGCACCAACACGGGCTCAACGCGCTGAAGCTGCCAGTGCCAGTGCCACCGGAGGCGAGGACCAGGAGGAATCCGGACCAGCCGTTGCAGAATCCGGGAGCGGAGACATCTGCAGACTGGGGATAGTAGTCCCCTGGAGGGGAGGGGGGTTGGCTCTGAGGATGAACCAGTTGCCGGACCAAGCGGCATGGAGCAACGCAGGGGGGATAGGCAAGTTCGGCCACCGTCTTCCCGCAGGGCAAGGCAGGTCGTCATGACTGCTGCACAGAGTGCAGATGAGGTCCGTCGCCCTCCAAACAAGCTCCCATTCCGATGCCAGTTGGTCAAAAGGCTTTTAGGTGTAGTGGTGCAAGTGCTTCGGACAGGGTTGAAGGTATCAAGTACTGTAAAGCTCAAATCCCAGAACTCCGCTCCACATTAGCTCGCCAACTCTCTCTAGCAGCGAGCGCAATGAGCAGGCCAAGTGGCAGAAGATTCTGCAGTAGAGCTGTCCCCTTTAAATAGCGCCCCCCTACTCTGAGAAGGGCCTGTTAGCCCTCACTCGAACTGTCACTAATAGCGCTGGGCGCTAAGGCTCCGGGCGCCACCCAATATGCGCTCAGGCGCTCCTAAAAGGCATTGCACACTGAAATGACATCATGAGCTGCTTGCGCTCGCGGGCGCGCGCAAACACTTAGCGCAGGCGCTAAATGTATAGTCAATATCTGAGTTGGCGCTATCTTCATAGCGTCCGCCCCAACATAGCGCTTCACCCCAATTCTAGGTCTCTTTAGGCGCTCAGCGCCGGCGCTACCAACCCAATTTCTAGGCCTATGAATCCTGTATGGTGACCATGAAGACCATTTGGAGTGTAAAGGTGGAACATTAACTGCATCTATCGCCCACATGATATTGTACGACTGCAGTTCATTTACAAATGCGATTTCACCTTAAGTTAAGCCATCTAATCGCATTAGATATTAAGCTGTTTAATTATAACTGGAGTTGATGTGTATTCCTTTGTTCCTTCTCTCCCTGGTTTTATCTCTTTAACCTTCCTGTCCAGAAAGCACTGACTTGTGTCCGGGTATGGTGCCATAGTGGTGCTCCGTCAGTTCCTCACCCATCCTTATGAAAGAGTCTGGGCAGTAAATTGTGGCAAGCTATTTAATAATGGTGCCAATCACAGCCGAACCTCATCCCAACATCACCAACATCCACACACAGGATCCATACATAAAAGAGGTCACTGGATGTCAATGGGGTGCAGAACCCTGCCTGATATCACACCCCTCTCCAGACAGAGGGGATTGAAACCAAGTGCAGTGCCCCCATTTCCACCACAACTGAGATCAGGCAACCTAGTACAAACCTGAGCCCTTATGATGTCCAAGAGTAGCTACCACACCACACCATACATTTAGTCATTGAGTCATTTGGGTCATCGTTTGACCTTTATTAAAAGCCGAAACAAAATGGCTCAGCAAACGTCAATCCATAAGACATGTTTTAGTGAAAAAAATATTGGAAGAGAAAGAAGAAATGATGGGCTCAGAAAGCTATTTAGGCACAGCAAGTGGGCATCAAAATGGAGAGGCTAAAATTGCTCGAAAACTAATATCTCAAAAAGGAAAGGAATATAGAGAACTGCAAAGAGAAAGGGGAGTAATGATCATAGAAAAGTTATCCATAATAAAGATTAACAACGTAGCTGGGAACTGTCTTAACACAACTCTCAATTTCAGTGTATTTACACTTTTGGGGCTAGATTTTCGGGGAACCGTCAGGCGGGGTTTCAGGCATGACAGATGAAATTTCAGTCTGTGACGCCACCTGATGGAGGTGGAACTAAAACCCGACAAGTGGGATCCCGCCTCCAAAAGCTCCCCATTGGCAAAATCCAGCCCAATGATGGATGTGTTGGTCAGCCAAATGAATGGAAAAATATTAAAGTGGGTGCTGGAGGAGTGGATGCCTGAGTGTGAGGGGTACAACAGGTCACTAGGGAACCAGGCATGTACATCACAGGCTTAGTGAGTGAAACATGAGAGAAAACTATCTCACAGATGGCAATAAACAACAAGGGGTAGATTTTGCCGAACCTGTCGGGAAGAAGGCGGGACTTCCCCTTTCAGGTTTTTGACCCGCCTACTTCGACATCTGGCCAATCCGCGCAATTTTCCCTCGATTGACCTTGTTAAGCCCGCCCAGCAGGCTTAGCAGGCCAATTAAGGGGAAGCTGGTTACAGAGAACGTCAGCGTTTGATGTTTCATCTGTCAAAAATTTTGCCATCATTTGACAGCTCTATGAATCTGGCAAACACTGACATTCTCTGTAGTTTGGTGAGTTCTTGCATTCAAGACTCATCAAACCTCTTCTTTTTACCAGAAATTAGATGGTTGTTGCATCGGAGAATGCAGCAGCCATTCTGTCATCTCTGCCGGTGAGTTGCGAGACTCTCCGCATCCCCAACGATTGAAGCCTGTAGGAAGAAACAAAGGTAAGTAAACATTTTCTATCACTTTCCACTCACCTCACATAATTACGTCTCCACACTTGCACCCACCACTTACCTCCACAGCGCACTTTTGGACCCTTCCGACCCCCGCAGACCCACTGCTCGCCTCGGTGACCCTGGCGGGGTTCGCAGCCTTCGGGAAGCCCGCACTTGTGTAATGGGGATAATCCTCTTATCTGCCGGTTAACTACCTGTTAACAGGCAGTTAAGTGGCTGTAATCCCCTTCCCGCCTCCAGGAGACGGCGTGGGTTGGCTACCCGCCTCCCGGGAAGATGCACGGAGGTGGGTTGGGGGTGGGTTGGGTACCCGCCCCAGATTCTGCCATTTTCCTGGCAGTCCCGCCTCCAAACCCGCCTCACCAGGGCTGGCAAGATCGCGGCCATTATATCCCTTTTCTAGGACTCTGTCTATGGCATGACTTTTTTTCTTCACATGTCTTCAGCCTTTCTGGTGCTGGCTTCTGGCCTGGAACAGGAGTAGGCCATTGAGCCCTTTGAGCCTGTGCCGCCATTCAATTGCATCATGAATGATCTGTACCTCAACTCCATTTAGCCACCTTACCTTCATATCCCTTGATACCCTTACCTAACAAAAATATATGGATCTCAGTCATGAAAGTTTCAATTGACCCAGCATCCGTAGCCTTTTGTGGGGGAGGCGGGGGGAGTGGGGAGAGAATTCCAGACTGTGAAAAAGTGCTTCATAATTTCACTCCTAAATGACCTAGCTCTAATTCTAAGATTATGCTCTGATGTTCTGGATTCCCCCACCACAGGAAATAATTTTCCATATCGACCATATTGAATCCCTTAATAATATTAAACACCTCAATTATATGACCCTTCAATCTTCTAAACTCAAGGGAATACAAGCCAAGTTTATGCAACCTGTCTTCGTACTATAAGCCTTTGAGCTCTGGCATCGTTCTGGTGAACCTGTGCTGTACTTCTTCAAAGCCCATTATATTTTTCCTGAGGATTGGTGGCCAAAACTGAACGCAGTACTCCAGATGTGGTCTGACCAAGAGGTACTGTGCCATTGCCAATCCTGTGTGCCTATAGCATCTATCTCTCCAGCCTCCAAGTCATGATAAACACCTCCCTCATATGGGCATAATGATCAGATAATCTAGCAAACAATTTTTGTTTCAGTCCTGTTGGAACCACATTAATGTAATCTGTGAAATGATGCCAGACAGGCTGGAATAATGCAAATAATAATTTTAAATTGATATCCTGTAACTTTTGATTGATTACCTTCAGTGGGCAAGGAGAAGTGTCACTGATATTTATCTTTTTAAAAAGATATGTTTTATTTGTGATTAGTCATCTCCCTGCACAAATTTAAAAATGAACATAATATGATTGAAGAGGATCGATGGGCTGAATGGCCTTTTCATATCCCACGCTTTCTTATTTCATAAATCTTTGAATGTTGATAAACAGGCACTGCCTTCCATAACTTCCCCAATGGTGAGGGGGGTACAGGCATCAACCGAGGGTGTCACTAAGCCATAATAAATAGAAGATACCAGCTTCATAGTTCCACCCTGTGCTGAGTCAGTTGATCTCAGTTGAGGTGCGGAAATCGGCCTCACGTGTCTGAGGAGGACCAAAAACCAACTGGGGGTCCTGCTCTTGATCGCTTGACTAAGTCTGGAACACTTTGGGGTAACATTTTCATCTTCACTTCATGGGAGGTAATCTGGCAGAATCTGCTGATCAAACATGTATTACTTGCATTCCATTGATTTCAATGGAACAAAGATCATGCAGGTTCTAGAACGTGAAGGCAATCCACTCCATTAGATCACTGCGGTGAAGATGAAAATATCTATTGCTAGAACGTGTCCATATGCGGATGTCTGACGAGGACAGCAACGGACACAGCTTTAATGCCCTACACAGTCGAATGGGCTAACAACGCTTGCTGTTACACATGAAGAACATCCACCCTATGAGGTGGCAGCAGAAGTCAGTGTTTTCAGGACAAGAGAAGAACATTATGGCCCTGAATTTGTGGTCGGAGGAGTATCAGACGTATATGCCTCTGACCCGAAAAAAAAATCTGAAAGTACCTGGGGGGAGAAATTCGGTATTGCCCTGTTTGGGGTGCAATTGTCGGCCAGGCGCAAAGTTTAGCACCTGGCGCTAATTATCACCTCTGACTACAAACTAGGCTTTTATCGCCCCTGGAGATGATTTGAGTGCTAAATCAGGTGCTACACACCTCTCTTAAAGCGCTAACGCCGAGGAGCGAGGCGTTAACTCAAAGTGCTGGCGAAGCTCATGTGATGTCAGTCAGCAGTGGAACACGGACAAACTGGCACCAGCCAGTTCTTAAAGGGGAGGGTCGATCTTGCTCTCCATCCACACTCTGCTCATTGCAGCCTTGAATCTCAGCCTGGAGAGACCTGTACATCAATTCTGCTGGAAAGAACAATGGAGAGTCCCAGGGAGAGAGCTCAGAGTGCAGCCCCCACAGTCTCTTCTAAATCGATGCAAGGAAGGTCAAACCAAAATGAACCTGCAAAGTGCAGCTCAGTACCCAAAACTCCTTCACACAGCGTTGAATCTCTCCAGAAGTCTCTCTCTCTCTCTCTCTCTCTCAGAATGCGTGGTGCAAAAATGTCACTGACAATAAAGTCAGGAAGCGGTCGCCTTTAAATAGCACTCCCCCAGTCCCTTCCAACTGCAAAACATTCCCCTCAACCTGTCATTGCTAGCGGCAGCCGGTAAGGCAGGGGGAGTAACTCAATATCTGGTCCGGGGCGCTACCAGGGTGTTGCACGCTTGACTGACGTCACGATCCGCGGACGCAGGAGATCATGGCGGTAGGGTTTAGTGCCGCCGCAAAATGTCTGGTCAATTTCGCAGGCGGCGCAAACATCGCCGCGTCCGAGTGCTAGTTGGTTAGCGCCCCTTTAGCACCCTCTTAGAGCGCTAACGGGAGTTGCAAAGCAACTAAATTTTCCCCCCCTGGTGTCTCAGGAGTTTCGGAGTCTTCAGGTCCTAGGCCTCCAGGCGTACACCTGCGTAAAGGCCCACGGATTCCATGGAAGCAAGCAGTTTGGAAGCATCCCTGGAATCATGTGGGCCAGGCCAACCAACCAGAAAGGGCGATTCCTCATAAACTTATGGGGATTCCATTTACGAATGGCATCCCCATAAGCTTATGAGAAATCCCAATAAAACACAATTCTAATAAAAATAAATATTCCCATGTTCAAATTTAAAAGTCCCTTTAATTAAGCATTTAAAATAAAAATTAAATTTTTTGAAAAATAATAAAAACTTTTAGTCCATCCCAAAATTTACATGAACTAATTTTAAATGCTTTTGTATGTTTAAATCATTTAAAAAATTTTAATCTAACATTTATTTTAACCCTTGTGTTGGTAAAAACAGGCCTATGCCTGCTTTTACCAGGCGTAAGGGTTTTGTGGGCATTCGCTGGGCAGTAGTTGGGCAAATACCCAATCCTGTGCCAGCGAAAGTGTTTATGGGGCGCTTACAGATGATCTGTCAAGGAGAAACTTGACAGGTCGTAAGTTCCAGATTTTCACGCATGCGCAGCACATGCAGAAACCCGGAACTTGCGGGGCCATTCTGAGGACTTACGGCAGCGTACACTGCGTGTACGCCGTCATCGGCCCCATAAAATCCCAGCCTGTATTTCAAGCTTTTACCTCCAGTATTGCTCCTTTGTGTAACTGGTTTGATCATACTTTCCATAAACAGATTCTTGTATTATGAACTGAAACCAGCATTTTTATTCTCCGCTACATGTGAGTTGGCAGAGGCTAGGTTTAAAAATCAACTCAATCACAGTCAACTGCTTACTGCCAAATACTGGGATGTCTACCATGTTCTCCTGTTACCTTGCAGAGAAAATATCACACCATCAGGCACTTTATAAGGCTAAATAACGGTTCCAGATTCATTCACAATTAACATGGTACACTCAAACAACAATACATAGGCAAGATACTATACAGCACAAACACTTTCCACTGCATTCAAACCGGGTTGACCATTTTAAAATGAGTCTATCGTTCTTCCAGCTTCTCTCAGAAAGCTCTTCGGGTGCATTCGCACCACAACTGGAGCATCCGTGCAAAAGTGGCTTTGCCTTACACCAAAATTTTATCCCAAAATGGAGTCAGGGCCCGAGCGAGACTCTCTGGAGGGAAATGTATATATTCACGATGGATGGAAAATTGTGACCAGGGTGCTCATGATCTTCCAATGTGTAAGCTCCTGCCAGAGCTTTGTGGTCTCAGACAATATCACCCTGTATATTTTCTTTGTGTTCAGAGGCACACACCATCCTGTAAGGGAGCATTAGCTTCTCACAACAGAAACAGTGATTTACTTGTACTTCTTGCAATCTAGTATACTGTATTCGCTGCTCACGATGCGGTCTCCTCTACATTGGGGAGACCAAATGCAGATTGGGCGACCGCTTTGCGGAACACCTCTGTTCAGTCCGTAAGGGTGACCCTGAGCTTCCGGTCGCCTGTCACTTTAATTCACCGCTTCACTCCCACTCTGGTCTCTCTGTCCTCGGCCTAATACATTGGTCTAATGAAGCTCAACGTAAGGTTAAGGAACAGCACCTCATCTTTCGATTGGGCACTTTACAGCCTGCCGGACTCAACGTGGAGTTGAACAATTTCAGATAATAATCCCTGCCCCCATTTTTCATGCAGTATGATTTTGCCATTCCCATTTGCAACATTTTCACAGCATGTTCTTTCAATTCCTTCCTTCCCTCCTAAACCCCTCCCCACCCCCGCCTCTGCACCTGCTTAAAATCTGTTACATTTCCAGCTTTTTCCAGTTCTGATGAAGGGTCCCAGGCCTGAAACGTTGACCCTGTTTCTCTCTCCACGGATGCTGCCTGGCCTGCTGAGTATTTCCAGCATTTTCTGTTGTTATTATAGAGTGTACTTTTACTTGCCTAATATCTCAGCAAATGTAGTGAGCCCAGAGGTCAACAAGGAACCTTTGTCACAGTATTCCGATTTACTGGATATACCGCATATTCTCATGCGATTTCCTGGACTTTGGTAGATGGAATAATAAACACTCATCAGACAGTGACTTAAACTATAAACTACTAGTCAGATTTATTGAACACTAAACAGATAAAGCAACAGTATTAAATACAAACAGTGGATTTATTTCAAAGGGGATGAGGTAGAGATAGTGAAGAGATTGGGGGGTGGTAGGAAGGGAAGTGGGTAACATGAAGGGGTAGGAACTAAGCGCCGTGGGACATTTTTACTACACAAAAGGCTCTATATAAATGCAAGTTGTTGTTTGAGAGTGAATGTTGTGTTTTTACCGCTATACACAACTACATAAAATAATAAAGCAGCAGAGACTGAGAGTAACTTCAAGTGACCTTTACTGGGTAACTGGAACTTCGGCACTGACTATACAAATCGATACGCGCCTGTTATATACGCTCGCAACTAAGGATGTACATCCGCAAAACAAAGTAGTCCCTTCAATGTTGTATACATTACACTTCCTCCCCCTTTACTTTAATAGTATATTAACGCAAAATTTCTATAATTAACATACAGAGCCTGTCTTTACAGTAACCTTTTTGTTTTCTTAAAAGTAACAAAATTCAAATTCCAACATTACATTTTATTTTGTCAACAGCTCCTTTACAAGTCAAGTCTCTGGGGAGGCCTCCTCTGCCTCTCTGGGTAATGCCTCTCCAGACTCTTTTGCTTTGGGGAATGAGACTGTACAGGTACAGGTGCATCAGATGAGTTATCAGCACAGGTAGAGCTCTCAGCTGTGGATGAGGCTGGTGCTGATGCTGATGAATCAGGAGTGTCTGTTTCCATGTTAGGTGAGTCTAGGCGAGGTATAGGGGTGTTTTCCACCTGAACATCCAGAATTTGGTCCACATGACGTCTCAAAACATTCTCTCCCACATCCACAGTATACATCAGTGGTCCTCTCTTGTGGATATTGTACCTGGTTGCCACTTTTCCGTCCAGAAATCATGAGCAAGAACTGACTGTCCCACACTGAGGTTTCTTGTTGGCTTAGCATTCAAATGTTTGAACTGTTTGTTCTCTACATCACGACATACATTCGGTTTAAGAAGGTCCATGCGAGATCTCAGGTTCCTGTTCAGAAACATCATCGCTGGAGTCTGATTAGTGGCTGCGTGTACTGCATTCCGATAAGCAAAGAGGAAATTGTCTATCTTGTGTTGCAGTGGTAGATTCTCGCTGTACATTGCTTTGATGGCCTTCTTGAAAGTCTGTACGAATCTTTCTGCCAAGCCATTTGTAGCTGGATGGTACGGGGCAGATGTGTAGTGCTTGATTCCATTTTTCCTCATGAAACCTTGGAATTCGTCAGAGACAAATTGTCATCCATTGTCTGTGCAGATTTGTTCTGGTAGGCCATTTCTAGCGAACATGGTCCTCAGAACTGAAATGGTCTTTTCAGATGTGGTTAATTTCATTTTAATGACCTCGGGCCATTTGGAATGTGCATCGACTGCAATCAAGAACATGGAGTCCATGAACGGTCCAGCAAAGTCGATGTGCATACGTTGCCATGGTGATGAGGGCCATTCCCATGGATGGAGAGGGGCTTGTGGTGGTGCGTTCTGGACCTTTTGACATCCTGAGCAGCTCTTTGTCAGGTCCTCGATCTGTTTGTCAATTCCCGGCCACCACACATATCCACGGGCAAGGCTTTTCATCTTTACTGTACCTAAGTGGCCTTCATGCAGTTCATCTAGCACTCGGTTACGAAGCTTGGGAGGAATCACAACTCGTGAGCTGCACATCAGTGTTCCCCGACACACTGATAACTGCTCCCTCCTAGCTGAGAATGCTGGAAACAATGAGTCACCATGCGCTGGCCATCCCTTCACAGTGATGTCATAAACTTTTGACAATGTAGGGTCATTGCGTGTTTCTCTTTCAATGAGGGAGTTTGTCACTGGTAGGTGCTCAACTATTGTCGTGTGAAATACCTCTGCTGAGTCAACTGTTGTAGTTCTCTCTGAGGTTGGCAGTGGTAAACGTGACAAACCATCGGCGTTGCCATGTTGCTTGGTCCCCTTGTATTCAATGTCATACGGGTGAGCCCCTAGGAAGAGTGACCATCGCTGTAGCTGTTGTGCCGTCATCACTGGAACGCCCTTCCTTGAGTTGAAGATTGAAATGAGAGGCTGGTGGTCAGTTAACAGTGTAAACTGTTGACCATACAAGTAGTGGTTGAATTTCTTGACTCCCCACACAAGGCTGAGGGCCTCTCGGTCAATCTGTGCATAATTGCATTCAGCTGTAGTCAATGATCTTGAGGCAAAGGCTATTGGTCTTTCTGAGCCATCTGGGAACTTATGTGACAACACGGCACCAATGCCATAGGGTGAAGCATCACATGCCAGTCGAATAGGTAAGGATGGGTCAAAGTGAGCTAGCACCTCTTCTGAAGTAATGAGTCTTTTACTCTCTTGAAAAGCTTGTTCACAGCTGTCACTCCACTTCCATTGTGACCCTGTCTGTAGCAGTGCATTTAGTGGATGTAACACTGTGGATAGGTTGGGCAAGAACTTGTGATAGTAGTTCACCAGTCCAAGATATGATCTCAACTGAGACACATTTTCAGGTGTTGGTGCATTAATCACAGCTTCAATCTTGTCTGGAGACTTGTGTAAACCGTCCTTGTCAATCACATGTCCACAGTAAGAGATTTCCTTTTAGAAAAACTCACACTTGTCTCAGATCGCTTGGAGCCCATACTCCCGTAACCTGATGAGCACCTTTTCGAGGTTGGAAAGGTGGTCATTGTTATTCTTGCCAGTAATGATGATGTCATCAAGATAACAATGAGTACCTGGGATCCCCTGCAGGACTTGGTCCATTGCCCTTTGCCAGATTGCAGGAGCTGATACTATTCCGAATACCAGCCGATTGTACTGGTAAAGGCCTTTGTGTGTATTTATTGTCAGGTACTTCTTTGAGGCATCATCAATTTCCATTTGGAGATAGGCCTGGGCCAAGTCAATCTTTGTGAAGCGTTCCCCTCTTGACAGGGAAGCAAAGATGTCCTCCATGCGAGGCAATGGGTACTGTACTGTGTGGAGGACTGGGTTAACAGTCACTTTAAAGTCTCCACAGATGCGCACTTTTCTTGGCTTTCCTGGTTTTGTGCTGGAGGTTTTCTTCATCACTGGAGCTATAGGTGTGGCCCATTCACTCCAATCCACCTTGGACAGGACCCCTAACTGCTCCAAGTTCTCCAGCTCTGCTTCTACTGAAGGGCGAATTGCATAAGGCACTGGTCTGGCCTTGTGGAACTTTGGATTTGCATTCTCCTCAATCTTAATTTTTGCTTTCATGCCCTTAAGTGTTCCTATTCCCTTCTTCAACACTTCCTGAGAGTCAGAGAGTATTTGTGACAGTCTCTCAGGAGTGGCGTTGCTGTCCTCCTTTGCTGACACAAACAGTGCTTGGATGGTGTGCCAATCCAACTGTATTTTCCTGAGCCATTCGCGTCCCAGTAATGGTGGTCCTCCATTTTCCACTACATAGAGGTTCAATTGCGTTATTTTTTTTTCTTTGTATGTCACTGTCACTTTTATTTTACATTTGGGGCACACTCTTTGTCCTGTGTATGTCTTTAACAGTACTTTAGTTGGCCTTAGCGGTATGTGTGAAAACAGTCGTTTGTAGTCATGTACAGAGATCACTGTTAAAGCTGAGCCTGTGTCCAACTCCATTTTCAGCCTAACTCCTGCCACTTCTGGAGTAACCCATATTATTCTGTGATCCTCTGTTTCTTTCACACTGTGTAGTTTTAGACAAGCCAGATCCTCTTCCTCTGAGTCTGTGTCACTTTTTTCTTTATCTGAACTGTCTCCAGTCACGTGGTGTACCTTCTTGTGTCTACCTTTGAAAGGTTTCTTGTTTTCAGTCACTTGATGTACCTTTTTGTTACTCTGTATTGTATCAGTTTTCGGCTTCTTATTTGCTTTGCAGACTCTTTCAGTGTGCCCTCGTCTGCCACATTGTCTGCAGTCTTTGCCTATAAACCAACAGTCATTTTGGTCATGTGACATTTTGCCACAGCGATATCACTTCTTTTCTTGTTTCAGTGACATTTTATTAGTTGAATATTCCAGGGATTTTTGTTGAATTTCTAAAGTGCCATGTGCTGCTGCTGCCATTGATATTGCAATACTCAGAGCCTTCTCCAATGTGAGGTCTTTTTCAGACAGGAGCTTCTTTTGTGTGCTTTCACTTTGCATGCCACACACAAATCTGTCCCTCAATGCGTCTGATAAGCCCACTCCAAATTGGCAATGTTCTGATAATTTGCGCAACTTTGCCAAATATTCAGAAATGCTTTCATTTTTGCTCTGGTTCCGTTTATGGAATTTAAATCTTTCGGCTATGAGCAGTGGTTTGGGGCTTAAATGGTCTTGGACTGTGTCCACTATTTGTTTGAATGTTTTGTTTGCTGGCTTTTCAGGAGCTAATAAACTACGTAGCAGCCCGTATGTCTTTGCACCCATAACAGTGGCTTTCTCTTCTACCTCCACTCCGTTAGCCTCACAGTACAACTCCACTCTTTCAATGTAAGTTGCCCAGTTTTCAATGCTGCTATCAAATGCTGCAATCGTGCCAATCATCGCCATTTTTTTTTCCAAACCCGTTTTTCTTTCTTTACTAGTTCGCTAGCGTCATGCAAGTCCTGTGCACTTTTCACTTGACTTACGTATCCCCTGCCTAGCTTAGCAAGCGTGCTCCATTTTTTCTACCTTCTCGCTCCTTTCGTCCAAGTTTCGGTGTCCTCTGGATGCGATGCCAGAATAGGAAGACGTAGGTTCATAATTCTCGTCGCCAATTTGTTGTGTTTGTACCGCTATACACAACTACATAAAATAATAAAGCAGCAGAGACTGAGAGTAACTTCAAGTGATCTTTACTGGGTAACTGGAACTTCGGCACTGACTATGCAAATCGATACGCGTCTGTTATATACGCTCGCAACTAAGGATGTACATTCGCAAAACAAAGTAGTCCCTTCAATGTTGTATACATTACAGTGAAGAAATACAAGTGATTGAAGGAGAGGGTGAAAAGGGAGCTACTGAGGACCACATTTAGAACCATGAAGCTTTTCAGCACAGAAGGAGGCTATGCAGTCCATTGTGTCTGGGTCAGCTGTTCGCTACAGCAATCCAAAATTAATCCCTGCTCTCTCCCTATTTCCCTGTATTGACCCCATAACCTCCACACCAAAAACAGACACCAATTACTGCAGGATGGTTTCCCCACTAGAGCAGGCCATGCTACCCTCAACATCCCCACTGAAAAGAAAGAGAAAAGATTGAGAGAGAGAAGCAAAAGAAGAGAGAGAAAGAGATACGCACAGACAGACAAGCAGAAGCAGAAAAGGAAAGACTGTAAGCTTTTTATTTTGACTGGCATTAAATTGACAGCAAGACCAATTCTTTTGAAACAATTTGGAATAAGTTTATTAAACACACAAACTCATGCAAGTTTATTAAACACATACACTCATGCACATCAAAACAATCGCCTACTGGTATTTATGGACTCTACTCGATTACAACACGTAAGGTTAGATTTACACAGACTGGTACCTCCATGAGTCAAGCAATGCATGTGGCCTTTTTCCTTGCTTCTTGTTCTAGTCTGTAGAGTTCCTTGCTTCTTGGTCTGGTCTGTAAAGGGAGGGCTTCTTGTTCTTCCGTGTGGTCGTCCAGAGAGAGAGAGAGCCTTTGGGTTCCTTGCTTAATATCTTTTTAAGTCCATTGTCTATTGCTAAGGCCCCAGGATTGGATCTTAAATTCATGGCAGTTCTTGATTGGCTTTCCTTTGAACATGTGTCTGCCTGCAGTGGCTGGTGCCATTTCTTGCTTTAGTTAATTGTTTGTTGACACCTTTTAGTGGCTCTTGAGTTTCGATGCTGAGTTTCGATGGTGTCTCTGTGGGGGTTATCCTGTTATGCAGGTTTCCTTTGTTAAGTTTTGCGCCGTTGCCTTACCCAGGGGAGATCCATACACATCAAATTTATCTTTATTACATACATCTTATATTATTAGTCTCGAGTCCATCACACATACAAAACATATATTTTTATTCTTACAAGACAGAGAGAAAGAGCAACATGAAAATGACATAAGAGAGACCAGTTTGTCTGACTTAACCTCATCCCCTATGAACTATTCATTCAACCTATGTATTCTACCCACAACACCCTCCCCCCCACCACGTTCTCCTGCCCAACTCCCACTTGCTTGCCTAAGGGCAGATGAGAAGAGCCAGAGGCTACCTGACCTTCAACCTGCTTCCCTCCTCCTCTTCTCTACCCCTTCTTTCCTCTACTACCCTTCCTTCCTATCTATTTCCCTCACAGGCAGTTAGTTTTAAAGAAGTCAATGTAGAATGAGGAAATACACTCTATCTGCCTTTTTGTCCCTCGGCCTGTTTGTCTCTCTCTCTCTCTCTCTCTTTGGAATTAGCATATAGAATCTCTGTCCCACAGTTTCAAGCAATTAACATTTTCTTTTTCTAATGGTCAACAAGACGGTTGACAACAGATAAGAGAATGTAATTAGTTAGCTGCAAATTTCAACGGGCTTTTAAAAAAAACATTTAATGGCTCTGCCCTGAGCTACATTAAAATATTAAAGTACCTTTTGTTCTATAGGAGCAACCTACAGTTGAATATTAGTAAAATACTTTGGGGGAGAAATTCAGTTGTTAGCGTCACCTGTTAGCGCCTTAAGAGGGCGATAAGTGGGGCGCGATGCGGCTAGCGCCCGGGTGCGGCGAGATCTGCGCCTCTCGTGAAATTGAGCGGACACTTAGCGGCGGCGCTAAACCGCAACACCCGCTCAGCTGCGCGCACAGATCCTGATGTCATTTCATGGTGCAATGCCCTTGGGGCGCCGCGAACCGGAACTTCAGTGGCGCCCCCTCCTTTCCGCCTGGCGCTCCCAGCGACTGGTTGACTGGAATGGTTCCCAGTCGCTGTGGGGCTGGGGGGGCGCTATTTAAAGGGGGCTCTTCCTGGCTTCTTTGTGGTAGCCATTTTTGGACCACTCCTTCTGTGAGAGAGAGAGAGATTTGCAGAGAGACAAAGGGAGAGAGCTTTCTGCATTGAGTCAGCGCTCGCAGAGGTACTTCTGGCTTTGGCCCAGAACTTTGTAGTTGGTTTGATTTTTCACTGGCATAACCTTGAGTGGCCACATACTATGGGGGCTGCAATGGGTGGAAATGTTGGGTTTCTCCATTGAATTGAGAGGGCTCAGTGACACCGAGAGAGAGTGCCAATCATGTCCAGATGGAGGAGGGCCAACAGGCATCGGCACACGAGACCTTACCCTCCCAGGGTATTCCGCCAACAGATCTCATACCTCAACATGTCTGAGGAGCAGTGTTTTCGGAGGCTTCGATTCAGCAGAGAGGTGGTCACTGAGCTCTGCCACCTGCTTCAGCCAGAACTGCAGCCTCAACTGAGGAGCAGGACGTCTCTGTCAGTGGCAGTGAAGGTGACAGTGGCTCTCAACTTCTATGCCACCGGCTCCTTCCAATCCGCTACTGGGGACATTGCCAATGTCTCCCAGTTCGCGGTGCATTGCTGCATCCGCCAAGTCACGAATGCCCTCTTTAAAAGGAGACATCAGTACAACTCCTTCCCCATGACCCTGGACAAGCAGCAAGAGCGCGCAATGGGATTTGCAAGAATAACGGCCTTCCCCATGGTCCAGGGTGCCATTGACTGCACGCATGTGGCTTTGCGGGCGCTGCAAGAAAATGCCGAGGATTACCGCAACTGGAACGGGTTCCATTCGTTGAACGTCCAGTTGGTGTGTGACCACAGACAGCTGATACTAGCTGTCAATGCCCGCTTTCCAGGCAGCAGCCATGACGCCTTCATCCTGTGCCAGACTTCTGTGGCAGACCTTTTCGAAGCCCCGGCTCACCCAGGAGGCTGGCTTCTCGGGGACAAGGGCTATCGTCTGTGCACCTGGCTGATGACCCCGCTCTGTGCGCCCAGCACCCCTGCTGAAGAATGATAGAATGAGAGCCATCAAGCAACCAGGAACATCATTGAGCACACAATCGGCGTGCTAAAGCAATGGTTCCGCTGTCTGGACCATTCCGGGGGAGCACTTCAGTACTCACCTGAGCGAGTCTCCTATTTTGTTGTAGTGTGCTGTATGCTGCATAACATGGCAATCCTCAGGACTCAGCCACTGCCACCAGACATTGGAGCACCAGCAGAGGAGGAGGAGGAGGAGGAGGAGCACCAGGACGGGAGGGAGGCACAAAGTGCAAGGGCCATCCGTCAGCAGCTTATTGCAAGTCGGTTCTAGGCCCCCTCTGAGAGAATGGCTTGTGCCATTGAAAGAACATGAATGGAACCGTTCTGCAACCCCTGAGCCGGTCAAGGCAACAAATAGTTCAAAGAGCAAACATGCACAATCTGAATAAAGACACTTTATTTAACAAACTGTGTGCCCTTCCCGCATGACAAAGTAATAGAGAGAAACCCCCAAAAAAGCAGTCAGACACGTAACTGGCTCTCACAACCTGGAGACAATGAACAAAAGAGTAAACAAAAAATGACCACGATCCTCGGCCTTCACTAAAAAAATTAACAGCATTTGCCACACCTTCTACTTTTTGCCCTTCGAGGGTGATCTGCTTCGCTTGCGAGATTGGCCCCTTCCCACCCTGCAGCTCCTCCGCAATGGGACCCCAGTGGCTGCAGCAAGGCTGGGGGAAGGCTGCTGAGTGTCAGAAACTGAGCCTGCAGATGCCCTTGAGGTATGGCCTGGACCAGCTCTGGGCCTGGAGGGCCCGGCTGCTGACTGCTCCAACTCTGCATGGGCGGCAGCAGTCTGTCCTACAGGTGGTGGCAGCTGCAGTGGAGAAGTGACAGTGTTAGCAGCAGGAATGCTGCCATCCTGACAGAGGACAGCCACTCCCTGGTCGGACGACACACTGGCACTCCCACAGGGCAGCACTGCAGCATGCGGAGCAATCTGCTGAAGCACAGACTGCTGGCCTGCTGTGGCGCGGCGAGGGGACCGGCGATTCGTGCCCGATCCAGCGAGGGTGGCAGCAGTCAGTGCTCGTGTGGCCTCAATCTGCGTCTGCATCAGACCAGCCACTGACTGCATTGCACCATTAAGCACTTGTGTGGAAGCCACCTGTGCTGCCTGTGCTGCACTGAAGTCCTGCAGATTCCTTGCCAGTGCTGCACTGAAGCCCTGCAGACTCCTTGCCTGCACTGCACCGAAGTCCTGGACACTCCTTGCCAGTGACTCAATGGATTTGGGCATCCTTGCCTCTGCTGCCATGAGCTCAGTGTGCCTCTGCTCCACCTTGGTGCCCATTTCAGCAAGGAGCTGCACCTCTTCTGCGCTCACTGTAGCAGGACTGGAGGCAAGACTCTCCCTCCGGGGAGAAGGCCGCCGAGCTTCCCTACACCCCCCCACGTTGCTGCAGCCCCCTGCTCCCCTCCAGGGAAGACGTGTCCCCATTATGGCCATGGGCTGCCTCGGCTGAGGGTGGCACTGATGGTCCGGCTTCCTCTTCCTCCTCGCCTTCAGAATCACTCACAGTGGCAGCTTGAGGGCCCGCCTCCTCACCTGGCGAATCAGCATCTGAAAGCATGGTCCTAGGCGTTAGAATGTGGCAGCAGGTCTGTCCAGGCCGAGAATCAGGGCTCCGGTGTGCAGGGTGTGGCTGCAATCCAAGATCGAACCTCCCCTTTAAGAGCTGACCGGCGCCAGCGTGTCTGCGTGCAATCGCTAACTGGCCGCACCTGCGCTGCACCCGCCCTCGGTGGTAGTGCCTCGCTTCTCTGGCTTAGCGCCTTAGGACAGTCGTGCAGCGCCTGTTTTAGCGCTCCAAGCACCTCCTGGGGCGAAGCAGGTCAATTTAGCAGTAGGTGACGATAATTTGCGCCGGGCGCTAAATTTCGCGCCCGCTCGAGTATAACGCCCCAAACGTGGCGATACTGAATTTCTCCCCCTATGTATATAGTGGACACAGCAAGCAGCTAAACATTCACATATCATTTTAGAACGAACGTGCGCCATGCCAGACTGGAATATGTATTCTCTGCAGCCTGTGAAGATAGTTAGCATTAACTCACATTTAAATTGATAGAGAGACTCCTGTGCAAAAAAGTGTGACAACAGGTTTTATAGACATGAATTGCGTGTAAGATATGGACTTTTTGTTAAGTTGTAAATGTGACCAATTTTCCTTATTCATCTTCAGATGTACTCCAACCATATACTGTAAAACCAAGGACAAACATTTCCCATTTTTGGCACATGAAGAAAATTGGAAAAAAACAAAACCGTCTACTGCACACCAATGCAGAGGTATATATTATTTATTTGTACTGCTTTACCTTCAGTACTTTAAAATATTTGAAAGTTCTGACATGACAAATGAGCGTATGTCCACTTACTGGCTGTTAGTGGGGCTAGTCCTTTCTCTCGACATCATGCCAGTTCTAAGGTGACTGGCTATATTCTCACTTGTTGCTCAAGCAGCTACCACTCTCTGTGATTGATTGCATGGCTTTAAAGCGAATAGATTCTCAGGAGAAAATCAACCAAACTCGAACATCTAGTCATAGATGATAAAGTGCCCAGGATCAACTCTTTATTAAAGTCTTGTATGGACACCAGAACTGTCAACTTTGGACAAGTCCTAGGTTTGAGATATTTCAGTAGCCAGCTTTGTACTGGAGGTGCTGCTTTGGTTAAAATATAAAAGTGGCTGTCATCCATCTTGTAAGCTCTCATGGTTGGCCAAATGCCAATATATAGCGGCTGATTTTTCTGTCCCTCCCCCTCCCCTGTGCCTGAGTGTCCAAAGTGACCCAAACTAAACCCACCTGAATTTGTAGGTTCAGGCCCCAATTCCTCTTCTTAGGCAGTCCCTCGGAACCGAGGATGACTTGCTTCCACATTAAAAATGAGTTCGCAGGTGACTGATGAGTCCAATGCGGGACCTACAGTCTCTGTCACAGGCGGGGCAGACGGTGGGTGGGGTGCTTGTGTTGACGTGTGCTCCTTGCGCTGCCTGCGCTTGGCTTCCGCTTGCTCCCGGCGAAGAGACTCGAGATGTTCGGCGCCTTCCCGGATGCTTCTCCTCCACTTTGTGCGGTCTTGGGCCAGGGATTCCTACGTGTCAGTGGGGATGTTACACTTTTTCAAGGAGGCTTTGAGGGTGTCCTTGAAGCGTTTCCTCTGCCCACCTGGGGCTCTCTTGCCATGCCGGAGCTCCGAATAGAGCGCCCCAAACAAGGCCCCAATATGCCTGCGGTGTAGACCAATCCACCCCGGCAGTGACCTTTGCCAGATATCTGGGGCCGAAAGCCAGCAACTGCTGCAGACACTCCTGATGCCCCCTTGGGGGAAGCTTTGGAAATCTTGGGTCAACATGAAGGGGGAAAGATACCTGACATCATGGGGCTGTATTTCATCTTGCTGCGCTTTGCACCCAAGGAATAAATGTTCCCCCAGGCAAAAAGCACAGGAAAATCTTCCCCATGGTCTTATTCTCTTCTTTTTGTTTTACCCTGTACTCGCTGTCTCTCTTTATTAACACCCTACCTGACTACGCTTTCTCACTGAAAAATTAAAGCAAAAGAACAATATGGAGGTGTGGTTATCCCAGCATCCATCCGTAACCCTCTGTTAAAACTGCGGGCCCTATAGTTTTAAATAGAGGGCCTTCACTACAGCTGCAGATGTGGGCTAGCCCCACCTCCATAGCATTCTAACTCTTCAGTGAGAAAACACAAGTGCAATGCCAGAAATTATTATCACATGCAGGTGTGGGATCATCATCGTTGTCATGAGGTGGCAGTGCAGTCAATTCTGATCTGGTGCACAGTACTTAATACAGGAATGTGGGTAGATCTGGAACACTGCAGTTTCCATTATTGCGTGTATTTTGGCTCACACTAAAACATACTCCGTGTTATTCCACTGATGATGCTGCAGGCCCAGTTTCCATTAACAAGAGGAATTAATTTCAAATGCACTAATTTTACCTTAGTATTAGGTCATCTTTAGAGCAAGCTTATGACTTTGATTCATTGCAGATGCTCACTGCAGTAGTGTGAGTCATATGGTACTTTAATGTGGGTTCTTACCATCCAGGAACTTGTATAATCAATGCTGGAAAAGGCATCTGATTTTCTATAGCTGTAACACCTACTGGATTACTATGTAGAACACATATCAAAGCAGGCGCATATCTCTAGTTGAAATGGTGTGCATAAACTGATATGACCTCTCTCTTGTCACTATACACAATGCCTTGGTGCTCATGAACTACATGGGGCTCCATTCCATCACTGCCCAGATGACTGTTAACCAGCAAATGGAATCATGCAGGTGAATTCCTGCTTCTCAGGCAATAGTCCCAATTCTTTTATCAGACGGTAATCCTCTGTGTCTGACTTATTTGAAGATCAAGGTTACCCTCTGCAAGCATTAATGATACCCTTGAAAGAGCCATAAACAGAAGCTGAACACAGGTAATGACAAGGCCCAAGTGATATTAGAAGAAGCTATTAAAGCAGCTCTTTAGATGCCTGGACAGATTAGCAAAAAGTATCAAAACAGATAGTAAGAGTTTTTATAGTTATATAAAAAGAAAAAGGGTGGCTAAAGTAAATGTTGGTCCCTTAGAGGATGAGACCGGGAAATTAATGGTGGGAAATATGGAGATGGCAAAAACACTGAATGAATATTTTGTATCAGTCTTTACAGTAGAGGACACTAAGAATATCCCAACACTGGACAAACAGGGGGCTATAGGGGGGGAGGAGCTAAACACGATCAAAATCACTAATGAAGTGGTACTCGGTAAAATAATGGGACTCAAGGCGGATAAATCACCTGGACCTGATGGCTTACATCCTAGGGTCTTGAGGGAAGTGGCGGTAGGGATTGTGGATGCATTGGTAATAATTTTCCAAAACTCCCTGGACTCAGCAAAGGTCCTGGCAGACTGGAAAACTGCTAATGTAATACCCTTATTTAAAAAGGGCAGTAGACAGAAGGCTGGAAACTATAGACCGGTTAGCCTAACATCTGTGGTAGGTAAAATTTTGGAGTCCATTATTAAGGAGAAAGTAACAGGACATTTGGATAACCATAATTTAATAGGACAAAGTCAGCATGGTTTTATGAAGGGGAAGTCATGTTTGACAAATTTGCTGGAGTTCTTTGAGGAAGTAACATATAGGGTGGATAAAGGGGAATCAGTGGACGTAGTGTATTTCGACTTCCAAAAGGCATTTGACAAGGTGCAACACAAAAGATTATTGCTTAAGATAAAAAATCACAGGATTGGGGGTAATATTCTGGCATGGATAGAGGATTGGCTATCTAACAGAAGGCAGAGAGTTGGGATAAATGATTCATTCTCAAACTGGCAATCAGTAACTAGTGGTGTTCCGTAGGGGTCAGTGCTGGGTCCCCAACTCTTTACAATCTATATTAACGATTTGGAGGAGGGGACCGAGTGTAACATATCAAAGTTTGCAGATGATAGTAAGATGGGAGGGAAGGTAGTGAGTGAGGAGGACATAAAAAACCTGCAAGGGGACATAGACAGGCTAAGTAAGTGGGCAGAGATTTGGCAGATGGAATACAATACTGGAAAGTGTGAGGTTATGCACTTTGGCAGGAAAAATCGTAGAGCAAGTTATTATCTTAATGGCAAGAAACTGGAAAGTACTGAAGTACAAAGGGATCTGGGGGTCCCGGTGCACGAAACTGAAAAGGTTAGTATGCAGGTGCAGCAAGTGATTAAGAAGGCCAATGGAATGTTGGCTTTCATTGCTAGGGGGATAGAATATAAAAATAGGGAGGTATTGCTTCAGTTGTACAAGGTATTGGTGAGACCGCACCTGGAATACTGCATACAGTTTTGGTGTCCATACTTAAGAAAAGATATACTTGCTCTCAAGTCAGTACAAAGAAGGTTCACTCAGTTAATCCTGGGGATGAGGGGATGGACATATGAGGAGAGGTTGAGTAGATTGGGACTCTACTCATTGGAGTTCAGAAGAATGAGAAGCGATCTTATTGAAACATATAAGATTGTGAAGGGGTTGGATCGGGTGGATGCGGGGAGGATGTTCCCGATGATGGGTGAAACTAGAACTAGGGGGCATAGTCTTAGAATAAGGGGCTGCTCTTTCAAAACTGAGATGAGGAGGAGCTACTTCACTCAGAGGGTGGTAGGTCCATGGAATATGCTGCCCCAAAAAGCTGTAGAAGCTACATCATTACATAAATTTAAAACAGAAATAGACAGTTTCCTAGAAGTAAAGGGAATTAAGGGTTACGGGGAGCGGGCAGGAATTTGGACATGAGTCTAGGTTTGGATCGGACATGGCCCTGTGGGTAGCAGAGCGGGCCCAGGGGCCGTGTAGCCTGATCCTGCTCCTATTTCGTGTGTCTAATTCTGTTAGATTCAGGAGATGGTTCTGTGATAGTAGATTGGCGGTTAGGATCAGATCAGCCATGATCTTATTGAATGGCAGAGCAGGCTCGAGGGGCCGATTGGCCTACTCCTGCTCCTATTTCTTATGTTCTTATGTAGGTGTCTTACACTACTGCCTGCTGGGCAGTCCAAGGCCATCATTGCATGCTGCACAGCTTTGCCATGCAAAGGCCAACCCATGGACATGATGTGGGAAGAGGCTCATTCACATCCAGGCCAATTGAGGGCACTCACAATGACCCAAAGGATGTCACCACAAAAACACTTTTGCAGCCTGCAGGAGCAGTATGCCAGGCTCTCAGACAACAGATTCACCCTAGCCAACCATGGTACTAACAGCTCTGTGCAGTGTGCAGTGGGCAAATATCTCTCCACTGAATTGGTGCAGGAGACAATTACCATGTATACGAGTTGAATTGATCTACTGGTGCCTTATTCTGCACCATCAGCAATAAATAGTTTGGACAAAGTGGTAACAACGTGGAATGAATTTATTTCCCTGTAGGTGTGAAGTGTATGTGCCTGATATATTTTACCCCAGTGCTCATCTTTGGTGACAGTGTATGTCTGTCTTTTCAAACATATTCCAGTGCTTCTTCTAGGTGCGCCCCAGTGACAGGACTAAGTGAAATGGCTGTGTGTTGAGTCTCTTTCTTGGGATAAAGGTAGCCCTGTACCTCCGTGGACTGGGTCTTCAGATGTCCCTACATCTGGTTCTGACACGTCCACTGCTGTGGTGTGTTCCTGCTCTCGCCTGCTTTCTGTACATGTGTTGTGATTTGAGATTGGAAGCTCCGTGGTTTGGATGTGGCACCATTCTGAAAGTCAGCAGCCTCATCCATGTCAACTCAAGCCATGCCTATGCTGCTGGGCACTCCCTCAGCATTGATCTATGTGGGAGCAGACCATTGAAACCTCATGTGATGACTTTCCCCCTCCAATCCCCCAGCATGTTGAAGCCAGCCTGTTGTTGATTTGAGCCCTATAACAGGAGTATGAGGATTTGCAAAAGATGTCCACGTACATGTAGATGTCCATTGAGTTGTCATGCATTCCATGGAGGACTATATTTGAATAATCACAACTATACAAGTGTCGCTAGTCGGCTCGTCCACAGGCCCCGGCAGTTGTTGCAGGATGTTGTGCACAGTGTCAAATGACTCCACAATGTGATTGTATTCAAAATGTCACTTTACACAACGTCAGAATCCCTGTGCATCGTAACGAAGGAAGAATATGAGCAGGCCCTCCAGCCAGCAGGCTCCTGCTCCTGCACTGCCACCAACGCTTGCTCCTCAAATTGTCTTTGTAATTCCCCACGAGGACACACAAGTGCTGGTGCTTGTGATCTGGTGGAGTGAGTGAAACAGGGCGTGATGATGTGCTCACTTCTTCCACTTCACTGGGATCTGCAGCGGGGAGAGGTGGGGGGTGGGGTGGAGGCGGGAGGGCGATGCTTATTGAAACAGAAAAGAAACATGTTAGGTGGCTGCCTACAAGACACCCTTTAAACAGTGCTTATAAACAATAGTGTGTCATGATATTGTGCTCGAGTGTGTGCCTGTATGAGAGCGAGTAGGGGAGGAATTAAGTAGGATGGTACTAGCCCTCAGCTTTGGGGAGGCTTGCAGCTTCATCCTCCTCCACTCCAGCTCTGCTTTCAATACTGATCAAGGCCACCTTGAAAGCTGACATTGCTGAATTGCTCATAATGCTACAGCAACATGTTAGGAAGCCTAATCTTGACCATTTTTGGATGCTCGAAAACTTATTGTGCATCTGCTTCAATATACACAGCACAGTTCTGTCAGCATTCACAATAACAGCCACCTTTTTTTTTTATTCGTTCCTGGGATGTGAGCGTCACTGGCAAGGCCAGTGTTTATTGCCCATCCCTAATTGCACTTGAGATGCACTTAAGCTGCCTTCCTGAACCACTTGAGTTGCTGCAGTGCATCTTGTAGATGGTACACACTGCACCACAGTGCGCCAATGGTAGAGGGGTTAATGCTTAAGCACTCTACTGTATTATCCCGTGTGTATGGATGGGGTGAGGGGGACGTGACTGCTATGGAGTGCCAAACAGGACACCCTTCCTTTAGTGCACCTCTTCAAACAGCAGATGCAAGCAAATCCTACCTCCTTCACATATGCAAGCTCCCATTAGTAGACTCAAATCCCACTGGAAGCTCACTCTGTAAGGTTAATAACTCTGGCCCTGAAAACTGGGTCTCATTGCCACCTGACTTATTTGGGCATACACCACCATGCATCACACTGCTCCCATCAAATCAGTGATCATCTGTTTGGTGCATTTTCCACTAGCACTGCCGTTTAGCCCTTTATAATACAATGCAAGTACAGTGATTCATTGGAACTTTCTCTTTCCCCCAAATTCCACTCAAACACACAGCTAAAGTCCTTCCTTTCTATTTAGTGCAAGACTGCAGATGTGCCCAAGAGAAGGAAGCCTTTTTCAATTCATTTTTTTCTTTCAGATTGGCTTTATTTTTTTTTAATTGGAAAAAATCAGGAGGAGGAGGATAATTCTTCCAATCCAAACCATTTCTTCCAGCAATGCGAGATATCCACCAGCACCAACACAAGTGAGAAAAATCATTTTATTAGCTGTCAAATTCATCTTATAATTGTGAAGCAGACATATTTCCAAAAGCAGCACGGTGGCATAGTGGTTAGCACTGTTGTCTCACAGCACCAGGGACCCGGGTTCGAATCCGGCCTCGGGTGACTGTTTGTGTGGAGTTGGCATATTCTCCCTGTGTTTGCATGGGTTTCCTCCGGGTGCTCTGGTTTCCTCCCACAGTCCAAAGATGTGTGAGTTAGGTTGATTGGCTATGATAAATTGACCCTTAGTGTTAGGGGGATTAAATACGTGGGGATAGGGTGTGATATGTGTTGGTGTAGGGGTTACAGGGATTGGGTGGGATATGTGTTGGTGCAGGCTCGATGGTCCAAAATGGCCTCTATCTGCACTGTGGGGTTTCTGTGATCTAGGCCCTAGTCATTAATCCCACTAACTACTATGTGGTAAGAAAGAGAAAGGAAAAAGACTTGTGTTTCAGGAAGTCTTAAAGCACTTTATAGCCAATTAAGTACTTTTTGAAGTGTAGTCACTGTTGTAATGCAGGAAATGTGGCAGCCAATTCGCTCACAGAAAGCTCCCACAAACAGCAATGTGATAATGGCCACATAATCTGTTTTTAGTGGTGTTGGTTGATTTAATATGTATTTTTCATATGTATTATACATCCATAGATGTACTTAAGGGGAAACAAGGTAAGTAGGTCAGAAGTGCAGATGTTCGCTGATGATTGCACAGTGTTCAGTTCCATTCGCAACTCCTCAGATAATGAAGCCATCTGTGCCCGCATGCAGCAAGACATGGACAGCATTCAGGCTCGGGCTGATAAGTGGCAAGTAACATGTGCACCACACAAGTGCCACCTCCAACAAGAGAGAAACATAGAAACATAGAAGATAGGAGCAGGAGTAGGCCATTCAGCCACTAGAGCCTGTTCTGCCATTTAATGAGATCATGGCTGATCATCCAAATTCAGTACCCTGTCCCTGCTTTCTCCCCACATCCCTTGATCCCTTTAGCCTTTAGAAATATATCTAACTCCTTCTTGAATATATTTAATAAATTGGCCTCAACTGCCTTGTGTGGTAGATAATTCCACAGGTTCACCACTCTCTGGGTGAAGAAATTCCTCCTCATCTCAGTCCTAAATGTGTCGGCGGGAGGTGCGAGCGGGAAGCTTAAAAAGGCTTCAGAGACCCAGGTAAGGCCTCAGACCGCGGGTGTCGGCGGGAGGCACGAGCGGGAAGCTTAAAAAGGCTTCACAGACCCAGGTAAGGCCTCAGGCCGCGGGTGTCGGCGGGAGGCGCGAGCAGGAAGCTTAAAAAGGCTTCAGAGACCCAGGTAAGGCCTCAGACCGCAGGTGTCGGTGGGAGGCACGAGCGGGAAGCTTAAAAAGGCTTCAGAGACCCAGGTAAGGCCTCAGACCGCAGGTGTCGGTGGGAGGCACGAGCGAGAAGCTTAAAAAGGCTTCAGAGACCCAGGTAAGGCGTACCAATCTCCAGTCTCCGAAGGCAGAGGGAAGGAGAGAGGTAAAAAGTAATCCAAGTGTGATGTCACCAGAAAGCGGGTAAGTGATTGGTTGGTAAGTATTTCTCTCTTTTTAAGCTTAAACTCTGTGGTTTATAGTTTCTAAGGTGCGATATTCATCATCTAGAATCGGAGCAGTGGGTGTTTAAAAATAATATTAATAAATTTAATTAATTACATAGAATGGAAGATCAGGTGATGTGTTGCTGCTGCAATATGTGGGAGCTGGTGGACACCATTGATGCTCACGGTGATCACATTTGCAGTAAGTGTTGGCTGCTCGAGGAATTCCGGCTCCGTGTTGAAGAGCTGGAGTCCGAGCTTCAAACACTGAGACACATCAGGGAAGGGGAGAGTTACCTGGACTCTGTGTATCAGGAGGTAGTCACACCAATTAGATTAATTAATACAGATATAGTCCATGGCCAGGGTCAGGATGGTGTGATTAGAAGTGAGGCAGGTACGGGGATCCAGGAGGTAGTGTTGGAGGAGCCGCAGCCCTTGCTCTTGTCCAACAGGTTTGAGGCTCTTACTCCCTGTGAGGATGGGAACAGGGACTGCGGGGAGGATGAGCAACCTGGCCACAGCACCGAGGGGCGGGAGGCCATTCAAGTGGGGGGAGTTAAAAGAAATGTTGTAGTGGTAGGGGATAGTATCGTTAGGGGGATAGATAGAGTTCTTTGCAGCCGAGAGCGAGAGTCCCGAAGGCTGTGTTGCCTGTCCGGTGCCAGGGTTAAGGACGCTGGAGCAAAACTTGGAGTGGGAGGGGGAGGATCCAGTTGTTGTGGTCCATGTTGGTACCAACGACATAGATAGGACAAGGAAGGAGGTTCTGCTGAGGGAGTTTGAGCAGCTAGGGGCCAAATTAAAAAGTAGAACCACAAGGGTAATAATCTCTGGATTACTACCTGAGCCACGTGCAAATTTGGCTAGGGTAAATAAAATTAGAGAGTTAAATGCATGGCTCAAAGACTGGTGTGGGAGAAATGGGTTTTGCTTCCTGGGACACTGGCATCAGTACTGGGACAGGCGAGAGCTGTTCCGTTGGGACGGACTTCACTTGGCCAGTGCTGGGACTAGAATCCTGACGAATTGAATAACTAGGGCTGTAGAGAGGGCTTTAAACTAATTAGTGGGGGGGAGGTTTTAAGAGAGCGAAAAATAAAAATGACAGCGGAGAAGGCAATAGAGCAAGGTAGCAGTGGGGGAATTAAAAAGCAGAGTGTGTCAGGAAGGGACAGAATGTATAATGATAAAGGTAAAGTAGTAAAAGGGGTAAAAGCAGGAATAAATTGTCAGAAAACATATTTGAAAGTTCTTTATCTGAATGCACGCAGCATTCGTAATAAAATTGACGAGTTGACGGTGCAAATAACTACACATGGGTATGATCTGGTGGCCATTACGGAAACATGGCTGCAAGATAATCATGATTGGGAACTAAACATACAAGGGTATTTGACAATTAGGAAGGACAGACAGGAAGGAAAGGGAGGTGGGGTTGCTATGTTAATCAAGGATGGAATCACTGCAATAGTCAGAAATGATATTGGGTCAAAGGATCAGGATAGTGAAACAGTTTGGGTGGAGATAAGGAATAATAAGGGGAAAAAGTCACTAGTGGGCGTAGTCTATAGGCCTCCTAACAGTTGCAACTCTGTTGGTCAGAGTATAAATCAGGAAATAGTTGGGGCTTGTAATAAGGGAACAGCTATAATCATGGGGGATTTTAACTTTCATATTGACTGGACTAATCAAATTGGGCATGGCAGCATTGAGGAAGAGTTCATAGAGTGTATTAGGGACGGGTTCCTTGAGCAGTATGTAACTGAACCAACCAGGGGGCAGGCAATCTTAGATCTGGTCCTGTGTAATGAGACAGGATTAATAAAAAATGTCTTAGTAAAGGATCCCCTTGGAATGAGTGACCATAATATGGTTGAATTCCAAATTCAGTTTGAGGGTGAGAGAGTTGGATCTCAGACCAGCGTACTAAGCTTAAATAAAGGAGACTATGAAGGTATGAGAGTAGAATTGACTAAAGTGGACTGGGAAAACAGATTAAAGTGTAAGACGGTACAAGAGCAGTGGTCTACATTCAAGGAGATAGTTCACATCTTTCAAGACAAATATATTCCACTGAGGAAAAAGGGGAGTAAAAGAAAAGACAGCCATCCGTGGCTTAGTAAAGTAATAAAGGATAGTATTCGACTGAAAACAAGGGCATATAAATTAGCCAAATCTAGTGGGAGGATAGAAGATTGGGAAGCATTTAAAAGCCAGCAAACAATAACTAAAAGATTAATTAAGAAAGGGAAGATAGATTATGAAAGTAAACTAGCAAAAAATATAAAAACAGGTAGCAAGAGTTTCGACAGCTATATAAAAAGAAAAAGGGTGGCTAAAGTGAATGTTGGTCCCTTAGAGGATGGGACCGGGAAACTAGTGGTGGGGAACATGGAGATGGCAAAGGCGTTGAACAAATATTTTGTATCAGTCTTTACAGTAGAGGACACTAAAAATATCCCAACACTGGACAAACAGGGGGCAATGCGGGGGGAGGAGCTAAACACGATTAAAGTCACTTAGGAGATGGTACTCAGTAAAATAATGGGACTTAAGGCGGATAAATCCCCTGGACCTGACGGCCTACATCCTAGGGTCTTGAGAGAAGTGGCGGTAGGGATTGTGGATGCATTGGTGATCATTTTCCAGAACTCCCTGGACTCAGGAAAGGTCCCGGAAGATTGAAAAACTGCTAATGTAACACCCTTATTTAAGAAGGGAAGTAGACAAAAAGCTGGAAACTATAGACCAGTTAGCCTAACATCTGTGGTTGGCAAAATGTTGGAGCCCATTATTAAGGATACAATAACAGAGCATTTGGATAAACATAATTTAATAGGACAGAGTCAGCATGGTTTTACGAAGGGGAAGTCATGTTTGACAAATTTGCTCGAATTCTTTGAGGATGTAACATGCAGGGTGGATAAAGAGGAACCAGTGGATGTAGTGTATTTGGACTTCCAAAAGGCATTTGACAAGGTTCCACACAAAAGATTACTGATCAAGATAAAAAATCACGGGATTGGAGGTAATATACTGGCATGGGTGGAAGATTGGCTATCTAACAGAAAACAAAGAGTTGGGATAAATGGTTCGTTCTCGGGCTGGCAATCAGTAACTAGTGGTGTTCCGCAGGGGTCAGTGCTGGGACCCCAACTCTTTACAATCTATATTAACGATTTGGAGGAAGGGACCGAGTGCAACATATCCAAGTTTGCCGACGATACAACGATGGGAGGGAAAGCAGTGAGTGAGGAGGACATAAAAAACCTGCAAAAGGACATAGACAGGCTAAGTGAGTGGGCAGAGATTTGGCAGATGCAATATGATGTTGGAAAGTGTGAGGTTATGCACTTTGGCAGAAAAAATCGAAGAGCAAGTTATTATCTAAATGGAGAGAAACTGCAAAGTGCTACAGTACAAAGGGATCTGGGGGTCCTGGTGCATGAAACACAAAAAGTTAGTATGCAGGTGCAGCAGGTGATCAGGAAGGCCAATGGAATCTTGGCTTTTACTGCAAGGGGGATGGAGTATAAAAACAGGGAAGTCTTGCTGCAGTTATACAGGGTATTGGTGAGGCCACACCTGGAATACTGCATACAGTTTTGGTTTCCATATTTAAGAAAAGATAATAATATAATAATAATAATCAACTTTATTGTCATTGTTACTGCACAAGTGCAGTACAACGAAATTTAGGCTTGCGGCTCCCGAGAGTGTACATTTAGATTAAGACATTTAAACATTCAACATTCATTTGGCTTGTAATACATTAACATAAACATAATAAAGTGCATTGGCATATGTGCAGGCTTTTGAGTTTATTTGTGGAGTTCCGTAGGATGACAGCCCTGGGAAAGAAGCTGTTCCTAAATCTGGTCATTCGGGTACGAATGCATCTGTAGCGTCTCCCAGATGGCAGGGGGCAAACAGACTGTGGCTGGGGTGGGTAGGGTCTTTGATGATGGTCAGTGACCTCCGTAAACAGCGTTTCTGGTAGATGTTCTCTATGGTTGGTAGCCGGGTGCCGGTAATGCATTGGGCAGTTTTGACTACCCGCTGCAGGGCTTTCCGGTCATAGGAGCTACAGCTGCCATACCATACTGTGATACAGTTCATCAGGATGCTCTCTATTCTGCAGCGGTAAAAGTTAGAGAGGATCAGGGGTGACAGGTTACATCCCTTCAGCCTCCTTAGGAAAATATAGGCGCTGCTGGGCCTTCTTCACCAAAGAGGAGGTATTGAGGGACCAGGAGAGGTCTTCCGTGATGTGGACTCCGAGGAACTTAAAGCTGTCCACCCTTTCCACCACAGCCCCATGGATGTGGATGGGGGTGTGACTTCCGCCTTTAGACTTCCTGAAGTCCACAATGATTTCCTTGGTTTTCTTGATGTTAAGGGCCAGGTTGTTATCGGCGCACCACTTCACGAGATGTTGGACCTCCTCGAGGCGGTTCAGAGAAGGTTCACTCGGTTGATTCCAGAGATGAGGGGGTTGACGTATGAGGAAAGGTTGAGTAGGTCGGGACTCTACTCATTGGAGTTCAGAAGAATGAGAGGCGATCATATCGAAACATATAAGATTGTGAGGGGGCTTGATCGGGTGGATGCGGTGAGGATGTTTCCACTGATGGGTGAGATTAGAACTAGGGGGCATAATCTTAGAATAAGTGGCTGCCCTTTCAAAACTGAGATGAGGAGAAACTTCTTCACTCAGAGGGTAGTAAATCTATGGAATTTGCTACCCCAGAGAGCTGTGGAAGCTGCAACATTAAATAAATGTAAAATGGAGATAGACATTTTCCTAGCAGATAAGGGAATTCGGGGTTATGGGGAGAGGGCAGGGAAGTGGACGTGAGTCTAGGTTCAGATCAGCCATGATCCTATTGAATGGCGGAGTAGGCCCGAGGGGCCGTATGGCCTACTCCTGCTCCTATTTCCTATATTCTTATGTTCTTATGTTCTAAATGGCTTACCCCCTATCCTTAGACTGTGACCCCTGGTTCTGGACTCCCCACCATCAGGAACATCCTTCCTGCATCTAGTCTGTCTAGTCCGCTTAGAATTTTATAAGTTTCGATGAGATCCCCTCTCATTCTTCTAAATTCTAGCGAATATAAACCTAATCGACCCAATCTCTCCTCATACATCATTCCTGCCATCCCAGGTATCAGTCTGGTGAATCTTTGCTGCACTCTCTCCATGGCAAGAACATCGTTCCTCAGATAAGGTGACCAAAACTGCACACAATACTCAAGGTGTAGTCTCACCAAGGCCCTGTACAACTGCAGCAAGACATCCTTGCTCTTGTACTCAAATCCTCTTGCTATGAAGGCCAACATACCATTTGCCTTCTTAACCGCCTGCTGCACCTGCATGCTTACCTGCAGCAACTGGTGCACAAGGACACCCAGGTCTCGTTGCACTTCCCCTTTTCCCAATCTATTGCCATTCAGCTAATAATCTGTCTTCCTGTTTTTGCCACCGAAGTGAATAACCTCGCATTTATCCACTGATGCGCTATCAATTACTCAAAAGACTGAGGTTAAGCGAGTAATTAACAAGAGAATGAAGGTGTGCCTCGAGTGGTCGACCAGTCCAGAATACAGAGGGACTGTGGAGCAGTCACCTTTATACCTGGACTCGTGGGAGGAGTCAGCCGAGGCATGTACAGACATGTACACAGTGGAATACAAACACTCATACAGGCAGGTATAACAGTGGTTTACCACATTCACCCCTTGTTTAAAAATGAGTCCGGTGGGGTGAAGTGTATTAAAAGTTTGTGTATTGGAGTCTCTCCGGAGGTCTTGTCTGTCGCTGTGATCAACGTGGCGACGGCAGGGGTAGTGAAGCTTCCGGCGTCGAGTCCCGCGTAGGCTGGGGCACTGGTGTGTAGTCCTCGTGGGTGTCGAGCGGGTCGCGGGGCCCAGGCGTGCCGTCTGCTGGGGTTGGATATTGGATCGTGGGGGGTGGTGGTAGTGGGTAGTGGGTTACTGGGGCCCCCGAGGGTGTGAGGTCTCGTATGGAGACTGTGTCCTCCCGCCCGTCCGGGTATGCAATGTAAGCGTACTGGGGGTTGGCGTGGAGGAGGTCGACCCTCTCGACCAGGTGGTCCATTTTATGGGTCCTCACGTGTCTTCTCAGTAGGACCGGCCCTGGGGACGTCAGCCATGGCGGTAGCGATGTCCCCGATGTGGACTTCCTTGGGAAGACAAACATTTTCTCATGAGGGGTGGCATTAGTGGCAGTGCAGAGCAGTGACCGAATGGAGTGGAGCGCATCGGGGAGCACATCCTGCCAGCGGGAGGTCGGAAGGCCCCTAGGCCTAGAAATTCAGTTTGGGCCCGCCAGCTCGCTTGCGCCCAGAAGTTACCGCTGCGCGCGGAGCCACTTGCGCCCGCCGGAAATTCAGTTTCAGCGCCCCAAGTCGAAGCCGGCCACTATTCAAGGGTGTGGCCGCCCCCGCTTGGGGCGCTGAAACTGAATTTCGGCGCGCTAGGTGCTGCAGCGCCACCCGCTGCGGAGCGGCAGGCTGCGGTACTGCAGGCCTTCCTCCCTCTCTTAAGGGGGAGGTGCCTGCAACAGCGAGATCGCCGCTCGCTAGTGCCGGCAAATGAGCCCGGCACCACGGAGAAGTGCTGGGCTCCCGGAAAACAGCCGGCAATGCCGCGGGGGGCGGGTGGAGGAGGCCGGGGAAGGAGGTGCGGGCAGGCGGCCGCCGAAAAAGCGGCCGGCCGCACCTCCGCCTTAACTCGCCCCACTAAGGCTGCAGGACGGCCCCGTTTTCAGATCGCTGTTTGCGGCCGCTGCGGAAGAGGCGGCCGCAACTAAATATGGCGGTCGGGCCGGTAGCGGGGCGGTAGCGGGGCACTGCGCACACCGATGACGTCATCGGTGGCGGCGCAGCGCTACTGGCTAACGCCGCCATTACCGCAGCGCTGAATATCGGCGCAATCTCAGCAAGTGGCGCAAAAGCCCTCTTTGGGCGAAAACTGGGCGCAAAGCCTACTGAATTTCTAGCCCCTAGACTTTAAGGCTAGCAGGGCGGCCTTCCAAACTGTCGCATTCTCTCTTTCCACCTGCCCGTTCCCCCGGGGGTTCTAACTGGTGGTCCTGCTTGTGGCAATACCCCTAGCGAGCAGGTACTGGCGGAGTTCGTCGCTCATAAACGATGAGCCCCGGTCGCTATGGATATAGCTGGGGAAACCGAACAGGGTGAAGAGGTCGTTTAGACATTTAATGACCGTGGCACTGGTCATGTCCGGGCAGAGGATGGCGAACGGGAAACGGGAGTACTCATCAGTAATGTTGAGGAAGGACACATTACGGTCGGAGGAGGGAGAGGCCCTTTAAAATCAACACTCAGGCGCTCGAAGAGGCGAGTGGCTTTTATCAGGTGAGCCCTGTCTGGTCTATAAAAGTGTGGTTTGCACTCAGCGCAGACTTGGCAGTTCCTGGTCATGGTCCTGACCTCCTCAATGGAGTAAGGCAGGTTGCGGGCCTTGATGAAGTGGAAGAACCTGGTGACCCCCGGGTGGCAGAGGTCATTGTGGAGGGCCCGCAGTCTATCGATCTGCGTGCTGGCGCAGGTGTCACGCGATAGAGCATCCGGGGGTTCATTGAGCTTCCCAGGCCGGTACAAGATCTCGTAATTGTAGGTGGAAAGTTCGATTCTCCACCTCAAGATCTTGTCGTTTTTGATTTTGCCCCTCTGCTTGTTGTTAAACATAAAATCAACTGAACGCTGGTCAGTGAGCAGGGTAAATCGTTTTCCGGCCAGGTAGTGCCTCCAGTGACGCACAGCCTCCACAATAGCCTGGGCCTCCTTCTCAACAGCGGAGTGTCTGGTCTCCGGGCCCTGGAGGGTTCGTGAAAAGAAGGCCACGGGTCTCCCCGCCTGATTAAGGGTAGTGGCCAGGGCAAAGTCGGACGCGTCGTTTTCCACCTGGAAGGGGATGGATTCGTCCACTGCGTGCATGGTGGCTTTGGCAATGTCTTCCTTGATACGGTGGAAGGCTAAGCGGGCCTCTGCCGTCAAGGGAAAAGAGGTGGACTTGATCAGCGGACGGGCCTTGTCCGCAGAGTAGGGGACCCACTAGGCGTAATAGGAGAAAAACCCTAGGCACCTCTTCAGGGCCTTGAGGCAGTGGGGCAGTGGGAGTTCCATAAGGGGACGCATCCGGTCGGGGTCGGGACCGATGACTCCGTGTTCCACAACACAGCCAAGGATGGCGAGGCGGGTTGTGCGGAATATGCACTTCTCCTTGTTATACGTCAGGTTCAGGAGTTGGGTGATGCAGAGGAATTTTTCGAGGTTTGCGTCATGGTCCTGCAAGTCATGGCCATAGATGGTCACATTGTCCAGATATGGGAAAGTGGCCTGTAACGCATTTTGATCGACCATCCGGTCCATCTCCCTTTGGAAGACGGAAGACGCCAAAGGGAACCCTAAGGAAGTGATAGAGGCGGCCGTTTGCCTCAAAGGCAGTATACTGGCGGTCCTCAGGGCGGATAGGGAGCTGGTGGTATGCTGATTTCAGGTCAATGGTCGAGAAGACGCAGTACTGCGCGATCTGGTTGACCATATCAGCTATGCGGGGGAGTGGGTAAGCATCCAGCAGGGTGTAGCGATTTATTGTCTGGCTGTAGTCGATGACCAGGCGCTGCTTCTCGCCGGTCTTAACGACCACAACCTGGGCTCGCCAGGGGCTGGTGCTGCCCTCAATAATCCCCTCCTTCAGGAGCCGCTCCACTTCGGTTTTAATGAAAACCCTGTCCCCGGCACTGTATCGCCTGCTCTTTGTGGCGATGGTCTTACAGTCGGGGGTGAGGTTAGCAAACAGTGGGGGGGGGGGTGACTCTGAGTGTGGAGAGGTTGCACCTGGTGCGCGGCGGGCAATTTGGAAGCTGCTGGCTGCGGACTGTGGGTGGGGGGAGGGGTCCACCGTACGCCATCGTAACACTTTTAAGGTGGCACTGGAAATCTAACCCCAGTAGGACGGCAGCGCAGAGGTGGGGCAGGACCAGAAGTTTAAAATTATCGTACACAGTCCCGTCTACTAAGAGTGTCACCACGCAGTAGCCGCCAATGTCCGCCGACTGGGACTCGGAGGCCATAGAAATCCGCTGGTGCGCAGGCAGGACTGGGAGAGAGCAACGCCGCACCGTGTCGGGGTGGATGAAGCTCTCCGTGCTCCCAGAGTCAAAAAGGCAGATTTTTTCGTGACCATTTACCTTAATGTCCATTGTGGACCGGGCCAGTTGGTGCGGTCTCGCTTGGTCCAGCGTAACGGAGGCCAGCGTAGGGGTCGGTGTGTCGTTGCAGGTATCAGATGAGGTGGTGTTGGGGGCCAAGATGGTGGCTGGCGTCCAAGATGGCAGCGTCCATGATCCCCATGTGGCTGGAGGCATCCAAAATGGCTGCTGTTCCGGTGGTTCGCACATGGCTGGGGAGGCACAAGATGGCGGCCCGCACGGCCCACATGCGGCGCTGCTGGGGTTCGGGGTGGCTTTGGCCCTGCAGACGCTGGCGTAGTGTCCCTTCTTCCCGCAGCCCGAGCAGATCGCATTTTTCGCCAGGCAGCGCGCTCTGGGGTGTTTGGCCTGGCCACAGAAGTAGCATTTCTGGCCTTGGGACACTGCTGCGGTAGTTGGGCCATTGCTGGGATGTGGCTGGGGTGGCACGGCGCTATGAGACGGTCCTACCGTGTCCTAGGCTGTCGTTCCCCGCGGCGTCCACGGTGCAGAGGAGTAGGCATCCATGCCCCGGTAGGCTGCGTCCAATGATAGTGCCAGTTCAGAGGCCTTGTTAAGGTCGAGGTCACTCTGCTTCAACAGTCGCTGTCGGGTGTAATTGGACCTGTGGCCCGCCACAAAAGCGTCCCGGATAAGTTCCTCTGTGTACACGGCGGCCTTTACATCCTTACAACCACAGGCCCGGCCAAGCACAGACAATACCTGAAGGTATTCCTCGGTCGATTCCCCAGGTTGTTGTTTACGACTCCCCAGGAGGTGCCTGGCGTACACCTCGTTCACTGGGCGCGTGTACTGGTCCTTGAGGAGCTTGAGAGCAGCCGTATACGAGGTCGCGTCCTGGATGACCGAGTACGCTCGGTGGTTCACTTTGGAGATCAGGACATCCAGTTTGTCCTCATCCGATTTGACCGTTGCAGCGGAGGCGATCAGGAATTTTTCAAAGCACTTAAGCCAGTGAGCAAACTTGGTGGATGTGTCCGCCTCCCGATGGTCTAAGTCCAGGCATGCTGGTGTGAGGATCTTCTCCATTATAAAAAAATCTTGTTAATAAAATTGATGCGCTATCAATTACTCAAAAGACTGAGGTTAAGCGAGTAACTAACAGGCTTTTATTAACAAGAGAATGAAGGTGTACCTCGAGTGGTCGACCAGTCCAGAATACAGAGGGACTGTGGAGCAGTCACCTTTATACCTGGACTCGTGGGAGGAGTCAGACGAGGCATGTACAGACATGTACACAGTGGAATACAAACACTCATACAGGCAGGTATAACAGTGGTTTACCACATCCACATTATAATGCATTTGCCATGCATCTGCCCAATCACCCAACCTGTCCAAATCATACTGGAGTTTCTCTGCAACTTTCTCACAGCACACATGCCCACCCAGCTTTGTGTTGTCTGCAAACTTGGAGATATTACATCTAGTTCTCTCATCTAGATCATTTATATATATTGTGAATAACTGGGGTCCTAGCACCGATCCCTCCGGTACCCCACTAGTCACTGCCTGCCACTCAGAAAAAGACCCGTTTATTCCAACTCTTTACTTCCTGTCTGTCAACCAGTTCTCTATCTAAGACAGTACCTGACCCCTGATCATAAGAACATAAGAACATAAGAAGAAGGAGCAGGAGTAGGCCATACGGCCCCTCGGGCCTGCTCCGCCATTCAATAGGATCATGCCTGATCCGAATCTAGACTCACGACCACTTTCCTGCCCTCTCCCCGTAACCCCGAATTCCCTTATCTGCTAGTAAACTGTCTAACTCCATTTTACATTTATTTGATGTTGCAGCTTCCGCAGCTCTCTGGGGTAGCAAATTCCATAGATTTACTACCCTCTGAGTGAAGAAGTTTCTCCTCATCTCAGTTTTGAAAGGGCAGCCCCTTATTCTTAGATTATGCACCCTAGTTCTAGTCTCACCCATCAGTGGAATCATCCTCACCACATCCACCCGATCAAGCCCCCTCACAATCTTATATGTTTCGATAAGATCACCTCTCATTCTTCTGAACTCCAATGAGTAGAGTCCCAACCTACTCAACCTTTCCTCATACGTCAACCCCCTCATCTCTGGAATCAACCGAGTGAACCTTCTCTGAACCGCCTCGAGAGCAAGTATATCTTTTCTTAAATATGGAAACCAAAACTGCACGCAGTATTCCAGGTGTGACCTCACCAATACCCTGTGTAACTGCAGCAAGACTTTCCTGTTTTTACACTCCATCCCCCTCGCAATAAAAGCCAAGATTCCATTGGCCTTCCTGATCACCTGCTGCACCTGCATACTAACTTTTTGTGTTTCATTCACCAGGATACCCAGATCCCTTTGTACTGTAGCACTTTGCAGTTTCTCTCCATTTAGATAATAACTTGCTCTTTGATTTTTTTCTGCCAAAGTGCATAACCTCACACTTTCCAACATTATATTGCATCTGCCAAATCTCTGCCCACTCACTTAGCCTGTCTATGTCCTTTTGCAGGTTTTTTATGTCCTCCTCACTCACTGCTTTCCCTCCCATCTTTGTATCGTCGGCAAACTTGGATATGTTGCACTTGGTCCCTTCCTCCAAATCGTTAATATAGATTGTAAAGAGTTGGGGTCCCAGCACTGACCCCTGCGGAACACCACTACTTACTGATTGCCAGCCCGAGAATGAACCATTTATCCCAACTCTTTGTTTTCTGTTAGATAGCCAATCTTCCACCCATGCCAGTATATTACCTCCAATCCCGTGATTTCTTATCTTGATCAGTAATCTTTTGTGTGGAACCTTGTCAAATGCCTTTTGGAAGTCCAAATACACTACATCCACTGGTTCCCCTTTATCCACCCTGTATGTTACATCCTCAAAGAATTCGAGCAAATTTGTCAAACATGACTTCCCCTTCATAAAACCATGCTGACTCTGTCCTATTCAATTATGTTTATCCAATTGCTCTGTTACTGTTTCCTTAATAATGGACTCCAACATTTTGCCAACCACAGATGTTAGGCTAACTGGTCTATAGTTTCCAGCTTTTTGTCTACTTCCCTTCTTAAATAATGGTGTTACTTTAGCAGTTTTCCAATCTGCTGGGACCTTTCCTGAGTCCAGGGAGTTCTGGAAAATGATCACCAATGCATCCACAATCCCTACCGCCACTTCTCTCAAGACCCTAGGATGTAGGCCATCAGGTCCGAGGGATTTACCCGCCTTAAGTCCCATTATTTTACTGAGTACCATCTCCTTAGTGATTTTAATCGTGTTTAGCTCCTCCCCCCGCATTGCCCCCTGTTTGTCCAGTGTTGGGATATTTTTAGTGTCCTCTACTGTAAAGACTGATACAAAATATTTGTTCAGCGTCTTTGCCATCTCCATGTTCCCCACCACTAGTTTCTCGGTCCCATCCTCTAAGGGACCAACATTCACTTTAGCCACCCTTTTTCTTTTTATATAGCTGTCGAAACTCTTGCTATCTGTTTTTATATTTTTTGCTAGTTTACTTTCATAATCTATCTTCCCTTTCTTAATTAATCTTTTAGTTATTGTTTGCTGGCTTTTAAATGCTTCCCAATCTTCTATCCTCCCACTAGATTTGGCTAATTTATATGCCCTTGTTTTCAGTCGGAGACTATCCTTTATTACTTTACTAAGCCACGGATGGCTGTCTTTTCTTTTATTACCGTTTTTCCTCAGTGGAATATATTTATCTTGAAAGATGTGAAATATCTCCTTGAATGTAGACCACTGCTCTTGTACCGTCTTACACTTTAATCTGTTTTCCCAGTCCACTTTAGTCAATTCTACTCTCATACCTTCATAGTCTCCTTTATTTAAGCTCAGTACGCTGGTTTGAGATCCAACTCTCTCATCCTCAAACTGATTTTGGAATTCAACCATATTATGGTCAGTTATTCCAAGGGGATCATTTACTAGGACATTTTTTATTAATCCTGTCTCATTACACATGTGCTTTACCTTTGCACACTAATCTCTTATGCGGGACCTTATCGAAAGCCTTCTGAAAGTCCAAATACAGCACATCCACTGGTTCTCCCTTATCTATTCTACCAGTTACATCCTCAAAAAATTCCAGTAGATTATTCAAGCGTGATTTATCTTTTGTAAATCCATGTTGACTTTATCCGATGCTGTCACTGTTTTCCAAGTGCTCCACTATTACATCTTTTATAATGGACTCTAGCATTTTCCCCACTACGGATGTCAGACTTACCGGTCTATAATTCCCTGTTTTCTTGCTACCACCTTATTTAAATAGCGGGGTTACATTAGCTGTTCTGGACCGATGGACATTATGTGACATTCTGGACCTTTTTACATGCAATAGCACCCTCTGGTGGCGGTTATTGTGTTAACAGTTTGTATGCTGGAAAGGTCATCTGACCTTTCTTCCTGTGTGAGGTCATTTGACCTTTGTTCCTTTCTTCCTGTGAGAGGTCATTTGACCTTCCTACCTTTCTTCCTGTTGACCCCAGGAAGCAGTTTTGCCAGGAAGAACCTGACTCGAGTAATGGAGAATCTGCCATGAGAGGTTCCATTTACAATCTAATGTAATCTGATTTCATATGTTAGGCCAAGCGCAATATCTGTGAGTATCTTTGGTTCTTAGCATAATAGCAATGTTGTCAGAGTAATATTTTGATAATACTATGTTTATAAAAGATTAATATTTAATAGTTACAGAAGTTAGTTCAAATGTTAGTTAGTTATACAATTAGTCCATTCTACTGTTGTAAATATGTTTATATCATATGTAATATCGAATGTATAGTACTCAGTTTATGTACAAAACATACTTTGTCTTTGTTTACAGTTTCACAAATTTGTTCAAGTAAACGCTTCAAAACAGCAACCGCTTCAGGAAGAATTATTTTTGAATGAGTGTTTAACTTGCTGGATAGCTAGATAGGAGCACGTCTAGCGCGGCCAGTACATTAGCTATCCTCCAATCCATGGGAACTGTTCCAGAGTCTATGGAATTTTGGAAGATGACCAGCAATGCATCTACTATTTCTAGGGCCACTTCCTTAAATACCTTAGTGTGTATATTTTCAGGTCTTGGGGATTTATCGGCCTTCAATCCCGTCAATTTCCCTAACACCATTTCCCTACAAATACTGATTTCAGTCAGTTCCTCCCTCTCATTAGACCCTATGTTCCCCGACATCTCTGGGAGGTTATTTGTGTCCTCCTTTGTGAAGACAGAACCAAAATATGTATTTAGTTGGTCAGCCATTTCTTTGCTCCCCATTATAAATTCCCCTGATTCTGACTGCAAGGGACCTACACTTGACTTCTCCAATCTTTTTCTCTTCACATATTTATAGAAGCTTTTACAGTCAGTTTTTATGTTCCCGCAAGCTTACTCTCATAACCTATTTTCCCCCTCTTAATTAATCCCTTTGTCCTCCTTTGCTGAATCCTAAACTGCTTCCAATCCTCAGGTTTGCTGCTTTTTCTGGCCAAATTATATGTCCTCTCCTTGGATCTTATGCTATCCAACCACCGGCCCTTGACATTCAACGGCATTACCATTGGTGAATCCCCCACCATCAACATCCTGGGGTGTCACCATTGATTCAAAACTTAACTGGACCAGCCACATAAATATTGTGGCTACAAGAGCAGGTCAGAGGCTGGGTTTATTGCGGCGAGTGTCTCACCTCCTGACTCCCCAAAGCCTTTCCTCCATCTACAAGGCACAAGTCAGGAGTGTGATGGAATACTCTCCACTTACCTGGATGAGTGCAGCTCCAACAACATTGAAGAATCTCAACACCATCCAGGACAAAGCAGCCCACTTGATTGTAACCCCATCTACCACCTTAAACTTTCACTCCCTCCACCACCGGCATACCATGGGTGCAGTGTGTACCATCTACAAGATGCACTGTGGAAACTCACCAAGGTTTCTTCGACAGCACCTCCCAAACCCGCGACCTCCACCACCTAGAAGGAGAAGAGCAGCAGGTGCATGGGAACAGCATCACCTCCAAGTTCCCCTCCAAGTCACATACCATCCTGACTTGGAAATACATCACCATTCCTTCACCATCGCTGGTTCAATATCCTGGAACTCCCTCCCTAACAGCACTGTGGGAGTACCTTCACCACAGGGACTGCTGCAGTTCAAGAAGGTGGCTCACCATTACCTTTTCAAGGGCAATTAGGGATGGGCAATAAATTTTGGCCTTGCCAGCGATGTTTACATCCCATGAATGAATAAAAAAAAGGGAAAAAGGAATATAAGGAGATATTGACAGATTGAGTTGAAGGCAGAAGGAGGCTCGTGTGGAGCATAAACATCGGCATTGACCTGTTGGGCCAAATGGCCTCTTTCTGTGCAGTAAATACTGTGAAATACTAAAATAATATGGGGGCAAAATAGGGTCGCGCCCCCTTTGGGGTGCCATTTCGCCGGGGCGCTACTTTTAGTGCCCTGAAATAGTTAGCGCCCCAGCGCCCGACATTCACTGGTAGCGCCCCAAGGGGGAGGGGCCTAGCGCAGCATGACCCGGGGCCCAGCTGGGCCACCAGGGATTGGAGTGCCGGCAAAAGAGCTCGGCACTCAAGAGAAGTGCCAGGCTCATGGAGCGTAGCCGGCATCCCATGGGGGTGCTGCACAGGAGGCCGGGGACAGCAACAGGGACAGGTGCTGCCAGGCAGCCAGCAACAATAATGGCCGACCAGAACCTCCCCTATAATTTGCGCTGCCCTGGCCGCAGGTAGGCCCCCTTGACCCTGTTGGACATATTGTCTAGCGGTAAGTCAGGGGGCGCTACCGAAGATCGTGGTTGGGGTGTGAGCGGGGCGCTGCGCATGGCGATGGCATCAGCGCTGGAGGCGCAGCGCTAATGGTTACTGCCACTGCTAACCTCCAGCTGAATTTTGCGGGAGGCGTTACCAGCGCCATGCCCAGGCGCTAGTTGTTCCCATTAGCGCCCTGGAACTCCCTCCCTAACAGCACTGTCAACCGAATTTTTCCCCCTGTGTTTTATTCAACTTATTTTGAACAAAACAAAAAGTGCCTCGCAAGAATGTACCCTTCAGTGCTTCCAACAATGTCTCTTGTTTTCTTCAGAAACACATCTGCTATCAAGTAGTTTGAAATTTTTACCAAAATAGTCACTGAACTGGAACTGATTGCTAGATTTTCCAAACTGAGAAAATTCTAGGCTTGCCTTACATAACAATTACATTTGTAGAAAGTTACCAAAGATTGCTAAACAAACAACTTGTTCTGCAAGACAATAGTAATTAATGCATAGAAAAAGTGACATATACTCATGCAATAATGAATATCCCAGCTTGCGTTAGATCAGAGAAAGGGGATCTTGAGATGGTTAAAGCGCTTGGCAGTTCTTCATTCTTTAATCACCTTTCAGTCCCTCATTTCAGTTTAGAAAATGCTGGCACATTTATATTAGATCTTGATGACTCACTGACAGCAATTACCTGCAGTGAGTATCTACTTTTCCACATTACTGGTATTTTCCATTATAAATGTCAGGCCTCATGCAAAGTTCAGATGTTGCTTGTTTTATTCCAAAACCTATAAAAGTGCCTAACTGCACATATCTACTTACCAATTTAAAAAAAATTATAAATTTGTATTCAGTTTGGGAAAGAGAATTTCTATTACGGGATTTATCACAATTGAGGGCATCATGTTTACAGGTTGTGTGCAAGTTGAAGCTATCTTCTTAAGTGTTTACATCACTGGCAATTTCTATCTGCTGCGTATGAAGCGAATATGAATGAGTCTTGGGTCACGACTGTTGTGTCGGTACCTTTCTTCCTAGACACAATTTAGGACTCAGAACTCAGAGATTCAAACATGAAGTGCTTTATTGGAAGGAAAGGAAGTTCTGGAGAGTTCCGAACAAAGAGAGCTAAATTTAACAGAGAACACCCAACCATTTATCTCCTGTGAGAGCGCCACCACAGGTGGGAGGAGAACACACAATAGAACACACAATACATAACATTTCCTCCCCTCTTAAATGGAAGGTCCACATTATTCCTCAACAGGTAAGTTACTTTCAATGCACTCAACGAACCCAGGGTAGAGGTAGACTGCCTCAAACCCTGACTTTACCCTGGGGTTTATTCTGCCCCAGTCTTGTGGGTAAGTCACTAAGCCTACAGATCCAAGCGTCTTGGAGGCTGCCGCTCTCTGACAGGATACCGGCGGTCATCGCTGGCTTCCACAGCAGTAGGCATTGACACAGGCCTGGATGGAGAAGGTGCCTGTGTCAGTTGAAAGTCAGGAGTTTGCACAGGTGGAACAGTCTCTTTGACTTCCTGTGTTGGAGAAGAGCACTGTGGCAAAGGATGCTGGTTTGCGGTATCATCCGGAAACAGTTCAGGCCAACCAGCCATTGGAGCCTCTGTGGCTGTCTCTGCTCCTAGCAACAGTTGATCTGTGTGTCTTCTCCAGACGACGTCCTCAGCAGTCTCAACTGTGTAAGACACAGGGCCCGTCTGCGCGATCACCGTAGCAGGAACCCATTTCGGTCCAGTGTTGTAGTTTCGAGCTAGGACGTGCTCTCCAGAGTGAAACCGTCTCTCCTTGGCTCTTTTCTCTCTCGCTTCAACTTGAGCTTGTTGTTGACAATGGACAACCTGTTCTGCCCTTGGAGGTTTGAGTAAGTCAAAACTTGTCCACAACTGCCTCTTCATCATGAGCGAAGCGGGGGAAGTTTTGGTTGTGGCATGCGGCTTGTTCCTGTAGGACACAGGAAGCTGTTCAGACGTTGGTGGATTGAGCCCTGACCTTGCGATGCCTTCAAAGCGTGCTTCAAAGTTTGCACAAACCTTTCTGCCTGGCCGTTAGTAGAGGGATGATAGGGCGCAGACCTGATGTGTTGGACACCATTCACATGCAGGAAGGTTGCAAACTCCTGTGATACAAATTGTGGACCATTGTCACTTACAAGTTGTTCCGGTGAGCCATAACGGCTGAACATCTCACCAAGTTTCTCAATTGTTTTCTCTGCCGTGGTAGACCTCATCACAGCGACCTCCGGCCACTTGCTATGAGCGTCCACAACCACCATAAACATCTTCTCTTCGAAAGGACCGGCGAAGTCCACATGTACTCGCTGCTACACTTCTGCAGGCCAATCCCAGGGGTGTAGGGTTGCCAGCTGTGGAACATTCCGGACCCTTTGACATGGGGAACATGTTTTGGCTTTCTCCTCAATATTCCCATCGAGACCTGGCCACCAGAAGTAGCTTCTTGCCATTTCCTTCATCCGAACCATCCCACTGTGGCCTGTATGAAGTTGTTGCAGTATAGGTTTCCGCAGAGGTGGCAGAATGATGACACGGCGTACCCAAAGAAGACAACCTGCCTGGACGGAGAGCTCATTTCTTTTTGAAACGTAAGGTTTCAAACTAGGAGAATCTCCTATAGCTCTCCCTCGAATGACATCGTCCATTACCTCAGATAGGACTGGATCATTACGGGAGTACCTTCGCACCTGAACTGCAGTGACAGGTGCTCCCTCCACTTGTCTAAAGTAGAAGATGTCTATCTGACGAGGCCCTGGGGGAGTAACAGGCAAGGGTAGCCTCGAGAGACCGTCTGCGTTGCCGTGCAAGTCTGATTTGCGATATTTGATGTCGTATGTGTGTCCTGACAACAGTAAAGCCCACCTTTACATCCTGCTTGCAGCGAGAGACGGAATTCCGGTGTGGGGCCCGAAGATTGAAGTCAATGCACGGTGGTCCGTCAGGAGTGTGAACCTTCTCCCAAACAGGTACTGATGAAATTTTTGAATTCCAAAAACGATTCCCAAGGCCTCGTGCTCGATCTGCACATAGTTACTCTCGGCCTTGTTCAAGGTGCGTGGTGCGAAGGCGATAGGTTTCTCTTCACCCGAAGGCATGATGTGGGATATGACTGCTCCCACACCATATGGTGATGCATCACATGCTAGCTGCATGGGCAGCTTCGGGTCGAAGTGTGTCAGGACCTCCGATTTCAGCAATGCTTTCTTTGCTTGGGCAAAAGCTTCGTTGCACAGTTCAGTCCATTTCCATGTTTTGCCTTGACATAGCAACTGATGTAACGGCTTCAGCAATGTTGCTAAGTCTGGAATAAACTTCCTATTGTAGTTAAGTAGCCCCAGAAATGAACGTAACTGGCTCACATTCTGGGGTGCTGGGGCCTCCACAATCGCCTTGACCTTTGACGGCGCCTTATGCAGGCCAGTAGCGTCAATCACATGCCCCAGGTACTCAACTGAAGACTGAAAGAATTCACATTTGTCTTTACGAACTCTGAGTCCGTACTCTTTCAGTCGTTGTAGTGTCGCATCCAAGCTCAGAAGATGATCCTCCTCATTTGTCCCAGTGACAAGGATGTCGTCCAGGTAGCACTGGACTCCTGGCAGTTCACTCAAAATCTGATCCATTGCCCTTTGGAATAGAGCAGGGGCTGACGTAATTCCAAACGGAAGGCGGCAGTACCTGTATAGCCCCTTGTGTGTCACAATTGTCAGCAGCTCCTTTGATTTGTCATCGACATGCATTTGTATATAAGCCTGGCATAAGTCTATTTTGCTGAACTTTTGCCCTCCGGCCAGGCCTGTAAAAAGATCCTCAATGAGGGGAAGAGGGTACTGTTCCACAGACAGCACCGGGTTAATAGTCACTTTAAAATCCCTGCAGATTCGAACAGATCCATCCTTTTTCAGGACAGGAACAATGGGTGTGGCCCATTTGCTCACACTCACAGGCTCCAGGACTCCATTCTCAACTAAGGCCTCCAAGTTAGACTCAACTTTTGGCCTAATTGCATAGGGTACAGGTCGGGCTTTGTGAAACTTCGGCTTGCTGTCAGGTTTAATGTCCAGTCTCACGCTGATCTTTTTCATGCTCCCAAGTTCCCCATTGAAGAGTTCTGCATGTTTGTTTAACACTGCAGTCAGACCTGACTCCCCTTTTGACATCATGTGGACTGCAGGCCAGCCCAGCGTGATTTTCTCTAGCCACGCACGTCCCAGTAGCGATGGGTAATTTCCCTTTACCACATATAGTGGCAGTTTTGCAGTCTGTCCATTCAATTTAACTGTCACCTCAATGGCGCCTCTCATGGCCACAGGTTCACCGGTATACGTCTTTAGCACAATGTTTGTTGGCTGAAGGGTAAGATGCTTTAGCATTTTGTTGTAGACAGTGTCTGAAACAAGGGACACAGCCGCACCTGTGTCCACCTCCATCCACACTGATTGTCCCTCCACCAGTGGTGACACCCAGTAGCCATTTGGATCACCTGCAACCGTCAGTATGTGCACATCTTCCTCCTCAGAGGTGTCGCTCCCCTCTGTTTTGCTTGTTCCATCATACTGCACTGAATGAACACTCTTTTTCCTCTCTTGTCCAAATACAGACATTTTGCTTCCATGCTTCCTAGCTCTGTCTGTTTTTTTTTACCTCTACAGGCGCGTTCAATGTGACCCTTTTTGCCACAATTTCGGCATTCCAGCTCCATACACCAGCAGTCATTAGCGTGATGGCCCGTTTTCCCACAACGGTAACATGTGCCATTCCGTGCACCTTTAGGCTCAGACGACACCTTGTGAACTCTCCCTGTTGAACTCAACTGGTGAGCCTCCTTTTCCGCCATCTCCATGGAGACATTAACTTCAATGGCCTTTTCAAGAGTAAGGTTGTCCTTAGTAAGAAGACGCTTCTGTGTGGCTGCATTTTGCAGACCACACACAAGTCTGTCTCTAATGGTGTCATTCAGCACCTCCTTGAACTGGCAGTGTTCCGACAACCTTTTTAAAGCAGCAATAAACATCGTCACTGATTCCCCCTCCTCTTGATTCCGTTTGTGAAATCAAATCTCTCAGCAATAACCAGAGGTTTTGGTGAAAAATGTGCTCCAAGAATTTCCACTAGTTGCTTATATGTTTTAGTTCCTGGCTTATCTGGTTGCATGAGGCTGTGAAGTAAATTGAATGTCTTCGGTCCGATTACACTCAAAATGGTAGACATGACCTTTTCATTTGCCACCGCATTCGCCAATACAAAATAGTCAAAACGTTCTGTATAAGCGCTCCATTGCTCCACATTTTCATCAAAATCACCAATGTTTCCTAATATAGTAGCCATCTCACATTTCAAATTAAATTTTCTGTTTACTCACTGCACCCGTAACGTACGCAGATTCATCCGCTCCTCATTGCCACTTGTTGTGTCAGTACCTTTCTACCTAGACACAATTTAGGACTCAGAACTCAGAGATTCAAACATGAATTGCTTTATTGGAAGGAAAGGAAGTTCTGGAGAGTTCCGAACAAAGAGAGCTAAACTTAACAGAGAACACCCAACCATTTATCTCCTGTGACAGCGCCACCACAGGTGGGAGGAGAACACACAATAGAACACACAATACATAACAACTACAACTGGTGTCCCTGTTTGCTTTTAAGTGCAGAAGAATTGTGCAACAAGGTCAAGCAGAGACATCCACCCTTCACGCCAAATCGATTCTTGACAAATTTATGCTGCATCAGAAATAATTATTAAGAACAGTTGAATGAGAACACAAACCTGTTTATTAGTTCCAAGATTTCACAATATTTCAGGCTAGTTTTTCTTGAATGCTAGAATCATAGAATGATACAGCACAGAAGGAGGCCATTCAACCCATTGTGCCTGTGCTGGCTCTTTGAAAGAGCTATCCAATTAATCCCACTCCCCTGTTCTTTCCCCATAGCCCTGCAAATGTTTCCTTTTCAAGTATATATCCAATTCCCTTTTGGAAGTTCCTATTGAATCTGCTTCCACCACCCTTTCAGGCAGCGCATGCCAGATCGTAATTCCAGATCGTTTAAAAAATATCAGTGAATCTGTTCAGAGACCCTTTCTGACCTCATCTATTTTAAGAGAGAATTCTGTGTATAACTATTTTTGATAGACAATCTAATTAGGGGGGAAGCACACTGTAACTATCCTACTTTGTAGGAGAAATTTCATTTTAATTCTTATGACAGTCTGCTAAAGGCCCGCCACTTGGAGACTTAGCTCACCACCGACCACTCAACGGTGCCATCTTTTGGATCTGTGATGACCTTTGTGGATTGGTTACAAGGTCCTACAGGACACTATAAAAATAGGTGACTACAAACAAACAGCTGGAGACCAAGTGGACATGGTTAGTTGTTTTACCAGTAGCATTATAGTGCTCTCTTTGTATTTTTTCCGAACAAAAGGCAGGTTTTGTATGAACTTACTTTTCTACAAATTGATCTATTAGCATTGTTCCAGGCCCTGGGTGCAGTTCACTTGCTACTAAGCATTCTCCTTCAGTGAGGGATGTCATGACCACCATCAATAATGCTCCATGTTTGGCTAGGAAGAGGCTGACATCCATTGAGCAGGCCCATGCTGTGTCTAACATTTTCCCCATTTATAAATCAAAGAATTAACAAACATGCATATTCCTAGTGGGTGGTTCGGAATACAAGCACAGATTTATGTCGAATGAACCAGCTGTATGTGGGCAGCATTTTTCAAAGTCAGGAGGGAAATCTCTGAAAATAATTGCCCTGAATTTCCTTGGGCATACTTGTGCTGCTTTCTTAGCATTCGAGGACTGGCGGAGTGGGAAATAGTGTGATGTCTGGTAACACCAAGTCCGCCCAAAGATCAGACCACGGGAGTTTTCTGCGGGTGGAGATTGTACCCGCCCCCTTGAAGTCTGGCATTGTAAAAGGAGGACGGGGCCAGCAGGATGGCATCATCTGCTGGGTTTCCTGCTGCTCTCGCCTCATGAACCCCGAGGCAGCCTACTGGCATCCAATTCGATGGAGCAGTGCAAGGGCGGGTCCACAGGAGTGTTCCAGACTGCGCCCATTGCTTGGAACATTCCAGAAGGTAAATCGCCAACGACGTTGAAAATCTGCTGACTTTGCCGCCATGTGACTTTCAAGCACCTCCCCCGAGAAGGTGCCCAAGTTGCACAAATACTGGCGTGAGCACCTACCTGATTCATGGTACTGCTCTGATGTCAGCAACTCTGGCAAAGCCAGGCTTTCTTCTCAACCGTGGGCACGATTCGTACTCAACCATAATTCCAACACTTACCTCAACAGTGGCAGTGAGCCTTACAGGTCTATCATTTTATGGTTCATCCCTCGTCCCACATTTGCTATTTTACAATCTTGTGAGATTAGCCCTGAGTCCAGTGAACTCTGAAAAATACCCGCAAGAGGACTCGCAATCATTTAAGTTAATCCCTTCAGGACCCTGAGATGAAAGTTGTCTGTGCTCAACAACCTCCCCAATATGTCCTCTGTTGTGATTTTAAAATGTTTCACTCTACTCAAACTGTACACCCCATTCTGGCTTTTCTCTCCCCATTCTTTTTTGTGTATCTACATGCTGTGAGTTCATTAATGTACCTGCCCAGTATCTGCATGTCATGAGTTCATTATTGACATTAGGTCTCATTTTTTATTCCAAAATTAAACCTGATGTATTAGTCCAAGTTGGTTAGAACATTTTAAATCGAAATCACTGATGAGAAAACTAAAGCCTCTAATCTACTGTTCTTACTGCATTGAATTCTCTGATCAGAATTAAAATGATGTAGAAAACTAACTTTTAAAATCTTATTTGGAAGTGTATAGCTTAAACATGACAAAAAAATTAATTCACTATTTAAACAGTTTATCTGGCATCTGGCTTTTTCTTTGTAGGAGCAGGGTTGGGGAGAGGTAGGGAAATAATGATTAAATGCCCAGCTACTGCTAGGAGTATTGCGTTACTAAAAGCTCAATAATGTGTAGCAAAATTGGAACCTAAAAATCCACTTGAACCTCAACAGTTCTGTCAGGTTTCTATTGTAAGAAGAGTAGAAAATAGCTAAAACAGGTGGAAACCTTGCAGGATCTGCTGATCTCATGGCCAGAATTAGCTCCCAGTACTGAAGCTTCAGCTCCTGTATTTTATATTACTCACATAGGTGAGTCTCAGACTTTGTGTAGTAGCCTATTACCTAGGACAGTGTTAAATACCTTCCTGAAATCCAGGTACATAAAAACTTAAGAACATAAGAATTAGGAGCAGGAGTAGGCCATGCAGCCCCTCGAGCCTGCTATATCATTCAATAAGATCAAGGCTGATCTTCTACCTCAATTCCACTTTCCTGCCCGATCCCCATATCCCTCGATTTCCCTTAGAGTCCAAAAATCTATCTATTTCAGTCTTGAATATACTCACTGACTCAGCATCCACAGCACTTTGGGGTAGAGAGTTCCAAAGATTCATAACCTTCTTAGTGAAGAAATTCCTCCTCGTCTCAGTCCTAAATGGCCGATCCCTGATCCTGTGACTATGCCCCCTAGTTCTAGACTCACCAGCCAGGGGAAGCAACCTCTCAGCATCTACCCTGCCAATCCCCCTTAGACTCTTATATGTTTCAAGGAGATCACCTCTCATTCTTCTAAATTCCAGAGAGTATAGGCCCCATCTACTCAATCTCTCCTCAAAGGATTACCCTCTCATCCCAGGAATCAATCTAGTGAACCTTCATTGCACCGCCTCTAAGGCAAGTATATCCTTCCTTAGATAAGGATAAGGTAGGTAGCATCCACTGTCTCCCCCCTATCTACTAGGTCTGTCATCTCCTCAAAAAAGTCCAATGAATTGGTCAAGCATGACCTTCCACTCCTAAAACCATGCTGACTGTTTTGGATTCGCTCGTGCCCCTTGCTGTCTCCAGAGTATCTTCATTGACCCCGATATCTAGGTAAGCTTTTCATAGTGAGTTTAGGATACTGGACAGAAAACTTTTCAACAAATTGTTTTAGTTATTGGATCTATCCCTTACCTTCACATGAAACTTCTTCATTCTTTGACAAGAAGTAGTGTTACCACACAAGACCTTGCTTTAGACTTTAACCAACAGATGCATTTATGAAACAAAGATGAACAAGTGAATGTATAACATCAACACGGTACATCTATATCTTTACAATAGATATTATACTAACTAGATCCTCGAGCAAAAACAACAAATGGTCATAATCTATATATTAAGCTATTAGTTTGTAGTAACCTAGCAGTATTGTTGTTGTTTTTGGAGCTGTGTGAGATATCTGGCCTGATCTTTCTCTCTGAAGGTTCCAAAGAGATTGATAGATTTTTGGACTCTAAGGGAATCCAATGGATATGGGGATCAGGCGGAAAGTGGAGTTGAGGTCGAAGACCAATCATGATCTTATTGAATGGCAGAGCAGGCTCGAGGGACCGTATGGCCTACTCCTGCTCCTATTTCTTATGTTCTTATGTTAACTTAATGATTTGTTCAACCTGTCAAATACCATGGCAAATGGTTGACAATGCTGGTCAGATTTACCTAACCATCAGGTTAACTGAAAGCACTTGCCAGTCATACACAGAACTGAACAGATTACACTGTATGTTTTTGTTTAAATGTGCCTTGGCACCTCCGCTCATACCTTCTGTAGCTTTGGAGAAACCTGAATTAACTTTCACAAAGTCTTTCTCAAGTTGCCCTTGGGACAGGATTTTGACTGCAGACGGTTTTTTAAACTCCTTGGGGCAAAAATTGGCTTGTGCCCCCTTTGGGGGCGATAACTTCCCCTCATGACAGCAGTGCCACACGCATCGGCACGTAGCACCACGGTACTGTAGGCCTCCCTCCCCTAGCGCAACACGCACCGGGGCCCTGCTGGACCACCAGGGAGTGGGGTGCCGGCAATAGATGCCGGCATGCAAGAGGAGTGCTGGGTTGACTGATCGCGGCCGGCACCCCGCAAGAGGAAGCCAGAGGGGGCAGGTGCTGGCAGGTGGCCCCAAAAAAATGGCCGCCCGGCACCTACCCTTTAATTTACGCCGCTCCAGCCGCAAAAACACTTCCCTGACCCTGTCGGACATAACGTCAGGTCAGGGGGCGCGAGCCAAGTTTGCTGCTGGGGCGCTGCACACGGCAATGATGTCATCGGCGGAGGTGCCGCAAGACGCTACCAGCAACCGCCGCCGCTAACCTCCCGCTGAATTTCGTCGGAGGCATTAGGGGCACCGTGCCCAGGCACTAGGTGCTTTGTGCCCTGTTAACGCCCCCTCGGGGAGGTGCAAAGCAACCAAATTTTCCCCCCTTATGTTTTATGCTTGAAATAAATGGACCAGCACTGATATAAGATTAGACAAAAGGGTTTTCTTTCTTGCACCCGAGTTAAAGTGACTGCTACCAAGCTAAGCTATTAATTAAAGCGGTGTAGTGTCAGCCATTATAAAACCTAAAGGGGGCTAAATTCAATAGCCCCTAAAACGGGCGTGGGGATCGCAATGTGCGATTAACCCATACCTGTTGCTTCCAATGCAGGAAGCATGCCAACTTTGTGCTGGCTGCTAATATACATGATTGCAGCCTGCAGCCAGTGATAAATGCACTGTTGAGAGGCTGCACACCTCAACAGGGGGCCCAAGATTTTGCGAGGCTAGCACCACTTAAAGCTAACCTGCGCCTTTTAAAGGGGAGGTGCATTGTGACTGGAGCAGATGCTAGAAGTAGCTGTGGAAGACATTCTGACCTGGAAGAAGCTGTACTAATGGCACAACAGGAGAGACACCAGTCTCCAAGATTTTCTGATGTAGCACTGGAGGCCTTGGTGGAGGAGGTGGAGAGGTGAAGAGATGTGCTCTATCCACAGGGGCCAGGAGGCCCTCCAGACAAACTATGCAAAGGCAGTGACACCAGATAGCCGTAGTGGTCAATGCCAGGAGTCAAGCCCCGAGGACCTGGATACAGTGCCTCAAAAAGTTCAATGACCTCATACGAGTGGTCAAGGTCAGTGAATGCATCTTCAAATTCCATATCCCACCAACTGCACCATGAGCCTCAGCAACAACTCAATGCACCACACCCCCATCACTCACCTACCAACAATCTCTATAAATCACGACTCATGCCTAACATTCATAGCTTCTCCTCACCCTCAAACACTTAACACTACTGCAAGCCTCACACCCACATCTCATAACTTACACACACTGCCAGCCATTCAACCATGACAGCCACATCACCCAAACAGATCGCACCACACTCACTGACAATCTTCCCTCTTTCTTGCAGGACAAGGTGGCGCATAACCGGAGGCAGCAGGAGCTAACTGACAGGGGACAAGTGCAGCTCTGTGTCCTTAAACCTATGGAGGAGATGATGCTCGCTATCATTGGAGCAGCCATCGCTGAGGTCGTGGCCAGCGGCAGGGCTGAAACAATAGAAGATGATGGTATCCCCATACCTAATCCTCCTTCTCACATTCTATTTCCCCCTCATCCCACAATCTTGTCTGATTTACAAGCTACAGATGGTGTAAACATGCACCTCTTATTTCCCCCCTCTCTGCACACTGCAACCTTGCCCTTGTGCCTTTCTCCTTTCAGATACTCAAGAACTGCAACCTGGCCAGGCAGTGGTGTAAGAGGAAGAAGACAGTGATGAGGAAGAAATACCGTCACTCGATTTCACACTCGCAGCCACCAGGTCAGGTACTGACACTGTGTATAATTTAGAGGATAGCTTAGAGACGGGATCTGCATGAGTGGCTTCAGCCAGGGCAGGGGACATGGGTAGTGCAGGTGCCAGGTCACTGGAGGGTGAGGTCGCACATGAGTTCTGCTGCAGAGGACTCAGATGAGCACTTTGATGGGACAGCTTACAGAAGAAAACTGATGGGTATGCACAATTAAATGTTTGGTGCATTGGCAGACCTGCCAGAAAGCCTGAATGCAGTGTCTGATGGCCGATGTCTCAGCTTCCGTTGCAGCACAAGCAGAAGCCACCCAACATTTGGGTGATGTAGTGGAAGCTCAGACCTCTGTCATGCAAGCTCAGAATTCTGCCATCATGGCTGCGGGTACCAGTAATCAAAGGGGCTTACAGGGTGTCACAGCAGTCCAGCAATCTGTCGTCCGACAGATTACTAGGATTGCTGAGGCGTGGCCCCGGGGGAGTGGCAGTGGCTCTGTGGAGCACAAACCTGTTGTCCTCTCTCAGGAAGGCAGTATTCATCTTTCCACCATTGCCACTCCGCCAGTGCCCTTGCTGTTGCCTGTCAGCCAGCCAGCCCAGGCTGCTACCACCCATGCCGAGATGATGCAGTCTGAAGCCAGGCCTTCTAGGCCCAGAGCTGCTCTAGGTCATCCTCCAAGGCTACCTGCTGTCTCCTCCCCTGAAAGTCAGCAGCCTTCCTTCAGCCATGCTGCAGCCACTGGGGTAGCACTGCATAGGAGCACTAGGACAGGTAAAGACACATGGAAGACAGGCACTAAGTGATTGCACAAGGGTGATTAGTTGACGTTTATATGCAATATGACATGTTTTGATTTATAAATTTGGTTTGGAATGGTTATTTTGTGTTGGCTTTTATTTTTGCATTGTGGCCATGCAGACTCTGTGACAGTCAGGAACAGAGGGAACGTAAGCTATAGGATTATTGCTGAATGTGGAATTGGGGTTGTGTTTACAGGTTTCGCAGTCGGATGGGTCATTCACGGACAGCCCGGCCAGAAAGGGGCAGCCTTCTCTCTTCCTCTTCCTCCTCCTCCTCCTCCTGCTCCTCAGCAGCTCGCTGTATAGCTGGTGGCAAAGTCTGTGCCCTCATGGTAGCGCGATTGTGCAGCTTGCAGCAGACCACCATGAATCCTTATGCCCGCCTCTGCCAAATACTGCAGGGCTCCTCCAGAGCGGTCCAGGCAGTGGAAGCATTGTTTCAGCACAACAATTGTATGCTCTATGACATTTCGTGTGGCAGCATGGCTTTCGTTGTATGACTGCTGCCCACGTGTGCGTGGGTTGCACACTGGAGTCAAGAGTCATGTCGTCAACGGATAGCCCTTGTCGCCCAGTAGCCACCCTCTGGTTTGTTGTGGTGGCTCAAATGCAGATGGCACAGCGAACTGCCACAGAATGAAGACATCATGACTGCTGCCAGGATACCGGGCATTGACCTGCATGATTCGCCGCATATAGTCGCACACCAGCTGGACGTTGAGGGAGTGGGATTCCTTTCAGTTGCGGTACATCTCAGAGTTGACATGCTGCACCTGCAAAGCGACATGCGTGCAGTCAATGGAACCCTACACCACGGGGAAGCCTGCAATCCTCACGAAGTTGTGTGCTCGCTCCGCCTGCTGTTTTCTGGCATGAGAGAATGAAATGTATTCAGCTCTCTTGGAATAGAGAACCTCAGTGACCTCCCTTATGGAGGAAACTGGGAGATGTTGCAAACATCTGCTGCTCCAGCCTGGAAGGAGCTCGATGCATAACATTTCATGGCCACTGTCACCTTTACAGCCATTGGCAATGCAGTCCTTGCCCTGCTTTGAGGTTGCAGTTGTGGCTGCAGCAGATGGCAAATTTCAGTGAGGACATCGGAAGTGCAGACATCTCACATTATTCTTCACTGCTGTTCAGGCAGGTGAATTGCTCCCTGAACATCCTGGGCAGATATGGCCTCCTGCTGAGCGCCCTTCTCCCCCTCCTCCTCCTCCTCCTCCCTCTTTTAGCAGCTTGTCCTGCTGTGCCTGCCCTCTGTTCATTCTCCAGGTCATGCTGTATTCCAAGGGGAATTCCTACTAGTGCACCCATGTCTTGATGCAATTGGTTTGTGCAGAAGCCTTGAAGTCAGGACAAAGTCCTTCAGCATCTGCCACACCACTCCCTGTAGCCTTTAGCAACTTTAAAGAACTCCAAAAAGCATTAAGCGCCTCATAGCAACAGCCAGTAGATATCAATCAACTAACCTGCAAGTAGTTGATGATCCCTTTAAATAGCGCTGGTGGGGGGGTCCTTCCTGCTGCTGAACGCGTGTTCAGCTATGCGAGCTTAAGCGTGGGCATTAGCTGGAGTGTTGAACTCCAAAATGGCAGCGCTGACGTAAAATCAGTATTATTGACGTCATGATCTGCCTACTCTGCATACTTCCGGCGGATGCTCACTGCAGCCAACGCCCTCATGAATATAGGCCTAGAAATTCATTGTAGCCACTTTTGGGGCGTTAAAGTCGGGCGGCCGCTAAAGTTTGTGCCCGCCGCCAAATCGAGGCCACTTCTGCGATATTCATGAGCTTCGCCCTAAGAGTTTGCTCGAGCGCTAAAACTGGTGCTGGACGCCTCTCTTTGGGCGCTAAGCCGGAGGTGCTGAGCGAGAGCGCCCAGGCCGGGCGCAGCGCAGGTGCGGCCATCTCGTGATTGACAGCAGACACCCTGGCGCCGGCCAGCTCTTAAGGGGAAAGGATCGACTTGGTCTGCTGCCACGCCCTGGATAGTGGAGCCCTCCAGCTAGGCCTGAACACTGCTGCTGGACCCAAATAGCGCCTGAAGCCATGCAGAGGGCCCGTGAACGAGCGCAGCGCTTCTCAGAGCGTGATCTGAGTGTGCTGGTTGGTGGTGTGGAGAAGAGGCGCCATATTTTGTACCCGGACAATGGCAGGAGGGCGCCGCTCCGCGCCTACCGGAGAGCCTGGAGGCATGTCGCCAGCAAGGTGTCAGCCAACAGCGAGGTCCCCAGGACCGGTGTCCAATGCCGCAAAAAGTTTAATGACCTCACGCTGATTGTCAGGGTGAGTACCCTTTCCAGTGACCTCCTCATCCTTGCATGTGCACCTCACATTATGGGCAAAGGGACCTGAAAGCCCTAATGGCCAGCCCTCATCCAGCAGCTATGGGACAGGCATGAACATCAATTGCACATTCTGCACTTAACACACTGGCCAAGCTATTCCACCATGGCAGGCAGTGCACACAAGATCAGGGCGACACACTGGCCAGGCTCTTCCACCATGGGAGGCAGTGCACACAAGATCAGGGCGACACACTGGCCAGGCTCTTCCACCATGGGAGGCAGTGCACACAAGATCAGGGCGACACACTGGCCAGGCTATTCCACCACGGGAGGCAGTGCACACAAGATCAGGGCGACGCACTGTACTTAGAGGCCATCCTTTCTCTTGCAGGCCAAGCTGGCTAATAATCGGAAGAGCCGGACTGCGACCGGGGGAGGCCGACCCCAGATCCAGCCGCTCACCGAGCTTCAACATCGCGTGGAGCGCATCATGGGTGCCCGGGTGATTGGCCCTGTTGCATGTGGAGATGCCGACCCTGTTCTGGGCACCAATGGTAAGGACATCCACGTTTGGACCTCTCTCATCCCACTTGCGCATCAGATCTACATCCTTTGCCACTGTCCGACCAATGCGCTGAATGCCACCACTCATGCATCCCTCGCTGACGGCCTCTCCTCACTCTAAAGCTACTCTTGTGCCTTCCTGGTTTCAGATGGTGAGGAGGAGGTCCCTGAACTTGCCAGTGACAGCCCCTCAGAGGAGGAGGAGGAGGAGGAGCAAGAGGAAGGCGGCCCATCAGGGGAACCCTCAGCCGTGGCAACCCATGCCAATGTAGGGGACACGTCTTCCCTGGAGGGGAGCGTCGCGGAAGTGTCGGAGGGGAGGGGAGCTCATGGGACCTGTGGCCTGCAGAAACGCGGGAGGGGGGTGCCAGGTCGGCGGCCTTCTCCCCAGAGGGGGCAAGGGTCGGAGGGGAGTCCAATTGCTGGGCCCAGCGGCCTCCAGCAATGCAGGAAGGGTCGGCCAGCTCGGCGGCCTTCTCCCCAGAGGGAGAGTCCGGCCTCCAGTCCGGAGATGGTCTTCGCCGAGGAGATGGAACGCCTCGAGGACTTGTCCGCGGACTCGGAGCGCCGGCACACGGAGCTCATGGGGGTAGTGGCACGGTTGCCTGAGGCCATTGAGTCCCTCTCTCGGAGTGTCACCGATGTCGGGGCCTCACAGGCCACCAGTCGGGCGGAATTCGGGGCAGCTCAGGCAGCGAGTGGCCAGGTGATCAGTGGTGCCGTGCAGTCACTGGGTGCTCTGATGCGGTCACTGAACAGGTCAACACGGGCACTCACTGCTGCCACACTCGCTGTGTCAGACAGGCATCGCCAGGGCACCCGGTGCGCTGCAGCAGCACAGCGGTCTGTCCCACGGCAGATTGGTGCGCATGCTGCAGTGCTCGCCCGGGCGAGTGCCAGTGTCTCAGGCGACCAGCGAGCGCCTGCCATCCGCCAGCTTGCCCCCATTCCTCCAGCCGCCACTGCCACTCCCCCAGTGGAGCTGCCAGGAGCTGCTGCAACGACTGATGCTGGCCAGCCACAGCTGCAGCATTCAACAGCCGCCCGCTCGACGGCCAGACCACGACTAGGCCGACTCCCAAGGGCATCTGCCGTCACGACATGTGCCCCTCTGGAGCCTGCCCCCAGCCTTGCAGCAGCCAATGGCCTTACTTTGAGGAGGAGCAGCAGGGCGGGCAGGGGCCACACAAAGATGGCCAAGGCATCGACCTAGCGGGCCAAAAAGTCGAATGTGTGGCCAGTTGTGTTTGTTTTTTGAGGCCGAGAATTGGCTGTTTGTTTTTTGAAGGCCGAGGATGTGATGTTTGTTTTTTACGAAGGCCGAGGATGACGGCCATTTTAGCTGCACTGTTTTGTTAATCCTCTCCAGGTTGTGGGAGCGAGTAATGTGTTTGAGTGTTTTTTGGGGGTTTCGTCTGTTTTTGGTTTTCATGTGGGAGGGGCCCTGAGTTTGTACAATAAAGCATTTTATTTATTCACATTGTCCATGTTTGATCTTTGAAGTGTTTGTTGCCTTAACCGGCTGAGGGCTTGCGGAGCGGCTGCAATCATGCTCTTTCATTGACACAAGCCATTCCCTGGCAGGGGGCCTAGAAGTGACGTTCAATAAGCCGCCGACGGGCGGCCCTTGGACCTTGTGCCTCCCTCCTGGGCTGGTACTCCTCGTCCTCCTCCTCCTCATGCTCCTCCTGCTCCTCCTCCTGAGGTGGGGGTCCAACGTGAGGTGGCAGTGCCTGAGTCCTGCGGATAGCCAGGTTGTGCAGCATGCAGCAAACGACGACGAATTGGGAGACTCGGTCCTGCGAATACTGGAGGGCTCCCCCGGAGCGATCGAGACAGCGGAACCGTTGCTTGAGGACGCCGATTGTTTGTTCTATGATGTTCCTAGTCGCTTGATGGCTCTCGTTGTATGCCTCTTCAGCAGGGGTCGTGGGCGCGCGGAGCGGGGTCATGAGCCAGGTACACAAAGGATAGCCGTTGTCCCCGATAAGCCATCCTCTTGGGGGAGGCTGTGCCTGGAACATGTCAGCCACAGTTGTCTGTCGCAGGATAAAGGCATCGTGGCTGCTGCCTGGAAAGCGGGCATTGACAGCTAGGATGCGCTGCCTGTGGTCACACACCAGCTGTACGTTGAGGGAATGGTAGCCCTTCCGGTTGCGGTAATCCTCGGCATGCTCCAGAGGTGCCCGCAAAGCCACATGCGTGCAGTCAATGGCGCCCTGCACCATGGGGAAGCCCGCTATTCTTGCAAATCCCAATGCACGCTGCTGCTGCTTGTCCAGGGTCATGGGGAAGGAGATGAATTGATGTCTCCTTGTGAAAAGGGCTTCGGTCACCTGGCGGATGCAGCAATGCACGGCGAACTGGGAGATGTTAGCGATGTCCCCAGCAGCGGATTGGAAGGAGCCGGTGGCATAGAAGTTGAGAGCCACCGTCACCTTCACTGCCACTGACAGAGACGTCCTGCGCATCAGCTGTGGCTGCAGATCTCTCTGAAGCAGCTGGCAGATGTCTGCAACCACCTCCCTTCTGAATCGCAGCCTCCTTACACACATCGCGGCAGACATGGTCAGATAGGAGGACTGCTGGCGGTATACCCTGGGTGGGTAAGGCCTCAGTTGGCGACGCCTGTTGCCCCCTCTGCGTCTAGCCAGGGCTGCCACTCTCTCACGGCGTCTGTAAGCCCTTCTGGCATAAGGCTGAAAGTCAGCGTTGGCACCCAATGCAGCCCCCATTATATGCTGGGAAACAATGAGCTCTCAATGAAGGCAAAGATAATTGCTAAGCTCTGGCCTGAGCCAAAAATGCCTGTCCTAGGGTTGGTCCAAACCAGTAAGCTCTCCTCCTTGGTCTCTCTCCAAAAAACCGTTGCACAAGAGTGAATGCTGCAAAATGGCTGCCCTTTATAGTGCAGGGTAAGTGCCCTTTAATTAGCGCTCCCCGCGGCCCGCCTCGGCTGTGTACCGTTCCACTTCACAGTCGTTCGGGCCGCCCGGCGCACAATGGGGCGGTGCGAGTGAAGTTCCGGTTCGGGGCGCACAAAGGGCGTTGCACTAGTAAATGACGTCATGATCTGCGCGCGCAGCAGGGCGCGCGCTAAGACTTTGCGCCGGCACTAAATGTGTACTGAAGTTGGGGCGAGGCGCAGATCACGCTGCGCCTGGGCGCTAAGCGCCTAGCGCTCGAGATCTACTCCTCCTAAGGCGCTAACGGCTGGCGCGCCCAACTGAATTTCTAGGCCATAGTGTCCGGCACGACTCGCAGCAGAAGTGTGTGAGCGCGCACCACAGATGCCATTTTGGAGCCAAAATGGCACTCATACCGCCAAAACAACGGGCACTAAGGAGTCGAATTTTGCGGTCAAACTTTTGACAATAAGATTTACATTTTAAGATTGCATAAACCTTGTGCCACTGACCTTTGCTTTTTTGCCTTGGGTTTTTAACAATCATAGAATCAGAACCCAAGTGCAAAGAGCGAGAGCTTTGTGCTGTGGCCGCACAAGAACAACAGCAACTTGCATTTATATAGGCCTAGAAATTGGATATGGCCCGAAAATGGGCGGAGTCATGGGCCAGCGCTATTTGGATGCACCATTCAAAGTGGTGCAAGCAGCATGCAAAATTTGTGCTGCCTGCTCATTTACAGGATTGGAGTGCTGATCTCAGTGCAAAACATGTTGCTGATTGGCTTAGCGCGCAACATGTGGGCCAGTATCAGGTGCAGTCTAACGGCCAGTAATGTTTGGCCTCGTTTCTCTCCAATACTTAAATGGGAGGTGTTTTGATGCAGCAGCACCTCATTGCCATTGGAGTTTGAAGACATGGCTCAGCAGCAACACAGAGAACATGCCACGAGGCTCTCGGATGTGACTCTCGAGACATTGGTCATGGCTGTGGAGAGAAGGTGGGATGCCATGTTCCTGCAGGGTGGCAGGAAGCTATCAAAGCCCACTTGCAGAAAGCTCTGGCAAGAGATAGCTGCCTACGTCATGGCCAACAGTGTTGTGCCGCGGACCTGGATATAGTGCCGAAAGAAATTTAATGACCTCACACGGCAGGTCAAGATGAGTGAAGGTTTCAGCAAATGCCATATCCCGCCTTCTGCACCACGAGCCTCACACACTGCTCAATGCACCACACCCCCATCACCCACCTACCAACAATCTGTAGCTATCATCACTCATACCTCACAATCATAGCTTTACTTCACCCTCACAACCTTACCATTGCTGCAACACTCACACCCACATCTCACACCTTGAAAACACTGACAGATGTTCAACTATGACAGGCACATCACCAAACACATTGCACCACACTCACTCACACACTTCCCTTTCTCTTGCAGGCCAAAATGGCTCACAACCGCCGGGAGCAATGGCAGACTGGAGGCGGCCAAGCCTCTTTTGACACCTTGAGCCGACTGGAGGAGATGGTGCTCAACATTATTGGAGGGGAAGCCACCCAGACCATGGCAACGGGCCAAGTTAAAGCCCTTGGGGACAATAATGGTCTGGTCATCCCTAATCCTTCTTCTCTCATCCCACTTCCCCCTCATCCCACAATCTCTTCACACTTACAAACTGCTGATGGTGTATGCATGGAGATCTTGCTTTCATTCCCCTCCCCTCACCCGACTCTTGTGCCTTTCTGCTTTCAGATGACCAAGAACTGCCAGTAGTCAGCCTGCCCCCAAAGTCATGGAGGACAGTGGAGATGAAGAAGAGACACCGTCACTGCATCTGACACTCGCTGACACCAGCTCAGAAACTGGCACTGCGCGGAATGTAGAGGGTAGTTTAGATGCGGGATCTGCACCAGGCATGAGTGGCCTTCAGCAAGGCTATGAGGAAAGGGTAACTCGGGGGCAAACTACCCAGAGGGTGGGTGTGCGCACGAGTTCTGCTGCACACAATTCAGATGATGGCCTCGATGGGATGGCCTGCCAGATAGTCTCGTGTCAGTGTCAAGGAGCATGGAGGAGTCTGGCTCTAACGTTGGACGGAGCTTTGCGTAGAGGTTGGAGCCCATGTTTTCCAGGCTGGAAATGATGGACAACTCCAGGAGAGACCTTATGGACCCAGCCATGATGCTGGGTGCGATGGGCAATGTCGCGGCTTCCATTGCAGCACAAGCTCAGACTGCTGCCATCGTAGCTGGGTTTACGAGTCTTGAAAGGGGCTTGCAGGGTGTCGCAGCAGGCCAGCAATCTGTTTTCCAACAGACTGCTAGGAATGCTGAGGCAGTGCCTCGGGAGAATCACAGTGGGTTGTGGAGCAGGAACCTGCCGTCCTCTCTCAGGATGACAGCATTCCTACTCCCACCATGACCACTCCGACATTGCCCTTGCCGCTGCCTGTCAGCCAGCCAGCCAGACCGCTGCCGCCCATGCTGAGCTGATGCAGTCTACATCTGGCCTTTTAGGTCCACAGCTGGTCGAGTTCATCCTGCAAGGCCATCTGTAGTTGCTCCCACAGAAACTCAGCAGCCTTCCACCAGCCATGCTGCAGCCACTTGGGGAGCACTGCGTAGGAGCACTAGAGTAGGAAAGGGTACACGAACAACAGGCACTAAGGGATTACACAGGGTGATAAGTTCATATTGTAATGTAAATTGAATACTTATGAATTTAATAATTTTGATTGGAATCTTTGTTTTGTGGTGGCTCTCATTTCAGTTTGTGCCCAGGAGGACGCTGTGATGTTCCGTGACAGAGGGATGGCATGATGGGGACGTGGTGAGCAACAGAGATCTGGGGTTTCATTCAGTCGAATTGGAGTGTGATGAGGCATTCATGGGCAGCCCAACCAGAAGTGGGGGTTTCTGCCTGCCTCCTCCCTTCCTCCTCCTCCTCCTCTTGCTCCTCTTCCTCTTGCTCTTCCTCCTCCTGCTCTCTCTCGTCCTCTTCCTGAGGTGGTCTCGCAACCTCTGCTGACAAGGGCTGCGACCTCATTATGGCCAAGTTGTGAAGCATACAGCAGACCACCACGAAATGGGGCACCCGCTCCGCCGAGTACTGGAGGGCTCCTCCTGAGCGGTCATGGCAGTGGAACCGTTGCTTCAGCAGCCCGATGGTCTGCTCAATGATGTTCCTGGTGGCAGCATGGCTGTCATTATATGAGTGCTGGGCAGGAATGGTGGGATTGCAGAGGGGAGTCATGAGCCAGGTGGCGAGCGGATAGCCCTTGTCTCCGAGCTGCCACCCTCGGGTTTGACATGGTGGCTGGAAGGTTGCAGGCATACCAGACTGATGTAGGGTGAAGGCATCATGACTGCTGCCAGGATAGCGGGCATTCACCATCAGGATATGCTGGGCGTGGTCACACAACAACTGCACATTAAGTGAGCGGTAGTCTTTGGTTACAGAAGATCTCAGCATTATTATACGGCAACCGCAAATCCACATGTGTGCAGTCGATGGCACCCTGCACCATGGGGAAGTTCGCTATCCTGGCAAAGCCACATGCGCGCTCCTCCTGCTTCTCTCTGTTCAGAGAGAAGATAACATAGTCCCTTCTCCTGGTGTAGAGAGCCTCTATGACCTCCTGGATACAGTGATGGATGGCAAACTGGGAGATGCCAGCTATATCTCCTGCTGCAGACTAGAAGGATCTGCTGGTGAAGAAATTGAGGGCCATGGTGACCTTGAGAGCCATTGGGAGAGCCATGGTTGCCCTACTCTGAGGCTGCAGGTCTGGTTGCAGGAGTTGGCAGAGTTCTGTGACCACCTCCTTGGTAAAGCAGAACTTCCAAATACATTGCTCCTCGCTTAAATGGAGATAAGAGAAGTGCTGTCGGAAGACCCTAGGTTGGTAAGGCTGAAGGGATAATTACAAGTCCTAGCCCTGTTCGGGCTACCCCAGATCAGACGTTTACCTTTAACTTAAGTTAGAGATAGACAAATTCTATAAGACGCTTAAATGCGTCTAAAGGTTCAGACTATCTCTCCCTAAAGGAAAGGAACGACTGAAGATGTTACCGTCTTCCAGATAGCACTTTTAATAAGTTTAACTAGACTGTAACCTTCCGGATATTATGGGGGTCCAGAATACCCCCCAGAATTCTGCAACTCCTTATAAAAGAGTGTACAGAAATTGGGTGCGTGAGTTTATACAGAAATACTCTTTGAGACAATTCTAAAAATATAGGGCTAGATTTTCAGTATAGGCAGTTTTGGGGCGCTAACCTTAGCGCCCGCCCGAAGTTAGCGCCCGCCCCAAAGTAGCGCCCCGTTGCCGGGAATTCAGTGGCTTCGCCCTAAGAGGTTGGTGGAGCGCTAAAAGAGGCGTTCCACTACTCTCTTTAGGCGCTAAGCCGGCGGTCCAGAGGGATAGCGCCCAGGCGGGGCGCAGCACGGGTGCGGTCATTTTTGCACTGACAGCAGACCCCGTGGTGCCGACCAGCTCTTAAAGGGGGAAGGGACGAATTGGTCTGCTGCCACGCCCTGCACACTGCAGCCTTGCAAAGAGGCCTCAACACTACTGCTCAGCCCCAGGGAGTCATGGCAACGCCAGAGAAGGCCCGTCAGCGTGCCCTGCGCTTCTCAGAGGGTGATCTGGACATCATGCTCACAGCTCTGGAGGTGAGGCGCAAGATCTTGTTTCCAGACAGTGGGAGGAATCCAACCCACCACGACTACACCAAAGCCTGGAAGCAGATCGCCCAGAGGGTGACGTTCACCGGCGAGGCCCCCAGGACCCACACACAATGCCGTAAGAAGTACAACGATCTGACCAGGATTGTGAGGGTGAGTAGCCTTTCCAGTCTCCTCCTCATTCTTGCATGTACACCTGACATGATGGGCAAAGGGACCTGAAAGTCCTTTTGGCCAGCCCTCAGCCAGCAGCATTGGGACAGTCATGAGCATCAAATGGCCATTCGGCACTCTACACTTTGGCCAAGCTATTCCACCATGGGAGGCAGTGCACACTACATCAGGGCTTCACTCTGTCCAAGCTATTCCACCATGGGAGGCAGTGCACACTACATCAGGGCTTCACTCTGTCCAAGATATTCCACCATGGGAGGCAGTGCACACTACATCAGGGCTTCACTCTGTCCAAGCTATTCCACCATGGGAGGCAGTGCTCACTACATCAGGGCTTCACTCTGTCCAAGCTATTCCACCATGGGAGGCAGTGCACACTACATCAGGGCTTCACTGCGCACTTACAGCCCGTCCTTTCTCTTGCAGGCTAAAGTAGCGTTTAATCGCCAGGCCCGTGCCAGGGATGGCCGCGCCAAGCTGCAGAAGCTCACTCGGCTGGAGGAGCGCGTGTGTGTGCTCATGGGAGCACGTGTGATTGTCCCCACAGCGTGCGGTGTATCCGACCCTCCACTGCCCGGCAATGGTAAGGACCTCGCCTTTTGGCCCTCTCGCGTCGCACTGGCCCATCCGAGCTACCTCCTTTGCCACTCTCCCACCAATGCGCTGAATCCCACCAGTCCTAACTCCCTCGCTGACGCCGTCTCCTCACTCTGAAGCTACTCTTGTGCATTCCTGCTTTCAGCTGGTGACGACCAGGACCCTGAGGCTGCCAGTGACAGCACCTCCAACCAGGAGGAGGAGGAGGAGCAAGCCGGACCTTCGGGGGAACAGTCACGTCCCGCAGGAGAGGAGGAAATGCTCGACACCTCCTCACTGGACGAGTGCCTGGAGGAACTGTCGCAGGGCAATGCAGCTTCTGGGACCAGTGGCGTCCAGCCACCCAGCAGCCGTGCGTGTGGCCCGCGGCCTTCCCCCCAAAGGGGGGAAGGATCAGAGGGGAGTGCTGCTGCTCGGCACACTCGCCGTCACCAACGCGGCAAGGGTCCCCTAGTTCGGCCCCCTCCTCCCCAGCGGGAGAGTCGCGACTCCAGTCCGGACACCTTCACTTCGGAGGAGGTGCGGAAGCTCGATCAGATGGCCGACGACTCGGACCGGCGCCACACGGAGCTCATGAGCGTGGTGGGGCGCATGCCTGAGGCCATCGAGTCACTGGCGACCAGTGTGCGCGAGTTCGGGGCAGCAACTGCCGCGACTGGCCGCATGCTAACTGATGCCGTCAAGACCCTGGCGGATGTGATGCACGCGCACACCAGGACCACAGGGCCACTCACTGCTGCCACACGCGCTGTCTCAGGCAGGCATCGCCAGGGCAGGCGCCGCGCTGGACCATCCCAGCAAGCCGGCCGTCGGCTGATTGCTGCGGATCCTGCAGTGCGGGCCCGGCCGAGTGCCACCGCGCCACAGCACCAGCCAGCGCATCCCAGACGCCAGCTGGCCCACATTGCACCATCCGTCGCCGCCATTCCCCCTCTGGGGCGTCAAGGGCAAGCGGCTGCAGCTGATGGTGGCCAGGCTCAGGCGCGCCACTCAGGAGACGGCCCCTCGAGGCCCAAACGCCGTGTAGGCCGCCCCCCAGCGGCATCTGGCGGAAGGGCATCTGAGCCTCAGGCGCCTTCCCCCAGCATCGCAGCAGCCACTGGGCAGAGCTTGCGAAGGAGCAGCAGGCAGGGCAGGGGAGGCAAAATGCTGGCCAAGGTCTCGCCCTCGCGGGCCACTCAGTAGAGGGTGTGGCCAGCTTTCCTTTAATATGGCGGTGGCCATCTTTATTTTGCCCATGGTTGTGCTTTTGGAGGGCTTTTTTTTTGCGTTAGGCCGACGTTGAGGCCCGGTTTCAATAAAGGTGGAGTGGCTCCTCCCCAGTTTGTGGGAGTGAGTCGTTTGTTGGGCTTTTTGTGGGGCCCGTTTATTGTTTTTGGGGATTCATGTGGGAAGGGCTTTTCATTTTTGTTTAATAAAAAATTATCTTTATTCATGCAGTCTCCATGGTTGTTCTTCTTAGTGTTTGTTGGCTTCGCCGGCTGAGGGCTTGCGGAGCGGCTGCATTCATCTTCCCTCATGGCCCCTGGCCATTCCCTGACAGGGGGCTTAGAAGTACCGTGTAATAAGGTGGCGTCGTGCGGCCCTTGGCCCTGGTCGCTCCCTCCTGGGAATGTACTCCTGCTCCTCCTCCTCCTCCTCCTCCTCCTCCTCATGCTCCTCCTGCTCCTCCTCCTGAGGTGCTGGTCCAACGTCAGGTGGCAGTGCCTGAGTCCTGCGGATAGCCAGGTTGTGTAGCATGCAGCAAACCACCACAAATTGGGAGACCCGGTCCGGCGAATACTGGAGAGCTCCTCCGGAGCGATCAAGGCAGCGGAACCGCTGCTTGAGGACCCCAATAGTTAGCTCGATGATGTTGCGGGTGGTTTGATGGCTCTCGTTGTAGGCCTCTTCAGCAGCGGTCCTGGGCGCGCGGAGCGGGGTCATGAGCCAGGTGCACAAAGGATAGCCTTTGTCCCCGAGTAGCCATCCTCTTGGGGGAGGCTGTGCCTGGAACATGTCATGCACAGTACTCTGCCGCAGGATAAAGGCATCGTGGCTGCTGCCTGGGAAGCTGGCATTGACTGCCATGATGCGCTGCTTGTGGTCACAGACCAGCTGCACATTCAGAGAATGGTAGCCCTTCCTGTTGCGATACTGCTCGCCATGCTCCAGAGGGGCCCGCAAAGCCACATGCGTACAGTCAATGGCGCCCTGCACCAAGGGGAATTCCCCGAGTCTGGAAAATCCCAATGCGCGCTGATGCTGGCTCTCCAGGGCCATGGGGAAGGAGATGAATTGGCTTCTCCTTCTGAACAGTGCTTCGGTCACCTGGCGGATGCAGCGATGCGCGCCGTACTGGGAGATGTTTGCTATGTCCCCAGCAGCGTATTGGAAGGAGCCGGTGGCATAGAAGTTCAATGCCACTGTCACCTTCACTTCCACCGACAGAGACGTCCTGCACCTGAGCTTTGGCCGCAGATCTCGGCGAAGCAGGTGGCAGATCTCTGCAATCACCCCCTTCCGGAATCGGAGCCTTTTAACACATCGCGCGGCACTCATGTTTAGGTAGGAGCACTGCTGGCGGTATAGCCTGACTGGGTAAGGCCTACGTGGCCGACGCCTGTAGCCCCCTCTGCCTCTAGCCAGGGCTGCCCCTCTGACAATACGTCTGCGAGCCCTACGGACATGGAGCTGCAGCTCCGCGTTGGCACCCCATGCAACCCCCATCAAATCCTGGCAAACACTCTAATTTCCAAATGGACACTTGCAGCGCTGTTGCCTGAGTCCAAAAATACCTGGCTCTTGCTGCTTGAAACCAGTTAGCTATCCTCCTTGTTGTGTCTCCAGAAATGCGTTGCACAAGACTGTTTTCTGAAATAATGGATGGCCTTTATACTGGAGAGGACGTTCCCTTTAATTAGCGCCCCCCGGGGCCCGCGCTGGTTGTGTTGCGTTCCTTTTTCCAAACGCACCGGCCGCCCGCCGCACAATGGGGCGGTCCGACTGAAGTTTGCAATCGGGGCGGCCAAAGGGCGTTGCACGAGGATGTGACGTCATTTTCTGCGCGCGCATCCGGGCGGGCGCTAAACTTTGCGCCGGCGCTAACGGGCAACTTAATTTGGGGCGGGGCGCAAACTGCGCTGCGCCCGGGCGCTACACGCATAGCGCCCGGAAATCACTTCTCTTAAGGCGCTAACTGCTGGCGCAAGCAACTGAAAATCTAGCCCATATAGTTTTATTTAAGAGCCAACATTCGTTTAACAGCTGTTGAGTCAGTCGCAACATTAACAATTCAAAATACAAATAGCTTACATTTCTTATTTCTGAGATCCTTATTCTCAAATCTTTACTTTGTTACATTTCTACATTTCTTACTTATCTCTAAATCCAGAACATCCACCAAAATCAATTATCTTGATTACCCGAGACTCAAAGTTAAAAGCTTACAGATGGTACCTGTAAAGTTGAGAAATGCTTGGCCTGTTCAGCGACTTCTCACTTTCTGTTTGAAAAGGTCTATCTTTTATACTCTTTTTGCAGTGGTTTATTCTTTGAAGTTCTCTGCTGATGTAAGCTAATTGTCTTTATTGATACCTCTGTTGAATGCTTTCTATCTTACTGTCAATTCAACTATTGCAGGCATAATTATGTCTCTACCTTTAAGTGTTCCAAAAACTATCATAAAAACAATATGACAGCAATGGTTTCTGTTTGATGCCATTCTTATCGAAGATTTTCCATTCAATTCTTAATATTGGCTTTACTGGTTTTAGCAGACGTTGAGTCTCCTAACTACTCCAAGTTCAATGCAAACACAATGTAATTGCTTGGTGTATCTATTGAAGTCATATCTTCAAAGTGTCCTTGTTGGTGTCATATTTACTATGTATAAATTAAAGACACTTTGACTGAGTGTTTACTTGTTTTCCAGCTAGCTCAATTGGTTGCATATTTAATCTTGTTTCCTGTCTTCCAAGTTTAACATAAAAACTATTCGACCAGCAGGTGTTTCTTTTACTCGATGTCATCTTTTCAAAGGCACATGTTTTTTTAATATTCTGTTTCTGTTTCCCTGAGTGTTAGCTTATAACATCATAAACTGGGCATTTCATTGTGTTCCCTCCCAAACTCCAGACCCTCTGGAATCGCCAAACTGCCATTTCAATAGGGTCATTGTTTTAATATATTTAACTAATTCCCATTTCAAAGCTTGTATGTTTACAACTTTGTTAAACAACTGATCTTTATCTCAGATGCCTGTTTTCTGTTTGCAGCCTGTGTCTCCGAGGCTTTAGGTTTAGAAACCCAGTATATCACGTATTAATAAATATCAGAATTCTGTTCATATTATGGTGTATCTTTCTGAAATATGGCTTATTCCATCACGAGGCCTCCTGTTGAGAGCTTCCTGGCCCTCCTCCTCCTCCCTCTCCACATATCTTCTCCTCTTCTTCGCTGCCTCCACTCCCTCTCCCGAAGATACTCAAGCACGAGGGGGACTGCATTTTGACTTGTGAGCAGAAGCCTTTAAATAAGAATGAAGGCCTTCTCCATGTGCACCAACTCTCCCTGTTACCTTAGGAACTTGAAACAAGTTTAGAAAGCTGCAAGAGTTGCAGAAGGTTACACAGAGCCAGTCAAACTCAGAAACCATGTCAGCTTCAAGTTGTTGCTGATGATCACTTTAAATAGCACTGCTGGAGGCTCCTTCTTGCTTGTGAACACTTGGTCAACTCGTCGTAATTAACACAGGACGGTAAGTGGAGCGATGAATGCGAAAATGGCAGATCGGGCATTTGGTGAGCGTTGCAGACTCACGGATGTCACAATATGCATAATCTACATAGCTCCATTGACAGCACTGCCTACCAGCCAAAAATGGCAGCTGCTGCAGGACTCGCCAGAAGCGGGCTGAAATGAGGCAGCTGTAGGAACGGAGGTTCCTATCTGAATAAAGGTATTCAACTCGATGAATCAAATCAACAGGTTTTAATGAACAACGAAGTTAACAGGGAAACTACAGGAGAAACAGTAAACAGGTCTAATCAGCTTGCTGGGCACTCGACGACTGCTGGAAGATTCTGGAAGCTGACATTATGACATCATCGCGTTCTTCACGCCACTGGCGGTCACGTGATCGGCGTCATGATGTCATCACGTGGAGTGCAGGAAAGTACAATACAGTACAGTTAACAGGCAGTTTAAAGGTGCAGTCCGCGGCTGCACTACACTGTAGTTAAAGGAATTATTACTAATTGTTCTGAGACCCTTGGTGGCTCCGCCACAGGCGCCCCCCCAGAATCCACTTTGACGGACATTGTCAACCGAGCAGGCGGTTTAATGATCCTGGCCGAACGACAACGAAAATCAGGCAGCGGAAGCGGAGCGTTGGTAGACGAACCAGTGCCGGGTTGCGGCAGAAGCGGCGCATCGGGCGAGGCAGAAACGGTAGTCAGAGGTGTAGGCGCGTCTGAGACGAATCGGGCTGGTCAACGGCGGGCTGGTGCACGACTGGTCTGGCGGTCAACGGCGGTCGGCCGCGGCGAGGCGGTGGGGCAGCCACGACAGGCTCGCTCCGATCTAGGTGGGCCGGTTTAAGCCGGTCGATAGAGATGGTATCGGACTTGCCACCCACTTCGACTGTGAAAAACTTTTCCCCCGATGAGATGACACGAAACGGTCCGGTATAAGGCGGCTTGAGCGGGTCTCTGTGACCGTCCTGTCTAATAAATACATAGTCCGAACTCATGAGATCTGTCGGGACATGAGGCCTCTGCAGGTCATGATGCGAGGTTGGGATAGGCAGGAAATTCCTGGCCGCCTCCTGATGTAGCAGGAGCTGTTGAGCTGCAGACCATGGTTCGTTGTGTGGGATGAGAAAGTCACCTGGCACTCTGAGTGTCTGGCCATAAACCAGCTCAGCCGATGAAGACTGGAGATCCTCCTTTGGGGCTGTCCGGAGGCCTAGCATCACCCAGGGGAGCCTGTCCACCCAGTTGGGTCCCCTCAAGCTGGCACGGAGGGACGCTTTGAGAGACCGATGGAACCTTTCGCACAGACCATTCGCCTGCAGATGGTACGCGGTGGTACGGTGCAGCTTGGTACCCAGGACCTGTGCCACTGCGTTCCACAGCTCTGATGTGAATTGCGGACCGCGGTCCGAGGAGATGTCAGATGGCACCCCGAACCGAGCCACCCACGACGAAATAAATGCCCTGGAGACGTCTGCTGCAGTGGTAGCGGCCAAGGGAATCGCCTCTGGCCACCTGGTGGTCCGGTCTACCGCCGTCAGGAGGTGTGTGAATCCTCGTGACCCGGGAAGGGGACCTACTAAGTCCACGTGAACGTGGTCGAAACGGCGCTCAGGCACCGGGAAGTTGGCCACTGGAGCCTTGACGTGACGGTGGACTTTGGATTTTTGACATTCGACACAATTGTTTGTCCAGTCCCGGACGTCCAAATGCATGCCTTTCCAAACAAATTTGCGGGACATGAGCCGTTGAGAAGCCCGCATCCCCGGGTGAGATAATCCGTGGATTGCCTGGAATACTTTCTTGCGCCATTCGACCGGCACAATGGGCCGGGGCACTCCCATGGATGTGTCGCACAAGAGCATGGTTCCTGCCGCTTGAAACGGCACGTCTGCAACCTGCCAACTGGAAGGCGTGGTCCTAAATGCTTGTACCTCTGGGTCTGCCAGTTGATCCTCTGCCAGTCCGACGAAATCGATGCCCAGGTGGACTGCCTGGACTGGAGCCCGGGAAAGGCAATCCACCACGAGATTATCCTTGCATGACACGTGCCACAAATCCGTTGTGAATTCGGATATAAACGTGAGGTGGCGCTGCTGCCGAGCTGACCAAGGTTCCGCCGTTTTGGCCATGGCGAAGGTGAGCGGCTTGTGGTCCACGAATGCAGTGAACGGACAGCCTTCTAGAAGAAAACGGAAATGCCGGATGGCCAAAAACAGGGCTAGCAACTCTCTGTCAAAAGTGCTATACTTTCGCTCGTTCTTGCGCAGTTGGTGGCTGAAAAAGGCTAACGGCTGCCAACTCCCGTTGACCCACTGCTCTTGAACTGCCCCGATGGCGTAGTCGGAGGCATCCGTAGTGAGGGCGACTGTCGCGCCCGGGAGTGGGTGTGCGAGCATAGTTGCATCTGCCAACGCCGCCTTGGTATCGCGGAACGCCTGGTCCGTTTGCAGTGTCCAAGTGAGAACATCCTTGCCCGACTTTCCTTTTAGTGCTTCGTACAGAGGTTGCATTAACCGGGCCGCCTTGGGGATGAAACGATGATAAAAATTTACCATCCCCAAAAACTCTTGCAGGGGTTTGACTGTGTGAGGCCGCGGGAATGCAGTAACTGCCTCTACCTTGGTGGCCTGTGGGACGGCGCCTTCTGGGGTAATCCTGTGTCCCAGGAAATCAATACTGGTTACTCCAAACGTGCATTTGGCTGGGTTGACAATAAGGCCGTGTTGGCTGAGCCGGGCGAAAAGTGTGCGTAAATGAGCCATGTGTTCTGTCGTATCCTTGCTGGCTATTAGGATGTCGTCCAAATACACAAAAATGAAGGGCAGATCCTGTAAGACAGAGTCCATCAACCGCTGGAATGCTTGAGCTGCGTTTTTCAGACCGAACGGCATGCAGAGGAACTCAAACAGGCCGAACGGAGTGATGACTGCCGTTTTGGGGACATCTGGAGGGTGCACCGGGACTTGGTGATATCCACGAACGAGATCCACTTTAGAAAATATAGAGCTGCCAGCCAGATGTGCCGAAAAGTCTTGGATATGGGGAATAGGATACCTGTCCGGTGTCGTGGCGTCGTTTAAGCGTCTGTAATCCCCGCAAGGTCGTCATCCGCTGCCTGGTTTGGGTACTATATGCAGTGCGGAGGACCAAGGGCTGTCCGAGCGACGGATGATCCCGAGGCGCTCCATGGTCTGGAACTCAGCCTTTGCGGCTGCCAGCTTGCCGGCTTCTAATCGCCGCGCCCGAGCATAAATGGGTGCTCCGGTCGTGGAGATATGGTGCGCCACCCCGTGCCGTGTGACTGCAGCCGAAAAGGTAGGCCTGGTGAGCTCCGGGAATTCGCCGAGCAGGCACGTAAACCTGTCTTGCGACGGAACCGCACAGGCAACCGACCAGGACACGGCGGTGCTGCGGTGGCAGGGCACTGCGTGGAAAGTGGACGCATTAATGAGTCGGCAGTGTTGGACGTCGACCAGCAGACCGTTGGCACAGAAAAAATCAACTCCCAGGATGGCCTGTGAGACCTTAGCTGTAATAAAGTCGCAGACAAAATGCTGACCGGCGAAGGTTAAGTTTACTGTCCGTTTACTGAACGTACTCATGGCAGCGCCGTTTACTGCCATGAGGGAAGGCCCATGGCTGCCGTATAGTAGGTCCAGCTTTGAAGCTGGCAGGATGCTGCACTGTGAACCAGTGTCGCACAGGAATCGTCGGCCCGTAGAGGAATCCGTAATGTAAATGAGTTTGCCCGCTGAGCCGACCGCCATAGCTAACTTGCCGTGCTTTTCAGACCCTGTCGTCCATCTGGGAGGGCGCGGGCTTGTTGGAGTTTTTTTTCCGGGGGGAAACTGCAAGGAGGCCGGCAGCATCGAGCTTTGGTGCCGAAACGGGCATGGTACGCGCACCATCCTGCTGGGGGAGGGCTGGGCTTCGCTCGCGTGGGGGAAAGGCACCTCGTGGCTGCACAACATTGCTGAGTAACAGTAAATATCTTGTCTGCCTCTGCAGCGAGTTCGGCACAGTCTGTGATGGCAGTATTGGCCAAGGCCACCTGAACAGGTTCGGGCAGCTGACAGAGGAAAAGCTCACGGAATAAAAAGCATTGGTGTTCCGCACCCAACAGCGTGAGCATTTGGCTCATCAGTTCTGACGGTTTTGAGTCCTCGAGGCCGGGCATGGAAATAAGCTTGCGTGCACGCTCCGACTTATTAAGATCAAATACCTGTAGCAAACGGGCTTTAAGCGCTTCGTACTTGCCCTCCTCCAGTGGGTTGCCAAGGAGGCTGACGACCCGCGAGGCCGTGGCACTGTCGAGAGCGGAAACCACATAATAATAACGGGTCGAATCCGCTGTGACCTCCCGTAGTGCGAACTCTGCTTCTGCCTGGAAAAACCATGCTGCCGGCTGCTGTTCCCAGAACCGCGGCAGTTTAAGGGTGACTGCGTTCGTGTTCATCCTCGACGAAAGTTGTCCGACGAGATCGGGGTCACCAATGTAGGAACGGAGGTTCCTATCTGAATAAAGGTATTTTACTCGATGAATCAAATCAACAGGTTTTAATGAACAACGAAGTTAACAGGGAAACTACAGGAGCAACAGTAAACAGGTCTAATCAGCTTGCTGGGCACTCGACGACTGCTGGAAGATTCTGGAAGCTTACGTCATGACGTCATCGCGTTCTTCGCGCCACTGGCGGTCACGTGATCGGCGTCATGACGTCATCACGTGGAGTGCAGGAAAGTACAATACAGTACAGTTAACAGGCAGTTTAAAGGTGCAGTCTGCGGCTGCACTACACTGTAGTTAAAGGGATTATTACTAATTGTTCTGAGACCCTTGGTGGCTCCGCCACACAGCCGCCATTTTTTATTTACCAAAACGGGCCATAACGGCCAGCGCTAACACCTCCAGTTTCTAGGCTGTAGTGCCTTTAATGTAGTACAACATCACAAGGCACTTCACAGGACCTTAATCAGACAAAATTTAACACTGAGCCACCTAATGAGATATTCGGACAGGTGACCAAAAGCTTGCTCAAAGAGGTAGGTTTTAAGGAGTGTTTTAAAGAAGAGAGAGGTAGAGGCAGAGAGGTTTAGGGAGGGAATTCCAAATCTTAGGGCCTAGACAGCTGAACACACAGCCGCCAATGGTAGAGTAATGAACTGTGAAAGTAATCTCTGCTGTAAATACAGGAGAGTCCTCAGAGCTGCTCCCACTCTACCAGTATTACTTTGCCGGAAGCGCGACAGAAACTCTTTTTATGTACGTAAACAGGGTTTCTGCCACACTTCCAGCGAAGCAACATCAGCAAACAGATATTAAACAGGTTTGAATGGTCCAAAAATAGTGTCTAAAATCCACTTCAAAGTGATACGCTTTCTACGGCTTATAGGTCCTAATTAAAATGGATTAGGACAATTCCAATCCAGTTCCCAAAGGGTGCAGGTCTCCAGCACAAAACTGCCCATAATAACATCAACTGGTACTAAATAAACAGCCTCACTTAATAGAGGCCACAAGGAAGATTAATGGATGGAACTCAAAATATTGGCTCAATACTGGTTAAACCAAACTTCAAGTCGCACTATTGGGGCACTAGAGAGGGAGCTTAACTCTGCATGAGCCTGAGCTGGGAATGCTTGACGCTGACCACTGGGTGCCAAAAGTAGAATGTTTATTCCCCACTCCACCACCACCACCACCACTGCCCCAACCCCCCCGCCCCCCTCCCCAGCACCCCCCCACCCCAGCAACAGGTGTTCTTCAGTTACGTCGTAAAAATATAGACAGCGGTATAATAATTATTCAACAAACAAAGATAACATTTCTGGCACCACGAGTGTCTAAACTACCATACAACCAGGACGACTATATAAAGTAGAAAACAGCATAGTATGGTATAGTGATGATGGCCGTGATTTCACATGCAGGCCCTTCAGCATCAAGTGGGACTACGGGCTAGTCTGACTCTGCTAGCAAAGGATTTTGGATTGTGCTTTTCTGGTGTCTTTGTTGTGGTTCTTGTTAAGTATGTGTATTGTATTGAACAATTAACACAAAGACTTAAACGTATAACTCAAACAGGTCTTTACTGGTTGGAGGTAGGGACTGCACGTAGGTCTTTACTTCATGCCCACAGGCGGGAACTGAGGGGAGATCAGTACCCACAGTACTATTTATACCCCTATGGCCAGGAGTGGTACTGCGTATCACTACGCCCTACAAGTAGTGCAGTCCTGTCCATAGGTTCAAAGTAACACACATATTACATACACAACATTCCTCCCTTCTTAGCTTTACAGTCATCTCCCCATTTAACATAACGTAATAACATATATACATATATAACTTCAGGTTTACATAACAGAATAACATAGATACATAGATAACTTCATGTCAAAACAGATCACAGATTCAGTCTCTGCGGAAAACAGTTCACAGATTCAATCTCTGTGGTGTAGTCGGTTCACGTTGCTGGAGTGACTCATTCAATAGTCCTTCCATGGATTTAACAGTTTGAACTTCCGAACTGAATTGGCTCCGTTCGGAGGGACCACGTGTGTGATCTGGTAGAGGTAATAATGGTTCAGATGGGTCATCTTCTGTTTCGACTTTTCCTTTTCTGCTTCTTGGAGACTCTCTGGGCTCCACTGTCAGCTGCCAGCTGCATGCGCAGTTCCTCCTTCTCTTCCTCCTTTTTCCGTAGTAGAGCCACCTTCTCCCGATGTTCCGTAGACTTTCGGTGCTCCTCCATGATTTCTGTATGGTGGGAGTCGAAGTTACAAGTTGGGCAGGACAGGACATAGTAATATTCGGTGTCGTCCTGATCTAGGCCAGCGAGAGGGTCTTCTATTTCCTCCATACCCAGCTGGGCGTTAGCCAGCTTTTGTTCCAAGTCCAGACATCTTTCCTGAAGAGACTTCTTCATGCGTACCTCTTCATCCAGCTTTTTCTGGGCTTTCAGCAAGTCGTTTACTAATGACCTCATTTGAGATTTTACTACTTCCACTTCTTTTGGAGATTGATTGATCGGACTATTCAATCCCTCTACCGGAGCAGCTGTTTCAGCGGTCTGTTGTTCTACGTTGACGTGAGTCAGCGTACTTTTGGCATCCAAGGGCTGCTCTGTTGCAGTCATCTCAGTCTGTGTTGCCACCTCAGCTCTTCCAATAACCTTTGAGAGCTCCGAACCCCTTTCGTTTGAATATTGAAGTTCGTGTTCAAGTTTTTCCCATTTCAGAGTCCTGTCCTTCAGCATATGCAGGAGTTGGCTGACCGTTAACTCCTCTGGCATCAGACGTTTTGTGTGCTCCTGCTCCATTTTCTCCATCAGCTGCTTCTGTTGTCTTTCCAGATTCTCCAACTCTATATCAAAGAACTCTTTCGTTGCATTCAACTCTTGCTCAAAACGGCGAAGCATTTGTTCTAATTGCTGTTGTAGTTTGAAATGGAGTTGAGTTCGAGCCCGGTGTCCCTCAGAAATGGGCACATCAGTAGACTTGCCAGACTCAGAATCCACAGTTAAACTATGTTGTTGTTGCTCAGTGGAATTCTGTGCTGAAACTTTGTCTTTTGCACCTGAGTTGGGCTTACCATCATCCGTTCCAGAGTCTGGGCCGACTATCTTCACCGAGTTCTCACTCGTTATTGTTTGTAGGAAATGCCAGTCCATATTCATTTTCCTAATCCACTCCCGTCCTAGTAGTGGAGGACCTCCTTCAGATATCACATATAAGTCCATTATTTGACTGTCTTCGCCCTTGTGGACCACTGCAACCTCTATTTTCCCGATGGGGTACACTCTTTGCCCCGTGTATGTTTTCAATATAATCCCCGTATCCTGTAGGGGAATATGTTGGAATAACTTTCCGTAATCTTTCTTATTTATGACCGTCAATGCCGATCCAGTGTCCAATTCCAGTTTTACTTGGACTCCTTCTATCTGAAGAGTGACCCAGATTGTCTGGAGGTCTGCACCCTTACCAGCGTTGAGTACTCTTAAGCTAGCCAGTTCATTACAGCTTGCGTCTGAATCGGACTCCTGTTCGGTCACCTTGTGTACCTTTGCGTATTTTCCTTGCGGTGACTTCTTGTTGCTGGTCTTCTTCCCTGACCTGCATACTCTAGCTATATGTCCAAGCCTACCACAAGTTCTACATTCTTGGTTTTTAAACCAACACTGGTTCTGATCATGCGTTGTCTTTCCACAACGATAACATTTAACAGAACTCACACCCAATTTGTGTGCACTGAGCTCCGGTGACCGTAGCTGCATTACTGCCGTGCCTCTCGCTGCGGCTTCGTGTGCTGCTGCCATAGTGACCGCCTTCTCAAGCGTCAGCTCATTCTCCTTGAGCAGTCGCTTTTGTGTATCCTGTTTAAATAAACCACACACAAATTTGTCTCGTAGTGCATCTGTCAGTCCCGTTCCAAACTGGCAATATTTCGCTAATTTACGCAATTCCAGCAAATATTCAGCATTGCTTTCATGCTGTAGCTGCCTTCTGTCATAAAATTTAAATCGTTCCGCTAGCATCAGCGGCGTGGGGTTTAGATGATCTTTCAGGACAGTAACAATCTCATCGAACGTCTTATCCGCCGGTTCATCTGGTGATAACAGGTGTTTCAATTGCCCGTATGTCTTCGCACCCATTAAATTTAATAATGTTAGAGCTTTATCTTGGTCACGAATTTTATTGGCCTTACAATAATTTTTTACTCTTTCAACATATATGGCCCAATCTTCGAGGTCACTATCAAAGGTACTAATATTCCCGTGTTTAGGCATTGTAGATTTGCAATTTCTCAGATTTTATTTTCTTTACTTGTTATCAAAGATGGCGGCTTCCCGCTCTTGCCGTCGTCCTCCGCCCACAAAATGGCGGTTTTCCCGCGCTTGGCGGTCTTCACCCGTCCCCCGACGCCGTCTCCCTTCAGCCCCCGAGTGCAGCCCTTATCTTCGCTGCGATCGATAACCCGCGCTGTGCACCGCGGCTCTCGCACCTTGAGCTTCTGCAGCCGCCGCGCCTTTCAGTCCGAGTGCGGCCCTTATCTTTGGTCCCGATCGCTGGCCCGCGCTGCGCCTCGCACTTGAAGCGGCTCCCGGCCTCTGGCTCACCCGCTCGCGCGGCTCTTGCTCGCTCCCTCCCGGGCTCTGGCTTACCCACGAGGTTATGGAGGCTTCAGGGTCCTAATGCCTGTCGCTTCCAGTCGCTGGAAGCTGTCAGGATTTCTGCTGCCCTTCAGTTTTCAGTGGGGTGTTGAGGATTGAAACCTCTCTTCAACGTCCTGTCTTTGGACGAAGCTGCCGTGGAATAACTGCCGCAGGGTTCGAACCGACTCGTCGCCAGTGTTAAGTATGTGTATTGTATTGAACAATTAACACAAAGACTTAAACGTATAACTCAAACAGGTCTTTACTGGTTGGAGGTAGGGACTGCACGTAGGTCTTTACTTCATGCCCACAGGCGGGAACTGAGGGGAGATCAGTACCCACAGTACTATTTATAACCCTATGGCCAGGAGTGGTACTGCGTATCACTACGCCCTACAAGTAGTGCAGTCCTGTCCATAGGTTCAAAGTAACACACATATTACATACACAACAGTTCTGATGTTCTTCCACATCAGCAGAAGTGACTGCTTGAGAACACAACCAGAACCACGTTGTGGAATGTCAGAGCGCAAAGTACAGACAGGACCTGCTGTTAGAGTCATCAATGTCTTTGGTGGAGCAGTATAGAGGTTAAAATGTCACACCTGATAATAGAGTTCCACCTGGAGCTCAGCATGGCAAAACATGGCTCATAAAATGATTAATAGCCGAGCCAAACAATCCTAGCCTCATGATCATTGAAATTTATTTTTCACACCCCATTTTGGAATGAGGATTTCTTTGCCCTTTGATTTCTATGTTGATGTACAATAAACACAAGTTAATTACTGATTAACTCATCCTATGAGTGTTGTACATCAGTGAAAAATAGTCATCTTCAATTGTAACTGAGCATAAAATAGTTTTGTTGCATTATATTTTCATGAAGAATACAGCTAAGAACTGAAGAATACAGCTAAGAACTGAAGAATACAGCTAAGAACTGAAGAATACAGCTAAGAACAGCTGTTAAAAGAAAGGTCAATGAGTGCTAGTAAAATCCAGCAGTGTTTTGAGACATCGGAGGGCGTGAGAAGGCATTATATAAAATGCAAGTTCTTTCTTTCTATTTCACTTAGACGACTTCTGGAAGAAACAGGAATGACAGGCAATATTTAGCTTGTCTGACCATTTTGCTAATCACCACCAAAAAGTTCACTATTTTGCACATACTAGCATCGAATTAAACATTGTGTTGGTTGTCTGTTACTACCACCTATTGGTACAGTTTTAAATACAATATATTACTCTTTATTAAACATAGGTTGCTGAAGAGGCTGATATTTAACGTGTTTCAGTTATTACCATCTCTCTTATGATCACTTTCCAATTATTCTTTCCAGTATATCCTCATTTTTCTTCAGTCTGATATTGTTCAATGTGACGTCCGGAGGCTATATAAATGCAAGTTCTTCGAGGATGAGCTCTGAAATCAACATTCAGTACGCGAGATGCTTTGCCAACCTACTCTCCAGCTGGATGATGGTTTAGTGACCAGATTAGGTGTGCTTTTCCTGCAAGTTTCAGTTTTTGCCACTTTGCATCACAGACCGACAAATGGGCTGGATTTTGCCAGCCGAGACGAGTTGGGGGCGGGACTGCTGCCTTCCGGGTTCTAGTCCCGCCCCCAGCGATGTCTGATGAACAAACGCTATTTTGCCCTGATTGGCCTTGTTAAGCCCGCCCTGAGGGCTTGCCGGCCAATTAAGGGAAAGCCGGTGTCAGATGACATCAGTGCATGATGCTTCATCTGCCGGTTTTCTTAAAGGGACAGGCCCCATAACTTTTTGACAGATGAATTGTCAGTGTTTGACAGCATTAAGGTGCTGTCAAACACTGACAATCACTGTCCAAAGGTGAGCCCTTGCACTCAGGCTCACCAATGACTCTCTCCTTAAGAGAAAACAGATGGCAGCTGCATGTGAGATTGCAGAAGCCATCTGTCAATTCTCTGGATCAGATGAGGCTTCACAGAAACATCAAATCTTGTCACCTGCAGATACATATAAACAGAATAAAAATATTTCTCACTACATTCTCTCACTTGTCATACTTACCTGCACACAATTGCACCCATCACACTACCTCTGCAGCTGTCATTTGCACACTTACACTGCAGCAGACCCACAGCTCGCCTCGCTGACCCTGGCGGGGTTTCCCGCCATCGGGAAGGCAGCATCAGCAGGCTGAAAATGGGGAAAAGCCTCTAAACTACCTGTTAACTACCTGTTAACAGACAGTTAATTGGCTCTAATCCCCTTCCCGCCGCTAGTAGATGGGTCCCTGCACGAGTCGGGGACCCGCCCCCTAGGAAGATGGTTCGGAGGCGGGTTGGGAGCGGGGTTGGGACCCGCTCTCAATTTTTCCCATTTTCCCAGCAGTCCCGCCTCCAACCCGCCTCCTCAGGGCTGGGAAAATGCAGCCCAATGGCTTTCCTGAGGAGGACCAGATATGCAAGAATCTTCACGCCAACATCCCGGTTTTGGGGCATTTCCACAAAGTCACAAAAAGACCTTTACATCACCAAATATTTTTCCGAGCAAAAGAAATGTAGAGTACAAATTATCATGGCAATATTAGTGGACAAGTGCTTAAAGCTTTCATACGACATTCCTCCATCACTATTTTAACAAAGGCATTTATTTTAAATGGGTATCTCCTCTAAAAAATAGTCAACCAGCTGAATGTTATGTGAATGCACTAAGTTTTCAGCCACTAAGATTGCCTCTTGCAATTCCTAGCTCGCCTATCTAATTGCTGCACTCGCTATAAATACTGGTCTGAGATTAGTATGTATAAGATAACGACAGCACAAGCCTGCAAGAAAAATCTTAAGCTTTAATTAGGCCTCCAGTCCCAATGATGGAAAACATCATATATTCATATACTGAGAGCAAAAACATCTGACAACATCCTTTTTATATAGTTGTTATACAGCTGCTCTTAGCTACACACTGTGCTATTCCATAACGAAGACAGGCTCACAGATTTGATACTTTAAATCACTGTGTTCTCACAACCTAATGTACCATTACATAGGCTGTGAAAAACACTGCATCATCCAAGATGTCATCTGTGAATACACAGTAATTAAGATATCTCCTTTGCTTTAGTGTGTTACGCACTTACTGAAGATAAAATTATTCCATTGTTCTGCAAGTTAATTTCTTTTTTAGGTTGCTACGTACATTGGATAATCTTGAATTCGGGTAACACACCTATTACGCAATGGTTAACCTTTAACTCTTAACAGGGAGCAGCTTAACTCTTAACAGGGAGCAGCTGAATATTTGCCTTCAGGGATGAATTTCAACAATGCTTTCAGAAGGATCCACCTTAACCGCTTGCAAAATACCTGCTGCTGCAACAAACTACATAAAATGGGTCACTACCCATTAATGAGGCGGCTTTAACGTAATAAATAGAATTGGGTTTCGAGCACAATAATTAACCCCTTGTTAGTTTCCAGTAATGGAGGACTGATTACAATCATTCATTGATATCAAAATGTGCCAGTGCAAACTAAAGTAGAATTTCACTTATTGGCCCAGTAATTCCTCTCCCAATGCGTGAGTACGGACGGGGTACTCACGCATGTGCCCGGAGGAATTGCCGGTTTTCAGCATGCACAGCGCATGCGGGGAAAACTGGCATTTCCTCTCCTCTGACCCAAGGGGTTAAGAGGCTGAACGCGTGCGACTACACAGGCAGCGCGTGCGACTTGGATTTCCTTTATTTTTAGAGAGTTGCGCATGTGTAAAGGCCTCCGGTTTTTACGCATTGAAAAACCACATGTAAGTACTTAGTTTTACAGGTAAGTGGTCTATTAATACAATTTATTAAAAAAATTTCCATAGGTTTATTATTTTTAAAGAATTTATAGTAAGGTAAGTTTAGTTTTAGCCCCGATTTTTTATATAATAATTTTTTTCAAATTTTAAAATTATTGTTTAAAATAGTTTTTTACAGTTATTTATGGTTCATTTAAGTAGTGCAATGTTTTTTAAAATTTTCTTTCAAGTTTAAGTACTGTTTTGGGGCCAGGAGTTTTCATGAGTTTGACAGCTCTCACTATCAAACTCATGAATGAACTTTTGCAAACGCCCATTGGTTGCCCTGTGCTCACGTGATCCCAGCCGGCTCATCGCACTAAGTATGCTGCTGGGTCATGCACGCACAGCGCGGCAGGACCTCAAGCGGGCCAGTGAGAGGAAATGCAATGCGGGCCAGGATTGAAATGTCAGCGCGCCGGGTAAGTGCACATCGGGGGCTTGCACGCGCGGCAAGCTCCCGATCCTAATTTCAGGGCCATTACTTCTATAATCAAAGTACATTTTGTCACTAAAGTGAAGTATCCATGGATTAAGACTCTGGGCCTATAACAAGGAAAGGAGGAAATAAGGAAATAAGGACCTGCGTTTATATAGCACCTTTCATGACCTCAGGATGTTCCAAAGCACTTTCCAACCAATGAATTATTTTGAAGTGTAGTCACTAGGACATGGGCAGCAGAGCTTTGGGTGGCCTCTCAGACTACACTCATACAACCTTTGAATTGCACCACAAGATCAGGATTTCTGTATGCGCTTGTGCCTGCGCTAAATCTGGAACTTGCAATCTGTCAAGTTACGACTTGATGGATCGTCCGCTCCACCTTGAAAAGCCCAATTGCTGATGCAGAGTTGGCCTAATTGCCCACCAACTGCCCAGCAATTATGTACGAAAATGTTACGGCTGATGCAAGCAGGCTCTGGGTCTGTCTGCATCAACATAAGGGGATTAGATAGAGACAATTAGGCATTCTATTAGCTCCGGATTGTGATGTTGTGGCGGTACCACCGGTTGTCCCTTACATTGAGATACATAATTCCCTTTAACTTACCTTACTGTATGTATCTGTTACTATACTCAGGCTTCTCTCCTGTACTCCGCGTGATGACGTCACACCGTCCATCACGTGACTCCTCAACGGCAGGAAGAACGTGATGACATCATGACGTCAGAGCTTGGAACCTTCTGGCATTAGAGCTCGGAACCTGCTAGCAGTTGAGCTCGGAACCTGCTGGCAGTTGAGCTCGGAAACTTCTAGTTAGTCCTCGTGGCGTCCCCGCTGGGGAAAGACCTACACCACGGTGCTCCTACAGTCAGCCATCTTACCTGGTACCTGACCTGCTGTATTTAACCCATTCCTGTAAATAAACAACTTACTTATAGTTCGTCGAACTCGATTATTTAGTGGTGATGCACACGAATCGCTACATTGGTGACCCAACGACGTGAGTACGGGAGCTCATCAATTCCAATACTACAATTGATGACCCTGTATCCGTGAACGATTTTCACGGTAGCAACACGTAGCCTGAACCTCATCTTCTCACAAGACGAACGACGCACAACCGACGAACAACCACGGAACAGCAACTGCCTAACACCGATTCCTCCAAAGGCGACCCTGTCTTTGCGAACGTATTCGCAAGGTAAGCGCAGCCTGGAGCAGATCCCGTTTGACACGGATAAATCTCAACCGGACCCCGTTTTTTAGTGAGCAATTTTCACAAAAGAAGCACGCCAGGGAAGCACCAACCGTTTTGCTGTCGCTACCGCAATCCAGGGAGCCACAGTCTCCCTCGTGCTTTATAAAGGTAGAAGCCCCATTCGATGAGAACATCGATGCGGTGCCGACCATGCACTTGCTTACGGTCCCCGTACTCATCTTTCCTATCGCCACACGGATCGTCCGCCTCTACGTCCAAAGCAACAGCAAGTATACATCTCTCTAAGCGTGGGGTACAGCATGTTCGGGCCCACAAAATCAGAGCGCGCCCTGCAGGGATACCATGAGGACTCACCCCTACGAAACACGAGGACACACTTCTCACGCACGAGGACTCATCCCTCGCGAACCACGAGGACCTATCCCTCGTGAAAAACGACAACTCCTTCTCCGCCGACGACGCACCAGCCCTTCAGCCTGCTGGTTGTGTTACCTACTACATGATTCGGCGTGAGCAAAAAGCGTGCCGCCCTCCCGGCTGTGTTCTCCTAAATTTACAACAGTTACAAGTGTTGCCGCCCTCCAGGCAGAGTTGACCCCTCCTGAAAGCAACAACAACCCGGACCGTTGCCGCCCTTTCTCCAGTTTTCCCTTTAACAAACGCAAACCCCTACTGATGCTGCACACATCGAGGACGGGTCCAACGGGCATCCTGCGGCCGCGATCAGCCACGTGAAAGTTGCTAGCCTCACCGATCACTGATCAACGCAGCAACTCTTCACCCTCTGTTGTGTTAACATCATAGCACTATGGCATGCACCGTTCCGCGTGTTCCAGCCTCCTGAAGGTTTCGCTCACCTGTTGGCGAGTTCACCGACCTCGCCAGTCAAGTCCTTCTGGATCGCCCGTCGGCGTTCCTGCAGATTTCGTCAGAACAAGGACTTGTTCCAACATCAACAGAGTCATCGCCCGCGTCCGCCCGACCTGCCCGTCACTCTGACAAGGCCTGCTGTTTCGCACGTCTCCACGGTCCTTCGCCTGACGGATACATTTTATCCGCCACGACGCGCGTAAGGATCCGCTCAGGAGCAGCATCTTCAGACCTCGCCTACCAAGTCGAGACAGCACGACCACCGTGACCACCAGCTCGTCAGACCATCTCATCCTTGGACTTTCGTTAAAGCAACTTCTGGGGGGGCCTATGTGGCGGTACCACCGGTTGTCCCTTACATTGAGATACATAATTCCCTTTAACTTACCTTACTGTATGTATCTGTTACTATACTCAGGCTTCTCTCCTGTACTCTGCGTGATGACGTTACGCCGTCCATCACCTGACTCCTCAACGGCAGGAAGAACGTGATGACGTCAGAGCTTGGAACCTTCTGGCATTAGAGCTCGGAACCTGCTAGCAGTTGAGCTCGGAACCTGCTGGCAATTGAGCTCGGAACCTGCCGGCAGTTGAGCTCGGAACCTGCTAGCAGTTGAGCTCGGAAACTTCTAGTTAGTCCTCGTGGCGTCCCCGCTGGGGAAAGACCTACACCACGATGCTCCTACAGTCAGCCATCTCACCTGCTACCTTATCTGTTGTATTTAACCCGTTCCTGTAAATAAACAACTTATTTATAGTTCGTCGAACTCGATCATTTAGTGGCGGTGCACACGAATCGCTACAATGTAATGAATTGTAAAACTGTCAGAAACACTTCCAATGATTAATGTACAGATTTTTCAGATCTTTGTTTGGGCTCTGTTGTATTTATGTTTGTATCATCTGCACATGTTAATACTGTCAGATATTTCTGCTTCTTGTAGATGTATTTTATATGAAATTTCACTGAGCTTGAATGATTTCTCAACACTCTTATTCCTAAATTAGATTTAAGAATGAATTCCCAAATAATTTTTTTAGGTGGGTCTATGTGTATGAGAGAGAGAGCAGGTCATTTTGTAACTACTTATTCTCCTGGTCCTTATAATTATTCTGAAAATACATCCCATTGCAGATACTTCTGTAAAAATATAATGTTGGGTGAAATGCAATGTAAGAATGCAAATGTAAGAATGTTACCAGTATTGGAGGTAGACACTTTCCTTTCGGTGTACTGATTGGAGCGTGGGCCCACGAGATCCCAGGTATGTTTCTGCACACACTGCGCCCCTGGGAGCTGTGGGCCATTACTCTGTCATCGAGTACGCAGCGTCAGAGAGCAAGTTCACGAAGGAGGATCCCCATCAGGTAAGTTTATATTATCATCGGATACGTACTCTGTAGGTACGCCGCCGACCGCAAAATCTGCTTCATTATTCAAGCTGCACCTTAACAATATGTGGCACTCGACACCATACAGGCTACAATTTTGTTGTTTGTACTGGTGAAGAACAAATATAACCAAACATCCCTCATCATCGCTGGGTCAAAATCCTGGAATTCCCTTCCTAACATTATGGTGCAAATTTCTTCACCAGACGACTGCAGCTCACCACCACCTTCTCAAGGCCAGTGACACCCATCTCCCAAGAATTATTTTTTTTAAATGAAATTAAAGGGTCATACTTCCCAAAACTACTTTTATTTTAAGGAGGTGGATTTTGTTCTCAAAGGAAAGGATGTCAATACAGGCAATCACTTAAAAAAAATTATTACCAGGGATCATAATCAAACACTGGTAGATTAGAATAGCATGGCCATATATGAAACACAGCTCCCTCTACTCTGTCCTACACTAAGAGCCTTTAGCCCAGTTATCTCTACCACATAAGTGTGCATTTTTTCATTTCCTACACCACTGTCCCTTGGGACCTCTCAGATGGTGCATTCACACTTCAAGTTCAGTGTCGGCCCAAACTGATTTTGGCTTTGCAACAATACTGAACTTGCAGACTGTAGAATCGGGTGTCAACAAATTGGAGAACTTCTCCAGAGAGTCTCACTCCTCTTCCGTGCATTGTCAGGTGGGGCCCTGACTCTGGATTCAAGCTGCATTTACAATATAACTGTAATGTCAGTGTAAAGCAAAACCACTTGGCACTGATGCTAAGGTGAAGTGCAAATGTACCCCAAGTATGATTAGCAATCTAGTTCTAGAATCTCTGGCATGCTGATCAGCACTGCAGTGCAATGGAGAGCAAAACTAGAGTAGGGGTAGATTCAGTGCTTTCAGTTCAGCTACCTGCTCATCAAATGTAGTCAGCTGCTGGACCTATTCTAGCCCAGACTTTGCAGCCCCATTAGTCATCCTACAAGGGGCAGGAAACGTTAGTGGGAGTGGTATACAGACCCCCAAACAGTAATGCGGAGGCTGGGGATGGCACTAAATGGGAAATTAGAGACACGTGCAATAAGGGCACAGCAGTTATCATGGGTGACTTTAATCTACATATAGATTGGGCTAACCAAATTAGTAACAATACTGTGGAAGAGGAATTCCTGGAGTGTATACGGGATGGTTTCCTTGACCAATATGTCGAGGAACCAACTAGAGATCAGGCCATCTTAGACTGGGTATTATGTAATGAGAAAGGATTAATTAGCAATCTTGTTGTGCGAGGTCCCTTGGGTCGGAGCGATCATAATATGATAGAATTCTTCATTAAGATGGAGAGTGAAGTAGTTGACTCAGAGACTAGGGTCCTGAATTTAAATAAAGGAAACTACGATGGTATGAGACGCGAGTTGGGTAGGATTGATTGGGGAATGTTACTCAAAGGGTTGACGGTGGGTAGGCAATGGCAAACATTCAAAGATCACATGGATGAACTACAGAATTTGTTCATCCCTGTTTGGCATAAAAATAAAACAAAAAAGGTGACTCAACCGTGGCAAACAAGGGAAATTAGGGATAGCATAAGATCCAAGGAGAAGATATATAAATTGGCCAGAAAAAGCTGTAAACCTGAGGACTGGGAGCAGTTTAGAATTCAGCAAAGGAGGACAAAGGGATTAATTAAGAGGGGGAAACTAGAGTATGAGAGTAAGCTTGCAGGGAACATAAAAACTGACTGTAAAAGCTTTTATAGATATGTGAAGAGAAAAAGATTGGTGAAGTCAAGCGTAGGTCCCTTGCAGTCAGAATCAGGGGAATGGCAAAGAAATGGCAGACCAATTAAATACATACTTTGGTTCTGTCTTCACAAAGGAGGACACAAATAACCTCTCAGATATGTCGGGGAACATAGGGTCTAATGAGAGGGAGGAACTGAAAGAAATCAGTATTTGTAGGGAAATGGTGTTAGGGAAATTGACGGGATTGAAGGCTGATAAATCCCCAGGGCCTGATAATCTACATCCTAGGGCACTTAAGGAAGTGGCCATAGAGATAGTAGATGCATTGCTGGTCATCTTCCAAAATTCGATAGACTCTGGAACAGTTCCCATGGATTGGAGGGTAGCTAATGTTACCCCACTATTCAAAAAAGGTGGTAGAGAGAAAATGGGGAATTATACACCGGTAAGCCTGACATCGGTAGTGGGGAAAATGCTAGAGTCCATTATAAAAGATGTAATAGCAGAGCACTTGGAAAACAGTGACAGCATCGGACAAAGTCAACATGGATTTACAAAAGGTAAATCTTGCTTGAGTAATCTACTGGAAATTTTGAGGATGTAACTGGTAGAATAGATAAGGGAGAACCAGTGGATGTTGTGTATTTGGACTTTCGGAAGGCTTTTGATAAGGTCCCGCACAAGAGATTAGCGTGTAAAGTTAAGGCAAGGTACTGACTTGGATAAAGAACTGGTTGGCAGACAGGAAGCAAAGAGTTGGAATAAATGGCTCTTTTTCCGAGTGGCAGGCAGTGACTAGTGGGGTACCGCAGGGATCGGTCCTAGGACCCCAGCAATTCACAATATATATAAATGGTCTAGACGAGGGAACTCGATGTAATATCTCCAAGTTTGCAGACGACACAAAGCTGGGTGGGCGTGTGTGCTGTGAGGAGGATGCCGAGAAACTCCAGTATGATTTGGACAGGTTGGGTGATTGGGCAGAAGCATGGCAGATGCAGTATAATGTGGATAAATGCGAGGTTATCCACATTGGTGGCAAAAACAGGAAGGCAGATTATTATCTGAAAGGCAATAGATTGGGAGAAGGGGAAGTGTAACGAGACCTGGGTGTCCTTGTGCACCAATCGCTGAAGGTAAGCATGCAGGTGCAGCAGGCGGTTAAGAAGGCAAATGGTATGTTGGCCTTCGTAGCGAGAGGGTTCGAGTACAAGAACAAGGATGTCTTGCTGCAGTTGTACAGGGCCTTGGTGAGACCACACCTTGAGTATTGTGTGCAGTTTTGGTCGCCTTATCTTAGGAAGGATGTTCCTGCCATGGAGGGAGTGCAGCGAAGATTCACCAGACTGATACCTGGGATGGCAGGAATGACGTATGAGGAGACATTGGGTCGATTAGGCTTATACTCGCTGGAGTTTAGAAGAATGAGAGGGGATCTCATTGAAACCTATAAAATTCTAACAGGACTGGACAGACTGGATGTAGGAAGGATGTTCCCGATGGCCGGGGAGTCCAGAACCAGGGGTCACAGTCTAAGGATAAGGGGTAAGCCATTTAGGACAGAGATGAGGAGGAATTTCTTCACCCAGAGAGTGGTGAACCTGTGGAATTCTCTACCACAGAAGGCAGTGGAGGCCAATTCTTTAAATATATTCAAGAAGGAGTTGGATATATTTCTTAAGGCTAAAAGGATCAAGGGATATGGGGAGAAGGCAGGGACTGGGTACTGAATTTGGGTGATCAGCCATGATCTCATTGAATGGCGGAGCAGGCTCGAGGGACCGAATGGCCTACTGCTGCTCCTAACTTCTATGTTTCTATGTTTCTCCATGCAAAGTGAATGATGGCTGTTTTAGTGTTTTTCCTACATCTGACAACTGGACAGATATTGTGTTATACTTTACGTTGTTTCCACATGATGTAGGTCACTGGGCTTTCAACATAGAGATGCCACAGTTTGGCTATTATTTTAACAAGCTAGAGTAAAGGTGAATTTAAACACCTGGCAGCATAGAAAATAATAAACTCCTTGCATTCATACATCACCTTACCTCATCAAGCCAACTCATGGTGCTTCAAACAGGACTGTTGTTATATAAACTGAGAAAGGCACAATTGAGTAACAGCCCTGCCAACAACTTAATCCAGAAAGTAGGAGTCACTCTTTTGTCTAAATCTACCACTGGCATCATGTTTTATTCACACCACTCCAGAATTTGCCAGAGAGAAAGAGCTAGAGAGAGAAAGAACACAAGGCAATAGTGTGTGAGAAAGTTAAGTGTTGCTTGTGACTTATATCATTGGTCATCAAACTGTGTTTTGAGTTGTTTGAATGAAGTTGAAAGCATTCCCCCTTCCTTCCCCTCCCTATGATCCAGTGGGGCTTTACACCATACATCAGTTTCTTTAAAGTGATCGAGATGGATGGGAAGTACCTCATTTGCTAATTAAATGGATATTGAAAAGCAATTGCTTTGCTTTACCGTCTCATGTGAACAAATGGCATTATTGATTTTCTTGGTTTTTGTGTGTGCTACTCAAAAGGTAACTGCTTTCAACAAACTCCAATTAGTAGTTAGTATCCAATTATGAAACTAGGAAAAACATTTAATTTAAAACAAAGCTGTCTCGGGGTATGAATTGAGTTAACAGTTTTCTCCTCATAGAGGGTGGGAAAGTGAGAGGGATCCTGTTTCAGAAGGGTGGGTCAAGGAACTGTAGTCTGGCAATTATTTATTAATCTTACCCACAGATATTTTTAAAGTCATGTGAGCTTCTGAATGTTGAAAAGGATATAAGTTAGAGAGGAATAAATGAGTGTGAGTGGAAAAGGTCATAAACAGGGCAGCTGAGGAGTAAATGAGACTTTAGGTTTTGGCTTGGCTCAATTGGTAGCATCATCTCCTTGACCTTAGAAGGTTGAGGGTTTGAGCCCTATATCAGGGTTTGAGTTTATAACCTAGGCGGATGCTTCAGTGCAATACTGAGGGACTGCTATACTGTCAGAGGTGAGATGATAAACCAAGGGCCCATCTGTAAAGTCTGTAGGTTGTGCAGTAAATAACTTCAGAGACTTTAGAAGTACAAACAAAACAGGTCTTTACTATTCAGAGGTCTGGGCGATTTCTGCCCTAGTTAACGTATTCCAACCCTTATATACTGGTGTGGTCACTATCGGTATTACAGTATACATGAGCCAATAAATAGTGCCACCCTAAAGTAGTGCTCTTAAAGGCGAACGGTTACATTCTATAGTTCCCTTAAAGGTAAACGGTTACATACACAACACTCCTCCCTTTCTAGCTTATTACTTACAGAATCCCGTTAAACATACAATCTTCAACTTATATAGACAGTTTGCAGATATACTCTCGATGGAGTCAACGTCATATAACAATTTACAGATATACTCTCGATGGAGTCAACATCATATAACTTCATGTTTAACATAACATAATAACATATATAACTTCATGTCAAAACAGATCACAGATTCAGTCTCCGTAGGAACAGTTGCAACATGCTCTTAGTGGAAACAGTTTACAGGTTCAGTCTCTGTGGAGGTTTCCGGATTCTGTCCGGATAACGCCTCAGTGGTGTCGTCATTCCCAGCGGTACAGTAGGTGTCTCTGGTAAAGTCGATTCAGCTGGAACAACAGTGTCAGGTTTATCTGATTCTAGTATTACTAGATCAGAAGTAGGTGTTCTGGGTACTTCAGTTTCAACATTACTCGGGTAAGGTGGTGAAGTCGGCTGCTCATTTGTGGCGGACCCTATGATCTGGTCAACATGGCGCCTTATTACCTTGTCCCCAATGTCCACCGTGTACATCAACGGTCCTAGCCTTTTTTTAATAGTTCCAGGCTGCCATTTCTCCGTACGGTAGTCCTGGGCCAAAACTTGTTGCCCCATCTGGAAAGATCTGGCGGCCCTTTCATTCATGCCCTGGAATTGCCGGTTCTCTACGTCCCTTCTTACGTTTGGTTTGAGCAAATCCAGCCGGCATCTTAGGCGTCTATTGCAAAACATCATTGCGGGAGTTTGATTCGTGACCGCATGTGTTGCATTTCGATAGGCCAACAAAAAGCTATCCACCTTATGCTGTAAACTTATGTCTTCATTACTCATGGCCTTTATGGCCTTCTTGAAGGTCTGGACAAATCTTTCAGCCAGTCCATTGGAGGCGGGATGGTATGGGGCTGATGTGTAATGTTTAACCCCATTGCTTTTTAGAAATTTCTTAAATTCCTCAGACACTAATTGCGGCCCATTATCGGAACAGACCTGTTCTGGCAGACCATTCCGCGCAAACATTGTCCTTAGCACCGTAATGGTTTTTTCCGTCGTGGTGGTGGTCATCTTAATTACTTCCGGCCACTTGGAGTGGGCATCTACCGCTATTAAGAACATCGAGTCCATGAAAGGGCCCGCAAAGTCGATGTGTACTCTTTGCCAGGGAGATGAGGGCCACTCCCATGGGTGCAGAGGAGCCTGTGGTGGCGCGTTCTGAACCCTCTGACATCCTAGGCAATTCTTCGTTATCTCCTCTATGTCCCCATCGATGCCTGGCCACCACACAAACGCCCTAGCTAGGTTCTTCATCTTTACGCCCCCCAGGTGTCCTTCGTGCAGCTCCTTGAGTATTTTCTTTTGGAGTTTGGGTGGAATCACCACTCTAGACCCACACATCAGGGTTCCTCGACACACAGACAGTTGTTCTTTCCTCTGTGCGAATGCTTGCAGTGTTGGTTCGCACTGCGCTGGCCATCCCTCCACCGTTACATCATAGACTCGTGAAAGAGTCGGGTCATTCCTTGTCTCATTTTCGATCATTGAGTTCGTGATCGGCAAACACTCCACTATTGATGAGTGGAACAACTCTACTGGGTCTACTGTCCTCGCTTCTTCTACCATTGGCAATGGCAAGCGTGATAGCCCATCAGCGTTTCCATGTTGCTTGGACCGTTTGTATTCAATATCATACTGGTGTGCCCCAAGTAAGACTGACCATCTTTGTAGCCTTTGTGCTGTCATGTTGGACACGGCCTTGTTCGGGTTAAATATGGACACCAACGGCTGGTGGTCTGTCAGCAATGTGAACCTCTTACATTGCAAGTAATGGTTGAATTTCTTCACGCCCCACACAAGACTGAGGGCCTCCCTGTCTATCTGGGCGTAATTTCGCTCCGCGGGTGTCAAAGATCGGGACGCAAAAGCCACTGGCCTTTCCGAGCCATTTGGTAGCCTGTGCGAAAGTACTGCTCCAATTCCGTACGGTGAAGCATCACACGCCAGCCGAAGGGGTAATGCTGGGTTGAAATGAGCCAACACTTCTTCAGAGGTAATCAACTCCTTGCTTCTGCGAAAAGCCTTTTTGCACTCCTCACTCCACTTCCATGGTGTCTCCTTTCGCAACAGCTCATTCAGTGGATGCAGCACCGTGGACAAATTTGGTAGGAACTTGTGGTAGTAATTGATTAACCCCAAGAATGATCTTAACTGTGACACGTTCCCTGGAGCGGGAGCCTTCACGACTGCTTCTATCTTCTCCGGTGATTTATGTAGTCCCTCGCGGTCAATGATATGACCGCAGTATGAGATTCGTTTTTGGAAAAACTCACACTTATTGCGGTTAACCCTAAGGCCATACTCCTTTAACCTGGTGAGTACCAGTTTCAAATTCGTGAGGTGTTCCTCTTCATCCATTCCCGTGATTAGGATATCATCCAAATAGCACTGCGTGCTTGGAATTCCTTGTAACACCTGTTCCATGGCCCTCTGCCAAATTGCTGGTGCCGAAGCCACTCCAAAGACCAGTCTGTTATAACGGTACAACCCTCTGTGGGTATTGATAGTTAGGTATTGGCGTGACTCTTCCTCAACCTCCATCTGTAAATATGCCTGAGCTAGGTCTATCTTCGTGAAGTGTTTTCCTCCAGCTAACGAAGCGAAAATATCTTCAATCCTTGGCAGCGGGTATTGTACCGACTGAAGCACCGGGTTCACTGTGATCTTGAAATCCCCGCAGATACGGACCTTCCCCGGTCCCCCTGGCTTACTACTTGGTGAGGATTTCATGACGGGTACAATGGCCGTGGCCCACTCACTGTGGTCTACTTTTGACAGAACCCCTGATCGTTCAAGTTCTTCTAGTTCTGCCTCCACTGCTGGTCGTATTGCATACGGTACCGACCTGGCCTTACAAAACTTTGGGCTTGCATGTTCTGCAATCTTGACCTTTCCTTTAATACCTCGTAGCTTTCCCAGTCCTTGCTGGAATACCTCTTTAGCTTCATCTAATATTCTGGCCAACCGTTCAGGTTTGACGTCCTCTTTTTCGGGCTCCACCGTCATGGTGTTTAGTGCATGCCAATCCATCTTTATTTTCCGGATCCACTCCCGTCCCAGAAGTGGTGGGCCTCCCTCAGCCAACACATACAGCTCCAACCGGTGGTGAACTTTATCTTTGTATTTCACCTTGACCTCTATCTTCCCGATGGGGAATACTTTTTGCCCCGTGTATGTCTTCAGTATCAGATCCGCATCCCGTAGTGGAATATGCTTGAAAAACTTTTGATAGTCATGCTTATTCATGACCGTCAACGCCGATCCGGTGTCCACTTCCATTTTTACTGGGACCTTTTCAATCGGTAGCGTTATCCAAATAGTTTGACGGTCGGCTTCATTGCTCACGTTGTGAATTCTTAGACCGTCCAGTCCTCTGCCTTTGGCGTGTGTGTCCGACTTCTGTTCCTTCAGACTCTTCCTATTTGCATCATGTACCTTTCTGTCCCATTTTTGTGAGGACTCGTTATTGTTGCACGTCGTTCCTGACCGGCACACTTTAGCTATGTGCCCGATCTTGCCACATTTCCAGCATTCCTGGTTTTTACCCCAGCATTGCTTTTGGTCGTGTGTTGACTTCCCACAACGATAGCATTTGGTGATATTACCTCGTTTAGGCATCTTCTTCTCTTCTCGAAAACAACACAAGTATTTCTTTACTTATTATTAATTTTTGAAAATTCTTAATAATTTCCAAGATGGCGGTTTCCCGCTTCCGTCTTCTTCTTCTTCAGCGGTTTCCCCGCGAAAATGGCGGCTTTCCCGCGCTTCTCGCTCTCCCCGCCCACTTCAATGGTGGTTTTCCCGCACTTGGCGGTCTTCACCCGGTCCCCCGACGCCGTCTGTCAGCCCGAGTGCGGCCCTTATCTATAATGCGATCGCTGGATCGCGAAGCAGCTGCCGGCCCTTATCTGTAGATGCGATCGCTCTCGCGGCTCTCGGCCCTTATCTGGAGATGTGATCGCTGGCTTGCAACGCCTCCCGCTCGGCTCTGGCTCCCCCGCTCGCGCGGCTCTCGGCTCTGACACTCCCGCGCCTACTCGCAGGCTCAGCGCTTCGTGGCAGCGGTTGCTGCACGGCTTCTCACACTGCCCGCGGTCCGGCTGTCACCCGACGCCGTTGGACCCGAATGCTTTGCCCTTCTCCTCCAAATACTTCTACCCCGTTTTTTTTATTTATTTGCTTTAATTTTTTTTCCTACTCACAGTCTCTTCGGCCGCCTTGTTTTAGGCTGATTGGCTCGCTCAAGATGTGGTAGCAGGGTAATCTGTGCCTGTTGCTGCCGCAGCTTTGCTGTTAATCTTCCAGCTTCCAGTAAGTACTATACTTTTAGTAGACGGAGCCTCTTGTTTTCTTTTTGAAGCTCTCTGCTACTGGTTAGTCTTGCCGCAGGGTACGATCGGACTCGTCGCCACTGTAAAGTCTGTAGGTTGTGCAGTAAATAACTTCAGAGACTTTAGAAGTACAAACAAAACAGGTCTTTACTATTCAGAGGTCTGGGCGATTTCTGCCCTAGTTAACGTATTCCAACCCTTATATACTGGTGTGGTCACTATCGGTATTACAGTATACATGAGCCAATAAATAGTGCCACCCTAAAGTAGTGCTCTTAAAGGCGAACGGTTACATTCTATAGTTCCCTTAAAGGTAAACGGTTACATACACAACACCATCTGCTCATTCCGATGGTTCAGGTGGGCATTAGCGATCTGTTGATAATGTACAAAGAAGATCAAGGAGTTGGTCCCAGTGTCTTGGCTGAACCAACCAGCAAAAAACAAAATAACTGATCCCTCATCTCCTGTTGTGTGAAGGATATTGCTGGCATGGAATGGCGGCCCATTTGCCTAAATAACAGTAGTCACTGCAGTTCAAAGATGATTCAAACCTCAATAGCGAATATTTTGAGTGTGCGACATGTTTGTTTCTGTCAGCAAGTGGAAGAAGCACAGAAGGGTAGGGAATAGAAAAGGTAATGTTGTGAAGGCATGCCAATAAATAATTACATTTTCCTTTCAGCTTTGTTTGTGGTTTCAGTGCTGTTTTGGGGTCGTGGTGGGTTGACGGCTGTAAGTGCAGGGAACAGTGGCAGCCTGGCAGGTCACCATGAGAAATGGGAATGTCCCATATATGGGATATCAAAGTTTGAATGAAAGGAGGAAGTATTGCCTACTGGAAGCAGTTCCAAATGACAATTTGGGAAACCTATCCATGCTTCAACACCATGACCCCCCACCTCACCTCCCACCTTGGTGTGCCTTTCCCAGGTACCACACCTCGACATGGTGGGTAGGCTTACAAGCACCTGAGAGCTATACTAGCGGGAGTGTAACTCCGGGTAGAGCCATCTAAGCCAGACAGGTCAAATGGTAGGAGCCAGACTAAAGGCAGTCCATCGCTCCTCCTGTAGGGGTTGAGGGTCAGACTACTGACCTGTCCATGCAAAAATGGCTGTAATTACAGAAACAACCCAAGAGACAAGACGAGACTTGCAAATATAAAATGAACTGTGGAGAAGCATGATCTGCTGGACGCAAGGCAAATGATACATCGTTGGAGGCAAATAACTTGCTGCGAACAGACACGAATGGAAGGAATGGGTTGCCTCTTGTGCGATTAAGCACAGGAGGCTCTAACTAACTAACTTGGTGTGGTTGTGCTGACCCATGGTTCTCCCCATCCACAGTTTGGGAGGTGACTGAGCCAGGATCCATCCACCCCACCTTCCTTCTGCTGTTCAGATTGCTGCAGCTGTTTTTCACTTTAACAACAGTTACAGCAGAGCAAAAGTAATCGTTGTGCAAGAGGACATCACCGAAGATTCCTAAAAATAAAAGCACCGTGAAAAATGTAGGCTCTTACTGATGCTCCCAGCAACAAAAAGAACAAATTGCACAGAAATCCAGCTTTATAAAAAGAAAGACTTAAATAAAGACTTGCATTTATGTAGCACCTTTCATGATCGTTGGATGTCCCAAAGCGCTTTACAGCCAATGAGGTACTTTTTGAAGTGTAGTCACTGTTGTAATGTAGGAAACGTGGCAGCCAGTTTGCACACAGCAAGCTCCCACAAACAGCAATGTGATAATGATCAGATAATCTGTTTTAGTGATGTTGATTGAGGGATAAATTTTGGCCAGGATACCGGGGATAACTCCCCCGCTCTTCTTCGAAATAGTGCCATGGGATCTTTTACATCCACCTGAAAGAGCAAAAGTGATCGTTGTGCAAGAGGACATCACCGAAGATTCCTAAAAATAAAGGCACCGTGAAAAATGCAGGCTCTTACTGATGCTCCCAGCAACAAAAAGAACAAATTGCACAGAAATCCAGCTTTATAAAAAGAAAGACTTAAATAAAGACTTGCATTTATATAGCACCTTTCATGGCCTCAGTTTAGCATCTCATCCAAAAGACAGCACCTATGACAGTGCAGTGCACTCCCTCAGTACTGTGCTGGAGTGTCAGCCTAGATTTTTGTGCTCAAGTCTCTGAGCAGGACTTGAACCCACAACCTTCTGACCCCCGGAGGCGAGGGTGCTACCCACTGAGCCACGGCTGACACACACTTATGTAGACCTACTGAGTAGGCCGCACCTGGTATTGGACCTCTGCGCATGGCTTTAACGGGCGAGTCTAACTCAGTCAACAGAGCCTCGCCTGATCTCGGAAACTCTGCCGTGGGACCTCTCTAGCATTATTTAAATATGTAAAAGGTGGAGGCCAGCACGTGTTGGTAGCAGGGGTGCCTCTTTGAAGTGGCCCAAATCGCACCTCACAAAAATAGGCCGCATTCCAAACCAGATGGCGATTTTACGCCCATCCACCGCAAATCACGATGTCCCCACCCCCGGGGAGCAGCGTAGGGGTCCTGAGAAATGTAGCCTTCAGCATACAGAATGGTTGGAGGCATTTCAACATAAAGTGCCACGTAAACGTAGGTATCATAAAGGAGCAAGGCAGCAGAGAGAGAAAGAGAGAGAGAGAGTGCGTGGCAGGCCTGGATGGAGAGTAAATGAATAAATGAAGCAGCACAGAGTGCGAAAGGGGTTCGATCGAGAGAGAATGAAAATTATCTGGCACTGTCAATACGATGAGTAGATTTAAAAAAATGAAAAATAAATCAAATCAATGGACAGTAATTGAGCGATTTCGCAGCAAGAGAACTCGAACATTGCTTCCAAAGTCCTGTTATCAAATTCAGCACTGCGAGGAAAAAAAATTCAAAGCACTATTGGTTCTTGCTCCTGTCCCATAGAGGTGTAGAAATCCTGCAGAAGTGATAATGAGAAGATTTTAAATACCATGGCTTTTGTGTATCATTAAGTAGCGTTATTTACATGGCAATAGATTCTAGAGAGCTGGTTTCCTACTTCAGTGCTCCTGGCCTCCGCACCCATTTAAACACCGTTTACTCTTGATAATTTAACATCCTTTTTCACACTGAAAAAGAACAAAATAGAATTATCCAGTAATTTGAATTTAAGCAACAGAAATTTAGTACAACAAATATTCAAATTATCAGCCTGGATATCACTTTAGAAAGGATGCTGTCTTGCTGCAGTTGTACAGGGCCTTGGTGAGGCCACACCTTGAGTATTGTGTGCAGTTTTGGTCGCCTTATCTGAGGAAAGATGTTCTTGCCATGGAAGGAGTGCAGCGAAGATTCACCAGGCTGATACCTGGGATGGCAGGAATGACATATGAGGAGAGATTGGGTTGATTGGGCTTATACTTGCTGGAGTTTAGAAGAATGAGAGGGGATCTCATTGAAACTTATAAAATTCTAACAGGAGTAGACAGACTAGATGCAGGAAGGATGTTCCCGATGGCCGGGGAGTCCAGAACCAGGGGTCACAGTCTAAGGATAAGGGGTAAGCCATTTAGGACAGAGATGAGGAGGAATTTCTTCACCCAGAGAGTGGTGAACCTGTGGAATTCTCTACCACAGAAGGCAGTGGGGGCCAATTCATTAAATATATTCAAGAAGGAGTTAGACATATTTCTTAAGGCTAAAGGGATCAAGGGATATGGGAAGAAGGCAGGGACAGGGTACTGAATTTGGATGATCAGCCATGATCTCATTGAATGGCGGAGCAGACTCGAGGGGCCAAATGGCCTACTCCTGCTCCTATCTGCTATGTTTCTATGTTTCTATGCCAAGGTCTTGGAGAGGGTGCAGAAGAGATTTACTAGAATGGTACCAGGGATGAGGGACTTCAGGTATGTGGCAAGACTGGAGAAGCTGGGGTTGTTCTTCTTAGAGCAGAGAAGGTTAAGGGAAGATTTGATGGAGGTGTTCAAAATCATGAACCATTTTGATAGAGTAAATAAGCAGAAACTGTTTCCAGTGGCAGAAGGACACAGAGGACACAGATTTAAGGTAATTGGCAATAGAACCAGAGGTGACACAAGGAAACATTTTTTTAAACACAGTGAGTTGTTGTGATCTGGAATGCGCTGCCTGAAAGGGTCGTGGAAGCAGATTCAATTGTAACCTTCAAAAGGGAATTGGGTAAATACTTGAAAAGAAAAAATGTACAGGGCTATAGGGAAAGAGCAGGGGCTGTGGGCTGTGGAACTCCACTATTCCATGTTTCAGTAGCTGAACCAATGGGGAAATACTGAAAATGTGAAACTGAATAACAAAAAGTAACAAGGGGAGAAAGAAATCAAAGAGCTATATCAGATTCCAAAGACCCATGTCCGCTGGGAAGGGATATTGGGAAATTGTGTACTCGCAGCTCGTGATTTTCTGATTGCAGTTCACTCCTCTTAAAGCCTCGTAATTCAAATCATAGAATGGTACAGCACAGAAGGAGGCCATTCGGCCCATTGTGCCTGTGCCGACTCTTTGAAAGAGCTGTCTAGTTAGTCCCACTCCCCTGCTCTTTCCCCATAATCCTGCAAATTATTATTTTAAGCATTTATCCAAATCCCTTTTGAAAGTTACTATTGAATCTGCTTCCACCACCCTTTCAGGCAGTGTATTCGAGATCATAACAACTCTCTCTGCAAAAAAGAATTCTCATCTCCACTGTGGTTCTTTTATCAATTAACTTAAATCTGTGTCCTCTGGTTACTGACCCTCCTGCCAGTGGAAACAGTTTCTCCCTATCTACTCTATCAAAACCCATCATAATTTTGAACACCTCTATTAAATCGCCCCATAACCTTCTCTGCTCTAAAGGAGAACAATCCCAGCTTCTGTAGTAATTCCACATAACTGAATTCCCTCATCCCTGGTTGCATTCTTGTAATCCTCTGCACCCTCTTCAAGGCCTTGACATCCTTCCTAAAGTGTGGTGCCCGGAATTGGACACACTAGTCCAGCTGAGGCCTAACCAGTATTTTATGAAGGTTTAGCATAACTTCCTTGCTTTTGTACTCTATGGGCTCAAATTTCATCGGGCCGTTGAGGCAGGATTGGAGGCGTGTGGGGGGTTAAAATTGCAAAAACTGGTGGGCGGGCCCAACGGGCCCAACCCTGCCTCCATCTCGCCTCCAAGCAATTTTCATTAAATCGTGTCTACTGGTCCCGTCTCCGTCCCGACTCCAAGAGGCCCTTAACAAGCACTAAATTGCCTCTGTAATGCCATTTTGATAGGCCTTTGTGAATTTAACCTTTTTCCCACATGAAGCACGCCTGTTCTGAAACACGACGGTGAAACCTGACGGTAGCACAATTGGATTGCTGACTATCAGCTGCAGCTCAACCATTAAATAGGAGATTTGATCAGCCATCATTTGCAGTTGGCAGGACTTTGTTGTCTCAGGTCTGGGGGAATGTTTAGAAGGCATAACCACAGCTGTGGAAGTTTGGAGCCTGACACCCATCTCCAGTGTGACCTCCTGGGAAACCCCGCTCACCAACTTGACTGAGCGTTTCCTCAACTGAGGCATATACCAGAAGCATGGGAGGCATTTATTTTCTTCCCTTCTGGACATCAGATGAGGATGAAGACCAGCTGCAGCACCAGCAGAACCATGAACAACAGCAGCACCAACAGCAGCAGCACCAACAGGAGCGCCAAGCTGCTGCTCACCCACCTGAAGCTGCACAGGCCAGAAGGGGCCAGCGCATGGAAGCCTGTCAGCGCAGGAGATACCCCCCAAACAGGGTCTACAGACACAGGGTCAGCTACCTCAACATGTCTGAGCAGCAGTGCCAAAGGCGGCTCCGACTTTCGCGAGATGTAGTTGGTGACATCTGCACAATGCTGCAACAAGACCTGGAGCCCAGAGGACCAGGTGGACAACCCTTACCAGTGGCTGTCAAAGTCACCACCGCACTCAACTTTTTTGCCTCAGGCTCATTCCAGGTATCAGCAGCAGACATCAGCGGCATCTCCCAGGCGGCTGCACACACTTGCATCACGCAGGTAACCGATGCCCTCTTTGCCCTCGCGCACAATCACATCCATTTCACCAAGGATTGAGCAAGTGTCACAGCACGTGCGGTTGGATTAGCTAATCTGGCAGGCTTTCCAAGGGTGCAGGGCTTTGTTGATTGCATACATGTGGCCTTTAAGGCACCCCATCGCAATCCAGGTATTTTTGTCATCCGCAAGAGCTTCCACTCCCTTAACGTTCAGCTGGTGTGTGACCACAAGAAGGAAATTTTGCATGTTTGTGCCAAGTACCCTGGCAGTTGCCATGACTCCTTCATACTGCACCAGTCTAGTGTGCCTCCGCTATTCAGTCTGCCAGACCAACTTAACAGATGGCTATTTGGAGACAAGGGCTATCCCCTGAAGACGTGACTAATGACGCCGTTGAGGAGCCCACACAACGAAGCTGAGGAGAGCTACAACTCCAGCCCCATGTCCACCAGAGCTATAATCGAGCAAACCATTGGTTTGCTGAAGATGCGCTTCAGATGCCTGACTAGATCAGGTGGAGCCCTGCAGTACTCAGCAGCCAGGGTCTCCAGAATCATCGTGGTTTACTGTGCACTTCACAACATGTCACAGCGTCGTGGCTTGCAGATTCCTGAGGACCAAATGGCTCGTCACGTATCATCCTCAGATGAGGAGGAGGAGGAAGAGGAGGAGGAGAAGAGCGAAAACGAACATCTTGCAGAGGCCCATCAACCAGCGGCAGCAGTACATGAGAACATTGCTGCCCGGGATGCAAGGAACACACTCATCTTGGCCAGATTTGCTTAGCCTAGCCAATCAAGCACGTTTTCCTCACAGCTTCATACCTAAGCATCAACAATGGCCAAGAACCAGCGGACTCCTAGCAATTTGACCACCATACTGACAATTGCAAGTAATCCTAAGCCCTCAATGTGGAAGTCCAATTCGTGAAATGACACACGCCACAACTACAGCAGTAGCCATCAGATTTTTTATTTACAGTAATCATCTGATGGCTTTTTAACATTAAATGTCAAATTTCACCCAAGTGACTACCCTTGTGACTATTTGTGCAGTATCTTCCTCTTACGTGTGCTCCTATGTGGTGCTTCCCCTGTGGCTTCAGCAGATGTGGAGGCCCCTTGATCACTTTCTTGCTGCTCCTGTCTTGACACCTTTGGCGGGCGTCCTCTGGGGTTGCGAACCTGTGAGGGCTTGCCAACAGTCTGCTGCTCCTGCGGCTGTGCAGGGGTTGAGACGCCGATCTCAGTTGGGTGTGGACTCTGGTGGGGCTCTGACCAACGTCTCTGCAGTGGCATGGAAGTGTGAGCGCTTGGAGAGGAGCTCCCACTTCCTTGATGTCTGCCACCAACTTCCCTCTCATGCGTCAGGTCCCCCTCAGCGCTTGCAAATGGCTTGAGAGCACCTTGCTGCACATCAGGGGGGTGCCATGGGGACCCGTATCTGTACTGGTAGTCCTACTCAGAAGGACTTCCATGAAGGTCTTGTTTCTCTGTTCAATTGATGACCATTGCTCCTCCAGAGATGTCATTCTATTCAGAACTCTCACCATTTTTTCTGCACTCTGGTGACTTAGCACCTCCATGGAGGTTGCCATCCTTTCCATGGTGATGCGTTCATGCGCCAATGACTCCACAAAGGCTCTGCTCATGTTCACAATAGACTCCTCCATTCGTTCCACACTCACAGCGATCCTGGAGACAAACCCTGCCAGAGACTCCTGCATCTGTTCCTGGAGTTCCAGCACCACTGATCTTGTGGATGGACCCAGAGGCAGAGGGTCGACATTCAGCTGAGCCGAGCTGGCAGAGTCCTGCGCCCTCCGACTAGGACTCTCCACTGCTGTCCCTGTCTCCACAATCTGCAGATGCTCACTTGTGAGCTGTGATACACCAGGTGACAACACTTCTCTATCTCACGATGTTCCCTCCGAGGTGTGAGTGTCTGCGCTGGTGCTGGGTGTGGTGAATTCTGCTGACGCTGCGCCCTCAGAGGTTGCAGCTTCCTCTGAGGAGTCTTGAGGCTCATGCTTTTCCTCCTGGCTAGTGGGGACGAGTGCTTGTGATGGTCCTGTGGGGGAGTAAAGGAAAGAGTCAGAGATGTGAGGCCAAGGTTACATGTACATTGCATATTGCAGATGATCATAAGTCCATCTGTTAGAGCTTCAGAATCATTATCAGCGACTCATGCAATGTCATTGAGAGTGATGGAAAACTATTCTGTCACCAGCTTGCTGTGATGCGCCCATCTGTCCGTCCCCCACTTGGGAATCTTCCTCCACTCCCACGATCTCCAGGACTGCCTCCTCCCAGGTGGTGAGCTGTGCTACTGAGGGTGGCCCTCCTCCTGTCCTCGCTCTTTCACTCTTATTGTGAGCTCTCTTTTCCTGCAATGAGGGAGACAAGTGGAGTTTGAGTGAGAATGAAGGAGTGAGTGTAGAGAATCCATAGCATAGATGCTTAGAAGGAGACAAAGATGGAGTGAGGTGGCAAGACCAAGGGCCCTCCCTGTATGTTGTATGTTGTAATTGCATCAGAGTGATAGGGAGTGTGAGGGCTGCATAGTCAAATAGTTAGGTGAATGTGACCATAGAGAGAGAGGGAATGGGTAAGGGTGCATGGATGTCAGTGTCAATTGGGATGTGGAGGAAGAGATTGCTAAAGCTGAGTGCTGGTGAGGAGAGACAATGGGGATCAGATTGAGGGTGATGGGAAATTCATACTCACTTTGTAGGAATTAAATGCAGGGTTGGGGTTATTGTCTCTGGCCAGTCAGAATCCTCTGAGCTGCTCAAGGGACCCCGGTGCGGTTTCGAAGCGCTCCCCTATTCCTGGTTCTGACCACCGGATTTATTCGGTAGCGATGTAGACAGAAAAATGTGACTCGTGGTTTGGGTACAAAACAGACCAGCATTTATTGAAACAAAAAGAAAGAAACAACTTAAAAGTAATCGATACAACACATCTATGCCTGGTACAGCACTTTTGCTTAACGCAGTACACTTATTGTCTACAAGAGCGCTCTTTGCTCAGTGCAACACTCCTTTACTTAAATACAGCACTTTTAATGCAGTACACTCGTACTTAAATACAGCACTTTTAATACAGCTACTTAGTGTCCACTGAAGCACCTTTCTGCTTAGCGCAACACTGTTACTCAAATACAGCACCTTTAAATACAGCTACTTAGTGTTCACTACAGCACTTCACTTGCTCAGTCCAACACCCTTTTTAATAGCACTTTCAATATAGAACTCTCAGTGTTCACTACAGCACTTCTCTGCTAGTGCAACACTGGTACTTAAATAGGGGAGGAGAAAACGGACACAGCGAGGGAAAATCGACTAAAATCACAGTTCTAACAAAATTCCCCTTAGTTCCCACCCCTATACCTATCCTAAGTTGCCTTGTAATGGGCCAGAAAATCATATGCTCACCAATGAAAATGCCTGCTCCGTGCCCTGTGATCTTTGATCTTCACTGCTCCGAAGTAAAAACACCCCAGTATTTTAAAAGTAAACTGCTGGTATTCCACTCCTTTAGGTAGGCTCCCACGTTGTAGAGGGCACAGAGGCGAGGCCACAGAGAGAGAGATGGCTTCTGAGGAGCTATCTTTTATACCCCATTTGGGGCCGAAACCTTCCCGCCCAAATCCAGATGCATCTGGGCTGAACAAAAGGGATCCAAACTGTCCCCATTGTCTGTGATGGGTTTGGATGAACTACCCATTTATCGTGATGGGTTTGTGAATGTATTCCCATTCATCATACTGGGTTTGAATGGAGCTCTCTTGATTTGAAAAAAAGCATGTCCATTTCCTTAATTGCTTGAGTAAACAGCCTTGGAGGTTAGTGTAAACAAAGTCATTGTCCTGTGGTCAAACTGAAACCGCAGTCTCAAGTGGTTAATCCTTTGTGTAGCAGTAGCAGTTTCTGTCGATTGTCTCTGCAGGGAAGGGAACTCCCTGAACTGCCTTGATTGGCAGTTTGACTGCTCCATTACCTCAGGGCTGGGATTTTTTCTAAATCCTTTGTCAGCCATCTTTGATCTTCCCTTTTCATATGTTCACAGTCTGTGTCCTAACACGAGGTCGGGCAGCCATCTTTGATTACCCCTTTTTCACAGTCACACACACAAGCTGCCTTTTTCAATGTCCCTTGTCTTCTGCCATGTGATCTGACAGCCATTTTGATCCCTGGATTTTTAAAGGTATGTTACCCAGGTATTCTTTAATCAAAATCAATCTTTGGAACTGTAGGAAATTTCAAAATTATTGCTAAATCCCTACAACTTTTCCAGTGCGCAGGAGGTCTTGAAACCTCTTCCTGCACTGAAGCCAGGTTCTCCGGGTTATTGACAAAGAGTTGATCTCCTCTGCAACCTGGATCCACACAGCCTTGGTTTGCTGGGAAGGCTTCTTCCTCCCTGAAGAAGGGAAGGGCACCTCTTTATTTGCTCTTGCTCCCTCTACTAAAGCCTGGAGGGCAACATCATCAAAGCGGGGTGCAGACCTAGGTCTCTGGCTGGCCATTCTCCCTGCAGGTGCCTCTAACATGCAAGGGCAAAAGCTAGGCAGTCTGCAGAAGAAGCAAGGCTTGTTGCAGACCTTAATTGCAGCAGCAATGATGATGTCATTGGAGGCGACTTTCAGACTTGTAAAACTCATTGGCCATTGGTTCTCACATGTTGGAACTCAATTGGCCAATTAAGTTAAAATGGCATCATTTTCCCACATCAATTTAGAATCGGGTGGCTAACACAAAATGTGGATTACACGACCCCATCCCGCCCCAGTATCAAAATCCAGCCCTATGCCTCTGCTTATAAAGCCAAGGATCCTGTATGCTTTTTAACAGCCTTCTCAACTTGTCCTGCCACCTTCAAAGATTTGTGTAAGTAAGCCCCCAATATAACGCCTTTCATGACCTTAGGATGTCCCAATGCACTTTACAGCCAATTAAGTACTTTTGAAGTGAAGTCACTGTTGTAATGTGGAAAAATGTGGCAGCCAAATTTGCCCACAGCAAGATCCCACAAACAGCAATGAGATACTGACCAGATAACTGTTTTAGTGACATTGGTTGAGGAATAAATATTGGCCAGGATACCAGGGAGGACTCTCCTGCTCTCCTTAGAGAAATGCCATGGGATGTTTTACATCCACCCGGGAGGGCAGACGTCTCATCTTGGTTTAACTCTTGTTCTAAAGACGGCACCTCCAACAGTGTTGCACTCCCTTAGTACTGCCTTTACATCCTTCCTTAAATAAGGAGACCAATACTGTACACAGTACTCCAGATGTGGTCTCACCAATGCCTTGTATAATTGAAGCATAACCTCCCTACTTTTGTATTCAATTCCCCTCACAATAAATGATAACATTCTATTAGCTTTCCTAATTACTTGCTGTACCTATATAGAAACCTTTTGTGATTCATGCACTAGGACACCCAGATCCCTCTGCATCTCAGAGTTCTGCAATCTCTCACCATTTAGATAATATGCTTCTTTTTTATTCTTCCTGCCAAAATGGACAACTTCACATTTTCCCACTATTTATAAGTCTTGACAGCATTTCCTGTCAGACTTATGAATGGAGCATTCCCTGCTCCGATTGGCTGCCCATGGCCCACGTGATCCCAGGGGACGCATCGAACTAACTGCGCCCCTGGGAACGCAAGCACTACGCGCCGGCAGTTGGAGCAGGCCCAGGATCGGAATCCCACGCGGACCCACAGCTCAACAACTGGCGCGGTAGGTAAGTGCAGATCGGAGGCTTGCACCCGTGGGAAGCCCCCGACCCAAATTTCTGGGCCAATAGCTTCTAACATCTTCCCTATGAGAGATGTTAAGCTAACTGGCCTGCAGTTTCCTGATTTCTGTCTCCCTCCCTTTTTGAATAAAGGAGTTACATTTGCTATTTTCCAATCTAATGGAACATTCCCCGAATCTAGGGAATTTTGGACAATTAAAACCAATGCATCAACTATCTCACTAGCCACTTCTTTTAAGACCTTAGGATGAAGTCCATCAGGACCCGTAGACTTGTCAGCCCGCAGCTCCAACAATTTGCTCAGTACCACTTCCCTGGTGATTATAATTTTCTTGAATTCTTCCCTCCCTTCCATTTCAAGATTTACAGCTATTTCTGATGTTACTTGTATACTCTATAGTGAAAACCAATGCAAAATACCTGTTCAATTCAACTGCCATCTCCTTATTTTCCATTATTAACTCCCCAGACTCACTTTTTATAGGACCAACTATCACTCTGTTAACGCTTATCTTTGTAAGAATTCGCAATAATTTACAGTTCTGAAGATTAATTTTTTTGATTAAAGAATCCCTGGGCGTTGTGCTTTTAAATTTCCAGGGATAAAAATGGCTGTCGCACCACATGGCCGAAGACAAAGGAGTTGGAAAGCAGCTTTCTGTGTCTGGCAGTAAGGTTCAATGGAGCTGCCAATCAAAGGGGAGCCCCCACCCACCCCCTGCAGCAGGACAATCGATGCCTGTTTACAAAACGTTTTACAATGTTGCAATCAATCGTGGTTCCAGATGACCACAGGACAATGCTTTGTTTACAAAGCAATTGAATGCTGTTAGCATTTGTTTGAATATTGAGTGGATACATCTAAACTGCAGAAGAGACTTTTTGTATCTTGAATGGGAACCGCTTAAGAACTGAATGGGCTTAAATCACCTAGCATTCTGGACAATAGAGCAGTTGTATTTCCCTTTTGTTTCAGCCCAGGGAGCTCCGGAAGACACATTAACCCAGTCCAACCACTCTGAGTTAGCCAATCACAGCTTTCTCTTGTGTAATGGAACCTTTGGGTGGGAATTTTGCACACAGCCCTGGCAGGGCAGAACAGCAGGAGCTCACCAGGTATAAAGATAGCTGCTGACAAGCTATCACTCTCTCTTTACTTCGCTGGACCACAGGTGAGCAGGGTGTTCTGACTCCTCAACAAGGCAACCTAGCAGGAGTTTGGGGTGGTGATTAAAGGGAATTGCTAAGATTGTTTAAATAACATTGTAGCCATTTTATCCCTCGTTTTTGCCGTCTGCAACCCCTGTTATATAGTTTTACTGTAATTACCATGTTCGTGTGGTATAGTTTATTCTTTTGATTGTAGTTTATTTAGGTAATAAAACTTGATTTTTCTCTCATCCAAACCACTTGTCCGTTTTAATATCATTAATTATAAGTTCCTCCACTCAGAACTGAAGGAGGGGTAGCGATTCAAAACCGCTGTTTGTAAATTGATTTAGAGTGCAGCAGCAAAAGGCTGCTGACCAGGTGAATTACCGTAAACCAGGTGAAAGGTTGGAATTCGTCAGAGCTCAGAGGCAAAGGCTGCTGGCAAGGTAAATTACCATAAACCAGTTAAAAGATGCCCCCCTTACAAATGCTGAGCCAGGTAAGAGTGGAGGCAGTTTTTGATTTACTAAGTGGTCTGCATCTGGAGAAAGCATCAGCTCTTGTTTCTCTCGTTGTTTTCAGTATGTGGGTAGCCCTGCGGATGTTAGCAGCAATGTGTAGGCTGACCTATCATGGTATAGGTGGCTGGGTTAAGAAGGGTGAGAAGAGGATGCAGGAGGAGGTTGAAGAGGCCAAGAATCAGGAGTCCCAGCTTGAAAAATGCCAGGCGGAGTTAGTACGCCTCAGAGAGGTGTATGAGGCCAGAGCTAGTGGTATGAGGGTGCGGGAGAATGCACGCCTCACACTAGAGGTCACGAAATGCCAGGCATTTATAGAGCGCCTTGTGCAGGAAGTCACAGAGGCAAGGAACTGTGAGATGAGGCTACAGGAGGAAATCGCACACCTCACCCAAGAAGCTAGCAAGGGAAAAAGCCATGCAAGGAACGAGATAGAATTCCTAAAGTACCAAATTATAGGAGTAAAGAGGAGTGAGATAAGACTGCGGGAAGAGAATGCCCGCCTCACCTCAGAAGGGACCGAGCAGGAGAAGTTTAGGGAAGTAAAGGCAGCTTATAAGCTGGCCTGCGCCCTAAGGTTTGAGGAAGCAGATCATGACCCCTGTAGGGCAGGAATAGAAAGCCTTAACATGGCTTTAAATGCATCAAAGGTGATGATTTGATTGATCAGCCCGAAGGCAGGTCAGCTGTATTTTACTGGCAGCCCAAATCAAACAGCCCCAGAGGCAACACCCAGGGAAAGGCTGGCTAGGGAATTAGAGATCCCAAGACAGCAGCCCACAGCTCCGGGTTCTGAGGAGCTCTGGCAGCAAGGAGGGGTGGACAATGGGGTGGTAGGAAAACGCCAGCAGGTCCCGCTAGGCAGGCGGGGACCAGGACCAGTGTACCCCCTCCGACAACGGAGGTACGGTCCGCCCGTGAGGGGTGAACCTGAGAATAGGAATCCTCAGCCCACAGCAGGTACAAGTTCACAGGCAAGCTCTGTGGCTTGTGTGGTGGGAGGAGCAATTCATGAACAGAGTAAGTTGCTTAAGCAGGGGAACAGGGAAGGCGAGTTCTGGGACCACTGTAGAGCAGGTCCAGTAGCAGAAATCCAGGACAAGGGAGGCACACAGGGGATAGTTTTGGCCCCAGACGAAAGGCAGGCCCAAAATTCCCCAGTTAAAGCCACCTGGGTGAGGGAACATGAGTTTGCTGTCCATGCAAGTTCAAGTTCACAGCCTACAAAGACAGGCAATGTGGCTTGCTTCCAGGGACAAGTTGTCCAGCCCACCAATTGGAACACTTCCCTACCACAGTGGGACCCTAGTTTTGCCCAAAGTTCAAATTTAAAAGGATTATGTGGCTCAGAAATGGAGAAACAGCAGCCTGGGATTAGAAATCAGCAGGCTGCTGCCCATTCATTCACAGAAGGTTGCTTGGAGACTGCCTGCGCATGCGCAGTCGCTGGTCTGGAGACAGGAATCCCCCAGTCTTCCGAACAGCAGATTCACGCAGGTGCAGTGGCCTGTTTAAAGGGACCAGCTTCCCAGCCAGCTTTTAGAGTGGTCCCCCCCATGATGTGGGACCCTGGGGGGGCGGGGCAGGGATAGCAATCCCTCTTGCAGGAGACATAGGGAGGGAGCTGACACCAGGTTTTAAACATGGGGGAGAAGGTTCCCAGCCAGCTGGGGCTGTGACCCAAGCTCAGGGTCCACCAGCCAAAGTTTCCCCTATAGAGACACCCCTCAGAAGGTCTCAGCGGATGCCCCAGCCTAAGAAAGCATGGTCACCCACTTTACAGTGGAGTAGGGCGGACTCCCGAGCCAGGGAGAAGCCAGAGAACAAAGGCCCCCACTCAACGGCCATAAGCTGCGAGGGACCAGAGACAGGGGGCAGTCCAGCTTCGCTGCAGCCAGCAGCAATCTGCGACAGTGCCAGAGATTAGCCTGGCCATCCAGAGACGGGCGGCATTTGTATTATAGCTATGTGTGTGTATATAGCTTGCTTTAAGGTGTAAATTTTAGTTTCATATAACCAGTTTGAAGTTTAAGTTTAAAGAGTTTAAGTTTACATGTGTGCTGAATGTTTGTATTTTGGTCTGAGGTCAAGAGACCCGACCATGTCTCCACCTCAGGCAGCAGGTCCGTGAGACCTGGCTGCATGTCCTTTTAAGTTTTTACAGGAGATTGGAAAATGAAGCAGCCATGTTCACCCAGCCCGAGCTGGGCATCGAATGAAGATATGGAGACAGAATGTTGGGGATCACCTCGCCACTGGACGAATCCAGGAGACCCCGCAGCGATCTTCGGAAAAAAACGGACAGGGTCCGGAGAAACTTGCCTACTCCTCCTACGGGGAGGAGATGGCCCCAGCTGGGTGGGGCACGGCCCCCAACCCAGCACTATCCTGACTGAAGTTCACTTGCGGGAGACCTCGCTGTTGAGGAGTCACCATGGGGAAGCGCAGTCGCCTCCTGATAGAGACGCGTTCCTCGGGGGTGGGTGGTGATGGCCCGGGAAAGATCGTATAGGGAGGGGGGGACCCAAGAGTCGTGTGGGTGCGGTCGGGGGAGGGAGGAACTCACCCGGGGGCCCACGGGCAAGGAGGGTAAGTGTGGCTGGGAAGGATGAGTGGGTGGCCGGATCTGTGTGGGGCCAGGGAGTGCTGCCACACAGGCACCCATCATTTTCTGCAGCCAGTCGAGGGAAGACGGGAGGGGGAGGGACTGGGAGTCGTGATCCCATGCTCCCCGGTCTCGGTCTGTGCTAAGGTATATTTTAAACAGGAGTGGTACCCCGCCTCCACAAAAGGACAAGGGAACGGCTTGGGGCTGGTGGAGCAGGCTGGTCTGTAAATCCATTCTGCCTGTTTTAAAGTTTAAGATGATCAAAGGGGGTTGGAAGGTACTTTTACTGCCCAGGTGGGAGGAGCAATACCCACTCGAATTTCGCGACCCATCATCGGCACGTGATGGTCAGGGTTTTATTTAAGCATGTTGTTTCAAATGGTTAATGTTTTTTTGTATCTTGTGTTACAGCCCCAAGTTGAGCAGAGGTGTAGGATCCTCTTCGTGCTTGGGATCATTTTGTGACAACTCCAAGTTGAGCACAGGCGTAGGACCCTCTCCGTTCTTGGGATCATTTTGATTACATTTTGTAATAAGTTATAATGTAAAAGGTGTTTGTAAATTTGGTTTATGTTGTATAATTTTACAAGCGTGTAGGGGTATGAGACCGCTTATTGAAAACTGAATTATCTGTAAGATGCCTACCGTACCATGGTTTTTTTTCTTGAATTTAAGGGGAATAGACGGGACGGGGATCAGTGGCAGATGGCTATTAGGTAAATACAGGGGATGGTTGTTTGTGAGGGGTCAGAAATTATTGCTCATTTCTTCAAGAGGATACTACAAGCAAGCTGGAGGTATCCAAGCGCGGGCTGTAAGAATTCGCAATAATTTACAGTTCTGAAGATTAATTTTTTTTGATTAAGGAATCCCTGGACGTTGTGCTTTTAAATTTCCAGGGATAAAAATGGCTGTCGCACCACATGGCCGAAGACAAAGGACTTGGAAAGCAGCTTTCTGTGTCTGGAAGTAAGATTCAATGGAGCTGCCAATCAAAGGGGAGCCCCCACCCCCCCTGCAGCAGGACAATCGATGCCTGTTTACAAAACGTTTTACAATGTTGCAATCAATAGTGGTTCCAGATGACCACAGGACAATGCTTTGTTTACAAAGCAATTGGATGCTATTAGCATTTGTTTGAATATCGAGTGGATACATCTAAACTGCAGAAGAGACTTTTTGTATCTTGAATGGGAACCATTTAAGAACTGAATGGGCTTAAATCACCTAGCATTCTGGACAATAGAGCAGTTGTATTTCCCTTTTGTTTCAGCCCAGGGAGCTCTGGAAGACACATTAACCCAGTCCAACCACTCTGAGTTAGCCAATCACAGCTTTCTCTTGTGTATTGGAACCTTTGGGTGGGAATTTTGCACACAGCCCTGGCAGGGCATAACAGCAGGAGCTCACCAGGTATAAAGATAGCTGCTGAGAAGCTATCACTCTCTTTTTACTTCACTGGACCACAGGTGAGCAGAGTGTTCTGACTCCTCAACAAGGCAACCTAGCAGGAGTTTGGGGATGGTGATTTAAGGGAATTGCTAAGATTGTTTAAATAACATTGTAGCCATTTTATCCCTCGTTTTCGCCGTCTGCAACCCCCTGTTATATAGTTTTACTGTAATTACCGTGTTCGTGTGGTATAGTTTATTCTTTTGATTGTAGTTTATTTAGGTAATAAAACTTGATTTTTCTCTCATCCAAACCACTTGTCCGTTTTAATATCATTAATTATAAGTTCCTCCACTCAGAACTGAAGGAGGGGTAGCAATTAAAAACCGCTGTTTGTAAATTGGTTTAGAGTGCAGCAGCAAAAGGCTGCTGACCAGGTGAATTACCGTAAATCAGGTAAAAGGTTGGAATTGGTCAGAGCTCAGAGGCAAAGGCTGCTGGCCAGGTAATTACCATAAACCAGTAAAAAATGCCCCCCTTACATCTTTTTAAAATATCTATAGAAACTCTTACTATCTGTTTTTATATTTCCAGCTAGCTTTCTCTCGTACTCTAATTTTTCTCTCCTTATTAATCTTTTAGTCTTTCTTTGCTGTTTTTTATATCCTGTCCATTCTTCTGACATGCCACCCATCTTTGCACAATTATATGCTTTTTCTTTAAGTTTAATACTATCTTTAACTTTTTTAGTTAACCACGGATGGTGGGTCCTCCCCTTGGAATTTTTCTTTCTTGTTGGAATGTATATATTCTATGTATTTTGAAATTTCCCCTTAAATGTCTGCCACTGCAACTCTATTGACCTATCCCTTAACCTAATTTGCCAGTTCACTTTAGCTAACTCATGCCCTCATAATTGCCCTTATTTAAGTTTAATATACTAGTCTTGGACCCACTCTTCTCTCTCTCAAACTAAATGTAAAATTCAATCATATTATGATCGCTGCTACCTAGTGACGCCTTCACTATGAGGTCATTAATTAATCCTATCTCATTGCATAATACCAGGTCTAGTATAGACCTGCTCTCTGGTTGGCTCCAGAACATGCTGTTGTAAGAAACTATCCCAAAAATGTTCCATGAACTCCTCATCTATGCTACCTTTGCCCATCTGATTTTCCCAGTCTATATGCAGATTAAAATCGTCCATGATTATTGCTGTACACTTCTGACAAGCTCCCATTATTTCTGCCTCCATCCTACCATGTGGTTACTGTTGGGGGGCCTGTACACCACTCCCACAAGTGACTTCTTGCCTTTATTATTTCTCATCTCTACCCAAAGCGCTTCTACATCCTGGTTTCCTGAACTTAGGTCATCCCTCTCTATTGTGCTAATACCATCATTAATTAACAGAGCCACCCTGCCACCTTTTCCCACCTTCCTGTCCTTCCTAAATGTCATGTACCCTTCAATATTCAGATCCCTATCTATGTCATCCTGCAGCCATGTTTCTGTAAAGGCTATCAGATCATATTTATTTATTTCTATTTGCGCTACCAGTTCATCTGTTTTGTTTTGAATGCTACGTGCATTCAAATGCAGAGCCTTTAGTTTTGTCCTTTTATTATTTTTGTATCATCTAGCCTTATCTGTTGATTTACAGGAAACTTTCGTTTAACCGGAGGTTAAAAGTCTGGAAAGCTCTATCTACCGGCAAAATTCAGGAGCCGTTTTCTATAAGTTTTTTTTACTTCTCGTTGCTTTTTTTTTCCCAGTCAGGTTCTGCAAGGTCTGTAGCTAAGCAACAGCTTCAGCTAGAGATGCTTGCAGCTGCAGCCGACTGTTTTGAAGCTGTTGCTAAGCAACAGGGTTTGTTGATTCACATGGAGCTGAAAAGCTCTGTATGTTTTAACATTGCCGCTGGTTTATACGGCAGTTTTGATCTAACGGCACCAGCTCGGTCCCATCAGTGCCGGATACCAGAAAGTTTCCTGTACTCTTAGAATTGTACTCTCTATCCCTTCCTTTCATGGGCTGTTTATCATTTCCCATATTAATACCTTTCTCTATTGCCTTGTCTCTAACCTTTGAATTACCACATCTTCCCAAATTTGATCCTATGCCCATAATATTTAGTTTAAAGACCTCTCTACCGCCCTAGTTATACAACTCACCAGAACACTGGTCCCAGCATGGTTTAGGTGAAGACCGTCCCAACGATACAGATCCCACTTTCCCCAGTACTGGTGCCAATGCCCCAGGAATTGAAACCCATTTCTCCCATACTAGTCTTTGAGCCACGCATTCATCTCTCTCATTTTGTTTACCCTATGCCAATTTGCTCGTGGCTCAGGTAATAATGCAGACAGTATTAACCTTGAGGTTCTGCTTTTTTAATTTAGCCTCTAGCTGCTCAAACTCTCTCAGCAGTGTTGTGTATGTACCTTTAACAGAATAACTGGTCTCAGACTGCAGTACCGGCAGTGACCACCCCTGTATAAAAGGTGCTAGAGAGCCTCTGTTTGTTAGTTTTCACTATTGACTTCCACCAGTAAAGACTTGTTTGTTTTCACTCCTGCTGGTCCGTGTCTCAATCATTCACGGACGTAACACTGGCGACGAGTAAGAAACGAACTTACCTGCAACTCGGCAGCACCTCAGACGACGTTGTTGAAGGTCGGAGCCAGAAGAAAGAAAAAAAAAATAGAGTCCAAAGAAACTCGGGAAACGGGCGTCGACCGTCAATCATCGGTTTGAAAACTTGCAGGAGAGACTTTCCAGAGCCGGGTTGGGTTCCTCGGTCTGTGGTTTCCCAGCTAATCGGGCTAGTGGCAGGTAGTGCTCTGATCCTTCCTGGGCTGCGGCGGGCTGAAGCTCGAGCGGGTGGCTTTTCAACGGGGCCGGGCAGCGAGTCGGGAAGCAAAGAGAGAGAGAGAGGGTGGAGCACACAGGGCGCGGCCGGTGCTTCGAAGCCGGGCAGCGTTCGAACCTAAGAAGAGGGAGGGAAGTGTCCCAGGGGGTCCGCTCCACGACGGGAAAATAATAAAAGAAAAAGAATCAATATTTAACGCGCAAGAAACCGTGGAAAGCAGCGCTAACAACAGCGGGGAAGAAGGCAAAGCGCGCGAGGCGCCATTTTGTTAAATCGGGGAAGAAGGCAAAGCGAGGCGCCATTTTAGATTTGCAAGATGCCGAAGACTGGCAGTATCACTGCTTTTGATAATACATTAGAGGACTGGACCACGTATGTGGAAAGAGTCGAGGTATATTTCCAGGCAAACAAAATAGCGGAGGGGAAAAAGGCATCGATATTGCTAAACTTAATGGGTGCTAGAACGTACGGCCTATTGCGGGACCTGATTACTCCAGCCAAACCGAAGGCAAAGAGTTTTAACGAAATTGTTGCTGTCCTACAGGAACACTTAAACCCTGCACCGCTGTTGATAGCAGAAAGATTTAAATTCCACAGGAGAACTCAGCACAAAGATCAGAGCAATGCTGAGTATCTTACGGAACTACGCAAGCTATCAAAGCACTGCCAGTTCGGAGCAGGACTGGCAGATACCCTACGGGACAAATTTGTCTGTGGACTCCTGAGAGAAGGAACACAGAAGAAGTTACTCTCAGAAAAAGAGCTGACGCTAGATAAGGCTTTCAGCGTGGCAGTATCGTATGAAGCAGCAGCCAGGGGAGCTGCAGAAATTCAACAAAAACCACAGGAATACGGCACCCACGAAATGACACGGGGATTTGCAAAATGTTATCGCTGCGGCAGAACTAACCATGACCAGGAGGACTGCTGGTCCAAAGACAAAATATGCAGACAATGCGGGATGATTGGACACATTGCACGAGTTTGCAGGTCTGGGAAGAAGACCGGCGACAACAAAAAGGCTACTAAGGAACCGTACAAGAAAGTACAAAAGATGACGGACAGTAGTTCCGAAGACCAGATGAGCGACAGTGAATCCGGAAACAGGAGACTAAGCTGTCTCAAACTTCACAATGTAATCACAAAAGAGGATCACGGAACCATTTGGGTCACCCTCACGATAGCAGGGTCCCAAGTTAAAATGGAATTGGATACAGGATCAGCGCTAACCGTCATGAATCGACGAGACTATGAGCGGCTATTTTCACACATACCCTTGAGAGAGACATCCATCGTCTTGACGACGTATACGGGGCAAAAAGTATACCCCAGAGGAAAAATAAGGGTGCCTGTCGAATAAAATGGCAAGAAAATACGGAAATTGTATCTCTACATACTGCCAATTGGTGGACCACCGTTATTGGGACAGGAATGGATCAGGAAGATAAACTTAGATTGGCATTCCATTCATGCAATGACGGTGGATGGTAAAAAAGATGAAGACGTCACTCCTGGATGATTGTCAACAATCTTAGCTAACGCCAAAGAGGTATTTCAACAAGAACTGGGCACGCTTAAAGGCGTAACCGCCTCGATAAAAATAGAAGAGAATGCAGTTCCCAAGTTTTTCAAAGCGAGACCGGTACCATATGCAATTCGCCCGGCCGTCGAGGCAGAGCTGGAGAATCTGGAGAAGGCGGGCGTGTTGTCTAAGGTCGACTGGAGCGAGTGGGCGACACCCACCGTTCCTGTCATGAAGAAAACGTTAAGCAATAAGTCCGGAGAGCCAAGGAAGATTCGCATCTGTGGGGATTTCAAGGTGACGGTGAACCCTGTCCTTCACACAGTACAATATCCTCTTCCAAGGATAGAAGACATCTTCGCCTCACTGTCTGGAGGGAAGCATTTTACAAAAATTGACCTAGCACAAGCATATTTGCAGATGGAGGTTGAAGAGTCCTCTAGGAAGTATCTCACGATAAACACTCACAAAGGTCTTTACCAGTATCATCGATTGGTATTCGGAGTAGCATCGGCTCCAGCGATATGGCAAAGAGCGATGGAACAAGTCCTGCAAGGGATTCCGGGAACTCAGTGTTCCTTGGACGACATCCTTGTAACAGGTGAAGATGACAGTGAACACCTTAACAACCTAGAACAGGTGCTCACTAGACTACGGGAACATGGGCTGCGAGCCAACCGCCCCAAGTGCGAATTTTTTAAGAAACAGATATCGTATTGTGGCCACGTGATTGATGAAGAGGGGTTACATAAGTCCCCTGACAAAATTGAAGCGGTTGTTAAGGCCCCAGTGCCTGAAAATGTGTCGCAACTGAGGTCATTCCTCGGGTTGGTGAATTACTATCATAAGTTTTTGCCAAATTTGTCGACAATTTTGCACCCACTGAACGCCCTGCTACGAACGGGGGTAGCATGGAAATGGAGCGATGATTGTAAGCGTGCTTTTCAGAAGAGTAAGGACTTAATCACTTCAAGGGAAGTATTGGCTCACTACAACCCAGCACTGCCAATCAGGCTGGCGTGTGATGCGTCTCCCTACGGCATTGGGGCGGTACTGTCACATAAATTCCTTGATGGTTTAGAGAGGCCGATAGCTTTTGTGTCATGCTCGTTAACTTCTGCCGAGCGTAACTACGCCCAGACTGAGAGAGAGGCCCTCAGCTTAGTGTGGGGGGTGAAGAAGTTCAATCACTATCTGCACGGTCAAAAATTTACTCTACTAACCGATCATCAACCTCTTGTCTCCATTTTCAACCCTCAGAAGGGCGTACCGATAATGACGGCACAACGGCTGCAGAGATGGTCCCTTTTCCTAGGGGCACACCAATATGACATCGAGTGCAAAGGAACTAAACAGCATGGAAATGCTGATGGATTGTCACGCCTACCGTTGCCGACGGTGGAAGAAGAAGACCTTGCAGTGGATCCAATGGAGTTATTCCACTCGACCATAGTCGAATGTCTCCCTGTGACGAATGCAAACATAGAAAAGGAAACATGGAATGACCCGACACTATCACGGGTCTATGATTTAATGGTGAAGGGATGGCCAGCACATGGCGAACCACTGCTGCCAGCATTCTCGCCGAGAAGAGAACAGCTGTCAGTGTGCAGATGAAGCTTGATGTGTGGATCCAGAGTAGTAATTCTACCTAAGTTGACGGATAGAGTACTCAATGAGCTTCATGAGGGTCATCTGGGTGGGGTAAAAATGAAGACCTTAGCCAGAGCGTTTGTGTGGTGGCCGGGAATCGATAGAGAAATCAAAGAGATGACCAAGAGCTGTGCAGGATGCCAGAAGGTCCAAAACGCCCCACCACAAACTCCTCTGCATCCATGGGAGTGGCCCTCATCTCCATGGCAACAGGTGCACATTGATTTTGCTGGTCCCTTCATGGACTCAATGTTTTTAATTGCGGTGGATGCACATTCAAAGTGGCCAGAGGTAATAAAAATGTCCTCAACCACCACGGAAAAAACTATCACAGTTTTGCGAACCATATTCGCCAGGAATGGGCTGCCTGAACAGATTTGCTCTGACAATGGACCACAGTTTGTGTCTGAAGAGTTCCGGAGGTTCTTAAAGAACAATGGCGTTAAGCATTACACATCTGCCCCATATCATCCAGCCACTAATGGATTGGCCGAGAGGTTTGTCCAAACATTCCAGAAGGCTATCAAGGCAATGTGTAATGAAGATATACCCCTACAACACAAGGTGGACAACTTCTTGTTTGCCTACCGGAATGTAACACATGCAGTTACCAACCAAACCCCAGCCATGATGTTCTTCAATCGAAGACTACGATGCCGCTTGGATTTGGTTAAGCCAAACGTCCGAAGAGATGTGGAGAACAGGCAGTTTCAGAATATGAATGAAAGGCCGACCAGGAGTTTTAAGATAGGTCAACCAGTTTTGGCCCGGGACTACCGCACTGAGAAATGGCAGTCAGAAACAATTTGTACACGGCAAGGACCTCTCATGTATACCGTGGACGTTGGAGAGAGCATTGTAAGACGCCATGCTGACCAGATTCTAGAGTCACTGGAAAACGTCAACTCCACACCACGATCTGATACACCTGGAAATGAAATCGACGTACCAATTGCAGCTACCACAGAATCGGTGATATTGGAAGCAGATGAACCAAACAACGACATTGATTCCGACTCAACATTGCCAGAAGAACCTGATACCCCAAAGAGGCATTATCCAGACAGAATCAGGAAGCCTCCTCAAAGACTGAACTTATAATTGCTTAAACTTAACCAATGTATCTAGCAACCGTGATTGTGATTGTAATTAGTTATCATTTAGTTGTTAAATGAATGTTATGTACTGTTTATCTAAAAGGGGAGGAATTGTTGTGTATGTACCTTTAAGAGAATAACTGGTCTCAGACTGCAGTACCAGCAGTGACCACCCCTGTATAAAAGGCGCTAGAGAGCCTCTGTTTGTTAGTTTTCACTATTGACTTCCACCAGTAAAGACTTGTTTGCTTTCACTCCTGCTGGTCTGTGTCTCAATCATTCATGGACTTAACAAGCAGAACCTCTTTTCTAGTTCTACCTATGTTTTTGGTACCTGCATGGACCACGACCACTGGCTCCTTCCCCTCCCACTGTAAGTTCCTCTCCAGCCCAGAGCAGATGTCCCGAACCCTGGCACTGGGCAGGCAACACAGCCGCCTGGACTCTCGCTCTTGGCCACAGAGAGCTGTATCTATCCCCTTGACTATGCTGTCCCCAATTACCACTACATTCCTATTAACTCCCCCCACTTGAATGGCTTTCTGTACCTCAGTGCCATGATCAGTTTGCTCATCCACCCTGCATCCATCGCTTTCATCCATACAGGCCGCAAGAACCTCAAACCTGTTGCACAATTGCAAAGGCTGAGGCTCATCCACCTCCTGGGTCCCCATACCTGCCTCACTTGCAGTCACATCCTCCTGTCCCTGACCACTGACCAAATCAGAAGACCCTATCCTAAGGGGTGTGACTGCCTCCTGGAATAAAGTGTCCAGGTAACTTTCCCCCTCCCTGATGCATCGCAGTGTCTGCAGCTTGGCCTCCAGCTCATCAGCTCTGAGCCGAAGCTCCTCAAGCCACATACACTTACCACAGACGTGTTCGTCCTGGATTACACTGGCATCCAGGAGCTCCCACATACTGCAGTCACAGCACATCACCTGCCCTGCCATCTTTATTGAGTCTTAATTAATTTATTTTTATTAATTAATAATTAATAAACCCTACTACACCTAATAAGATTTATTACTGCTAGTAAACTAGTACTAATGAAACCTTACAATTACTAATACATTTCCTGGGCTTTAAAAGATAAGGGAAGTGAGCAAAATACTCACCAACTAATCACTTACCCTTTCCCCTGTGATGTCACCTTTTATTTTTCTCCAAATGCGGTTGGGGGGTGTCACAGAGCTGAACTCCCGCTGGTTCTCTGCCCTTCTTGTGCAGCTTTTTAACTCCTGCTCTCCTGGAAGCTGACAAAGATAGAAAAAGAAAGGAACACCTCACTCCCCGAACTTCCTCACTCACCAAACTCGCAGCTTTACACTCTGTTCCGAGCTGCACTTACAAAATAAACCAATGCCTAATTTACATTGACAGAAGTCTTGCATCGAGTTTGCGGGAAACTTAAATCAGGTCCTGCTTGATATTGCCACACTGCACCTCGTTGCGTCAATAAGCTAAGCATGCTGATTTGCTCAAATATAAATGGGGAGCAAAAAAAAAATCAGACAAAACTAGTGGATAGGTGGGAACAATAACCGATTCTGAACAACGAACCCACACAACACCAACTGATCAAATCGCACCATTTTTTCCCCTTCAAAGCCATCAATCAGGAAACAGCAGCCTAAATGCCTGATGTATTTGGGTACTGATCGTTTTGCATTGTATCACATGTTCAACATCTGGCTTAATGCTTTGTGGTTTGCTTCAAATGCAATCCTGGATTCCTTTCCCAGTATCTCATTTTAGGTGCATATCGTGCAAAGTGTATCCCACAAGGGAATGACTCATTCCCAACACTCCCCCAAGCAAAGTAAAGCAAATATCTGCGTCAATTCAGAGATTCTGCTTTGCCTTCATAATGAACAGATGGCACAAAGGCTGCCAAGACTGAGCCAATTGTTGAACAGTGAGGGAGAAGTGAGCAGCAGACTAGGAAGTAATTACACTAGAACTGTTTCATTCTCTATTTTTTCACTAAGCACATTTCCATGATCTCCAGAAAACAACTAAATTCACTAAAGTGAAGCTTCCATGGATTAGGAAAGAAAAAAAGAAAGGAAAGAAAGAAAGGAAGGAAAGACATTTTTGAAGTGTAGTTACTGTTATAATGTAGGAAACGTGGCAGCCAATTTGCACACAGCAAGCTCCCACAAACAGTAACGTGATAATGGCCAGACAATCTGTTTTAGTGATGTTGATTGAGGGATAAATATTGGCCAGGACACCGGGGCTAACTCCCCTGCCCTCCTTCAAAATAGTACCATGGGATCTTTTATGCCCACCTGAATTTTTAAATCATGAAGACACAAGAAAATATTTGAGGGATTAAAACAAAAGTGCAGTCAAGCTAAATGAGAACCCACAATTATTTACACAGTTGACAGATACCATTTTTATCAGACCTTCACTTAACACCGCCCACCCCGAACCCCACACCCGGTTAAAAAACAATAGAAAAACATAGCCTGGAATTTCCAGGGGTTGGGTGGGAGGGTTCTGCTGATCTCCCACCGTAACTTCACAAATGGTGCAAAAGGCCAATAATGGCCACCTGTCAAGTTGGCCCCACTGGCCTGCTGCTGAAGTTCAGGCAGGAGAACCTTGTGGAATTTGACCCTCTTATTGTGGCTTCAGCCACTTAACTGCCATTATCATGGTGGGATAATAAATATTGTTGATTATGCCAAATAGAATACTTGAAATCCTGCTTTTACATAGGAACAGGCATAGGCCATTCAGCCCCTCGAGCCTGCTCCGCTATTCAATTAGATCTTGCACCTCAACTTCATTTGTCCATCTTACCTCCATATCCCTTGATACCCTTACCTAATAAAATCAAATCTATCTCAGTCTTGAAAGCTCCAATTGTCCCAGCATCCACAGCCTTTTGGGGGAGAGAATTCCAGATTTCTACTATCCTTTGTGAAAAAGTGCTTCCTGATATCCCTCCTAAATGACATAGCTTGAATTTTAAGATTATGGCCCCTTGTTCTTGATTCCCCCATCGGAGGAAATAGTTTCTCTGTATCTACTCTATTAAATCCTTTTAACATTTTAAACACCTCGATCAGATCAGCCTTCAATCTTCTAAACTCAGGAAAATATAAGCCTTGACGTCTGGGTCAGCCTTTGATTGATGATCGTCGAGGACTATCAGTCCAATGACTGTTAGTGCACTGCCACCCTTACTCCATATCTAACTAGTAATGAAAGACTGACATTTACTGGAATAGAAAGAATATAATCTTCAGAGCAGGGCCTAATGATGGTCCAGAAGTTCAAATTGCATGATCTTAGTTTCTTTCCTTCCCAAAAATCAGGTCCGGTGATGCACGCAAATCATATCTGTGACATCAGCATGGTGCATACAGCATGCAGTGCATCTACTGATGTTTCCATGTCTGACTCTCCGCAAGATACCATTGTTCTCTCAACTGCGGGAGGAAATTGTTTTTTAATTAGTTCAACAACTAAAAAAAACATTCTGGAATTTAATGAGTGAAATTCAATTAAAAGTGAATTTAAATGATAATGCACAAATGCCATCCAGACAAATCTCATTAGAACCAACTAGTGTTCATGTCTTGTGGTATATTCTATACCACACTTATGTTCCTCCACTGCCTTGTGTTGTGTATGTAATATGTGTGCTACTTTGAACCTATGGACAGGACTGCACTACTTGTTGGGCGTAGTGATACGCAGTACCACTCCTGGCCATAGGGGTATAAATAGTACTGTGGGTACTGATCCCCCTCAGTTCCCGCCTGTGGGCATGAAGTAAAGACCTATGTGCAGTCCCTACCTCCAACCAGTAAAGGCCTGTTTGAGTTATATGTTTAAGTCTTTGTGTTAATTGTTCAATACAATACACATACTTAACACTGGCGACGAGTCAGGCTCTTACCCTGCGGCAGTTATTCCAGGCGGCTTCGTCCAAAGACAGGACGTTGAAGAGAGGTTTCAATCCTCAACACCCCACTCAAAACTGAAGGGCAGCAGAAATCCTGACAGCTTCCAGCGACTGGAAGCGACAGGCATTAGGACCCTGAAGCCTCCATCAGCTTGTGAACCGGAGTAAAGACAGGACTGGGGAAGAGAGAGAGGTAGGGCGATAGCGATCGGCAGATAAGGGCCGGGCCGCTTTGAAGTGAGGGGCGCAGCCGGGCCAGCGATCGGGACCAAAGATAAGAGCCGCACTCGGACTGAAAGGCGCGGCGGCTGCAGAAGCTCAAGGTGCGAGAGTCGCGGTGCACAGCGCGGGCTATCGATCGCGGCGAAGATAAGGGCCGCACTCGAGGGCTGAAGGGAGACGGCGTCGGGGGACGGGTGAAGACCGCCAAGCGCGGGAAAACCGCCATTTTGTGGGCGGAGGACGACGGCAAGAGCGGGAAGCCGCCATCTTTGATAACAAGTAAAGAAAATAAAATCTGAGAAATTGCAAATCTACAATGCCTAAACACGGGAATATTAGCACCTTTGATAGTGACCTCGAAGATTGGGCCATATATGTTGAAAGAGTAAAAAATTATTGTAAGGCCAATAAAATTCGTGACCAAGATAAAGCTCTAACATTATTAAATTTAATGGGTGCGAAGACGTACGGGCAATTGAAACACCTGTTATCACCAGATGAACCGGCGGATAAGACGTTCGATGAGATTGTTACTGTCCTGAAAGATCATCTAAACCCCACGCCGCTGATGCTAGCGGAACGATTTAAATTTTACGACAGAAGGCAGCTACAGCATGAAAGCAATGCTGAATATTTGCTGGAATTGCGTAAATTAGCGAAATATTGCCAGTTTGGAACGGGATTGACAGATGCACTACGAGACAAATTTGTGTGTGGTTTATTTAAACAGGATACACAAAAGCGACTGCTCGAGGAGAATGAGCTGACGCTTGAGAAGGCGGTCACTATGGCAGCAGCACACGAAGCCGCAGCGAGAGGCACGGCAGTAATGCAGCTACGGTCACCGGAGCTCAGTGCACACAAATTGGGTGTGAGTTCTGGCAAATGTTATCGTTGTGGAAAGACAACGCATGATCAGAACCAGTGTTGGTTTAAAAACCAAGAATGTAGAACTTGTGGTAGGCTTGGACATATAGCTAGAGTATGCAGGTCAGGGAAGAAGACCAGCAACAAGAAGTCACCGCAAGGAAAATACGCAAAGGTACACAAGGTGACCGAACAGGAGTCCGATTCAGACGCTAGCAGTAATGAACTGGCTAGCTTAAGCTGTAATGAACTGGCTAGCTTAAGAGTACTCAACGCTGGTAAGGGTGCAGACCTCCAGACAATTTGGGTCACTCTTCAGATAGAAGGAGTCCAAGTAAAACTGGAATTGGACACTGGATCGGCATTGACGGTCATAAATAAGAAAGATTACGGAAAGTTATTCCAACATATTCCCCTACAGGATACGGGGATTATATTGAAAACATACACGGGGCAAAGAGTGTACCCCATCGGGAAAATAGAGGTTGCAGTGGCCCACAAGGGCGAAGATAGTCAAATAATGGACTTATATGTGATATCTGAAGGAGGTCCTCCACTACTAGGACGGGAGTGGATTAGGAAAATGAATATGGACCGGCATTTCCTACAAACAATAACGAGTGAGAACTCGGTGAAGATAGTCGGCCCAGACTCTGGAACGGATGATGGTAAGCCCAACTCAGGTGCAAAAGACAAAGTTTCAGCACAGAATTCCACTGAGCAACAACAACATAGTTTAACTGTGGATTCTGAGTCTGGCAAGTCTACTGATGTGCCCATTTCTGAGGGACACCGGGCTCGAACTCAACTCCATTTCAAACTACAACAGCAATTAGAACAAATGCTTCGCCGTTTTGAGCAAGAGTTGAATGCAACGAAAGAGTTCTTTGATATAGAGTTGGAGAATCTGGAAAGACAACAGAAGCAGCTGATGGAGAAAATGGAGCAGGAGCACACAAAACGTCTGATGTCAGAGGAGTTAACGGTCAGCCAACTCCTGCATATGCTGAAGGACAGGACTCTGAAATGGGAAAAACTTGAACATGAACTTCAATATTCAAACGAAAGGGGTTCGGAGCTCTCAAAGGTTATTGGAAGAGCTGAGGTGGCAACACAGACTGAGATGACTGCAACAGAGCAGCCCTTGGATGCCAAAAATACGCTGACTCACGTCAACGTAGAACAACAGACCGCTGAAACAGCTGCTCCGGTAGAGGGATTGCATAGTCCGATCAATCAATCTCCAAAGGAAGTTGAAGTATTAAAATCACAAATGAGGTCACTAGTAAACGACTTGCTGAAAGCCCAGAAAAAGCTGGATGCAGAGGTACACATGAAGAAGTCTCTTCAGGAAAGATGTCTGGATTTGGAACAAGAGCTGGCTAACGCCCAGCTAGGTATGGAGGAAATAGACGACCCTCTCACTGGTCTAGCTCAGGACGACACCGAATATTACGATGTCCTGTCCTGCCCAGCTTGTAACTTCGACTCCCAAAGTGCAGAAATCATGGAGGAGCACCAAAAGTCTACGGAACATCGGGAGAAGCTGGCTCTACGACGGAAACAGGAGGAAGAGAAGGAGGAACTGCGCATGCAGCTGGCAGCTGTGGCAGCTGACAATGGAGCCCAGAGAGTCTCCAAGAAGCAGAAAAGGAAAAGTAAAAACAGAAGATGACCCATCTGAACCATTATCACCTCTACCAGATCACACACGTGGTCCCTCCGAACGGAGCCAATTCAGTTCGGAAGTTCAAACTGTTAAATCCATGGAAGGACTATTGAATGAGTCACTCCAGCAACGTGAACCGACTACACCACAGAGATTGAATCTGTGAACTGTTTTCCGCAGAGACTGAATCTGTGATCTGTTTTGACATGAAGTTATCTATGTTATTCTGTTATGTAAACCTGAAGTTATATATGTATATATGTTATTACGTTATGTTAAATGGGGAGATGACTGTAAAGCTAGGAAGGGAGGAATGTTGTGTATGTAATATGTGTGCTACTTTGAACCTATGGACAGGACTGCACTACTTGTTGGGCGTAGTGATACGCAGTACCACTCCTGGCCATAGGGGTATAAATAGTACTGTGGGTACTGATCCCCCTCAGTTCCCGCCTGTGGGCATGAAGTAAAGACCTATGTGCAGTCCCTACCTCCAACCAGTAAAGGCCTGTTTGAGTTATATGTTTAAGTCTTTGTGTTAATTGTTCAATACAATACACATACTTAACACCTTGTTTTAGACTTGTTAGCCTGGGCATTACCTTTCAGTGATATTAGCAGACTTAATAACTTCCTATGACATTCCTCTGACTATTATTTTAATGCAGGGGTTACCTTAAACTAAAAGTGGACAGAGGGATGACATTGTACTCGGAGTTACCTTAAACTAAAGTAAACAGAGGGATGACATTGTACTCATCCATTGATATTGCCAACATTAATTTCTAGGCTAAAATATCTGAGTTCATAGGTGACAAATATATGACTGTTATCACTCAGCCAATCCCATTGAAGACTGGACTGAGAGGAAGCAAAAGGTTCTATGTGCGGTTTTCTTCTCTTGCCTCCTGAAGCCACAGACACTTGCTGGGGTATGATTCCATGGTTACCAGCAGCCCTCTGCTGCCTCATGCAAATGGCCATTTTCTATATGTAAGTGCAGGCAGTGGATGTCAGTGGACGCATCAACCTTGTAGGACACCCTAGCCAGCCCAACCTCCTTCTCACAAACCCACTTTTCCAACAGGTGTCGGGAGCAAGATCTCAATGCCAACTTGGCTCAGTTGGTAGCCCTCTTACCTCTGAGTAAGAAAGTTGTAGGTTCATATTCCACTCTAAGAATTGAGCATGTTGTATAGGCTGACATTTCAGTGCAGCTCCGAAGGAGCGCCTCATTCTCAGAGGTACCGTCCTATGGTTGGGACACAACTGACTGTTCCAGTGTTTTAGGCAGATGTTGAAGGTCACATTAGAAGAAGAGAAGGAGGCTCTCCTGGTATCCTGGCCAACACGCCTTCTTTAACCAAATGCACCACACATACAGATTAACTGTTTATATGCCTCTGGTGGGATCTTGCCGTGTGCAAAATGGCTGGTATATTTGGCTATGTAAGGACAGTCACTGCACAAAGAATTTTGTCGTATGTTAAGCATTGCAAGATTTTGCTGTCAGATGTGCTACACAAATGCGAGCTTATCTGGCTGATTTATTTTCTCCCTCATATAGGCGTCTTAGAGTTTCCCAGCTGTGCCTGGCTGGGGCCAGCTACATTGAGTCTCTTTTTAGGTTGCTGATGTATTTGTCTTAGCAAAATATTAATTCATGTAAGAGAGTGGATTGTAAAAAAGTCCTTATTATGCAAGTCGCATGGTAATTTAAGAGGAGTAGGCCAATTTTCTTTAATTATAAAGTGCTTCCCGAAAATAAGTCTAACTTGAGAAATTCATCCTCCCATTTAATTATTGAGGAATATTCATAGACGGTTTATTATATTTATTTATTTTTAAAGTCCTCAGTAATCCTGTGGTCAGAGCTGGGTTCACAGGCTATCAGTGATCCTGTGGTCAGTGCTGGGTTCACAGCCTATCAGTGATCCTGTGGTCAGAGCTCGGTTCACAGGCTATCAGTGATCCTGTGGTCAGAGCTTGGCTCGCAGGCTGTCAGTGATCATAGAATCTTATAGCACAGAAGGGGGCAATTCGTCATGTCTGTGCTGGCTCTTTGAAAGAGCAATCCAATTTAGTCCCACACTCCTACTTTAATCCCTTAACTCTGCAAATGATTTCTTTTCAAATACATGCCCACTTTACAGATTCACAGGCTGGGTTCACAGGCCTCAGTGATCCTGGGGGAAGAGCTGGGATCACAGGTCTCAGTGATCCTGAGGGCAGAGCTGGGGGCAGAGCTGGGGACACAGGTCTCAGTGATCCTGAGGGCAGAGCTGGAATTACAGGCCTCAGTGATCCTGGGGTCAGAGCAGGAATTACAGGCCTTAGTGATCCTGGGGGCAGAGCTGGGGTCACAGGCCTCAGTGATCCTGGGGGCAAAGCTGGGGTCATAGGCCGCAGTGATCCTGGGGGCAGAGCTGGGGGCAGAGCTGGGGACACAGGCCTCAGTGATCCTGGGGCAGAGCTGGGGTCATAGGCCTCAGTGGTCCTGGGGGCAGAGCTTGGATCGCAGGCCTCAGTGATCCTGGGGGCAGAGCTGGGATCGCAGGCCTCAGTGATCCTGGGGGCAGAGCTGGAATTACAGGCCTCAGTGATCCTGGGGGCAGAGCTGGAATTACAGGCCTCAGTGATCCTGGGGGCAGAGCTGGGATCGCAGGCCTCAGTGATCCTGGGGGCAGAGCTGGAGTCACAGGTCTCAGTGATCCTGGGGGCAGAGCTGGAATTACAGGCCTCAGTGATCCTGGGGTCAGAGCTGGAATTACAGGCCTCAGTGATCCTGGGGTCAGAGCTGGAATTACAGGCCTCAGTGATCCTGGGGGGCAGAGCTGGGGGCAGAGCTGGGATCACAGGCCTCAGTGATCCTAGGGGCAGAGCTGGGATCACAGGTCTCAGTGATCCTGGGGGCAGAGCTGGTGTCACAGGTCTCATTGATCCTGGGGACAGAGCTGGGGTCACGGGTCTCAGTGATCCTGAGGGCAGAGCTGGGGTCATAGGCCTCAGTGATCCTGGGGGCAAAGCTGGGGTCATAGTACTCAGTGATCCTGGGAGCAGAGCTGGGGTCATAGGCCTCAGTGATCCTGAGGGCAAAGCTGGGGTCACAGACCTCAGTGATCCTGGGGGCACAGCTGGAATCACAGGCCTCAGTGACCCTGGGGGCAGAGCTGGGGTCATAGGCCGCAGTGATCCTGGGGGCAAAGCTGGGGTCATAGGCCGCAGTGATCCTGGGGGCAAAGCTGGGGTCATAGGCCTCAGTGATCCTCGGGGCAGTGCTGGGATCACAGGCCTCAGTGATCCTGAGGGCAAAGCTGGGGTCACAGACCTCAGTGATCCTGAGGGCAGAGCTGGGATCACAGGCCTCAATGATCCTGAGGGCAAAGCTGGGGTCACAGGCCTCAGCGATCCTGGGGGCAGAGCTAGAATCACAGGCCTCAGTGATCCTGGGGTCAGAGCTGGGATCAGAGGCCTCAGTGATCCTGGTGGCAGAGCTGGGGTCGCAGACCTCAGTGATCCTGGGGGCTGAGCTGAGGTCACAGGCCTCAATGACCCTGGGGGCAGAGCTGAGGTCACAGCCTGTCAGTGATTCTGGGGGCACAGCTGGGGTCACAGGGCTCAGTGATCCTGAGGGCAGAGCTGGGTTCTGTGACCTCAGTGATCCTGGGGGCATGCTTGGGTCACAGGCCTCAGTGATCCTGGGGGCATGCTTGGGTCACAGGCCTCAGTGATCCTGGGGGCAGAGCTGGAATCACAGACCTCAGTGATCCTGAGGGCAGAGCTGGGGGCTGAGCTGGAGTCACAGGCCTCAATGACCCTGGGGGCAGAGCTGAGGTCACAGCCTGTCAGTGATTCTGGGGGCACAGCTGGGGTCACAGGGCTCAGTGATCCTGAGGGCAGAGCTGGGTTCTGTGACCTCAGTGATCCTGGGGGCATGCTTGGGTCACAGGCCTCAGTGATCCTGGGGGCATGCTTGGGTCACAGGCCTCAGTGATCCTGGGGGCAGAGCTGGGATCACAGACCTCAGTGATCCTGAGGGCAGAGCTGGGGGCTGAGCTGGAGTCACAGGCCTCAATGACCCTGGGGGAAGAGCTGAGGTCACAGGCTGCAGTGATCCTGGGGGCAGAACTAGGGTCACAGTCTGTCAGTGATTCTGGGGGCAGAGCTGGGGTCACAGGCCTCAGTGATCCTGATTATTTACATAATACTAAACTAGGAGTGGCGCAGTAAACAAAAAAGGAGAAAGCCCTGAAATTAGTATCTCTGCTTCTTCTTCTTAGGCAGTCCCTCGGAACCGAGGATGACTTGCTTCCGCATTAAAAATGAGTTCGCAAGTGACTGATGAGTCCAATGCGGGACCTACAGTCTCTGTCACAGGTGGGGCAGACGGTGGTTGAAGGGACGGGTGGGTGGGGTGCTTGGGTTGACGTGCGCTCCTTGCGCTGCTTGCGCTTGGCTTCCGCTTGCTCCCGGCAAAGAGACTCGAGGTGTTCGGTGCCTTCCCGGATGCTTCTCCTCCACTTTGTGTGGTCTTGGGCCAGGGATTCCCAGATGTCAGTGGGGATGTTGCACTTATTCAAGGAGGCTTTGAGGGTGTCCTTGAAGCGTTTCCTCTGCCCACCTGGGGCTCTCTTGCCGTGTCGGAGCTCCGAGTAGAGCGCTTGTTTTGGGAGTCTCGTATCGGGCATTCGGACAATGTGACCCATCCAACGGAGTTGATCGAGCATGGTCAAAGCTTCGATGCTGGGGATGTTGGCCTGATCGAGGACACTGATGTTGGTGCACCTATCCTGCCAATGGATTTCCAGGACCTTGCGGAGGCAGCATTGGTGGTACCTCTCCAGTGCTTTGAGGTGCCTGCTGTACACGGTCCATGACTCTGAGGCATACAACAGGGCGGGTATTATTACTGCTCTGTAGACCATGAGCTTAGTGCCGGGTTTGAGGTCCAGGTCTTCAAACACTCTCTTCCTCAGGTGACCTAAGGATTCACTGGCACACTGAAGGCGGTGTTTGACTTCGTCATCGATATCTGCCCTTGTTGACAGTAGGCTCCCGAGGTATGGAAAGTGGTCCACGTTGTCCAAGTCCTTGTCGTGGATTTTGATAATTGGGGGGGGCAATACTGTGTGGCGGGGGCAGGTTGGTAGAAGACCTTTGTCTTACGGATGTTTAGTGTAAGGCCCATGCTCTTGTATGGTTCGATGAAGGTGTTGACGATGGTTTTGAGTTCGACCTCCAAGTGAGCGCAGATGCAAGCGTCGACTGCACACTGCAATTCGACGACAGAGGATGGGACGACCTTGGATCTGGACTGGAGGCGACGGAGGTTGAATGGTTTCCCATTTGTTCTGTAAATTAGCTCCACTCCAGCAGGGAGCTTATTGAGGGTGAGATGGAGCATTGCAGCAAGGAAGATCGAGAAGAGCGTTGGTGCGATGACACAGCCTTGCTTGACCCCGGTCTGTACGTGAATTGGGTCTGTGGTGGAACCGTTGGTCAGGATCACGGCTTGCATGTCGTTGTGAAGCAGGTGGAGGATGGTGACAAACTTTTGAGGGCAGCCAAATTTGAGGAGGACACTCCACAATCCCTCATGGTTGACAGTGTCGAAGGCCTTTGTGAGATCAAAGAAGGCCATATACAGCGGTTGGTGCTGTTCCCTGCATTTCTCTTGTAATTGATGTGCGGTGAAGATCATGTCCATTGTGCCCCTTAGTGGGCGGAATACACATTGCGACTCTGGGAGGAGCTCTTCGGCCACTGGGAGAAGGTGATTGAGGTGGGTTCTTGCGATGACTTTCCCTGTGTAGGGGTTTGCAAAATTCCCCTATTTTTCCCTAAAGATTGAAAATATTGGTCCACATCGTGGACGAAGAATTGGGTGATGTGACTTGTCTACAATGTTTTAAAATGTGCCTAGAACTGCAAAAGACTGCTCTGAGATGGAAAGAATGTGGACAACACCGGACTCGTGGAGCTCTGTGGAAAATATTCACACACCTTAATGTTGTGTATGTACCTTTAAGAGAATACCTGGTCTCAGACTGCAGTACCAGCAGTGACCACCCCTGTATAAAAGGCGCTAGAGAGCCTCTGTTATTTAGTTTCGTCTATGCCTTTCACCAGTAAAGATCTGTTTGTTTTCTCTCCTGCTAGTCCGTGTCAATCATTCACAGACTTAACACTGGCGACGAGGTAGAAACGAACTTACCTGCAACTCAGCAGCAGCTCCGACGACGTTGTTGAAGGTCGGAGCCAGAAGAAAGAAGAAAAAAAAATAGGCCATTGAAACTCGAGAAACGGGCGTCGACCATCAGTCATCGATTTCAAAACTTGCAGGAGAGACTGTCCAGAGCCAGGCTGGGTTCCTCGATCCGTGGTTTCCCAGCTAGTCGGGCTGGTGGCAGGTAGTGCTCTGATCCTTCCTGGGCTGCAGCGGGCTGAAGCTCGATCGGGTGAACTTTCAACGGGGCCGGGCAGCGAGTCGGGAAGCAAGGAGAGCGAGAGAGGGTGGAGCATACAGGGCGCGGCCGGTGTTTCGAAGCTGGGCAGCGTTCGGACGTCAGAAGAGGGATGGAAGTGTCCCAGAGGGTCTGCTCCACGATGGGAAGATAATAAAAGAAAATGAATTAATATTTAACGAGCAGGAAACCGTGGAAAGCAGCGCTAACAACAGCGGGGAAGAAGACAAAGCGCGGGAGGCACCATTTTGTTAAATCGGGGAAGAAGGCAAAGCGCGGGAGGTGCCATTTTAGATTTGCAAGATGCCGAAGACTGGCTGTATCACTGCTTTTGATAACACATTAGAGGACTGGACCACGTATGTGGAAAGAGTCGAGGTATACTTTGAGGCAAACGATATAGCGGAGGGGAAAGAGGCATCGATATTGTTAAACTTAATGGGCGCTAGAACGTACGGCCTATTGCGGGACCTGATTACTCCAGCCAAACCGAAGGCGAAGAGTTTTAATGAAATTGTTGCTGTTCTACAGGAGCACTTAAACCCTGCACCGCTGTTGATAGCAGAAAGATTTAAATTCCACAGGAGAACTCAGCACAAAGATGAGAGCAATGCTGAGTATCTTACGGAACTACGCAAGCTATCAAAGCACTGCCAGTTCAGAGCAGGACTGGCAGATACCCTATGGGACAAATTTGTCTGTGGACTCCTGAGTGAAGGAACACAGAAGAAGTTACTCTCAGAAAAAGAGCTGACGCTAGATAAGGCTTTCAGCGTGGCAGTATCGTATGAAGCAGCAGCCAGGGGAGCTGCAGAAATTCAACAAAAACCACAGGAATACGGCACCCATGAAATGACACGGGGATTTGCAAAATGTTATTGCTGCAGCAGAACTAACCATGACCAGAAGGACTGCTGGTCCAAAGACAAAATATGCAGACAATGCGGGAAGATTGGACGCATTGCACGCATTTGTAGGTCTGGGAAGAAGACCAGCGACAACAAAAAGGCTACTAAGGAACCGTACAAGAAAGTACAAAAGATGACGGACAGTAGTTCCGAAGACCAGATGAGCGATAGTGAATCCGGAAACAGGAGACTAAGCTGTCTCAAACTTCACAATGTAATCGCAAAAGAGGATCACCAAACCATTTGGGTCACTCTCACGATAGCAGGGTCCCAAGTTAAAATGGAATTGGATACAGGATCAGCGCTAACCGTCATGAATCGACGAGACTACGAGCGGCTATTTTCACACATACCCTTGAGAGAGACATCCATCGTCTTGACGACGTATACGGGACAAAAAGTATACCCCAGAGGAAAAATAAGGGTGCCTGTCGAATACAATGGCAAGAAAATACAGAAATTGTATCTCTACATACTGCCAAATGGTGGACCACCGTTATTGGGATGGGAATGGATAAGGAAGATAACCTTAGATTGGCATTCCATTCATGCAATGACGGTGGACGGTAAAAAAGATGAAGACGTCACTCCTGGACGATTGTCAACAATCTTAGCTAACGCCAAAGAGGTATTTCAACAAGAACTGGGCACGCTTAAAGGCGTAACCGCCTCGAGAAAAATAGAAGAGAATGCAGTTCCCAAGTTTTTCAAAGCGAGACCGGTACCATATGCAATTCGCCCAGCCGTCGAGGCAGAGCTGGAGAATCTGGAGAAGGCGGGCGTGTTGTCTAAGGTCGACTTGAGCGAGTGGGCGACACCCATCATTCCTGTCATGAAGATAACGTTAACCAATAAGTCCGGAGAGCCAAGGAAGATTCGCATCTGTGGGGATTTCAAGGTGATGGTGAACCCTGTCCTTCGCAAAGTACAATATCCTCTTCCAAGGATAGAAGACATCTTCGCCTCGCTGTCTGGAGGGAAGCATTTTACAAAAATTGACCTAGCAAAAGCATATTTGCAGATGGAGGTTGAAGAGTCCTCTAGGAAGTATCTCACAATAAACACTCACAAAGGTCTTTACCAGTATCATCGATTGGTATTCGGAGTAGCATCGGCTCCGGCGATATGGCAAAGAGCAATGGAACAAGTCCTGCTAGGGATTCCGGAGACTCAGTGTTACTTGGACGACATCCTTGTAACAGGTGAAGATGACAGTGAACACCTTAACAACCTAGAACAGGTGCTCACTAGACTACGGGAACATGGGTTGTGAGCCAACCGCCCCAAGTGCAAATTTTTTAAGAAACAGATATCGTATTGTGGCCACGTGATTGATGAAGAGGGGTTACATAAGTCCCCTGACAAAATTGAAGCGGTTGTTAAGGCCCCAGCGCCTGAAAATGTGTCGCAACTGAGGTCATTCCTCGGGTTGGTGAATTACTATCATAAGTTTTTGCTGAATTTGTCGACAATTCTGCACCCACTGAACGCCCTGCTACGAATGGGGGTAGCATGGAAATGGATCGATGATTGTAAGCGTGCTTTTCAGAAGAGTAAGGAATTAATCACTTCAAAGGAAGTATTGGCTCACTACAACCCAGCACTGCCAATCAGGCTGGCGTGTGATGCGTCTCCCTACGGCATTGGGGCGGTACTGTCACATAAATTCCTTGATGGTTTGGAGAGGCCGATAGCTTTTGCGTCACGCTCATTAACTTCTGCCGAGCTTAACTACGCCCAGATTGACAGAGAGGCCCTCAGCCTAGTGTGGGGGGTGAAGAAGTTCAATCACTATCTGCACGGTCAAAAATTTACTCTACTAACCGATCATCAACCTCTTGTCTCCATTTTCAACCCTCAGAAGGGCGTACCGATAATGACAGCACAACGGCTGCGGAGATGGTCCCTTTTCCTAGGGGCACACCAATATGACATCGAGTACAAAGGAACTAAACAGCATGGAAATGCTGATGGATTGTCACGTCTACCGTTGCCGACGGTGGAAGAAGAAGACCTTGCAGTGGATCCAATGGAGTTATTCCACTCAACCATAGTCCAATGTCTCCCTGTGACGAATGCAAACATAGGAAAGGAAACACGGAATGACCCGACACTATCACGGGTCTATGATTTAATGGTGAAGGGATGGCCAGCACATGGCGAACCACTGCTGCCAGCATTCTCGCCGAGAAGAGAACAGCTGTCAGTGTGCAGAGGAACCTTGATGTGTGGATCCAGAGTAGTAATTCCACCTAAGTTGATGGATAGAGTGCTCAATGAGCTTCATGAGGGCCATCTGGGTGGGGTAAAAATGAAGAGCTTAGCCACAGCGTTTGTGTGGTGGCCGGGAATCGATAGAGAAATCGAAGAGATGACCAAGAGCTGTGAAGGATGCCAGAAGGTCCAAAACACCCCACCACAAGCTCCTCTGCATCCATGGGAGTGGCCCTCACCTCCATGGCAACAGGTGCACATTGATTTTGCTGGTCCCTTCATGGACTCGATGTTTTTAATTGCGGTGGATGCACATTCAAAGTGGCCAGAGGTAATAAAAATGTCCTCAACCACCACGGAAAAAACTATCACAGTTTTACGAACCATATTCGCCAGGAATGGGCTGCCTGAACAGATTTGCTCTGACAATGGACCACAGTTTGTGTCTGAAGAGTTCCGGAGGTTCTTAAAGAACAATGGTGTTAAGCATTACACATCTGCCCCATATCATCCAGCCACTAATGGATTGGCCGAGAGGTTTGTCCAAACATTCAAGAAGGTTATCAAGGCAATGTGTAATGGAGATATACCCCTACAACACAAGGTGGACAACTTCTTGTTTGCCTACCGGAATGCGACACATGCGGTTACCAGCCAAACTCCAGCCATGATGTTCTTCAATCGAAGACTACGATGCCGCTTGGATATGGTTAAGCCAAACGTCCGAAGAGATGTGGAGAACAGGCAGTTTCAGAATATGAATGAAAGGCCGACCAGGAGTTTTAAGATAGGTCAACCAGTTTTGGCCCGGGACTACCGCACTGAGAAATGGCAACCATGAACGATTTGTACATGACAAGGACCTCTCATGTATACCGTGGACATTGGGGAGAGCATTGTAAGACGCCATGTTGACCAGATTCTAGAGTCACGGGAAAACGTCAACTCCACACCACGATCTGATACACCTGGTAATGAAATCGACGTTCCAATTGCAGCTACCGCAGAACCGGTAATATTGGAAGCAGATGAACCAAACAACGACATTGATTCCGACTCAACATTGCCAGAAGAACCTGATACCCCAAAGAGGCGTTATCCAGACAGAATCAGGAAGCCTCCTCAAAGACTGAACTTATAATTGCTTAAACTTAACCAATGTATCTAGCAACAGTAATTGTGATTGTAATTCGTTATCATTTAGTTGTTAAATGAATGTTATGTACTGTTTATCTAAAAGGGGAGGAATTGTTGTGTATGTACCTTTAAGAGAATAACTGGTCTCAGACTGCAGTACCGGCAGTGACCACCCCTGTATAAAAGGCGCTAGAGAGCCTCTGTTGTTTAGTTTCATTTATGCCTTTCACCAGTAAAGATCTGTTTGTTTTCTCTCCTGCTAATCCGTGTCTCAATCATTCACGGACTTAACACTTAAGACAGTAATAAAATTGTTCCCTGGAGTTTGGGCAATCACAAAAGGTTTTAAAATGGCCACAGAAATCATTGGCCAAGAACAATGGGGCTTGAAAAAAAAGCAGCTCGAGTTGTCTGTGAAAAAGTGGGAGGATACAGTGGCAGTCAAAGACCTGCCAATCAAAGGGAGGTTCCCTTCAGAAGCACTTCAAGTTGCTTATTGACATAAGAGATTAGCCCACTTGAGACTAACTGCAGGACAATCGATTGAAACTGCTTCTGTTTACACAGCCATTCAAAGCACACACAGACAATGAGATACTGAAACCATGGGACAGATTTTTTATGCAACAGTTTAGGAATTGAATGGGTTTTTGAAGCACCCATCATTCTGGACAATAGGGAAGTTGCATTCCCTTTTGTTTTAGCCCAGGTGAGCTCCGGATGTGGGCGGGAACATTTCGGCCGCACAGTGCAGACACATTAACCCATTCCAACCACTTTGAATTAGCCAATCACAGCGTTTCTTTTGTGTATTGGAACTTTGGGCGCGAATTTTGCAGATAGACTTTTTCAGGTATAAAGATAGCTCCTGAGTAGCTATCTCTCTCTTAGCTCTTACTTCGCTGGACCCCAGGTGAGCAGGTTTCTGACTCCTCAGCAAGGCAACCTAGTAAAGAGTTAGGGGTGGTAATTAAGGGGATGTTGCTAAGATTCTTTAATCAACATTGTAGCCACTTACCCCTCGTTTTTGCCGTCTGCCTTCCTCCATTTAAGCAATTTTACTGTAACTACTGTGTTCGTGTGGTATAGTTTCTTTTAGTTAATAAAACTTGATTTTTCTCTCATCCAGATCATTTGTCTGTTTTAATATCATTAATTATAAGTCCTTCAGTCAGAACTGGAAGGTGGGGTAGCGATTCGAAACCGCTGTTTGAAAATTGGTTTATTGGAAATTGGTTTACAGTGTAGCAGCAGGCTGCCTGACCAGGTGAATTACCGTAAACCAGGTAAAAGGTTGGAATTGGTCAGAGTGCAGGCAAAGGCTGCAAGACCCGGTAAATTACCTTAAATCAGTTAAAAGATGCCCCCCTACACCTGTGGCAGACAGCAGGGAAACTCCTCTGTAATTACCGCAATCGGACATGTCACCTAGGAAGCTCCTTTGCCATCCTTAGCCATCCGTTGCCATCCTTTGCTCTTTCTCCCCCAGTCTCCTCTCTTCTGCTGTTTAAGTTCCCCTGTCTCTAATAGTGGGTGCATTTTATCCCTAACTGTAAGTTCAAGCTGCAAGGTTAAAGTTACCTGAGCACACTGCCCATCCCCCGACCATGCCTGTTCTTTGTTCTCATCAGTGAGCACTGGCTCTTCACAAACTTAGCTTCCTGTAATTAGTATAAAGAGTTGGATAAAATGTGAATATGCAGAACAATGGCAGATGAAATTTAATATTGACAAGTGTAAAGTGCTGCTCATAATGGGCGACACATGAATAATGTTGAAATTGCAGAAACCTAGGAATCTTAGCAGACTCGAAGCTCAACATGTCCATTCAACAAAGACAATAGAATGTTGATCCTCATAGCCAATAGACTAGAATTAGAGGTAGAGGAAGTCGTGATCAAACTGTACAGTGCTCTGGTCAGATTACAGCTTGTGTGCCATGTCTAGCTCACATCAGATTACTGCTTGCGTACCATGTCTAGCTCACATCAGATTACAGCTTGCATACCATGTCCAGCTCTGGTCGTTGAGAGACAAGGCAGACACTCAAATGCAGAGAAGCGTCATGAGGCTGATCCATTGGTGTCAGAAGTCTGAATATTGAGAAAAGGCTGGAGAAACTTGGGCTCTTCCACCTGGAAAAAAATGAGGCATTTGAGGGGTGATCTTACAGAGGCATACAAGGTAGCTAAGGGAATGGAAAAGATAAATCCAGAATATTGCTTCAAAATTAAATTTTAAGAGTAGGGCAAGGGGCCTCAAGTTCAAACTAGTAAGATGTAAATTTAGGCCTAATATCAGAGTGATCAACACTTGGAATGGACTCTTAGATAGAGTAGTGGAAGCATTTAAGAGGGCGTTAAGTGTTTGTACAATAATATTCTGAGCAATTACTAGGCTTAAATGAAAACACTACTACTGTAGAATATTTGCTTTGTGAAACAATCTCACCTAACCAAATAACAGTTATAATCAGTGATGGAGCTGTATGTTTTTACATTAAAATGCAATGTAGATTACAAAGAAAATCAAACCATCTCAAAGCATCACTCCTGACCATAGTTCTGACGAAAGGTCACAGACCTGAAATGTTAACTCTGCTTCTCTCTCTACAGCTGGTGCCTGACCTGCTGAGTATTTTCAGCATTTTCTGTTTTTATTTCATGAAGAGACTGATCTGTTCGCCTTGCTGGGAAAACTGACACTTGAACGTCCTAGATACTGACTAGCTAAAAGAGCACATTATAATGTCCTGAAGTTCAAGTATTCAAATATGGTTTTGGCTGTAACAAATATTATTCATCGACAAAGTATAGTTTTCAGGATACCTCATGAGGTGACTGCTCTGCAGATCAAGGTTACCATCCAGGTCACTTTTCAGAAGCTCAATATTTTTTGGCCTCAATCCACTAAGCGGTAAGGGGGCTGGGAACAAAATCTAGTTGTACACAAGTCATTGACTTATGGAACACACTGCCCCATATGTAGTAAACACTGATTGGGTTGAAGCATTCAAAAATAAATTGATCCAATTCTTGGTTCAGCAGGTAATGGAGATACCCAGTTGAGCAAGGCCAATTGGTCCAATCTTAACTCATCCATCCAGAAACATACTAGAGCCCCCACATCCCCTTACAGCATCATAGTTCCATGTAATTAAAAGGTGAAAAATAGTCAAATAAAGGTCCTAAAACTGAATCAAGATGATGGAGCAAACTGGATCAACTAAGTAATCCTTTCTTCTTCCTGAATTTTTATGTTTACAAGCATATTATATTGGGTTCCCTGGAGGATATCAAATATATTTGCACGTGTACTTCCAACCAAAGATAAAGTAGAATCGGATCATTGATAACAGTCTTGCAGAGAACATTAAAAGAAAGTTTAGAGACCATAGTAGCAGTATTTACAGTTTCTTTCAACACTGCATGACTGACTCTTAATGCCCTCAGGGCAACTAGGGATGGGCAATAAATGTAGCTTTGGCCACATCCTGAAACCAAAATTAAACAAATGCAATCAGGTCATTTGGTTAGTTTTGTCACACTTGCAGAGAAAATTAAAGTATTTTATCTGAAGCACGTGCTTTATGCATCACCATACTTCTTCCCCCCCATCTGTGATGTATCTGTGTAACTACTCTAATCTGTGATATATCTGTGTAATTACTCCTATCTGTAATGTATCTATGTATCTACTCCTATCTGTGATGTATCTGTGTAACTACCCCTATCTGTGATGTATCAATATATCTACTCCTATCTGTGATGTATCTGTCTAACTACCCCTATCTGTAATGTATCTATGTATCTACTCCTCTCTGTGATATATCTGTGTAACTACTCCTATCTGTGATGTATCTGTGTAACTACTCCTATCTGTGATGTGTCTGTGTAACTACTCCTATCTGTGATGTGTCTGTGTAACTACTCCTATCTATGATGTATCTGTGTAACTACTCCTATCTGTGATGTATCTGTGTAACTACTCCTATCTGTGATGTATCTGTGTAACTACTCCTATCTGTGATGTGTCTGTGTAACTACTCCTATCTATGATGTATCTGTGTAACTACTCCTATCTGTGATGTATCTGTGTAACTACTCCTATCTGTGATGTATCTGTGTAACTACTCCTATCTGTGATGTGTCTGTGTAATTACTCCTGTACGATTCTCAAAATTAACAGATCCCCCAAAACGAAGGAAACCCTCTTAAAAATGACTTTGGACCTTTGCTAAAAACATCTGGAGGATAAAATAAAGCATGATGGGCCTAACAGGGAGATTCAAGGTCAAAAATCGACCAGGCATTTTAAAAGAGGGCATGTTTGGGCCTGCAATGGATGAAAAAGGCTGCAACAAAGATTTGGGATCAACCTCTGTAATAGACAGCTTGCGTACTGGAGTCAATCAGGTAATCAAACTGTCTGGGGAACTGTAAACGTCACTCAACCCCTATCAGACAATTTACATTATAACAATAGACCCATGGAAGAGCAGTCTCCACCCAAATTACAGGACCCATCCAAAAACATGCATAAAACAAATCGCTTCGCCAACCTACAAAGAATCTCAGACCCCATAGGAAACTCAAACACTGAGGACATTTCACTACAATTAAGTAAGAGCTCAACAGCTCAGGAAACCATCCTGAAACCACTTCTCACATTCTTAAACAACTTCAAAAGCTCAGAGAGCCATCCCGAAACCGCTTAAACAAACTACACAACTCAATGATAAATCGAGCCTGCCAAAATCTAACAATGAACCGAGACTGATTTGGCACGCAGATTAGCAGGCCTCGATTAGTATAATTGGAGATCTGTTCAAGAAGTGAAAAACAGATCACTGTTGAAGAAAGGAGCTCAAAAAGAGGCATCATCGAGTAACATCAAGATCAAGGAGCAAACATCTCGAAGCAGTTCTCTCTCGAAGAAGAAGAAGTAACACACCATTGGACACCTTGCGGCACCAAGGGCCCCACGAAACAACCAACCGAATATTACCCTCAGCCAACCGGGTAATATTGGGCCACTGCGACCAACGGAAAACCAACTCGGAAGAAACCGAAGATCCGCAAGTTTTTTCCACTCTACAAACTATTCTGACTTAACCCTGGGTAAGATTTTATTCAAAAAGAATCTAAGCCCTATTTCTAACGAAAGAAAATTGGGTACTCACCCGATAGATCCAATACACATCGTAACGCATCTGCGGACTCGCGAAGACTGACCAGATATGTAGGTGAAGTCCTCTACTGCGTCCGGGGTACGGTCAGCCCCAACCGACACATCTAGTGAACTCCAAAATCATGAACCAGCTCAACTGTCAAGGACTCCTTTGGTGAGCATTATCCCTGGTCCTTTAGAGCCTAACATAGCTAGTAAGGTGGGATTGGGAGGGGTGAGATATTTGTCTACTGTAATTTTCCCTCGTGTTTGTCGAAGTGTTTCCCCATTTTATTAGTGTATTATTATTGTGTTGTATTTCCCTTCTCAAATAAAATTCAAATTCTTGCAACAAAACCAGATGTCTGCTGCACTTTAATCACAACCAGCAAATAAGCCCAAGGTCTAGAACCAAGGGAGTGGGAGCGATTCAAACTGCTCATAAGTCAGAGGCGAAGCTGACCCCAAACACCACCCCTTACAGACCTATCTGTGATGTATCTGTGTAATTACTCCTATCTGTGATGTATCTGTGTAACTACTCCAATCTGTGATGTATTTGTGTAACTAACACTATCTGTGAAGTATCTGAGTAACTACCCCTATCTGTGATGTATATGTGTAACTACCACTACATGTGATGTAACTGCGTAACTACTGCTATCTGTGATGTATCTGTGTAACTACCCCTATCTGTGTTGTATCGGTGTAACAATCCCTACCTGTGATGTATCTGTGTAACAACCATCTATCTGTGACGTATCTGTGTAACTACCCTATCTGTGATGTATCTGTGTAACTACTCCTATCTGTGATGTATCTGTGTAACTACTCCTATCTGTGATGTATCTGTGTAACTACCCCTATCTGTGATGTATCTGTGTAACTACCCCTACCTGTGATGTATCTGTGTAACTACCCTATCTGTGATGTATCTGTGTAACTACCCTATCTGTGATGTATCTGTGTAACTACCCCTACCTGTGATGTATCTGTGTAACTACCCCTATCTGTGATGTATCTGTGCAACTATCTAAAAACTGTGATATATCTCTGTAACTAATCCTATCTGCGATGTTTCTGTGCTCCTACCCCTATCTGTGATGTATCTGTGTAACTACTCCAATCTGTGATGTATCTGTGTAACTACTCCTATCTGTGATGTATTTGTGTAACTACTCCAATCTGTGATGTATCTGTGTAACTACTCCAATCTGTGATGTATCTGTGTAACTACTCCTATCTGTGATGTATTTGTGTAACTACTCCAATCTGTGATGTATCTGTGTAACTACCCCTATCTGTGATGTATCTGTGTAACTACTCCAATCTGTGATGTATCTGTGTAACTACTCCTATCTGTGATGTATTTGTGTAACTACCCCTAACTGTGACGTATTTGTGTAACTACCCCTACATGTGATGTATGTGTGTAACTACCCCTATCTGTGACGTACCTGTGTAACTACTCCTATCTGTGATGTATCGGTGTAACGACCACTATCTGTGATGTATCTGTGTAACTACTCCTATCTGTGATGTATCTGTGTAACTACTCCTATTTGTGATGTATCTGTGTAACTACCACTATCTGTGATGTATCTGTGTAACTAATCCTATCTGTGATTTATCTGTGTAACTAATCCTACCTGTGATGTATCAGTTTAACGACCCCTATCTGTGATGTATCTGTGTAACTACCCCTATTTGTGATGTATCTGTGTAACGACCACTATCTGTGATGTATCTGTGTAACTATTCATATCTGTGATGTATCTGTGTAACTACCACTATCTGTGATGTATCTGTGTAACTACTCCTATCTGTGATGTTTATGTGTAACTACCCCTATCTGTGATGTATCTGCATAAATAATCCTATCTGTGATGTATCTGTGTAACTACCACTATCTGTGATGTATCTGTGTAACTACTCCTATCTGTGATGTATTTGTGTAACTACTTCTATCAGTGATGTATCTGTGTAACTACACCTAACTGTGACGTATCTGTGTAACTACCCCTATCTGTGAGGTATCTGTGTTACTACCCCTATCTGTGATGTGTCTGTGTAACTATTCCTATCTGTGATGTAGCTGTGTAACTACCACGATCTGTGAAACTACTCCTATATGTGATGTATCTGGGTAACTACTCCTATCTGCGATGTATCTGTGAAACTACCCCTCCCTGTGATGTATCTGTGTAACTACCCCTATCTGTGATATATCTGTGTAACTACCCCAATCTGTGATGTATCTGTGTAACTACTCCTATCTGTGAAGTATCTGTGTAACTACCACTATCTGTGATGTATCTATGTAACTAATCCTATCTCTGATGTATCTGTGTAACTATGCCTATCTGTGATGTATCTGTGTAACTACCCCTATCTGTGAAGTATCTGTGTAACGACCACTATCTGTGATGTATCTGTGTAACTACCACTATCTGGCCTAGAAATTCGCTATCGCCGCGCCAGGTCTTTAGTGCCCGAAATTTAGCGCTCGCCCGGATTCCCGTAGCGCCCGCCTGAAATTCAGTTGCGGCGCACCAAGACGGAGGCGGGCGCTATTGCAGGGTTTGGCCGCCTCGCTTGGGGCGATGAAAGTCAATTTCAGGCGTCCAGCTGCCGCTACAGCACCCGATGCGGTGCGGCAGGCTGGGGTACTGCAGGCCTCCTCCTTCTCTTAAGGAGGAGCTGCCTGCAGCCGTGAGATCACCGCTGGATTCCCCCGGCAAATGAGCCCGGCACCACGGAGAAGTGCCGGGCTCGCGGGAGTCAGACACCAATGCCGCGGGGGGGGGGGTGCAGGAGTCCGGGGAGGGAGGTGCGGCCAGGCGGCTGCTGGGAAAGCGGCCGGCCGCCCCTCCACCTTTATGCGCCGGCCTCTCGGAGCTGCAACGTCCCGTTTTTCAAACGCTGTTTGCGGCCGCTACGGGCGAGGCGGCCGCAACTGAATTTGGCCGTCGGCACGGAATCGCGTTGGAACCGGGGCACTGCGCACACCGACGACGTCATCGGTGCTGGCACAGCGCTACCGGCTAACGCCGATTTTAGGGACCAACTGAATTTCGGGCACTAAAAAACTTCTGCCGCAAACCACTCTTTAGCCAATAAGTGGGCGCAAACGCGACTGAATTTCTAGGCCTCTGTGATGTATCTGTGTAACTACCCCTATTTGTGATGTATCTGTGTAACTACCCCTATCTGTGATGTATCTGTGTAACTATCCCTATCTGTGAGGCATCTGTGTTACTACCCCTATCTGTGATGTGTCTGTGTAGCTACTCCTATCTGTGATGTATCTGTGTAACTACTCCTAACTATGATGTGTCTGTGTAACTATTCCTATCTGATGTATCTGTGTAACTACCACTACCTGTGATGTATCTGTGTAACTACTCCTATATGTGATGTATCTGTGTAACTACTCCTATCTGTGATGTATCTGTGTAACTACTCCTATCTGTGATGTATCTGTGTAACTACTCCTAACTGTGATGTGTCTGTGTAACTATTCCTATCTGATGTATCTCTGTAACTACCACTACCTGTGATGTATCTGTGTAACTACTCCTATATGTGATGTATCTGTGTAACTACTCCTATATGTGATGTATCTGTGTAACTACCCCTATCTGTGATGTATCTGTGTAACTACCCCTATTTGTGATGTATCTGTGTAACTACCCCTATCTGTGATGTATCTGTGTAATTATCCATAACTGTGATGTATCTGTTCAACTACCACTACCTGTGATTTATCTGTGTAACTACTCCTATCTGTGATGTTTCTGTGTAACTACCCCTATCAGAGATGTATCTGTGTAACTACCCCTATCTGTGATGTATCTGCATAAATAATCCTATCTGTGAAGTGTCTGTGTAACTACCACTATCTGTGATGTATCTGTGTAACGACCCCTAGCTGTGAGGTATCTGTGTTACTACCCATATCTGTGAAGTGTCTGTGTAACTATTCCTCTCTGTGATGTATCTGTGCATCTACTCCTAATTGTGATGTATCTGTGTAAATATCCCTATCTGTGATGTATCTGTGTAACTACCCATTTCTGAGATGTATCTGTGTAACTAGCCCTATCTGTGATGTATCTGTGTAACTACTCCTATATGTGATATATCTGGGTAACTACTCCTATCTATGATGTACCTGTGTAACTACCCCTATCTGCGATGTGTCTGTGTAACTGCCCATTTCTGAGATGTAGCTGTGTAACTACCACTATCGGTGATGTATCTGTGTAACTACCCCTAACTGTGAAGTATCTGTGTAACCACCACTATCTGTGATGTATCTGTGTAAGTACTCCTATCTGTGATGTATCTGTGTAACTACCCCTATCGGTGATGTATCTGTGTAACTACCCCTATCTGTGAAGTATCTGTTTATCTACCACTATCTTTGATGTATCTGTGTAACTACTGCTCTCTGTGATGTATCTGTGTAACTACTCCTATCTGTGATGTACCTGTGTAAATACCCCTAACTGTGATGTATCTGTGTAACTACCCTTATCTGTGATGTATCTGTGTAACTGCCACTATCTGTGATGTATCTGTGTAACTACACCTATCTGTGATGTATCTGTATAACTACTCCTATCTGTGATGTATCTGTGTAACTACTCCTATCTGTGACGTATCTGTGTAACTACTCCTATCTGTGATATATCTGTGTAACTACTCCTATCTGTGATATATCTGTGAAAATACACCTATCTGTGATGTATCTGTGTAACTACCCCTATCTGTGATGTATCTGTGCAACAACCCCTATCTGTGATGTATCTGTATAAGTATGCCTCTCTGTGATGTATCTGTGCAACTACTCCTATCTGTGATGTATCTGTGGAACTACCCCTACCTGTGATGTATCTGTGTAACTACTCCTATCTGTGATATATCTGTGTAACTACTCCTCTCTGTGATGTAGCTGTGTACCTGCCGCTATCTGTGATGTATCTGTGTAAAAACCACTATCTGTGATGTATCTGTGTAACTACTCCTATCTGTGATGTATCTGTGTAACTACTCCTATCTGTGATGTATCTGCGTAACTACCTCTATCTGTGATGTATCTGTGTAACTACCCCTATCGGTGATGTATCTGTGTAACAACCCCTATCTGTGAGGCATCTGTGTAACTACCACTATCTGTGATGTATCATGTGACTACCACTATCTGTGATGTATCTGTGCAACTACTCCTATCTGTGATGTATCTTTGTAACTGCCACTATCTGTGATGTATCTGTATAACTATCCCTACGTGTGATGTAACTGTGTAACTACCCCAATCTGTGATGTATCTGTGTAACAATCCCTACCTGTGATGTATCTGTGTAACTACCCCTATCTGTGATGTATCTGTGTAACTACCCTATCTGTGATGTATCTGTGTAACTAACCCTACCTCTGATGTATCAGTGTAACTACCCCTATCTGTGATTTATTTGTGTAACTATCTCTAACTGTGATATATCTCTGTAACTACTCCTATCTGCGATGTTTCTGTGTTACTACCCCTATCTGTGATGTATCTGTGTAACTACTCATATCTGTGATGTATCTGTGTAACTACTCCTATCTGTGATGTATCTGTGTAAATTTTCCAATCTGTGATGCATCTGTGTAACTACTCCTATCTGTGATGTATCTGTGTAACTACCCCTAACTGTGATGTATTTGTGTAACTACACCTACATGTGATGTATGTGTGTAAAACTAAACTATCTGTGACGTACCTGTGTAACTACTCCTATCTGTGATGTATCTGTGTAGCTAACCCTATCTGTGATGTATCGGTGTAACGACCACTATCTGTGATGTATCTGCGTAACTACTCCTATCTCTGATGTATCCGTGTAACTACTCCTATATGTGATGTATCTCTGAAACTACCACTATCTGTGATGTATCTGTGTAACTACTCCTATCTGTGATTTATCTGTGTAACTAATCCGACCTGTGATGTATCAGTGTAACTACCCCTATCTGTGATGTATCTGTGTAACTACCCCTATTTGTGATGTATCTGTGTAACTACCCCTATCTGTGATGTATCTGTGTAACTATCCATATCTGTCATGTATCTGTGTAACTACCACTATCTGTGATGTTACTGTGTAACTACTCCTATCTGTGATGTTTCTGTGTAACTACCCCTATCTGAGATGTATCTGTGTAACTACCCCTATCTGTGATGTATCTGCATAAATAATCCTATCTGTGATGTATCTGTGTAACTACCACTATCTGTGATGTATCTGGTTAACTACTACAATCTGTGATGTACCTGTGTAACTACCCCTATCTGTGATGTATCTGTATAACTACCCATTTCTGAGATGTATCTGTGTAACTACCACTATCTGTGATGTATCTGTGTAACTACCCCTATCTGTGATGTCTCTGTGTCACTACTCCTATCTGTGATGTATCTGTGTAACTACCCCTATCTGTGATGTATCTGTGTAACTACCCCATCTCTGAAGTATCTGTTTATCTACCACTCTCTTTGATGTATCTGTGTAACTACTCCTATCTGTGATGTATCTGTGTAACTACCCTTATCTGTGATGTATCTGTGTAACTACTCCTATCTGTGATGCATCTGTATAACTATTCCTAACTGTGATGTGTCTGTGTATCTAACCCTAACTGTGATGTATCTGTATAGCTACTTGTAAAGTCTGTGTGTTGTTTAGTTAATTAATGCACAGACTCCAAGAGTAACTTAAAACAGGACTTTACTATTCGAAGGTCAGGGCGAATCTGCCCAATAACTCCTGACACAGCACTTATATACCGGTGTGGTCCCCGTCGGTATTACAGTATACAGAAGCCAACAAAGTAGTGCAACACGTAAAGTAGTTCTCTTAAATGTGGACGGTTACATACAATAGTTCTCTTAAAGGTAGACGGGTACATACACTACAATCCTCCCTTTTTAGCTTACAACATACTGATTCCCCATTAAACATACATTATAACATATATACAACTTGATGCAAGACAGTTCACAGATTCAGTCTCTCTGGAGGTTTCCGGACTCTGTCCGGATAACGCCTCGGTGGTGTTGTAACTCCCGGCGGGGTAGCAGGTGCTTCTGGCAAGGTCGATTCGGCTTGAAGGACAGTGTCAGGTTCATCTGATTCCAGTATTACCAGATCGGAGGTAGGTGTTCTGGGTATCTCTGTCTCAACATGGCGCCTTATTATACTGTCCCCAATGTCCACCGTATACATCAACGGCCCTAGCCTTTTTCCAATAGTTCCAGGCTGCCATTTCTCGGTACAGTAGTCCCGGGCCAAAACTTGTTGACCTATCTGAAAAGATCTAGTTGGCCTTTCATTCATGCCCTGGAATTGCCGGTTCTCTACGACCCTTCTGACGTTTGGCTTAAGCAAATCCAGCCGGCATCTTAGTCGTCTATTAAAAAACATCATGGCGGGAGTTTGATTTGTGACCGCATGTGTTGCATTCCTGTACGCCAACAAGAAGCTATCCACCTTATGTTGTAAGTTAATGGCTTCATTACCCATGGCCTTTATGGCCTTCTTGAAGGTCTGGATAAACCTTTCAGCCAATCCATTGGAAGCGGGATGGTATGGGGCTGACGTGTAGTGCTTAACCCCATTGCTCTTTAAGAATTTCTTGAATTCTTCGGACACAAATTGCGGTCCATTATCAGAACAGATCTGTTCCGGCAGCCCATTCCTAGCAAACATGGTCCTTAACACTGTGATGGTTTTTTCCGTGGTGGTGGTGGACATCTTTATTACCTCCGGCCACTTGGAGTGTGCATCCACCGCTATTAGAAACATTGAGTCCATAAATGGACCAGCAAAGTCGATGTGTACCCTTTGACAAGGAGATGAGGGCCACTCCCATGGATGCAGAGGAGCCTGTGGTGGCGCGTTTTGGACCTTCTGGCATCCTAGACAGCTCTTAGTGATTTCTTCGATGTCCCCATCAATGCCTGGCCACCACAGAAACGCTCTTGCTAGGTTCTTCATTTTCACTCCACCCAGATGTCCCTCGTGCAGCTCCTTTAACACCTTCTGTTGAAGTTTGGGTGGAATCACCACTCTAGATCCACACATCAGGGTTCCTCGACACACTGACAGCTGTTCTTTTCTCTGCGAAAATGCTGGCAGTGTTGGTTCGCCCTGTGCTGGCCATCCCTTCACCGTTAAATCATAGACTCGTGAGAGAGTCGGGTCATTTCTTGTTTCGTTTTCGATCATCGAATTTGTTACTGGTAGACATTCCACTATGGATGAGTGGAACATCTCTACCGTGTCCACTGTGGTCGCTTCTTCTACTATCGGCAATGGCAAGCGCGATAACCCATCAGCATTTCCATGCTGTTTGGACCTTTTGTATTCGATGTCATATTGGTGTGCCCCAAGTAACACGGACCACCTCTGTAACCTTTGCGCTGTCATGGTGGAAACGGCCTTGTTAGGGTTGAATATGGACACCAACGGCTGGTGGTCTGTCAGTAATGTGAACTTCTTGCCCTGCAGGTAATGATTGAATTTCTTTACGCCCCACACAAGGCTGAGGGCCTCCCTATCTATTTGAGCATAATTTCGCTCCACGGAGGTCAATGATCGGGACGCGAATGCCACTGGCCTTTCCGAGCCATTTGGTAACTTGTGTGAAAGTACTGCTCCAATTCCATAGGGGGAAGCATCACAAGCTAGACGAAGAGGTAACGTTGGGTTGAAATGAGCCAACACTTCTTCAGAGGTAATCAACGCCTTGCTTCTGCGAAAGGCCTTTTTACATTCCTCACTCCACTTCCATGGTACTTCTTTCTGCAACAGAGCATTCAGCGGATGCAGCACCGTGGATAGATTCGGCAGAAACTTGTGATAATAATTAATCAACCCCAAGAATGATCTTAACTGTGATACGTTTTCCGGAGCGGGGGCCTTCACGACAGCTTCTATCTTGTCAGGTGACTTGTGCAGCCCCTCTCGGTCAATGACATGACCGCAGTACGAGATCCATTTTTGGAAGAACTCACATTTCTTGCGATTAACTCGAAGGCCATATTCCTTCAACCTAGTGAGCACCAGTTTCAAATTTGTGAGGTGTTCTTCCTCATCTTCTCCCGTAATCAGGATATCGTCTAAGTAACACTGCGTGCTTGGAATTCCTTGTAATACCTGCTCCATGGCCCTCTGCCAAATTGCTGGAGCCGAAGCTACCCCAAAAACCAGTCTATTATAATGATACAAGCCTCTGTGTGTGTTGATGGTGAGGTACTGACGCGACTCTTCCTCGACTTCCATTTGTAAGTATGCCTGTGCCAGGTCTATCTTGGTGAAGTGTTTCCCTCCAGCCAACGAAGCAAAGATATCTTCAATCCGCGGAAGCGGGTATTGTACCGTGTGAAGCACCGGATTCACTGTGATCTTGAAGTCTCCGCAGATGCGGACCTTCCCCAGTCCCCCTGGCTTGTCACTTGGTGAAGACTTCATGACGGGAACAATGGGCGTGGCCCACTCACTCCAGTCCACTTTTGACAGTACCCCTGATCGTTCAAGTTCTTCCAGTTCTGCCTCCACAGCAGGTCGTATCGCGTAAGGTACCGATCTGGCTTTGAAAAATTTTGGGCTTGCATGTTCTGCAATCTTAACCTTTGCTTTAATTCCTCGCAGTGTTCCCAGTCCTTGCTGGAATACCTCTTTAGCTTCGTCTAATATTCTGGACAACCGTTCAGGTTTGACATCTTCCTTTCCGGAATCTACCGTCATGGTGTTTAGTGAATGCCAGTCTATCTTTATTTTCCTGATCCACTCCCGTCCCAGAAGTGGTGGACCTCCCTCAGGCAACACATACAGGTCCATCCTTTGGTGCTCTTTGTCCTTGTATCTCACCTTGACTTCTATCTTTCCGATGGGGTATACTTTGTGCCCCGTGTATGTCTTCAATACTAGTTCCGTATCCCGTAGGGGAATATGCTTGAATAACTTTTTATAATCATGCTTATTCATGACCGTCAACGCCGATCCGGTGTCCACTTCCATTTTCACTTGGACTTTTGCAATCTGTAGTGTGATCCAGATAGCTTGTTGGTCAGCTTCATTACTCACATTGTGAATTCTCAGACTATCCAGTTCCTTGCAGTTGGAGTGTGAGTCCGAATTCTGTTCTTCCGGACTCCTCCTAGTCACCTCATGTACCTTTCTGTACCTCTTTTGTGGTCACTCATTATTGTTGGTCTTCTTTCCTGACCGGCATACCTTAGCTATGTGACCGAGCTTGCCACATTTCCTACATTCCTGGTTTTTAACCAGCATTGGTTCTGGTCGTATGTTGTCTTCCCACAACGATAGCATTTTGTTGTACCCGAAGTAATTTGCTGCACCCTGAGTGCCGCTGCCTTTAGCTGCATTTCCGCCGTTCCTTTCGCTGCGGCTTCGTTCGATGCAGCAGTAAGGACAGCCTTCTCAAGTGTAAGATCGTTCTCTTCGAGTAGTCGCTTTTGCGTTCCTTCCTTTGACAACCCGCACACGAACTTGTCTCGCAATGCCTCTGTCAGATTCCCTCCAAACTGGCAGTGTTTTGCTAGTCTATGCAGTTCGACCAAGTATTCTGCGTTGCTTTCGTCTTTCCTTTGCGTTCTCGCATAGAATTTGGATCGTTCCACTAACATCAGTGGTGCGGGGTTAAAATGATCCTTCAGGACAGCAACAATATCATCGAAAGTCTGATCCGCCAGTTTAGCTGGTGCTAGTAGATGCTTCAAGAGCCCGTATGTCTTCGCGCCCATCGAGTTTAGCAAGGTTATAGCTTTGTCATCTTCTTCTATTTTATTGGCCTCACCATAGATCTCAATGCGTTCCACATACGTGGCCCAGTCTTCTACCTCGGAGTTAAAATCGTTGATGTTACCATGCTTAGGCATCTTCCTCTCTTCCCGATAACACCACGGATTATTTCTTTAAATTTTCTTTTTTTTTTCAAGATGGCGGTTCCCGTGAAAATGGCGGTTTCCCGTGCTTATCTTCTCTCCCTGCCCACTTCAATGGCGGTTCCCCGCTTCTGTCTTCTTCTCCGCCTAATGGCGGTTTCCCGCGTTTCTTCCCTTGGTGGGAGGGGTACACTTTCCCCACGGGCGACGGCCGCTGGCTTTCAGGTTCACAGCCTGCGCGTCGGCTTCAGTGCTTTCCCTTTTCTCGGCAGGGCAACCGGCGCTGGGTACACCCCGTTGACGGCGAACAGTTTCAGCCGCTGGGCTGGCTCTCGCTCAGTTCCCCTTGCTCGGGCTCTGTCTCTCTCCCGCTCGCTCGGCTCTACCGGCGCTGGGTACACCCCGTTGACGGAGAACAGTTTCAGCCGCTGGACTGGCTCTCGCTCAGTCTCCCTTGGTCGGCTCTGCCTCTCCCGCACGCTCGGCTCCCAATCACGCCTCCCAGCCCTCTCGCAGTCCGGTGCTTCCCTCACCGGCTGCGGCTGAGTTTATCTCTTCCCGCGCCTATGTTCCCGGTCGCAGCGCTTCGTGGCTTCGGTCGCAGCCCGGCCTTTTTTGCCGGTCGCGGTCTAGCTGTCTCACGATGCCGTTGCGTCCCCAGCCTGTCTGTACCGCGGCTTCCTTGCTCCACGCTGCCCCAGTCTCAGCGCCTCTGGACCCGACTTCTGTCCGGCTCCTTTCCCCCTCGACCGTGGTCGAGTGCACCGCCCTTATCCTCCGGTTATTCTTTTTACTTTCCCTTACTCACAGTCATCGTGGCCGCCTTGCTTCTCATGCTGATCGGCTCACTCCTCACGGTGGCAGAAGGGACAGTCAGTGCCTGTTGCTGATGGAAGTCTTTGTCTCTAAATTCTTCCTCCTTTCTAGTTCTGCAGCCTCGAGTTTTCTCCCAGCAGAACGACGAGGGCGGTTGCCTCTTCACGACGCTCGTTAACTACTTTGTACGCATTGTTGCTGCAGGGTACGATCGGACTCGTCGCCACTGTAAAGTCTGTGGGTTGTTTAGTTAATTAATGCACAGACTCCAAGAGTAACTTAAAACAGGACTTTACTATTCGAAGGTCAGGGCGAATCTGCCCAATAACTCCTGACACAGCACTTATATACCAGTGTGGTCACCATCGGTATTACAGTATACAAAAGCCAACAAAGTAGTGCAACATCTAAAGTAGTTCTCTTAAAGGTGGACGGTTACATACAATAGTTCTCCTAAAGGTAGATGGGTACATACACTACACTACTCCTATCTGTGATGTATTTGTGTAACTACTCCTATCTGTGATGTATCTGTGTAACTACTCCAATCTGTGATATATCTGAGGAACTACTCCTATCTGTGATATATCTGTGAAAATACACCTATCTGTGATGTATCTGTGTAACTACCCCTATCTGTGATGTATCTGGGTAACAACCCCTATATGTGATGTATCTGTATAACTATGCCTCTCTGTGGTGTATCTCTGTAACTACTCCTATCTGTGATGTATCTGTGTAACTTCCCCTATCTGTGATGTTTCTGTGTAACTACCCCTACCTGAGATTTATCTGTGTAACTACCCCTATCTGTGATGTATCTGTGTAACTACTCCTATCAGTGATGTATCTGTATAACTACACCTAACTGTGACTTATCTGTGTAACTACCACTATCTGTGATGTATCTGTGTAACGACCCCGAGCTGTGAGGTATCTGTGTTACTACCCCTAACTGTGATGTATCTGTGTAACTACCCCCATCTGTGATGTATCTGTGTATCTACTCCTCTCTGTGATGTATCTGTGTATCTACTCCTAACTGTGATGTATCTGTGTAACTACCCCCATCTGTGATGTATCTGTGTAACTACCCATTTCTGAGATGTATCTGTGTAACTACCCCTATCTGTGAGATATCTGTGTAAGTACTCCTTTATGTGATGTATCTGGGTAACTACTCCTATCTATGATGTACCTGTGTAACTACCCCTATCTGTGATGTATCTGTGTAACTACCCATTTCTGAGATGTATCTGTGTAACTACCACTATCGGTGATGTATCTGTGTAACTACCCCTATCTGTGATGTATCTGTGTAACTACCACTATCTGTGATTTATCTGTGTAACTACTCCTATCTGTGATGTATCTGTGTAACTACCGCTGTTGGTGATGTATCTGTGTAACTACCCCTATCTGTGAAGTATCTGTTTATCTACCACTATCTTTGATGTGTCTGTGTAACTACTCCTATCTGTGATGTATCTGTGCAAATACTCCAATCTGTGATGTATCTGTGTAAATACCCCTAACTGTGATGTATCTGTGTAACTACCCTTATCTGTGATGTATCTATATAACTACTCCTAACTGTGATGTGTCTGTGTAACTAACCCTAACTGTGATATATCTGTATAGCGACTCCTATCTGTGATGTATCTGTGTAACTACTGCTATCTGTGATGTATCTGTATAACTACTCCTATCTGTGATATATCTGTGTAACTACTCCTATCTGTGATATATCTGTGAAAATACACCTACCTTTGATGTATCTGTGTAACTACCCCTATCTGTGATGTATCTGTGTAACAACCCCTATCTGTGATGTATCTGTTAAACTATGCCTCTCTGTGATGTATCTGTGTAACTACTCCTATCTGTGATGTATCTGTGTAACAACCACTATCTGTGATGTACCTGTGTAACTACTCCTATCTGTGATGTATCTGTGTAACTATTCCTATCTGTGATGTCTCTGTGCAACTACCTCAATCTGTGATGTATCTGTTTAACAACTCCTATCTGTGAGGTATCTGTGCAACTACCGCTATCTGTGATGTATCATGTGACTACCACTATCTGTGATGTATCTGTGTAACTACTCCTATCTGTGATGTATCTGTGTAACTGCCACTATCTGTGATGTATCTGTATAACTATCCCTATGTGTGATGTAACTGTGTAACTACCCCAATCTGTGATGTATCTGTATAACTATTCCTATCTGTGACATATCTGTGTAACTACTCCTATCTGTGATGTATCTGTGTAACTACTCCTATCAGTGATGTATCTGTATAACTACACCTAACTGTGACTTATCTGTGTAAATACCACTATCTGTGATGTATCTGTTTAACGACCCCTAGCTGTGAGGTATCTGTGTTACTACCCCTATATGTGAAGTGCCTGTGTAACTACTCCTCTCTGTGATGTATCTGTGTATCTACTCCTAACTGTGATGTATCTGTGTAACTACCCCTCTCTGTGATGTATCTGTGTAACTACTGTTTTCTGAGATGTATCTGTGTAACTACCCCTATTTGTGATGTATCTGTGTAACTACTCCTATATGTGATGTATCTGGGTAACTACTCCTATCTATGATGTACCTGTTTAACAACCCCTATCTGTGATGTATCTGTGTAACAACCCATTTCTGAGATGTATCTGTGTAACTACCACTATCTGTGATGTATCTGTGTAACTACTCCTATCTGTGATGTATCTGTGTAACTACCCCTATCGGTGATGTATCTGTGTAACTACCCCTATCTGTGAAGTATCTGTTTATCTACCACTATCTTTGATATATCTGTGTAACTACTCCTATCTGTGATGTATCTGTGTAACTACTCCTATCTGTGATGTATCTGAGTAACTACTCCTATCTGTGATGTATCTGTATAGCTACTCCTATCTGTGATGTATCTGTGTAACTACTCCTATCTGTGATATATCTGTGAAAATACACCTATCTGTGATGTATCTGTGTAACTACCCCTATCTGTGATGTATCTGTGTAACAACCCCTATCTGTGATGTATCTGTATAACTATGCCTCTCTGTGATGTATCTGTGTAACTACTCCTATCTGTGATGTATCTGTGTAACTACCCCTTTCTGTGACGTATCTGTGTAACTACTCCTATCTGTGATATATCTGTGTAACTACACCTCTCTGTGATGTACCTGTGTAACTACACCTATCTGTGATGTATCTGTGTAACAACCACTATCTGTGATGTATCTGTGTAACTACTCCTATCTGTGATGTATCTGTGCAACTACTCCTATCAGTGATGTATCTGTGTAACTACCTCTATCTGTGATGTATCTGTGTAACTACCCCTATCTGTGATGTATCTGTGTAACAACCCCTATTTGTGAGGTATCTGTGTAACTACCGCTATCTGTGATGTATCATGTGACTACCACTATCTGTGACGTATCTGTGTAGCTATTGCTATCTGTGATGTATCTGTGTAACAATCCCTACCTGTGATGTATCTGTGTAACTACCCCTATCTGTGATGTATCTGTGTAACTACGCTTTCTGTGATGTATCTGTGTAACTACGCTTTCTGTGATGTATCTGTGTAACTACCCCTACCTGTAATGTATTTGTGTAAATACCCCTATCTGCGATTTATTTGTGTAACTATCCCTAACTGTGATATATCTCTGTAACTACTCCTATCTGCGATGTTTCTGTGTTACTACCCCTATCTGTGATGTATCTGTGTAAATTTTCCTATCTGTGATGCATCTGTGTAACTACTCCTATCTGTGAGGTATCTGTGTAACTACTCCTATCTGTGATGTATCTGTGTAACTACCCCTAATTGTGATGTATTTGTGTAACTACCCCTACATGTGATGTATGTGTTTAACTACCCTATCTGTGACGTATCTGTGTAACTACTCCTATCTGTGATGTATCTGTGTAGCTATCCCTATCTGTGATGTATCGGTGTAACGACCACTATCTGTGATGTAGCTGCGTAACTACTCCTATCTGTGATGTATCTGTGTAACTAATCCTATCAGTGATGTATCTGTGTAACTACCACTATCTGTGATGTATCTTTGTAACTACTCCTATCTGTGATTTATCTGTTTAACTAATCCTACCTGTGATGTATCAGTGTAACTACCCCTATCTGTGATGTATCTGTGTAACTGCCCCTATTTGTGATGTATCTGTGTAACTACCCCTATCTGTGATGTATCTGTGTAACTATCCATATCTGTGATGTATCTGTGTAACTACCTCTATCTGTGATGTATCTGTGTAACAACTCCTATCTGTGATGTTTCTGTGTAACTACCCCTATCTGAGATGTATCTGTGTAACTACCCCTGTCTGTGATGTATCTGCGTAAATAATCCTATCTGTGATGCATCTGTGTAACTACCACTAACTGTGATGTATCTGTGTAACTACTCCTATCTGTGATGTATCTGTGTAACTATTACTATGGCCCAGAAATTCCAGAACGGGGCTTGCAGCGCGTGCAAGCCCCGTATTTACACTTACCCCACGCTACTGCCGATCAGCTCCAGGGATGCCTGGAATTGGTGTTTCCAGAAGAAGAATCCCGGGCAGCGTATGACGTCACGCCGCCCAGGAGTGCAGCCAGCGCGAAGTCAGGAGCGTGCAGTGCAAGTGAGACACACCCCTTGAGGTCTCATTTTCACTGGACACGCCCCCAATTTTTCTGTCAAGCTGCTAACCATTTTTACATGCAAAGCAGCAGTTTAAATAGGTTTTTGGAAGTTTTTTGAAGATTTTGGTAACTTTCATAAACTTTTTTAAATGTTTACATTATTTTGAGTAATCTGAAGTAGTTTTAAACAGAATTAAAGCAATTTAAAGACTTTTAAAAGCCCTAAAAGAATTTTTTTAATTCCATTTATTTATTTAGCAATGTCGTCGTCATACGTGTCTTCACACTGTTCCCTTTGGGGAAGTGTATGAAGTGGTGGAAGGATTTATGGCCATGATTAACGCTCATTCCGTGACCGTAACCATCTTTGAACCAGTCATTAGGGCGGTTAGTCCTATGGCGGGAGGGTTTTACGGGCTCCCACAAGCTATACAAGGAGGGGGGGCCACCCACACCCACGGACGCAAATATCCCACTGGATGTCAACCCAGAATTTAGAGCCGGAGCTCCGACTCCACTTGCCAGGACTGTCTGGAGCGGGGTTCGAAACCCTACCCTGATCTGGCCCAGCGGCGGGGATCCTACCGCGATGACAAAGGCCCAATCCGATTAGCAACGTGAAATGGCAGCATAGGGCTCCAGTCACGGGGAGGGAAAAGGCGCAGGAAACGTATGGGCATCACCTTTTGTGCGGAGTGGGCCTTTTGTGTAGCAGTAAGCATCCCCGCCCCTGGGCCAGAAGGAGTAGGGTTTTGAACCCCACTCCAGACAGTCCCGGCAAGTGGAGTCGGAGTTCCAACTTTAAATTCTGGGTGGACATCCAGCGGGATACTTGCGTCCGTGGGTGTTGGTGGCCCCCCCCTTCAGATGGGTTGTGGGAGCCCGTAAAACCCTCCCGCCATAGGACTAACCACCCTAATGGCTGGTTCAAAGGTGGTTACGGTCACGGAATGAGCGTTAATCACGGCCATAAATCCTTCCACCACTTCATACAGTTCCCCAAAGGGAACAGTGTGAGGATACGTACGATGATGACCTCTTGCGCAAAGCACCTCCTTGGACCCTCAGTCGCAGATGCGAGGGGGCAAGTCGTGCAATTGTTAAATTTTTCATTTTATTGACATGTAAAATGTTGGCCCAGTAATTCCCTTCCAAATGCGCGAGTACGGTCGGGGTACTTACGCATCTGGCTGGATGAAATGCCGGTTTTCAGCATGCACAGTGCATGTGGGGAAAACCGGCATTTCCTGTCCTCTGAACGAAGGGGTTCAGAGGCAGAACGCGTGCGACTGCACAGGCAGCGCGTGCGCAGTATAATTCGCCGCTTTCATTAATGCTTTCAGTGAGGTCAAGTCATTACAAGTTACACATGAAAAAAGCATGGGTACAGTTGCTCCAGAGGCTGCGGAGGAAGATATTTATTATCGTGGAGCTTCTGAAAGTATGTATGTCTGTATATATTCCTTTGCGTGTTATGTATATATTCCTTTACTTATGTGTATGAATGTATTATTTAATTATGACTTTCAGAGAAAGTAACTTATTGGAAAATCATAATTAAAAACATACATTCATACACATTAGTAAAGGAATATAAAACATACATACATATACGTAAAGGAATATATGTGGACATACATACATAACTCATTCTCACATTCCATTCACACAGCCACAATTGCTCCTTCTACCTACCGTTCCGAAAACCTGTATAAAAATAAAAAAATTAAAGTTTAAAACTAACTTAAAATTTCTTAAAATAACTTCCCTCCCTTTCCCAAACCTAAATATTGCATTTCATAAGCTCCTCCATAAAATATATCTCCTTCCCCAGCCAATGAACAACTTTACACTTGCTTTTTTCACGTGTAAGTTCTAGGGACTTACCCTCACTGAATCCATCAGTGAAATCGACAAAGTTCACTGCGCAAGCGCTGCCTGTGCAGTCGCACGCGCTGTGAATAGACCTCGGGTCTGGAAATGCCGGCGTTCCGCGCATGCGCTGTTCCTGCTGAACGCCGGCATTTCCAACGGCCAGATGCGTGAGTAACCCGACCGTACTCACGCTTCTGGCCTGGAATATCTGGCCCTATCTGTGATGTACCTGTGTAACTACCCCTATCTGTGATGTATCTGTCTAACTACCCATTTCAGATATGTATCTGTGTAACTACCACTATCTGTGATATATCTGTGTAACTACTCCTATCTGTGATGTATCTGTGTAACTACTCCTATCTGGGATGTATCTGTGTAACTACCCATATCTGTGATGTATCGGTGTAACTATTCCTATCTGTGATATATCTGTGAAACTACACCTATCTGTGATGTATCTGTGTAACGACCCTTATCTGTGAAGTATCTGTGTAACTACCGCTATCTGTGATGTATCTGTGTAACAATTCCTATCTGTGATGTATCTGTGTAAAGAAACCTATCTGTGATGTATCTGTGTAACTACCCTTATCTGTGATGTATCTCTGTAACTACCACTATCTGTGATGTATCTGTACAACTACTCTTAACTGTGATGTGTCTGTGTAATTAACCCTAGCCGTGATGTATCTGTGTAGCTACTCCTATCTGTGATGTATCTGTGTAGCTACTCCTATCTGTGATGTATCTGTGTAACTACTCCTATATGTTATATATCTGTGTAACTACTCCTATCTGTGATGTATCTGTGTAACTACTCCTATCTGTGATACATCTGTGTAACTATACCTATCTGTGATGTATTTGTATAACTACTCCTATCTGTGATGTATCTGTGAAACTACCCCATTTGTGATGTATCTGTTTAACTACTCCTATCTGTGATGTATCTGTGTAACTACTCCTTTCTGTGATGTATCTGTGTAACTACCCCTCGCTGTGATATATCTGCGTAACCACCCCTATCTGTGATGTATCTGGGTAACTACCACTAACTGTGATGTATCTGTGTAACTACTCCTATCTGTGATGTATCTGTGTAACTACTCCTATCTGTGATGTATCTGTGTAACTACTCTTATCTGTGATGTATCTGCGTAACTACACCTATCTGTGATGTATCTGTGTAACTACCGCTATCTGTGATGTATCTGTGTAATTACCCCTATATTTGATGTATCTCTGTAACTACCCCTATCTGCGATGTATCTATGTGACAACCACCAGCTGTGATGTATCTGTGTAACTACTCCTATCTGTGATGTATCTGTGTAAATATTCCTTTCTGTGATAAATCTGTGTAACTACCCCTATCTGTGATGTATCTGTGTGACTACCACCAGCTGTGATGTATCTGTGTAACTAATCCTATCTGTGATGTATCTGTGTAACTACCCCTACCTGTGAAGTATCTGTGTAACTACCACTATCTTTGATGTATCTGTGTAACTACTCCTATCTGTGTAACTAATCCTAACTGTGATATATCTGTGTAACTACTCCTATCTGTGATGTATCTGTGTAACTACCCATATCTGTGATGTATCGGTGTAACTATTCCTATCTGTGATATACCTGTGAAACTACTCCTATCTGTTATATATCTGTGTAACTACTACTATCTGTGATGTATCTGTGTAACAACCACTATCTGTGATGTATCTGTGTAAATACCCCTATCTGTGATGTATCTGTATAACAACCCCTATCTGTGAGGTATCTGTGTAACTACCCCTATCTGTGATGTTTCTGTGAAACTACTCCAATCTATGCTGTATCTGTGTAACTATTCCTATCTGTGACATATCTGTGTAACTACTCCAATCTGTGATGTATCTGTGTAACTACCACTATCGGTGATGTATCTGTGTAACTATCCCTATCTGTGAAGTATCTGTGTAACTACCACTATCTGTGATGTATCTGTGTAACTACTCCTATCTCTGATGTATCTGTTTAACGACCCCTAGCTGTGAGGTATCTGTGTTACTACCCCTATATGTGAAGTGTCTGTGTAACTACTCCTATATGTGATGTATCTGTGCAACTACTCCTATCTGTGATGTATCTGTGTAACTACTCCTATCTGTGTAACTACTCCTATCTGTGTTACATCTGTGTAACTCCTCCTATCTGTGATGTATCTGTGTAACTACCCCTATCTGTGATGTATCTATGTAACTACTCCTATTAGAGATATATCTGTGTAACTACTCCTATCCGTGATGTAGCTGTGTAACAACCACTATCTGTGATGTATCTGTGTAACTACCACTATCTGTGATGTATGTGTAACTACTCCTATCTGTGATGTATCTGTGTAACTTCCCCTTTCTGTGATGTATCTGTGTAACTATTCCTATCTGTGATGTGTCTGTGTAACTACTCCTATCTGTGATGTATCTGTGTAACTACCCCTATCTGTGATCTATCTGTGTAAATACCCCTATCTGCGATGTATCTGTGTAACTACCCCTATCTGCGATGTATCTGTAACAACCCCTATCTGTGATGTATCTGTGTAACTACTCCTATCTGTGATGTATCTGTGTAACTACCACTAACTGTGATGTATCTGTGTAACTAATCCTGTCTGTGATCTATGTGTAAATACACCTATCTGTGATGTATCTGTGTAACTACCCTTATCTGTGATGTATCTGTGTAACTACCACTAACTGTGATGTATCTGTGTAACTACTCCTATCTGTGATGTATCTGTGTAACTACTCCTATCTGTGATAAGTCTGTGTAACTACTCCTATCTCTGATGTATCTGTGTAACAAACCCTATCTGTGATGTATCTGTGTAACTACCCCTATCTGTGATGTATCTGTGTAACTACTCCTATCTGTGATGTATCTGTGTAACTAATCCTATCTGTGATGTATCTGTGTAACAACCACTATCTGTGATGTATCTGTGTAACTACCCCTATCTGTGATGTATCTGTGTAACTACTCCTATCTCTGATGTATCTCTTTAACGACCCCTAGCTGTGAGGTATCTGTGTTACTACCCCTATATGTGAAGTGTCTGTTTAACTACTCTCTGTGATGTATCTGTGTAACTACCGTTTTCTGAGATGTATCTGTGTAACTACCCCTATTTGTGATGTATCTGTGTAACTCCTCCTATATGTGATGGATCTGGGTAAATACTCGTATCTGTGTCACAACCCATTTCTGAGATGTATCTGCGTAACTACCACTATCGGTGATGTATCTGTGTAACTACCCCTATCTGTGAAGTATCTGTGTAACTACCCCTAACTGTGATGTATCTGAGTAACTACTCCTATCTGTGATGTATCTGTATAACTACTCCTAACTGTGATGTGTCTGTGTAACTAACCCTAACTGTGATGTATCTGTATAGCTACTCTTATCTGTGATGTATTTGTGTAACTACCCCTACATGTGATGTATGTGTGTAACTACCCCTATCTGTGATGTATCTGTGTAACTACCTCTATCTGTGATGCATCTGTGTAACTACTATCTGTGATGTATCTGTATTACTACTCCTAACTGTGATGTGTCTGTGTATCTAACCCTAACTGTGATGTATCTGTATAGCTACTTCTATCTGTGATGTATTTGTGTAACTCCTCCTATCTGTGATGTATCTGTGTAACTACTCCTATCTGTGATGTATCTGTGTAACTACATCTATCTGTGATGTATCTGTGTAACTACTCCTATCTGTGATGTATCTGTGTAACTACTCCTATCTGTGATGTATCTGTGTAACTACCCCAATCTGTGATGTATCTGTTTAACAATCCCTTCCTGTGATGTATCTGTCTAACTACCCTGATCTGTGATATATCTGATTAACTACCTTATCTGTGATGTATCTGTGTAACTACCCCTACATGTGATGAATCTGTGTAACTACCCCTATCTGTGATGTATCTGTGTAACTATCCCTAACTGTGATATATCTCTGTAAGTACTCCTATCTGTGATGTTTCTGTCTTATTACCCCTAAATGTGATGCATCTGTGTAACTACTCCTATCTGTGATGTATCTGTGTAACTACTCCTATCTGTGATGTATCTGTGTAACTACTCCTATCTGTGATGTATCTGTGTAACTACCCCTATCTGTGGTGTATCTGTGTAACAACCCCTATCTGTGATGTATCTGTATAACTATGCCTCTGTGATGTATCTGTGTAAATTTTCCTATCTGTGTAACTACTCCTATCTGTGATGTATCTGTGTAACTACCCCTAACTGTGATGTATTTGTGTAAATACCCCTACATGTGATGTATGTGTGTAACTACCCCTATCTGTGATGTATCTGTGTAACTACTCCTATCTGTGATGTATCTGTGTAACTACTCCTATCTGTGATGTATCTGTGTAACTACCTCTATCTGTGATGTGTCTGTGTAACTTCCACTATCTGTGATGCATCTGTGTAACTACTCCTATCTGTGATATTTCTGTGAAAATACACCTATCTGATGCATCTGTGTAACTACTCCTATCTGTGATGTATCTGTGTAACTACCCCTAACTGTGATGTATTTGTGTAAATACCCCTACATGTGATGTATGTGTGTAACTACCCCTATCTGTGATGTATCTGTGTAATTACTCCTATCTGTGATGCATCTGTGTAACTACTCCTATCTGTGATGTATCTGTGTAACTACCTCTATCTGTGATGTATCTGTGTAACTACCTCTATCTGTGATGTGTCTGTGTAACTTCCACTATCTGTGATGCATCTGTGTAACTACTATCTGTGATGTATCTGTATTACTACTCCTAACTGTGATGTGTCTGTGTATCTAACCCTAACTGTGATGTATCTGTATAGCTACTTCTATCTGTGATGTATTTGTGTAACTCCTCCTATCTGTGATGTATCTGTAACTACTCCTATCTGTGATGCATCTGTGTAACTACCCCTATCTGTGATGTGTCTGTGTATCTAACCCTAACTGTGATGTATCTGTATAGCTACTCCTATCTGTGATATATCTGTGTAACTACTCCTATCTGTGATGTATCTTTGTAGCTATCCCTATCTGTGACGTACCTGTGAAACTACCCCTATCTGTGATTTATCTGCGTAACTACTCCTATCTGTGATGTATCCGTGTAACTAATCCTATCTGTGATGTACCAGTGTAACTACCCCTATCTGTGATGTATCTGTGTAACTATCCATATCTGTGATGTATCAGTGTAACTGCCACTATCTGTGATGTCTCTGTGTAACTATCCCTTCCTGTGATGTATCTGTCTAACTACCCTGATCTGTGATATATCTGGTTAACTACCTTATCTGTGAAACTACCCCTACATGTGATGAATCTGTGTAACTACCCCTATCTGTGATGTATCTGTGTAACTATCCCTAACTGTGATATCTCTCTGTAAGCACTCCTATCTGCGATGTTTCTGTCTTATTACCCCTAAATGTGATGTATCTGTGTAACTACTCCTATCTGTGATGTATCTGTGTAACTACTCCTATCTGTGAAGTATCTGTGTAAATACCCCTACATGAGATGTATGTGTGTAACTACCCCTATCTGTGATGTATCTGTGTAACTACTCCTATCTGTGATGTATCTGTGTAACTACCTCTATCTGTGATGTGTCTGTGTAACTTCCACTATCTGTGATGCATCTGTGTAACTACTCCTATCTGTGATGTACCTGTATTACTACTCCTAACTGTGATGTGTCTGTGTATGTAACCCTAACTGTGATGTATCTGTATAGCTACTCCTATCTGTGATGTATTTGTGTAACAACCACTATCTGTGATGTATCTGTGTAACTACTCCTATCTGTGATATTTCTGTGAAAATACACCTATCTGATGCATCTGTGTAACTACCCCTATCTGTGATGTATCTGTGTAACTACCCCTATCTGTGATGTATCTGCATAAATAATCCTATCTGTGATGTATTTGTGTAACTACCACTATCTGTGATGTATCTGTGTAACTACCCCTATCTGTGAAGTATCTGTGCAACTACCACTATCTGTGATGTATCTGTGTAACTACCCCTATCTGTGATGTATCTGTGTAACTGCCCCTATCTGTGAAGTATCTGTTTATCTACCACTATCTTTGATGTATCTGTGTAACTACTCCTATCTGTGATGTATCTGTATTACTACTCCTAACTGTGATGTATTTGTGTAACTACTCCTATCTGTGATGTATCTGTGTAACTACTATCTGTGATATATCTGTGTAACTACTCCTATCTGTGATATTTCTGTGAAAATACACCTATCTGTGATGCATCTGTGTAACTACCCCTATCTGTGATGTATCTGGGTAACAACCCCTATCTGTACTGTATCTGTATAACTGTGCCTCTCTGTGATGTATCTGTGTAACTACTCCTATCTGTGATGTATTTGTGTAACTATCCCTACCTGTGATTTATTTGTGTAACTATCCCTATCTGTGATATATCTCTGTAACTACTCCTACCTGTGATATATCTGTGTAACTACTAATCTCTGTGATGTAGCTGTGTAACTACCCCTATCTGTGATGTATCTGTGTAGCAACCACTATCAGTGTTTTATTTGTGTAAATACTCCTATCTGTGATGTATCTGTGTAACTACTCCTATCTGTGATGTATCTGTGTAACTACCTCTATCTGTGATGTATCTGTGTAACTACTCCTATCTGTGATGTATCTGTGTAACTATCCCTACGTGTGATGTATCTGTGTAACTACCCCAATCTGTGATGTATCTGTGTAACTACCCCTATCTGTGATGTATCTGTGTAACTATCCCTAACTGTGATATATCTCTGTAACTACTCCTATCTGCGATGTTTCTGTGTAACTACCCCTAACTGTGATGTATCTGTGTAACTACCCCTAACTGTGATGTATTTGTGTAAATACCCCTACATGTGATGTATGTGTGTAACTACCCCTATCTGTGACGAACCTCTGTAACTACTTGTATCTGTGTAGCTATCTCTATCTGTGATGTATCTGTGTAACTACCACTACCTGTGATACATCTGTGTAACGACTCCTATCTGTGATGTATCTGTGTAACTACCCGAATTTGTGATGTATCTGTGTAACTACCCCTATCTCAGATGTACCTGTGTAACTATCCATATCTGATGTATCTGCATAAATAACCCTATCTGTGATGTATCTGTGTAACTACTTCTATCAGTGATGTATCTGTGTAACTACCCCTATCTGTGTGGTATCTGTATTACTACCCATATCTGTTATGTGTCTGTGTAACTAATCCTATCTGATGTATCTTTGTAACTACTCCTAACTGTGATGTATCTGGGGATCTACTCCTATCTGTGATGTATCTGTGTAACTACCCCTATCTGTGACGTACCTGTGTAACTACTTCTATCTGTGATGTATCTTTGTAGCTATCCCTATCTGTGATGTATCGGTGTAACGACCAGTATCTGTGATTTATCTGTGTAACTAATCCTATCTGTGATGTATCTGTGTGACTACCACTATCTGTGCTGTATCTGTGTAACTATCCATATCTGTCATGTATCTGTGTAACTACCACTATCTGTGCTGTATCTGTGTAACTACTCCTATCTGTGATGTATCTGTGTGACTACCACTATCTGTGCTGTATCTGTGCAACTACTCCTATCTGTGATTTATCTATTTAACTAATCCTACCTGTGATGTACCAGTGTAACTACCCCTATCTGTGATGTATCTGTGTAACTGCCCCTATTTGTGATGTATCTGTGTAATTACCCCTATCTGTGATGTATGTGTGTAACTATCCATATCTGTCATGTATCTGTGTAACTACCACTGTCTGTGATGTATCTGTGTAACAACTCCTATCTGTGATGTTTCTGTGTAACTACCGCTATCTGTGATGTATCATGTGACTACCACTATCTGTGATGTATCTGTGTAACTATCCCTTCCTGTGATGTATCTGTCTAACTACCCTGATCTGTGATACATCACAGATAAGGTAGTTAACCAGATATATCTGTGTAACTACCCCTACATGTGATGAATCTGTGTAACTACCCCTATCTGTGATGTATCTGTGTAACTATCCCTAACTGTGATATCTCTCTGTGAGCACTCCTATCTGCAATGTTTCTGTCTTATTACCCCTAAATGTGATGTATCTGTGTAACAACTCATATCTGTAATGTATCTGTGTAACTACTCCTATCTGTGATGTATCTGTGTAACTACTCCTATCTGTGATGTATCTGTGTAACTACCCCTAACTGTGATGTATTTGTGTAAATACCCCTACATGTGATGTATGTGTGTAACTACCCCTATCTGTGATGTATCTGTGTAACTACTCCTATCTGTGATGTATCTGTGTAACTACTCCTATCTGTGATGTATCTGTGTAACTACCTCTATCTGTGATGTGTCTGTGTAACTTCCACTATCTGTGATGCATCTGTGTAACTACTCCTATCTGTGATATTTCTGTGAAAATACACCTATCTGATGCATCTGTGTAACTACCCCTATCTGTGATGTATCTGTGTAACTACCCCTATCTGTGATGTATCTGTGTAACTACCACTATCTGTGATGTATCTGTGTAACTACCCCTATCTGTGAAGTATCTGTGCAACTACCACTATCTGTGATGTATCTGTGTAACTACCCCTATCTGTGATATATCTGTGTAACTACTCCTATCTGTGATATTTCTGTGAAAATACACCTATCTGTGATGCATCTGTGTAACTACCCCTATCTGTGATGTATCTGGGTAACAACCCCTATCTGTGCTGTATCTGTATAACTGTGCCTCTCTGTGATGTATCTGTGTAACTACTCCTATCTGTGATGTATTTGTGTAACTATCCCTACCTGTGATTTATTTGTGTAACTATCCCTATCTGTGATATATCTGTGTAACTACTAATCTCTGTGATGTAGCTGTGTAACTACCCCTATCTGTGATGTATCTGTGTACCAACCACTATCAGTGTTTTATTTGTGTAACTACTCCTATCTGTGATGTATCTGTGTAACTACCTCTATCTGTGATGTATCTGTGTAACTATCCCTACGTGTGATGTATCTGTGTAACTACCCCAATCTGTGATGTATCTGTGTAACTATCCCTAACTGTGATATATCTCTGTAACTACTCCTATCTGCGATGTTTCTGTGTAACTACCCCTAACTGTGATGTATCTGTGTAACTACCCCTAACTGTGATGTATTTGTGTAAATACCCCTACATGTGATGTATGTGTGTAACTACCCCTATCTGTGACGAACCTCTGTAACTACTTGTATCTGTGTAGCTATCCCTATCTGTGATGTATCTGTGTAACTACCACTACCTGTGATGTATCAGTGTAACTACCCCTATCTGTGATGTATCTGTGTAACTACCCGAATTTGTGATGTATCTGTGTAACTACCCCTATCTCAGATGTACCTGTGTAACTATCCATATCTGTGATGTATCTGCATAAATAACCCTATCTGTGATGTATCTGTGTAACTACCACTATCTGTGATGTATCTGTGTAACTACTTCTATCAGTGATGTATCTGTGTAACTACACCTAACTGTGACGTTCCTTTGTAACTACCACTATCTGTGTGGTATCTGTATTACCACCCATATCTGTTATGTGTCTGTGTAACTAATCCTATCTGATGTATCTTTGTAACTACTCCTAACTGTGATGTATCTGGGGATCTACTCCTATCTGTGATGTGTCTGTGAAACTACCCCTCTCTGTGATGTATCTGTGTAACTACCCCTATCTGTGACGTACCTGTGTAACTACTCCTATCTGTGATGTATCTTTGTAGCTATCCCTATCTGTGATGTATCGGTGTAACGACCAGTATCTGTGATTTATCTGCGGAGCTACTCCTATCTGTGATGTATCCGTGTAACTAATCCTATCTGTGATGTATCTGTGTGACTACCACTATCTGTGCTGTATCTGTGTAACTATCCATATCTGTCATGTATCTGTGTAACTACCACTATCTGTGCTGTATCTGTGTAACTACTCCTATCTGTGATTTATCTGTTTAACTAATCCTACCTGTGATGTACCAGTGTAACTACCCCTATCTGTGATGTATCTGTGTAACTGCCCCTATTTGTGATGTATCTGTGTAACTGCCCCTATTTGTGATGTATCTGTGTAATTACCCCTATCTGTGATGTATCTGTGTAACTATCCATATCTGTCATGTATCTGTGTAACTACCACTGTCTGTGATGTATCTGTGTAACAACTCCTATCTGTGATGTTTCTGTGTAACTACCGCTATCTGTGATGTATCAGTGTAACTGCCACTATCTGTGATGTATCTGTGTAACTATCCCTTCCTGTGATGTATCTGTGTAACTATCCCTAACTGTGATATATCTCTGTGTACTCCTATCTGCGATGTTTCTGTCTTATTACCCCTAAATGTGATGTATCTCTGTAACTACTCATATCTGTAATGTATCTGTGTAACTAATCCTATCTGTGATGTATCTGGGTAACAACCGCTATCTGTGAAGTATCTGTGTAAATTTTCCTATCTGTGATGCATCTGTGTAACTACTCCTATCTGTGATGTATCTGTGTAACTACTCCTATCTGTGATGTATCTGTGTAACTACCCCTATCTGTGATGTATCTGGGTAACAACCGCTATCTGTGATGTATCTGTGTAACTACTCCTATCTGTGATGTACCTGTATTACTACTCCTAACTGTGATGTGTCTGTGTATCTAACCCTAACTGTGATGTACCTGTATAGCTACTCCTATCTGTGATGTATTTGTGTAACTACTCCTATCTGTGATGTATCTGTGTAACTACTCCTATCTGTGATGCATCTGTGTAACTACCCCTATCTGTGATGTATCTGTGTAACTACCCCTATCTGTGATGTATCTGCATAAATAATCCTATCTGTGATGTATCTGTGTAACTACCACTATCTGTGATGTATCTGTGTAACTACCCCTATCTGTGAAGTATCTGTGCAACTACCACTATCTGTGATGTATCTGTGTAACTACCCCTATCTGTGAAGTATCTGTTTATCTACCACTATCTGTGATGTATCTGTGTAACTACCCCTAACTGTGATGTATTTGTGTAAATACCCCTACATGTGATGTATCTGGGTAACAACCGCTATCTGTGATGTATCTGTATAACTATGCCTCTGAGATGTATCTGTGTAACTACTCCTATCTGTGATGTATCTGTGTAACTACCTCTATCTGTGATGTATCTGTGTAACTACTCCTATCTGTGATGTATCTGCATAAATAATCCTATCTGTGATGTATCTGTGTAACTACTCCTTTCTGTGATGGATCTCTGCAACTACCCTTATCTGTGATGTATCTGTGTAACTTCCACTATCTGTGATGTATCTGTATTACTACTCCTAACTGTGATGTGTCTGTGTATCTAACCCTAACTGTGATGTATCTATATAGCTACTCCTATCTGTGATGTATCTGTGTAACTACTCCTATCTGTGATATTTCTGTGAAAATACACCTATCTGTGATGTATCTGTGTAACTACTCCTATCTGTGATGTATTTATGTAACTATCCCTATCTGTGATATATCTCTGTAACTACTCCTACCTGTGATATATCTGTGTAACTACCTCTATCTGTGATGTATCTGTGTACCAACCACTATCAGTGTTTTATTTGTGTAAATACTCCTATCTGTGATGTATCTGTGTAACTACTCCTATCTGTGATGTATCTGTGTAACTATCCCTACGTGTGATGTATCTGTGTAACTACCCCTAACTGTGATGTATTTGTGTAAATACCCCTACATGTGATGTATGTGTGTAACTACCCCTATCTGTGACGAACCTCTGTAACTACTTGTATCTGTGTAGCTATCCCTATCTGTGATATATCGGTGTAACGACCACTATCTGTGATGTATCTGTGTAACTACTCCTATCTGTGATGTATCCGTGTAACTACTCCTATCTGTGATGTATCTGTGTAACTACCACTACCTGTGATGTATCTGTGTAACTACCACTACCTGTGATGTATCTGTGTAACTACCACTACCTGTGATGTATCTGTGTAACGACTCCTATCTGTGATTTATCTGTGTCACTAATCCTATCTGTGATGTATCAGTGTAACTACCCGAATTTGTGATGTATCTGTGTAACTACCCCTATCTCAGATGTACCTGTGTAACTATCCATATCTGTGATGTATCTGCGTAACTATCCATATCTGTGATGTATCTGCATAAATAACCCTATCTGTGATGTATCTGTGTAACTACCACTATCTGTGATGTATCTGTGTAACTACACCTAACTGTGACGTTCCTTTGCAACTACCCCTATCTGTGTGGTATCTGTATTACTACCCATATCTGTTATGTGTCTGTGTAACTAATCCTATCTGATGTATCTTTGTAACTACTCCTAACTGTGATGTATCTGGGGATCTACTCCTATCTGTGATGTGTCTGTGTAACTACCCCTATCTGTGATGTATCTGTGTGACTACCACTATCTGTGATGTATCTGTGTAACTATCCATATCTGTCATGTATCTGTGTAACTACCACTGTCTGTGATGTATCTGTGTAACAACTCCTATCTGTGATGTTTCTGTGTAACTACCCCTATCTGTGATGTATCTGCATAAATAATCCTCTCTGTGTTGTATCTGTGTAACTACCACTATCTGTGATGTATCTGTGTAACTACCCATTTCTGATATATATCTGTGTAACTACCACTATCTGTGATGTGTCTGTGTATCTAACCCTAACTGTGATGTATCTGTATAGCTACTTCTATCTGTGATGTATTTGTGTAACTCCTCCTATCTGTGATGTATCTGTGTAACTACCCCTATCTGTGATGTATCTGGGTAACAACCGCTATCTGTGATGTATCTGTATAACTATGCCTCTCTGTGATGTATCTGTGTAACTACTCCTATCTGTGATGTATCAGTGTAACTGCCACTATCTGTGATGTATCTGTATAACTATCCCTACGTGTGATGTATCTGTGTAACTACCCCAATCTGTGATGTATCTGTTTAACAATCCCTTCCTGTGATGTATCTGTCTAACTACCCCTACATGTGATGAATCTGTAACTACCCCTATCTGTGATGTATCTGTGTAACTATCCATATCTGTGATGTATCTGCATGAAAAGCCCTATCTGTGATGTATCTGTGTAACTACCACTATCTGTGATGTATCTGTGTAACTACTCCTATCTGTGATGTACCTGTGTAACTACTTCTATCAGTGATGTATCTGTGTAACTACACCTAACTGTGATGTACCTTTGTAACTACCACTATCTGTGATGTACCTGTGTAACTATCCCTATCTGTGATGTATCTGTGTAACTACCACTATCTGTGATGTAACTGTGTAACTACTCCTATATTTGATGTATCTGGGGAACGACTCCTATCTGTGATGTGTCTGTGAAACTACCCCTCTCTGTGATGTATATGTGTAACTACCCCTGTCTGTGATGTATCTGTGAAACTACTCCTATCTGTGATGTATCTGTGTAACTATCCCTATCTGTGATGTATTTTTGTAACTACCTCTAACTGTGAAGTATCTGTGTAATGAACACTATCTGTGATGTGTCTCTGTAACTACCACGATCTGTGGTGTATCTGTGTAACTACCCCTATTTGTGATGTATCTCTGTAACTATCCATATCTGTGATGTATGTGTGTATCTACCACTATCTGTGATGTATCTGTGTAAGTACTCCTATCTGTGATGTTTATGTGTAACTACCCATATCTGAAATGTATGCGTAACTACCCCTATCTGTGATGTATCTATGTAACTACCCATATCTGTGATGTATCTGTGTAACTACCACTATCTGTGATGGATCTGTGTAACTACTCCTATCTGTGATTTATCTGTTTAACTAATCCTACCTGTGATGTACCAGTGTAACTACCCCTATCTGTGATGTATCTGTGTAACTATCCATATCTGTCATGTATCTGTGTAACTACCACTGTCTGTGATGTATCTGCATAAATAATCCTCTCTGTGTTGTATCTGTGTAACTACCCCTATCTGTGATGTATCTGTGTAACAACTCCTATCTGTGATGTTTCTGTGTAACTACCCCTATCTGTGATGTATCTGCATAAATAATCCTCTCTGTGTTGTATCTGTGTAACTACCACTATCTGTGATGTATCTGTGTAACTACCCATTTCTGAGATGTAGCTGTGTAACTACCCCTATCTGTGATGTATCTGTGTAACTACTCCTATATGTGCTGTATCTGGGTAACTACTACTATCTGTGATGTTCCTGTGTAACTGCCCCTATCTGTGATGTATCTGTGTAACTACCCATTTCTGATATATATCTGTGTAACTACCACTATCTGTGATGTATCTGTGTAACTACCCCTATCTGTGATGTATCTCTGTAACTACCCTTATCTGTGATGCATCTGTGTAACTACTCCTATCTGTGATGTATCTGTATTACTACTCCTAACTGTGATGTGTCTGTGTATCTAACCCTAACTGTGATGTATCTGTATAGCTACTTCTATCTGTGATGTATTTGTGTAACTCCTCCTATCTGTGATGTATCTGTGTAACTACTCCTATCTGTGATGTATCTGTGTAACTACCCCTATCTGTGATGTATCTGGGTAACAACCGCTATCTGTGATGTATCTGTATAACTATGCCTCTCTGAGATGTATCTGTGTAACTACTCCTATCTGTGATGTATCTGTGTAACTACCTCTATCTGTGATGTTTCTGTGTAACTACCGCTATCTGTGATGTATCATGTGACTACCACTATCTGTGATGTATCTGTGTAACTACTCCTATCTGTGATGTATCAGTGTAACTGCCACTATCTGTGATGTATCTGTTTAACAATCCCTTCCTGTGATGTATCTGTCTAACTACCCTGATCTGTGATATATCTGGTTAACTACCTTATCTGTGATGTATCTGTGTAACTACCCCTACATGTGATGAATCTGTAACTACCCCTATCTGTGATGTACCTGTGTAACTATCCCTATCTGTGATGTATCTGTGTAACTATCCATATCTGTGATGTATCTGCATGAAAAGCCCTATCTGTGATGTATCTGTGTAACTACCACTATCTGTGATGTATCTGTGTAACTACCACTATCTGTGATGTACCTGTGTAACTATCCCTATCTGTGATGTATCTGTGTAACTACCACTATCTGTGATGTAACTGTGTAACTACTCCTATATTTGATGTATCTGGGGAACTACTCCTATCTGTGATGTATCTGTGTAACTATCCCTATCTGTGATGTATTTTTGTAACTACCTCTAACTGTGAAGTATCTGTGTAATGAACACTATCTGTGATGTGTCTCTGTAACTACCACGATCTGTGGTGTATCTGTGTAACTACCCCTATTTGTGATGTACCTGTGTAACTACCCATATCTGTGATGTATCTCTGTAACTATCCATATCTGTGATGTATCTGTGTAACTACCCCTATCTGTGATGTTTATGTGTAACTACCCATATCTGAAATGTATGCGTAACTACCCCTATCTGTGATGTATCTGTATGAATACCTCTATCTGTGATGTATCTGTGTAACTACTCCTACCTGTGATGTATCTGTGTAACTACTCCTATCTGTGATGTATCTGTGCAACTAATCCTATCTGTGATGTATCTGTGTAAATAAAACTATCTGTGATGTATCTGTGTAACTACCACTATCTGATATATCTGTGTAACTCCTCCTATCTGTGATGTATCTGTAAATCTACTCTTAACTGTGATGTATCTGTGTAACTACTCCGATCTGTGATATATCTGTGTAACTACCCATATCTGTGATGTATCTGTGTAACTATTCCTATCTGTGATATATCTGTGAAACTACACCTATTTGTGTAACGACCCCTATCTGTGATGAAGCTGTGTAACTACCCCTATCTGTGATGTATCTGTATAACTACTCTTAACTGTGATGTGTCTGTGTAATTAACCCTAGCCATGATGTATCTGTGTAGCTACTCCTATCTGTGATGTATCTGTTTAACTACTCCTATCTGTGATGTATCTGTGTAACTACTCCTATCTGTTATATATCTGTGTAACTACTCCTATCTGTGATGTATCTGTGTAACTACTCCTATCTGTGATGTATCTGTGTAACTACTCCTATCTGTGATGTATCTGTGTAACTACTCCTATCTGTGATGTATCTGTGTAACTACTATCTGTGATATATCTGTGTAACTACTCCTCTCTGTGATGTATCTGTGTAACTACTCCTATCTGTGATGTATCTGTGCAACTACTCCTATCTGTGATATATCTGTGTAACTACTCCTATCTGTGATGTATCTGTGTAACTACCCATATATGTGATGGATCGGTGTAACTATTCCTATCTGTGACATATCTGTGAAACTACACCTATCTGTGATGTATCTGTGATGAAGCTGTGTAACTACCCCTATCTGTGATGTATCTATGTAACTACTCCTATCTGTGATGTATCTGTGTAACTACCCCTCGCTGTGATATATATGTGTAACAACTCCTATCTGTGATGTATCTGTGTGACTACCGCCAGCTTTGATGTATCTGTGTAACTACCCCTACCTGTGATGTATCTGTGTAAATACTCCTTTCTGTGATGAATCTGTGTAACTACCCCTATCTGTGATGTGTCTGTGTAACTAACCCTAGATGTGATGTATCTGTGTAGCTACTCCTATCTGTGATGTATCTGTGCAACTACTCCTATCTGTGATGTATCTGTGTAACTACTCCTATTAGAGATATATCTGTGTAACTACTTCTATCTGTGATATATCTGTGAAACTACACCTATCTGTGATGTATCTATGTAACTACTATTAGAGATATATCTGTGTAACTACTCCTATCTGTGTTGTAGCTGTGTAACTACACCTATCTGTGATGTATCTGTGTAACAACCACTATCTGTGATGCATCTGTGTAACTACTCCTATCTGTGATGTATCTGTGTAACTACCCCTATCTGTGATGTATCTGTGTAACAACCCCTATCTGTGAGGTATCTGTGTAACTACCACCAGCTGTGATGTATCTGTGTAACTACTCCTATCTGTGATGAATCTGTGTAACTACTCCTATCTGTGATGTATCTGTGTAACTACCCCTATCTGTGAAGAATCTGTGTAACTACCACTATCTTTGATGTATCTGTGTAACTAATCTTATCTGTGATGTATCTGTGTAACTACTACTATCTGTGATGTATCTGTGTAACTACCACTATCTGTGATGTATCTGTGTAACTACCCATTTCTGAGATGTAGCTGTGTAACTACCCCTATCTGTGATGTATCTGTGTAACTACCCATTTCTGATATATATCTGTGTAACTACCACTATCTGTGATGTATCTGTGTAACTACCCCTATCTGTGAAGTATCTCTGTAACTACCCTTATCTGTGATGTGTCTGTGTAACTTCCAATATCTGTGATGCATCTGTGTAACTACTCCTATCTGTGATGTATCTGTATTACTACTCCTAACTGTGATGTGTCTGTGTATCTAACCCTAACTGTGATGTATCTGTATAGCTACTTCTATCTGTGATGTATTTGTGTAACTCCTCCTATCTGTGATGTATCTGTATAACTACTCTTTACTGTGATGTGTCTGTGTAATTAACCCTAGCCGTGATGTATCTGTGTAACTACTTCTATCTGTGATGTATCTGTGTAACTACTCCTATCTGTGATATATCTGTGTAACTACTCCTATCTGTGATGTATCTGTGTAACTACTCCTATCTGTGATGTATCTGTGTAACTACTACTATCTGTGATATATCTGTGTAACTACTCCTATCTGTGATGTATCTGTGCAACTACCCCTATCTGTGATGTATCTGTGTGACAACCCCTATCTGTGAGTTATCTGTGTAACTACTCCTATCTGTGATGTATCTGTGTAACTATTCCTATCTGTGATGAATCTGTGTAACTACTCCTATCTGTGATATATCTGTGAAGCTACCCCTATTTCTGATGTATCTGTGTAACTGCACCTATCTGTGATGTATCTGTGTAACTACCCCTATCTGTGATATGTCTGTGTAACTACTCCTGTCTGTGATGTATCTGTGTAACTACCACCAGCTGTGATGTATCTGTGGTAACTACTCCTATCTGTGATATGTCTGTGTAACTACTCTATCTGTGATGTATCTGTGTAACTAATCCTGTCTGTGATGTATCTGTGTGACTACCACTATCTGTGCTGTATCTGTGTAACTATCCATATCTGTCATGTATCTGTGTAACAACTCCTATCTGTGATGTTTCTGTGTAACTACCGCTATCTGTGATGTATCATGTGACTACCACTATCTGTGATGTATCTGTGTAACTACTCCTATCTGTGATGTATCTGTGTAACTACCACCAGCTGTGATGTATCTGTGTAACTACTCCTATCTGTGATGTATCTGTGTAACTACTCCTATCTGTGATTTATCTGTTTAACTAATCCTACCTGTGATGTACCAGTGTAACTACCCCTATCTGTGATGTATCTGTGTAACTGCCCCATTTGTGATGTATCTGTGTAACAACTCCTATCTGTGATGTTTCTGTGTAACTACCGCTATCTGTGATGTATCATGTAACTGCCACTATCTGTGATGTATCTGTGTAACTATCCCTTCCTGTGATGTATCTGTCTAACTACCCTGATCTGTGATATATCTGGTTAACTACCTTATCTGTGATGTATCTGTGTAACTACCCCTACATGTGATGAATCTGTGTAACTATCCCTAACTGTGATATCTCTCTGTGAGCACTCCTATCTGCGATGTTTCTGTCTTATTACCCCTAAATGTGATGTATCTGTGTAACTACTCATATCTGTAATGTATCTGTGTAACTAATCCTATCTGTGAAGTATCTGTGTAAATTTTCCTATCTGTGATGCATCTGTGTAACTACTCCTATCTGTGATGTATCTGTGTAACTACCCCTAACTGTGATGTATTTGTGTAAATACCCCTACATGTGATGTATGTGTGTAACTACCCCTATCTGTGATGTATCTGTGTAACTACTCCTATCTGTGATGTATCTGTGTAACTACTCCTATCTGTGATGTATCTGTGTAACTACCTCTATCTGTGATGTATCTGTGATGTATCTGTGTAACTACTCCTATCTGTGATGTAGCTGTGTAACTACCTCTATCTGTGATGTGTCTGTGTAACTTCCACTATCTGTGATGCATCTGTGTAACTACTCCTATCTGTGATGTACCTGTATTACTACTCCTAACTGTGATATATCTGTGAAAATACACCTATCTGATGCATCTGTGTAACTACCCCTATCTGTGATGTATCTGTAACTACCCCTATCTGTGATGTATTTGTGTAACTACTCCTATCTGTGATGTATCTGTGTAACTACCACTATCTGTGATGTATCTGTGTAACTACTCCTATCTGTGATATTTCTGTGAAAATACACCTATCTGATGCATCTGTGTAACTAGCCCTATCTGTGATGTATCTGTGTAACTACCCCTATCTGTGATGTACCTGTATAGCTACTCCTATCTGTGATGTATTTGTGTAACTACTCCTATCTGTGATGTATCTGTGTAACTACCCCTATCTGTGATGTATCTGTGTAACTACCCCTATCTGTGATGTATCTGCATAAATAATCCTATCTGTGATGTATCTGTGTAACTACCCCTATCTGTGAAGTATCTGTGCAACTACCACTATCTGTGATGTATCTGTGTAACTACCCCTATCTGTGATGTATCTGTGTAACTACCCCTATCTGTGAAGTATCTGTTTATCTACCACTATCTTTGATGTATCTGTGTAACTACTCCTTTCTGTGATGGATCTCTGTAACTACCCTTATCTGTGATGTATCTGTGTAACTACCCCTAACTGTGATGTATTTGTGTAAATACCCCTACATGTGATGTATGTGTGTAACTACCCCTATCTGTGATGTATCTGTGTAACTACTCCTATCTGTGATGTATCTGCATAAATAATCCTATCTGTGATGTATCTGTGTAACTACCACTATCTGTGAAGTATCTGTGCAACTACCACTATCTGTGATGTATCTGTGTAACTACCCCTATCTGTGATGTATCTGTGTAACTACCCCTATCTGTGAAGTATCTGTTTATCTACCACTATCTTTGATGTATCTGTGTAACTACTCCTTTCTGTGATGGATCTCTGCAACTACCCTTATCTGTGATGTATCTGTGTAACTACTCCTATCTGTGATGTATCTGTGTAACTACTCCTATCTGTGATGTATTTGTGTAACTATCCCTATCTGTGATATATCTCTGTAACTACTCCTACCTGTGATATATCTGTGTAACTACTAATCTCTGTGATGTAGCTGTGTAACTACCCCTATCTGTGATGTATCTGTGTACCAACCACTATCAGTGTTTTATTTGTGTAAATACTCCTATCTGTGATGTATCTGTGTAACTACTCCTATCTGTGATGTATCTGTGTAACTACCTCTATCTGTGATGTATCAGTGTAACTGCCACTATCTGTGATGTATCTGTGTAACTATCCCTACGTGTGATGTATCTGTGTAACTACCCCAATCTGTGATGTATCTGTATAACAATCCCTTCCTGTGATGTATCTGTGTAACTATCCCTACGTGTGATATATCTCTGTAACTACTCCTATCTGCGATGTTTCTGTGTAACTACCCCTAACTGTGATGTATCTGTGTAACTACCCCTAACTGTGATGTATTTGTGTAAATACCCCTACATGTGATGTATGTGTGTAACTACCCCTATCTGTGACGAACCTCTGTAACTACTTGTATCTGTGTAGCTATCCCTATCTGTGATATATCGGTGTAACGACCACTATCTGTGATGTATCTGTGTAACTACTCCTATCTGTGATGTATCCGTGTAACTACTCCTATCTGTGATGTATCTGTGTAACTACCACTACCTGTGATGTATCTGTGTAACTACCACTACCTGTGATGTATCTGTGTAACGACACCTATCTGTGATTTATCTGTGTAACTAATCCTATCTGTGATGTATCAGTGTAACTACCCGAATTTGTGATGTATCTGTGTAACTACCCCTATCTCAGATGTACCTGTGTAACTATCCATATCTGTGATGTATCTGCATAACTATCCATATCTGTGATGTATCTGCATAAATAACCCTATCTGTGATGTATCTGTGTAACTACTCCTATCTGTGATGTATCTGTGTAACTACCTCTATCTGTGATGTATCAGTGTAACTGCCACTATCTGTGATGTATCTGTGTAACTATCCCTACGTGTGATGTATCTGTGTAACTACCCCAATCTGTGATGTATCTGTATAACAATCCCTTCCTGTGATGTATCTGTGTAACTATCCCTACGTGTGATATATCTCTGTAACTACTCCTATCTGCGATGTTTCTGTGTAACTACCCCTAACTGTGATGTATCTGTGTAACTACCCCTAACTGTGATGTATTTGTGTAAATACCCCTACATGTGATGTATGTGTGTAACTACCCCTATCTGTGACGAACCTCTGTAACTACTTGTATCTGTGTAGCTATCCCTATCTGTGATATATCGGTGTAACGACCACTATCTGTGATGTATCTGTGTAACTACTCCTATCTGTGATGTATCCGTGTAACTACTCCTATCTGTGATGTATCTGTGTAACTACCACTACCTGTGATGTATCTGTGTAACTACCACTACCTGTGATGTATCTGTGTAACGACACCTATCTGTGATTTATCTGTGTAACTAATCCTATCTGTGATGTATCAGTGTAACTACCCGAATTTGTGATGTATCTGTGTAACTACCCCTATCTCAGATGTACCTGTGTAACTATCCATATCTGTGATGTATCTGCGTAACTATCCATATCTGTGATGTATCTGCATAAATAACCCTATCTGTGATGTATCTGTGTAACTACCACTATCTGTGATGTATCTGTGTAACTACACCTAACTGTGACGTTCCTTTGTAACTACCACTATCTGTGATGTATCTGTGTAACTACCCCTATCTGTGTGGTATCTGTATTACTACCCATATCTGTTATGTGTCTGTGTAACTAATCCTATCTGATGTATCTTTGTAGCTATCCCTATCTGTGATGTATCGGTGTAACGACCAGTATCTGTGATTTATCTGCGTAACTACTCCTATCTGTGATGTATCCGTGTAACTAATCCTATCTGTGATGTATCTGTGTGACTACCACTATCTGTGATGTATCTGTGTAACTACCACTGCCTGTGATGTATCTGTGTAACAACTCCTATCTGTGATGTTTCTGTGTAACTACCCCTATCTGTGATGTATCTGCATAAATAATCCTCTCTGTGTTGTATCTGTGTAACTACCACTATCTGTGATGTATCTGTGTAACTACCCATTTCTGAGATGTAGCTGTGTAACTACCCATTTCTGATATATATCTGTGTAACTACCACTATCTGTGATGTATCTGTGTAACTACCCCTATCTGTGAAGTATCTGTGTAACTACCACTATCTGTGATGTATCTGTGGAACTACTCCTATCTGTGATGTATCTGTGTAACTACCCATTTCTGATATATATCTGTGTAACTTCCACTATCTGTGATGCATCTGTGTAACTACTCCTATCTGTGATGTATCTGTATTACTACTCCTAACTGTGATGTGTCTGTGTATCTAACCCTAACTGTGATGTATCTGTATAGCTACTTCTATCTGTGATGTATCTGTGTAACTACTCCTATCTGTGATGTATCTGTGTAACTACTCCTATCTGTGATGTATCTGTGTAACTACCTCTATCTGTGATGTATCTGTGATGTATCTGTGTAACTACTCCTATCTGTGATGTAGCTGTGTAACTACCTCTATCTGTGATGTGTCTGTGTAACTTCCACTATCTGTGATGCATCTGTGTAACTACTCCTATCTGTGATGTACCTGTATTACTACTCCTAACTGTGATATATCTGTGAAAATACACCTATCTGATGCATCTGTGTAACTACCCCTATCTGTGATGTATCTGTAACTACCCCTATCTGTGATGTATTTGTGTAACTACTCCTATCTGTGATGTATCTGTGTAACTACTCCTATCTGTGATATATCTGTGTAACTACTCCTATCTGTGATATTTCTGTGAAAATACACCTATCTGATGCATCTGTGTAACTAGCCCTATCTGTGATGTATCTGTGTAACTACCCCTATCTGTGATGTATCTGCATAAATAATCCTATCTGTGATGTATCTGTGTAACTACCACTATCTGTGATGTATCTGTGTAACTACCCCTATCTGTGATGTATCTGTGTAACTGCCCCTATCTGTGAAGTATCTGTATTACTACTCCTAACTGTGATGTGTCTGTGTATCTAACCCTAACTGTGATGTACCTGTATAGCTACTCCTATCTGTGATGTATTTGTGTAACTACTCCTATCTGTGATGTATCTGTGTAACTACCCCTATCTGTGATGTATCTGTGTAACTACTCCTATCTGTGATGTATCTGTGTAACTACCCCTATCTGTGATGTATCTGCATAAATAATCCTATCTGTGATGTATCTGTGTAACTACCCCTATCTGTGAAGTATCTGTGCAACTACCACTATCTGTGATGTATCTGTGTAACTACCCCTATCTGTGATGTATCTGTGTAACTACCCCTATCTGTGAAGTATCTGTTTATCTACCACTATCTTTGATGTATCTGTGTAACTACTCCTTTCTGTGATGGATCTCTGTAACTACCCTTATCTGTGATGTATCTGTGTAACTACCCCTAACTGTGATGTATTTGTGTAAATACCCCTACATGTGATGTATGTGTGTAACTACCCCTATCTGTGATGTATCTGTGTAACTACTCCTATCTGTGATGTATCTGCATAAATAATCCTATCTGTGATGTATCTGTGTAACTACCACTATCTGTGAAGTATCTGTGCAACTACCACTATCTGTGATGTATCTGTGTAACTACCCCTATCTGTGATGTATCTGTGTAACTACCCCTATCTGTGAAGTATCTGTTTATCTACCACTATCTTTGATGTATCTGTGTAACTACTCCTTTCTGTGATGGATCTCTGCAACTACCCTTATCTGTGATGTATCTGTGTAACTTCCACTATCTGTGATGTATCTGTGTAACTACTCCTATCTGTGATGTATCTGTGTAACTACTCCTATCTGTGATGTATCTGTGTAACTACTCCTATCTGTGATGTATCTGTGTAACTACTCCTATCTGTGATGTATCTGTGTAACTACTCCTATCTGTGATGTATCTGTGTAACTACTCCTATCTGTGATGTATTTGTGTAACTATCCCTATCTGTGATATATCTCTGTAACTACTCCTACCTGTGATATATCTGTGTAACTACTAATCTCTGTGATGTAGCTGTGTAACTACCCCTATCTGTGATGTATCTGTGTACCAACCACTATCAGTGTTTTATTTGTGTAAATACTCCTATCTGTGATGTATCTGTGTAACTACTCCTATCTGTGATGTATCTGTGTAACTACCTCTATCTGTGATGTATCAGTGTAACTGCCACTATCTGTGATGTATCTGTGTAACTATCCCTACGTGTGATGTATCTGTGTAACTACCCCAATCTGTGATGTATCTGTATAACAATCCCTTCCTGTGATGTATCTGTGTAACTATCCCTACGTGTGATATATCTCTGTAACTACTCCTATCTGCGATGTTTCTGTGTAACTACCCCTAACTGTGATGTATCTGTGTAACTACCCCTAACTGTGATGTATTTGTGTAAATACCCCTACATGTGATGTATGTGTGTAACTACCCCTATCTGTGACGAACCTCTGTAACTACTTGTATCTGTGTAGCTATCCCTATCTGTGATATATCGGTGTAACGACCACTATCTGTGATGTATCTGTGTAACTACTCCTATCTGTGATGTATCCGTGTAACTACTCCTATCTGTGATGTATCTGTGTAACTACCACTACCTGTGATGTATCTGTGTAACTACCACTACCTGTGATGTATCTGTGTAACGACACCTATCTGTGATTTATCTGTGTAACTAATCCTATCTGTGATGTATCAGTGTAACTACCCGAATTTGTGATGTATCTGTGTAACTACCCCTATCTCAGATGTACCTGTGTAACTATCCATATCTGTGATGTATCTGCGTAACTATCCATATCTGTGATGTATCTGCATAAATAACCCTATCTGTGATGTATCTGTGTAACTACCACTATCTGTGATGTATCTGTGTAACTACACCTAACTGTGACGTTCCTTTGTAACTACCACTATCTGTGATGTATCTGTGTAACTACCCCTATCTGTGTGGTATCTGTATTACTACCCATATCTGTTATGTGTCTGTGTAACTAATCCTATCTGATGTATCTTTGTAGCTATCCCTATCTGTGATGTATCGGTGTAACGACCAGTATCTGTGATTTATCTGCGTAACTACTCCTATCTGTGATGTATCCGTGTAACTAATCCTATCTGTGATGTATCTGTGTGACTACCACTGTCTGTGATGTATCTGTGTAACAACTCCTATCTGTGATGTTTCTGTGTAACTACCCCTATCTGTGATGTATCTGCATAAATAATCCTCTCTGTGTTGTATCTGTGTAACTACCACTATCTGTGATGTATCTGTGTAACTACCCATTTCTGAGATGTAGCTGTGTAACTACCCCTATCTGTGATGTATCTGTGTAACTACCCATTTCTGATATATATCTGTGTAACTACCACTATCTGTGATGTATCTGTGTAACTACCCCTATCTGTGAAGTATCTGTGTAACTACCACTATCTGTGATGTATCTGTGGAACTACTCCTATCTGTGATGTATCTGTGTAACTACCCATTTCTGATATATATCTGTGTAACTTCCACTATCTGTGATGCATCTGTGTAACTACTCCTATCTGTGATGTATCTGTATTACTACTCCTAACTGTGATGTGTCTGTGTATCTAACCCTAACTGTGATGTATCTGTATAGCTACTTCTATCTGTGATGTATCTGTGTAACTACTCCTATCTGTGATGTATCTGTGTAACTACTCCTATCTGTGATGTATCTGTGTAACTACCTCTATCTGTGATGTATCTGTGATGTATCTGTGTAACTACTCCTATCTGTGATGTAGCTGTGTAACTACCTCTATCTGTGATGTGTCTGTGTAACTTCCACTATCTGTGATGCATCTGTGTAACTACTCCTATCTGTGATGTACCTGTATTACTACTCCTAACTGTGATATATCTGTGAAAATACACCTATCTGATGCATCTGTGTAACTACCCCTATCTGTGATGTATCTGTAACTACCCCTATCTGTGATGTATTTGTGTAACTACTCCTATCTGTGATGTATCTGTGTAACTACTCCTATCTGTGATATATCTGTGTAACTACTCCTATCTGTGATATTTCTGTGAAAATACACCTATCTGATGCATCTGTGTAACTAGCCCTATCTGTGATGTATCTGTGTAACTACCCCTATCTGTGATGTATCTGCATAAATAATCCTATCTGTGATGTATCTGTGTAACTACCACTATCTGTGATGTATCTGTGTAACTACCCCTATCTGTGATGTATCTGTGTAACTGCCCCTATCTGTGAAGTATCTGTATTACTACTCCTAACTGTGATGTGTCTGTGTATCTAACCCTAACTGTGATGTACCTGTATAGCTACTCCTATCTGTGATGTATTTGTGTAACTACTCCTATCTGTGATGTATCTGTGTAACTACCCCTATCTGTGATGTATCTGTGTAACTACTCCTATCTGTGATGTATCTGTGTAACTACCCCTATCTGTGATGTATCTGCATAAATAATCCTATCTGTGATGTATCTGTGTAACTACCCCTATCTGTGAAGTATCTGTGCAACTACCACTATCTGTGATGTATCTGTGTAACTACCCCTATCTGTGATGTATCTGTGTAACTACCCCTATCTGTGAAGTATCTGTTTATCTACCACTATCTTTGATGTATCTGTGTAACTACTCCTTTCTGTGATGGATCTCTGTAACTACCCTTATCTGTGATGTATCTGTGTAACTACCCCTAACTGTGATGTATTTGTGTAAATACCCCTACATGTGATGTATGTGTGTAACTACCCCTATCTGTGATGTATCTGTGTAACTACTCCTATCTGTGATGTATCTGCATAAATAATCCTATCTGTGATGTATCTGTGTAACTACCACTATCTGTGAAGTATCTGTGCAACTACCACTATCTGTGATGTATCTGTGTAACTACCCCTATCTGTGATGTATCTGTGTAACTACCCCTATCTGTGAAGTATCTGTTTATCTACCACTATCTTTGATGTATCTGTGTAACTACTCCTTTCTGTGATGGATCTCTGCAACTACCCTTATCTGTGATGTATCTGTGTAACTTCCACTATCTGTGATGTATCTGTGTAACTACTCCTATCTGTGATGTATCTGTGTAACTACTCCTATCTGTGATGTATTTGTGTAACTATCCCTATCTGTGATATATCTCTGTAACTACTCCTACCTGTGATATATCTGTGTAACTACTAATCTCTGTGATGTAGCTGTGTAACTACCCCTATCTGTGATGTATCTGTGTACCAACCACTATCAGTGTTTTATTTGTGTAAATACTCCTATCAGTGATGTATCAGTGTAACTGCCACTATCTGTGATGTATCTGTGTAACTATCCCTACGTGTGATGTATCTGTGTAACTACCCCAATCTGTGATGTATCTGTATAACAATCCCTTCCTGTGATGTATCTGTGTAACTATCCCTACGTGTGATATATCTCTGTAACTACTCCTATCTGCGATGTTTCTGTGTAACTACCCCTAACTGTGATGTATCTGTGTAACTACCCCTAACTGTGATGTATTTGTGTAAATACCCCTACATGTGATGTATGTGTGTAACTACCCCTATCTGTGACGAACCTCTGTAACTACTTGTATCTGTGTAGCTATCCCTATCTGTGATATATCGGTGTAACGACCACTATCTGTGATGTATCTGTGTAACTACTCCTATCTGTGATGTATCCGTGTAACTACTCCTATCTGTGATGTATCTGTGTAACTACCACTACCTGTGATGTATCTGTGTAACTACCACTACCTGTGATGTATCTGTGTAACGACACCTATCTGTGATTTATCTGTGTAACTAATCCTATCTGTGATGTATCAGTGTAACTACCCGAATTTGTGATGTATCTGTGTAACTACCCCTATCTCAGATGTACCTGTGTAACTATCCATATCTGTGATGTATCTGCGTAACTATCCATATCTGTGATGTATCTGTGTAACTACCACTACCTGTGATGTATCTGTGTTACGACAGCTATCTGTGATTTATCTGTGTAACTAATCCTATCTGTGATGTATCAGTGTAACTACCCGAATTTGTGATGTATCTGTGTAACTACCCCTATCTCAGATGTACCTGTGTAACTATCCATATCTGTGATGTATCTGCGTAACTATCCATATCTGTGATGTATCTGCATAAATAACCCTATCTGTGATGTATCTGTGTAACTACCACTATCTGTGATGTATCTGTGTAACTACACCTAACTGTGACGTTCCTTTGTAACTACCACTATCTGTGATGTATCTGTGTAACTACCCCTATCTGTGTGGTATCTGTATTACTACCCATATCTGTTATGTGTCTGTGTAACTAATCCTATCTGATGTATCTTTGTAGCTATCCCTATCTGTGATGTATCGGTGTAACGACCAGTATCTGTGATTTATCTGCGTAACTACTCCTATCTGTGATGTATCCGTGTAACTAATCCTATCTGTGATGTATCTGTGTGACTACCACTATCTGTGATGTATCTGTGTAACTACCACTGTCTGTGATGTATCTGTGTAACAACTCCTATCTGTGATGTTTCTGTGTAACTACCCCTATCTGTGATGTATCTGCATAAATAATCCTCTCTGTGTTGTATCTGTGTAACTACCACTATCTGTGATGTATCTGTGTAACTACCCATTTCTGAGATGTAGCTGTGTAACTACCCCTATCTGTGATGTATCTGTGTAACTACTCCTATATGTGCTGTATCTGGGTAACTACTACTATCTGTGATGTTCCTGTGTAACTACCCCTATCTGTGATGTATCTGTGTAACTACCCATTTCTGATATATATCTGTGTAACTACCACTATCTGTGATGTATCTGTGGAACTACTCCTATCTGTGATGTATCTGTGTAACTACCCATTTCTGATATATATCTGTGTAACTTCCACTATCTGTGATGCATCTGTGTAACTACTCCTATCTGTGATGTATCTGTATTACTACTCCTAACTGTGATGTGTCTGTGTATCTAACCCTAACTGTGATGTATCTGTATAGCTACTTCTATCTGTGATGTATTTGTGTAACTACTCCAATCTGTGATGTATCTGTGTAACTACCTCTATCTGTGATGTATCTGTGTAACTACTCCTATCTGTGATGTATCTGTGTAACTACCTCGATCTGTGATGTTTCTGTGTAACTACCGCTATCTGTGATGTATCATGTGACTACTCCTATCTGTGATGTATCAGTGTAACTGCCACTATCTGTGATGTATCTGTATAACTATCCCTACGTGTGATGTATCTGTGTAACTACCCCAATCTGTGATGTATCTGTTTAACAATCCCTTCCTGTGATGTATCTGTCTAACTACCCTGATCTGTGATATATCTGGTTAACTACCTTATCTGTGATGTATCTGTGTAACTACCCCTACATGTGATGAATCTGTAACTACCCCTATCTGTGATGTATCTGTGTAACTACCCCTACATGTGATGAATCTGTAACTACCCCTACCTGTGATGTATCTGTGTAACTATCCATATCTGTGATGTATCTGCATGAAAAACCCTATCTGTGATGTATCTGTGTAACTACCACTATCTGTGATGTATCTGTGTAACTACTCCTATCTGTGATGCACCTGTGTAACTACTTCTATCTGTGATGTATCTGTGTAACTACCCCTATCTGTGAGGTATCTGTATTACTATCCATATCTCTGATGTGTCTGAGTAACTAATCCTAACTGTGATGTACCTGTGTAACTATCCCTATCTGTGATGTATCTGTGTAACTACCACTATCTGTGATGTAACTGTGTAACTACTCCTATATTTGATGTATCTGGGTAACTACTCCTATCTGTGATGTGTCTGTGAAACTACCCCTCTCTGTGATGTATATGTGTAACTACCCCTGTCTGTGATGTATCTGTGAAACTACTCCTATCTGTGATGTATCTGTGTAACTATCCCTATCTGTGATGTATCTTTGTAACTACCTCTAACTGTGAAGTATCTGTGTAATGAACACTATCTGTGATGTGTCTCTGTAACTACCACGATCTGTGGTGTATCTGTGTAACTACCCCTATTTGTGATGTACCTGTGTAACTACCCATATCTGTGATGTATCTCTGTAACTATCCATATCTGTGATGTATCTGTGTAACTACCACTATCTGTGATGTATCTGTGTAAGTACTCCTATCTGTGATGTTTATGTGTAACTACCCATATCTGAAATGTATGCGTAACTACCCCTATCTGTGATGTATCTGTGTAACTACCCATATCTGTGATGTATCTGTGTAACTACCACTATCTGTGATGTATCTGTGTAAGTACTCCTATCTGTGATGTTTATGTGTAACTACCCATATCTGAAATGTATGCGTAACTACCCCTATCTGTGATGTATCTGTGTAACTACCCCTATCTGTGATGTATCTGTGTAACTACCACTATCTTTGATGTGTCTGTGTAACTATTCCTATTTGTGATGTATCTGTGTAACTACTCCTATCTGTGATTTATCTGTGTAACTAATCCTACCTGTGATGTATCAGTGTAACTACCCCTATCTGTGATGTATCTGCGTAACTATCTATATCTGTGATGTATCTGTTTAACTATCACTATCTGTGATGTATCTGTGTAACTACCCCTATCTGTGATGTATCTGTGTAACTACACCTATCTGTGATGTATTTGTGTAACTACCCCTATCTGTGACGTATCTGTGTAACTATTCCCATCTGTGATGTATCTGTGTAACTATTCCTATCTGTGATGTATTTGTGTAACAACCCCTATCTGTGATATATCTGTGTAACTACCCCTCTCTGCATTGTATCATTGTAACTATTCCTACCTGTGAATTATCTGTGTAACTACTACTATCTGTGATGTTTCTGTGTAACATCTCCTATCTGTGATGTATCTGTGTAAATACCCCATCTGTGATGTATCTGTGTAACTACCCCTATCTGTGATATATCTGTGTAACTACTCCAAACTGTGATGTATCTGTGTACCACCCCTCTCTGGGATGTATCTGTGTAACTACCCCTATCTGGGATGTACCTGTGTAACTACCCCTATCTGGGATGTACCTGTGTAACTACCCCTATCTGTGATGTATCTGTGTAACTACCCCTATCTGGGAAGTACCTGTGCAACTACACCTATCTGTGATGTGTCTGTGTAACTACTTTTATCTGTGATGTGTCTGTGGAACTATTCCTATCTATGATGTATGCGTGTAACTACTCCTGTAGAAAATAGTGGGGGGGGGGGGTACTGCGGTTATTGTCTCTGGCCAGTCAGAAGTAACTGAGCTGCTCCAGAGGCCCGTGCAGTTTCGAATCGCTCCCCTTTTCTGGTTCTGACCGCCGGACTTATTTCAGTAGCGATGGAGACAAAACGAGACTCGTGGTTGGGTGCAAAGATGACCAGTATTTATTGAAATAAAGAATATATTGAAAATAATGATGAATACAGCACTCTTTTTTTACTTGATATAGCACACTTTGCTTGAAAGAGCACACTTTGCTTAATACAGCACACTTTGCTTAATGCAGCACACTTTGCTCAATACAGCACACTTTGCTTAATACAGCACACTTTTACTTAACAGGGGAGGAGAAATGGGCACATCGAGGGAATATTTACTAAGATTACAATTTAACAAAATCCCCCTTTAATTCCCACCCCTAACACCTATCTAGGTTGCCTTGTAAAGGGCCAGAAAGTTTTATGCTCACCATTAAACGCCTGCTCCATGCCCCTGCGGTCTGCCTTGGATTCTTCACCACCCCAAAGAAGAGATACTCCAGTAATTCAAAAGTAACTGCTGGTATTCCACTTCTTTGGGCGGGCTGTTGAGCTGTTCCTCTGGTAAGCAGGGCACGGATGCGAGGCGGCAGAGAGAGAGAGAGTAACTTCCTGATGGGCTATCTTTATACCCCATTGGGAGCCATTGTCTTCGTGCCCAAATCTGGATGTATCTGGGCTATACAATAGGGACCGAACTGTCCCCATTGACTGTAATGCGTTTGAATGTGTTACCCATTCATTTAAACAGGTTTTCGACCAGTTTGAAATTTCCCACTGAATTCTCGTGTTCAGTCAACAGCACTCAAGTGGTTTGTAAACAATCCATTGTCCTGTGGTCCCTGCCCAATGGCAATTGGTTGACATTTAAGTACTTAAGCCTTTGGGTCAACATTGTAGAGAGTTCTGTAAACAAACATCCTTTGTCCTGTGGGTGAAACTTCCTAAACTACAGTTGATTGACAGTTTCAAGTATTTCATGCATATTTGCACAAGATGGTGTTTCTTTTCAAATCCTTTGTCAGCCAGCGATGGGAGAGGCTGTCTTTGTCTTCTGCCATGAGGCCTGACAGCCATTTTGATACCCTGGGTTTTTAAGGTATATTCCACCCAGGTTTTCTTTAATCAAAAATAATCTTCAGGGGCTGTAGAAATTTTCAGAAAATTTTGCGAAACTTCCACTCCTATCCGTGATGTATCTGTGTAATTACTCCTATCTGTGATGTAGCTCTTTAACTACTCCTATCTTTGATATATTTGTGTAACTACTCCTATCTGTGATGTATATGTGTAACTACTCCTATCTGTGATGTACCTGTGTAATCACTCCTATATGTGAAGTATCTGTGGAACTAAAACTCTGTGATGTATCTGTGTATCTACTACTATCCGTGATGTATCTGTGTAACTACTCCTATCTCTGATGTATCTGTGTAACTACCCCTATCTGTGATGTAGCTGTGTAACTACCACTATCTGTGATGTATCTGTGTAACTACTACTAACTGGGATGTACCTGTGTAACTACTCCTATCTGTGATGTACCTGTGTAACTACCCTTATCTGTGATATATCTGAGTAACTACACCTATCTCTGATGTATTTGTGCAACTATTCTTACCTGTGACGTATATGTCTATCTACTTCTCTCTGTGATGTATCTTTGTAACTACCCCTATCTGTGATGTATCTGCGTAACTACCTCTATCTGTGATGTACCTGTGTAACGACCCCTCTCTGTGATGTATCTTTGTAACTACACCTATCTGGGATGCATCTGTGTAACTACACATATCTGGGATGTATCTGTATAACTACTCCTATCTCTGATGTATCTGAGTAACTACCCCCACCTGTGATGTATCTGTGTAACTACTCCTATCTGGGATGCATCTGTGTAATGACTCCTCTATGTGATGTATCTGTGTAACTACCCCTCTCTGTGATGTACTTGTGTAACTACTCCTATTTGGGATGCATCTGTGTAACTACCACTGTCTGTGATGTACCTGTGTAACTACTCCTATCTGTGATGTATCTCTGTAGCTATCCCTATCTGAAATTTATCTGTGTTACTACCCCTCTCTGTGATGTACCTGTGTAACTACTCCTATCTTGAATGTAGCTGTGTAACTACCTCTATCTGTGATGTAGCTGTGTAACTACCACTATCTGTGATGTACCTGCGTAACTACCCCTCTCTGTGATGTATCTGTGTAACTACTCCTATCTGTAATGTATTTGTGTAACTACTCGTATCTGTGATGCATCTGTGTAACTACCGCTATCTGTGATGTATCTGTGTAACTACATCTATCTCTGATGTGTTTGTGTAACTATTCTTATCTGTGATGTATATGTCTATCTACTTCTCTCTGTGATGTATCTGTGTAACTTCCCCTATCTCTGATGTATCTCTGTAACTACTAATATCTGTGATGTATCTGTGTCACTACTCCTATCTGTGATGTATCTGTGTAACTACCCCTATCTGTGATGTACCTGTGTAACTGCCCCTCTCTGTGATGTATCTGTGTAACTACTCCTATCTGGGATGTATCTGTATAACTACACCTATCAGTGATATATCTGTGTAACGAATCCTAAATGTGATGTATCCGTGTAACTAAACCTCTTTGTGATGCATCTGTTTATCTACTCCTATCCGTGATGTATCTGTGTAATTACTCCTATCTGTGATGTATCTGTGTAATGACTCCTATATGTGATGTATCTGTGTAACTACTCCTAATTGTGATGTATCTGTGTAACGACTCCTATCTGTGATGTGTCTGTGTAACTAAACCTCTTTGTGATGTATCTATTTATCTACTCTTATCCGTGATATATCTGTGTAATTACTCCTACCTGTGATGTATCTGTGTATCTACGCCTGCCTGTGACATATCTGTTTAATGACTCATATATGTGATGTATCTGTGTAACTACTCCTAACTGTGATGTATCTGTTTATCTACTCCTATCCGTGATGTATCTGTGCAATTACTCCTATCTGTGATGTACCTGTGTAACTACCCCTATCTGTGATGTATTTGCGTGACTCCCCCTATCTGGGATGTTTCTGTGTAAGTACACCTATCTGGGATGTATCTGTATAACTAACACTATCTGTGATGTATCTGTGTAACTGCTCCTATCTCTGATGTATCTCTAACTATCCCTATCTGTGTTACTACCCCTATCTGTGATGTATCTGTGGAACTACTCCTATCTGTGATGAATCTTTGTAACTACGCCTTTCTGTGATGTATTTGTGTAACCACTCCTATATGTGATGTACCTGTGTAACCAAACCTCTTTGTGACGTATCTGTGTATCTACTACTATCTGTGATGCATCTGTGTAACTACTCCTATCTGTGATGTATTTGTGTAACTACTCCAATCTCTGATGTATGTGTAACTACCCCTATGTGTGATATATCTGTGTAACTACCCCTATCTGTGATGTATCTGTGTAACTACCCCTATCTGTGATGTATCTGTGTAACTCCGTCTCTCTGTGATGTATCTGTGTAACTACTCCTATCTGTGATGTATCTGTGTAACTACTCCTATCTGTGATGTATCTGTGTAACTACCCCTATCTGTGATGTATTTGTGTAATGACTCCTATATGTGATGTATCTGTGTAACTACTCCTGTCTGTGATGTATCTGTGTAACTACCCCTATCTGTGATGTATCTGCGTAACTACCCCAATATGTGATGTACCTGTGTAACTACCCTTCTCTGTGATGTATCTGTGCAATGACTCCTATATGTGATGTATCTGTGTAACTACTCCTAATTGTGATGTATCTGTGTAACGACTCCTATCTGTGATGTGTCTGTGTAACTAAACCTCTTTGTGATGTATCTGTTCATCTACTCTTATCCGTGATGTATCTGTGCAATTACTCCTATCTGTGATATATCTGCGTAACTACCTCTATATGTGATGTACCTGTGTAACGACCCCTCTCTGTGATGTATCTTTGTAACTACACCTATCTGTGATGCATCTGTGTAACTACACATATCTGGGATGTATCTGTGTAACTAATCCTATCTGTGATGTATCTGTATAACTACTCCTATCTCTGATGTATCTGAGTAACTACCCCCACCTGTGATGTATCTGTGTAACTACTCCTATCTGTGATGTATCTGTGTAACTACAACTAACTGGGATGTAACTGTGTAAATACACCTATCTGGGATGTATCTGTCTAACTACCACTGTCTGTGATGTACCTGTGTAACTACTCCTATTTGTGATGTATTTGTGTAACTACCGCTATCTGTGATGCATCTGTGTAATGACTCCTATATGTGATGTATCTGTGTAACTGCCCCTCTCTGTGATGCCTCTCTGTGCTGTACTAGAGTAACACTCCCTCTAATGGTGATGTATCTGTGTAAACCACAGATGTGATGTAGTAACTAATCCTTCTGTGATGTATCTTGAAGTAAACACTCCTATCTGAAATTTATCTGTCGTAACGACCCCATCCTTTGCTGTATCTGCTTACGTACTACCTCTTTCTGTGATGTATCTGTGTAACTACTCCTATCTGTGTTACTACCCTCTCTGCTGATCGATGTACCTTACTCTAAGAATTTCGAGCGCTGTAATCTAGTGATGTAGCTGGTGTCACTACCACTATCTGTGATGTACCTGCGTAACTACCCTCTCTCTGATGTATCTGTGTAACTACTCCTATCTGTAATGTATTTGTGTAACTACTCGTATCTGTGATGTATCTGTGTAACTCCGTCTCTCTGTGATGTATCTGTGTAACGTCCTCTCTGTGATGTACCTGTGTAACTACTCCTATCTGATATGTATCTGTGTAACTTCACCTATCTGTGATGTATCTGTGTAACTACTCCTATCTGTGATGTATCTGTGTAACTACCCCTATCTGCGATGTAACTGTGTAAATACACCTATCTGTGATGTATCTGTGTAACTACTCCTATTGGGATGTATCTGTGTAACTACCACTGTCTGTGATGTATCTGTGTAACTACTCCTATCTGGGATGTATCTGTATAACTACACCTATCAGTGATATATCTGTGTAACGAATCCTAAATGTGATGTATCCGTGTAACTAAACCTCTTTGTGATGCATCTGTTTATCTTCTACTATCCGTGATGTATCTGTGTAATTACTCCTATCTGTGATGTATCTGCGTAACTACCTCTCTATCTGTGATGTACCTGTGTAACGACCCCTCTCTGTGATGTATCTTTGTAACTACACCTATCTGGGATGCATCTGTGTAACTACACATATCTGGGATGTATCTGTGTAACTAATCCTATCTGTGATGTATCTGTGTAACTACCCCTCTCTGTGATGTACTTGTGTAACTACTCCTATTTGGGATGTATCTGTGTAACTACCACTGTCTGTGATGTACCTGTGTAACTACTCCTATTTGTGATGTATTTGTGTAACTACCGCTATCTGTGATGTATCTGTGTAACTACTCCTATCTGTGATGTATCTCTGTAGCTATCCCTATCTGAAATTTATCTGTGTAACGACCCCTATCTTTGATGTATCTGTGTAACTACTCCTTTCTGTGATGTATCTGTGTAACTATCCTTATCTGTGTTACTACCCCTCTCTGTGATGTACCTGTGTAACTACTCCTATCTGTAATGTATTTGTGTAACAACTCCTATCTGTGATGTATCTGTGTAACTTCACCTATCTGTGATGTATCTGTGTAACTACTCCTATCTGTGATGTATCTGTGTAACTACCCCTATCTGTGATGTATCTGTGTAACTACCACTATCTGTGATGTACCTGCGTAACTACCCCTCTCTGTGATGTATCTGTGTAACTATTCCTATCTGTAATGTATTTGTGTAACTACTCCTATCTGTGATGTATCTGTGTAACTTCACCTATCTGTGATGTATCTGTGTAACTACCACTGTCTGTGATGTATCTGTGTAACTACTCCTATCTGGGATGTATCTGTATAACTACACCTATCAGTGATATATCTGTGTAACGAATCCTAAATGTGATGTATCCGTGTAACTAAACCTCTTTGTGATGCATCTGTTTATCTTCTACTATCCGTGATGTATCTGTGTAATTACTCCTATCTGTGATGTATCTGCGTAACTACCTCTATCTGTGATGTACCTGTGTAACGACCCCTCTCTGTGATGTATCTTTGTAACTACACCTATCTGGGATGCATCTGTGTAACTACACATATCTGGGATGTATCTGTGTAACTAATCCTATCTGTGATGTATCTGTGTAACTACAACTAACTGGGATGCATCTGTGTAATGACTCCTATATGTGATGTATCTGTGTAACTACCCCTCTCTGTGATGTACTTGTGTAACTACTCCTATTTGGGATGTATCTGTGTAACTACCACTGTCTGTGATGTACCTGTGTAACTACTCCTATTTGTGATGTATTTGTGTAACTACCGCTATCTGTGATGTATCTGTGTAACTACTCCTATCTGTGATGTATCTCTGTAGCTATCCCTATCTGAAATTTATCTGTGTAACGACCCCTATCTTTGATGTATCTGTGTAACTACTCCTTTCTGTGATGTATCTGTGTAACTATCCTTATCTGTGTTACTACCCCTCTCTGTGATGTACCTGTGTAACTACTCCTATCTGTAATGTATTTGTGTAACAACTCCTATCTGTGATGTATCTGTGTAACTTCACCTATCTGTGATGTATCTGTGTAACTACTCCTATCTGTGATGTATCTGTGTAACTACCCCTATCTGTGATGTATCTGTGTAACTACCACTATCTGTGATGTACCTGCGTAACTACCCCTCTCTGTGATGTATCTGTGTAACTATTCCTATCTGTAATGTATTTGTGTAACTACTCCTATCTGTGATGTATCTGTGTAACTTCACCTATCTGTGATGTATCTGTGTAACTACCCCTATCTGTGATGTATCTGTGTAACTACCCCTATCTGTGATGTATCTGTGTAACTACCCCTATCTGTGATGTATCTGTCTAACTACCACTATCTGTGATGTATCTGTCTAACTACTCCTATCTGTGATGTATTTGTGTAACTACCCCTATCTGTGATGTATCTGTGTAACTACCACTATCTGTGATGTATCTGTGTAACTACTCCTATCTGTGATGTATCTGTGTAACTTCACCTATCTGTGATGTATCTGTGTAACTACTCCTATCTGTGATGTATCTGTGTAACTACCCCTATCTGTGATGTATCTGTGTAACTACCCCTATCTGTGATGTATCTGTGTAACGACCACTATCTGTGATGTATCTGTGTAACTACTCCTATCTGTGATGTATCTGTGTAACTACCGCTATCTGTGATGTATCTGTGTAACTGCATCTATCTCTGATGTGTTTGTGTAACTATTCTTATCTGTGATGTATATGTCTATCTACTTCTCTCTGTGATGTATCTGTGTAACTTCCCCTATCTCTGATGTATCTCTGTAACTACTAATATCTGTGATGTATCTGTGTCACTACTCCTATCTGTGATGTATCTGTGTAACTACCCCTATCTGTGATGTACCTGTGTAACTGCCCCTCTCTGTGATGTATCTGTGTAACTACTCCTATCTGGGATGTATCTGTATAACTACACCTATCAGTGATATATCTGTGTAACGAATCCTAAATGTGATGTATCCGTGTAACTAAACCTCTTTGTGATGCATCTGTTTATCTACTCCTATCCGTGATGTATCTGTGTAATTACTCCTATCTGTGATGTATCTGTGTAACTACCCCAATATGTGATGTACCTGTGTAACTACCTCAATATGTGATGTACCTGTGTAACTACCCCTCTCTGTGATGTATCTGTGTAACTACTCCTAATTGTGATGTATCTGTGTAATGACTCCTATATGTGATGTATCTGTGTAACTACTCCTAATTGTGATGTATCTGTGTAACGACTCCTATCTGTGATGTGTCTGTGTAACTAAACCTCTTTGTGATGTATCTATTTATCTACTCTTATCCGTGATATATCTGTGTAATTACTCCTACCTGTGATGTATCTGTGTATCTACGCCTGCCTGTGACATATCTGTTTAATGACTCATATATGTGATGTATCTGTGTAACTGCTCCTAACTGTGATGTATCTGTTTATCTACTCCTATCCGTGATGTATCTGTGCAATTACTCCTATCTGTGATGTACCTGTGTAACTACCCCTATCTGTGATGTATTTGCGTGACTACCCCTATCTGTGATGTACCTGTGTAAGTACACCTATCTGGGTTGTATTTGCGTGACTACCACTATCTGTGATGTATCTGTGTAACTGCTCCTATCTCTGATGTATCTCTAACTATCCCTATCTGTGTTACTACCCCTATCTGTGATGTATCTGTGGAACTACTCCTATCTGTGATGAATCTTTGTAACTACGCCTTTCTGTGATGTATTTGTGTAACCACTCCTATATGTGATGTACCTGTGTAACCAAACCTCTCTGTGACGTATCTGTGCATCTACTACTATCTGTGATGCATCTGTGTAACTACTCCTATCTGTGATGTATTTGTGTAACTACTCCAATCTCTGATGTATCTGTGTAACTACCCCTATGTGTGATATATCTGTGTAACTACCCCTATCTGTGATGTATCTGTGTAACTACCCCTATCTGTGATGTATCTGTGTAACTACTCCTACCTGTGATGTATCTGTGTAACTACCCCTATCTGTGATGTATCTGCGTAACTACCCCAATATGTGATGTACCTGTGTAACTACCCCTCTCTGTGATGTATTTGTGTAATGACTCCTATATGTGATGTATCTGTGTAACTACTCCTATCTGTGATGTATCTGTGTAACTACCCCTATCTGTGATGTATCTGTGTAACTACCCCTATCTGTGATGTATCTGTGTAACTTCACCTATCTGTGATGTATCTGTGTAACTACTCCTATCTGTGATGTATCTGTGTAACTACCCCTATCTGTGATGTATCTGTGTAACTACCCCTATCTGTGATGTATCTGTGTAACTACCCCTATCTGTGATGTATCTGTATAACTACACCTATCAGTGATATATCTGTGTAACGAATCCTAAATGTGATGTATCCGTGTAACTAAACCTCTTTGTGATGCATCTGTTTATCTACTCTTATCCGTGATATATCTGTGTAATTACTCCTACCTGTGATGTATCTGTGTATCTACGCCTGCCTGTGACATATCTGTTTAATGACTCATATATGTGATGTATCTGTGTAACTACTCCTAACTGTGATGTATCTGTTTATCTACTCCTATCCGTGATGTATCTGTGCAATTACTCCTATCTGTGATGTATCTGTGTAACTTCACCTATCTGTGATGTACCTGTGTAACGACCCCTCTCTGTGATGTATCTTTGTAACTACACCTATCTGGGATGCATCTGTGTAACTACACATATCTGGGATGTATCTGTGTAACTAATCCTATCTGTGATGTATCTGTATAACTACTCCTATCTCTGATGTATCTGAGTAACTACCCCCACCTGTGATGTATCTGTGTAACTACTCCTATCTGTGATGTATCTGTGTAACTACTCCTATCTGTGATGTATCTGTGTAACTACAACTAACTGGGATGTAACTGTGTAACTACTCCTATTTGGGATGTATCTGTGTAACTACCACTGTCTGTGATGTACCTGTGTAACTACTCCTATCTGTGATGTATCTCTGTAGCTATCCCTATCTGAAATTTATCTGTGTAACGACCCCTATCTTTGATGTATCTGTGTAACTACTCCTTTCTGTGATGTATCTGTGTAACTATCCCTATCTGTGTTACTACCCCTCTCTGTGATGTACCTGTGTAACTACTCCTATCTTGAATGTAGCTGTGTAACTACCCCTATCTGTGATGTAGCTGTGTAACTACCACTATCTGTGATGTACCTGCGTAACTACCCCTCTCTGTGATGTATCTGTGTAACTACTCCTATCTGTAATGTATTTGTGTAACTACTCCAATCTCTGATGTATCTGTGTAACTACCCCTATGTGTGATATATCTGTGTAACTACCCCTATCTGTGATGTATCTGTGTAACTTCACCTATCTGTGATGTATCTGTGTAACTACTATCTGTGATGTATCTGTGTAACTACCCCTATCTGTGATGTATCTGTGTAACTACCCCTATCCGTGATGTATCTGTGCAATTACTCCTATCTGTGATGTACCTGTGTAACTACCCCTATCTGTGTTGTATTTGCGTGACTACCACTATCTGTGATGTATCTGTGTAACTGCTCCTATCTCTGATGTATCTCCAACTATCCCTATCTGTGTTACTGCCCCTATCTCTGATGTATCTGTGGAACTACTCCTATCTGTGATGAATCTTTGTAACTACGCCTTTCTGTGATGTATTTGTGTAACCACTCCTATATGTGATGTACCTGTGTAACCAAACCTCTTTGTGACGTATCTGTGTATCTACTACTATCTGTGATGCATCTGTGTAACTACTCCTATCTGTTTAGTATTTGTGTAACTACTCCAATCTCTGATGTATCTGTGTAACTCCGTCTCTCTGTGATGTATCTGTGTAACTTCACCTATCTGTGATGTATCTGTGTAACTACTCCTATCTGTGATGTATCTGTGTAACTACCCCTATCTGTGATGTATCTGTGTAACTACTCCTATCTGTGATGTATCTGTGTAACTACCCCTATCTGTGATGTATCTACGTAACTACCCCAATATGTGATGTACCTGTGTAACTACCCCTCTCTGTGATGTATCTGTGTAATGACTCCTATATGTGATGTATCTGTGTAACTACTCCTAATTGTGATGTATCTGTGTAACGACTCCAATCTGTGATGTGTCTGTGTAACTAAACCTCTTTGTGATGTATCTATTTATCTACTCTTATCCGTGATATATCTGTGTAATTACTCCTACCTGTGATGTATCTGTGTATCTACGCCTGCCTGTGACATATCTGTTTAATGACTCATATATGTGATGTATCTGTGTAACTACTCCTAACTGTGATGTATCTGTTTATCTACTCCTATCCGTGATGTATCTGTGCAATTACTCCTATCTGTGATGTATCTGTGTAACTTCACCTATCTGTGATGTACCTGTGTAACGACCCCTCTCTGTGATGTATCTTTGTAACTACACCTATCTGGGATGCATCTGTGTAACTACACATATCTGGGATGTATCTGTTTAACTAATCCTATCTGTATAACTACTCCTATCTGTGATGTATCTGAGTAACTACCCCCACCTGTGATGTATCTGTGTAACTACTCCTATCTGTGATGTATCTGTGTAGCTACTCCTATCTGTGATGTATCTGTGTAAATACACCTATCTGGGATGTATCTGTGTAACTACCACTGTCTGTGATGTACCTGTGTAACTACCCCCACCTGTGATGTATCTGTGTAATTACTCCAATCTGTGATGTATCTGTGTAACTACTCCTATCTGGGATGCATCTGTGTAATGACACCTATATGTGATGTATCTGTGTAACTACCCCTCTCTGTGATGTACTTGTGTAACTACTCCTATTTGGGATGTACCTGTGTAACTACTCCTATCTGTGATGTATCTCTGTAGCTATCCCTATCTGAAATTTATCTGTGTAACGACCCCTATCTTTGATGTATCTGTGTAACTACTCCTTTCTGTGATGTATCTGTGTAACTATCCCTATCTGTGTTACTACCCCTCTCTGTGATGTACCTGTGTAACTACTCCTATCTTGAATGTAGCTGTGTAACTACCCCTATCTGTGATGTAGCTGTGTAACTACCACTATCTGTGATGTACCTGCGTAACTACCCCTCTCTGTGATGTATCTGTGTAACTACTCCTATCTGTAATGTATTTGTGTAACTACTCGTATCTGCGATGCATCTGTGTAACTACTCCTATCTGTGATGTATTTGTGTAACTACCCCTACCTGTGATGTACCTGTGTAACTACTCCTATCTGTGATGTATCTGTGTAACTACCCCTATCTCTGATGTATCTGTGTAACTACCCCTATCTGTGATGTATCTGTGTAACTACCCCTATCTGTGATGTATCTGTGTAACTACCCCTATCTGTGATGTATCTGTGTAACTACCACTATCTGTGATGTATCTGTGTAACTACTCCTATCTGTGATGTATCTGTGTAACTACATCTATCTCTGATGTGTTTGTGTAACTATTCTTATCTGTGATGTATATGTCTATCTACTTCTCTCTGTGATGTATCTGTGTCACTACTCCTATCTGTGATGTATCTGTGTAACTACCCCTATCTGTGATGTATCTGTGTAACTACCCCTATCTGTGATGTATCTGTGTAACTACCCCTATCTGTGATGTATCTGTATAACTACACCTATCAGTGATATATCTGTGTAACGAATCCTAAATGTGATGTATCCGTGTAACTAAACCTCTTTGTGATGCATCTGTTTATCTACTCCTATCCGTGATGTATCTGTGTAATTACTCCTATCTGTGATGTATCTGTGTAACTACCCCTATCTGTGATGTATCTGCGTAACTACCCCAATATGTGATGTACCTGTGTAACTACCCCTCTCTGTGATGTATCTGTGTAACTACTCCTAATTGTGATGTTCTGTGTAACGACTCCTATCTGTGATGTGTCTGTGTAACTAAACCTCTTTGTGATGTATCTGTTTATCTACTCTTATCCGTGATATATCTGTGTAATTACTCCTACCTGTGATGTATCTGTGTATCTACGCCTGCCTGTGACATATCTGTTTAATGACTCATATATGTGATGTATCTGTGTAACTACTCCTAACTGTGATGTATCTGTTTATCTACTCCTATCCGTGATGTATCTGTGCAATTACTCCTATCTGTGATGTACCTGTGTAACTACCCCTATCTGTGATGTATTTGCGTGACTACCCCTATCTGGGATGTTTCTGTGTAAGTACACCTATCTGGGTTGTATCTGTATAACTACCACTATCTGTGATGTATCTGTGTAACTGCTCCTATCTCTGATGTATCTCTAACTATCCCTATCTGTGTTACTACCCCTATCTGTGATGTATCTGTGGAACTACTCCTATCTGTGATGTATCTGTGTAACTGCTCCTATCTCTGATGTATCTCTAACTATCCCTATCTGTGTTACTACCCCTATCTGTGATGTATCTGTGGAACTACCCCTATCTGTGATGTATCTGTGTAACCACTCCTATATGTGATGTACCTGTGTAACCAAACCTCTTTGTGACGTATCTGTGTATCTACTACTATCTGTGATGCATCTGTGTAACTACTCCTATCTGTGATGTATTTGTGTAACTACTCCAATCTCTGATGTATCTGTGTAACTACCCCTATGTGTGATATATCTGTGTAACTACCCCTATCTGTGATGTATCTGTGTAACTACCCCTATCTGTGATGTATCTGTGTAACTCCGTCTCTCTGTGATGTACCTGTGTAACTACTCCTATCTGTGATGTATCTGTGTAACTTCACCTATCTGTGATGTATCTGTGTAACTACTCCTATCTGTGATGTATCTGTGTAACTACCCCTATCTGTGATGTATCTGTGTAACTACTCCTATCTGTGATGTATCTGTGTAACTACCCCTATCTGTGATGTATCTGTGTAACTACCACTATCTGTGATGTATCTGTGTAACTACTCCTATCTGTGATGTATCTGTGTAACTACCCCTATCTGTGATGTATCTGCGTAACTACCCCAATATGTGATGTACCTGTGTAACTACCCCTCTCTGTGATGTATCTGTGTAATGACTCCTATATGTGATGTATCTGTGTAACGACTCCTATCTGTGATGTGTCTGTGTAACTAAACCTCTTTGTGATGTATCTGTTTATCTACTCTTATCCGTGATATATCTGTGTAATTACTCCTACCTGTGATGTATCTGTGTATCTACGCCTGCCTGTGACATATCTGTTTAATGACTCATATATGTGATGTATCTGTGTAACTACTCCTAACTGTGATGTATCTGTTTATCTACTCCTATCCGTGATGTATCTGTGCAATTACTCCTATCTGTGATGTATCTGTGTAACTTCACCTATCTGTGATGTATCTGTGTAACCACTCCTATCTGTGATGTATCTGTGTAACTACCCCTATCTGTGATGTATCTGTGTAACTACTCCTATCTGTGATGTATCTGTGTATCTACCCCTATCTGTGATGCATCTGTGTAACTACTCCTATCTGTGATGTATCTGTGTAACTACACCTATCTGTGATGAATCTGTGTAACTACTCCTATCTGTGACGTATCTGTGTAACTACTCCTATCTGTGACGTATCTGTGTAACTACTCCTATCTGTGATGTATCTGTGTAACTACTCCTATCTGGGATGTATCTGTGTAACTATTCCTATCTGTGATGTATCTGTGTAACTACTCCTATCTGTGATGTATCTGTGTAACTACTCCTATCTGGGATGTATCTGTGTAACTAATCCTACCTGTGATGCATCTGTGTAACTACTACTCTCTGTGATGTATCTGTGTAACTACTCCTATCTGTGATGTATCTGTGTAACTACTCCTATCTGTGATGTATCTGTGTAACTACTCCTATCTGTGACGTATCTGTGTAGCTACCCCTCTCCATTGATTGTCGCTCAACCAGAAGAGATAGCGGGTGATTTTCAATGCATTCTTTAGTCGCTAAAGAGGTAACGAGATCGTCTTAAGCTGAAACACCGATCTAGCCTGCGTTTAGAGCGACACCATTTGGTAAAGACGTTGAAGCCAGTGCTAGGAATGGCCGACCGGAGGCTTGTTAAACAGCTGATTGCCAGATAATCTGCCTGCTGGCACTCATTATATAGGATACACGGCATTTTGCTTCAACTAACGCCCTCTCCTAACAGCAACCAGCTGTTTGGGAGTAAACACGGCATTGATGACGATACCAAGCGTTACTTTTAGGGATACTCACCATCTCATGGTCGTTGCTGCTGGAGCTGTGAAGAGGACCTCTGAAACACATTAGGAGACTTCCTGGGACACTTTGTCAAGACTTCACCAACACTCGAGTAACATTTATTCCTGAAATTCCCTGAGGACTTCACCTAATGAGCAGGGCTAGAAATTGGGTACCTTAGCGCCTCCAGGGGGCGCTAACGGGGCATTAATGTCTTACCGCATGACGTCATCCGGCCGCGCATTACCCCGGTAGCGCCCCAGACCCAAAACTGACTTTTGCCCCCTGCCGCAGCGCCATTTGAGAACACCGATAGCTGCAGGAGCCGTGCATCAGGCGGCCGGCCGCTTCGGGGGCGCTAATTAAGGGCGAGGTCGCTGAGGTAAGTTAAAAATAATCTTACCTTTGCTGTTGGTTATTTCTTCGCGGTTTCCTGGCTGTGATCAGTCAGCCCGGCACTCTGCTTGAGTACCGGGCTGATCGTGCTGGATCTCGGCAGCCTTGGTGGTCCAGATAGGTAATTTTTCTTTTGCAGAGCCTACAGCGATGGCCCTTCCCTTTAAGGGAGGGAAGGAGCCTTTGAACGCGGCAGCACTGGACGGCCCAGTTTGCAGCGCTGCTGAAATCTCCGTCCCGATGTTCGCGGTTAGCGCCCTAAGAAGTAAGTGGAGCGCTTGATTTAGCACTCCACCTCCCTCTTGGGATGCTAAAACTGAATTTCGCGCTCGCCGGGCGCTAAATTTAGTGCCCAGGCAATGTCAGCGAGCCAAAGAGAGTGCTTGATCATGGGCATCTTGCTAGATGTCCTCCTTGGCCTGAACGAGGAACATAGGAACAGGAGTAGGCCATTGAGCCCCTCAAGCCTGTTCTGCCAATCAATGAGATCATGGCTGATCTGCGATCTGACTCCATATACCCGTCTTTGGACCATATCTCTTAATACCTTTGGTTAACAAAAATCTATCAATCTCCGATTCAAAATTTACAATTGATCTAGCATCAATTGCCATTTGTGGAAGTGAGTTCCAAACTTCTACCACCCTTTGTGTTTAGAAGTGTTTCCTAATTTCACTCCTGAAAGGTTTGGCTCTAATTTTAGACTCTGCCCCCTAGTCCTACAATCCCCAACCAGCGGAAATAGTTTCTCTTTATCTACCCTATCTGTTCCCCTTAATATCTTGAAAACTTCAATCAGACCACCCCTTAACCTTCTAAATTCTAGGGTATACAACCCTAATTTGTGTAATCTCTCCTCATAACTTAACATTGAAGTCCGGGTATCATTCTGGTAAACCTACGCTGCACGCCATCCAAGTCCAATATATCCTTCCTAAGGCGTAGGGCCCAGAACTGCTCACAGTATTCCAAGTGTGGTCTAACCAGGGTTTTGTATATCTGGAGCATAACTTCTACCCCCTTGTATTCTAGTCCTCTCGCTGTAAAGGCCAGCATTCTATTAGCCTTTTTGATTATTTTCTGTACTTGTTCATGACATTTTAATGACCTATATACCTGGACCCCCAAGTCTCTTTGGACATCCACTGTTTTTAGCTTTTCACCATTTAGAAAGTACCCTGTTCTATCCTTTTTAGGTCCAAAGTGGATTACCTCACATTTGCCTACATTGAAATTCATTTGCCACAGTTTTGACCATTCACTTAATCTATCAATATCCCTTTTGTAATTTTATGCTTTCATCTACACTGCCTACAATGCCGCTTATCTTTATGTCATTGGCAAATTTGCATATATGGCTTTCTATGCAATCATCTAAGTCATTAATAAATACTGTGAATAGTTGAGGCCCCAACACAGATCCCTGCAGAACACCACTCGTCACATCCTACCAGTTTGATTATCTACCCATTATCCCTACTGTCTGTCTCCTGCTGCTCAGCCAATTTTCTAACTAGGTCAATAATTTTTCCTGGCTTCTGCCTAAGTTATCAGTCTCTTATGTGAGACTTTATCAAATGCATTCTGGAAGTCCATATAAATAACATCCATAGACATTCCCTTGTCCACTACTTTAGTCACCTCTATAAAAAAATCAATCAGATTTGTCAGGCATGACCTACCTTTCACAAATCCATGCTGGCTCTCTCTGATTAACTGAAAACTTGAGGTGTTCAGTCACCCTGGGCCAGATTTTCAGTGTGCCGTGAGGCGGGCTTTTAGGCGTGCGGGGGGGCAAAAATCCCGAATTCGGGGGTCCCGACACCATCCCGCCCAAAACCCGCCTCCACGTAAGTTTCAGAGGAGGCGGGTACCCTCCCCGCACTGGGACCCGCCGACCCGAGGCGGGAAGGGATTAGTGCCTATTAACTGCCTGTTAACAGGTAGTTAATAGGCAGTTTTTAGCCTAATCCCTATTTTGGGGGGTGTCGTGTGGGATTCCCGACGGCTCCAAACCACGCCAGGTTAGAGCAGGCGGGCCGTTGGGTTGAAGGACTTGGAGGAGTCGAGATGTCGGTGTTCAGGTGAGTGATGGGTGCATGATTGCAAAGGTAAGTGTGTTTGGTGTGTCTAAAGTGTGTAAAGAAGTTTAAATTACCTGTACTTACCTTAACAGCCTTTCTTCTTCTAGGCGTCGAGAGTCCATCACTCAGCCGGCACAGAAAGCTGAATGGCTGCGATCTGTCAAAAGTGACAGCCTTCAGCTTTCTGTGCCAGTGACAGTTCTAACTGAGTCTGCGTAGAAGGACTCAGGTTAGAAGTCAGACTGTCAGTGTTTGACAGCTTCAAACAGCTGTGAAACACTGATATTTCATCTGTCAAAAGCCCCTGCTGGGCGGGCTCAACAAGGTCATCAAGGGAAAATCGCGTCGATTGGCCAGACGTCGATGGAGACGGGACTAAAACCCGAAAGTTGTAGTCCCACCTCCTTCCCAACTGCCGAATGAAAATCTAGCCCCCTATCCTTAATTATAGATTCTATAATTCCCTGGTTTCCCTCTCTTGTCATTCTTACATAGCGGAGTGACATGCACAATTTTCCAATCTAAAGGAACGATTCCTGAATCGAGATAAATTTGGAATATTATGGTTAGGGCATCTGCAATGTGCTCACCTACTTTCTTTAAAACCCTGGGATGGAAATCATCTGGTCCTGGGGGCTTGTCAGTCTTTAGTGCCATTTTCTTCATTACTGTTATTTTACTTAAGTTAATTTTATTGAATCCCTGTCCCTGATTTAATCTTAATTTCCTTGGGATTTCTGGCATCCTATCCTTTTCCTCTACTGTAAATACTGATGCAACATAATTATTCAACAGGTCTGCCATTTCCTTATCATTGACAGTATCACTGCTTTCAGTTTTTAAGGGGCTAACATTGCTCCTGACTAACCTCTTTTTCCTAATATAATTGTAAAAAAATTTTGTGTTCATTTTGATATCCCTTGCAAGTTTCTTTTCATACTCCCTTTTTGTAGCTCTTATTTTCTGTTTTGTAACCTTTTGTTGTTCTTTGCATCTTTCCCACTCGCCAGGATCTGTGCTACTTTTTGCATTTTTGTAAGCTTATCTATTTGTTTTATGCTGTCCCTTTACCTCTTTAGTTGGCATGGCTGGTTTTTTTTGGCAAGTAGAGCCCTTGCCCCTCAGGGTTCTGGTTCTGTATCACATTAAATTATTTTTTGAACATCTCCCGCTGATCTTCTGTCGTTTTGCCCATTAACAGATTTGCCCAGTTTACTGCGGACAGTCTCTGTCTCATTCCGTTGAAGTCGGCCTTAACCAAATCTCGAATCTTAGGCCGGAATGTTCCCTTAAAAAAATGGGTGTGTTTGGAGCGTGGGGGCAGTTAAATTGTTAAAAGTGGGATTCCCGACCTGATCACACCTCCAACCCGCCCACTTCTGGTTTTCCCAGAGGTGGGATGGGGGGCGGGCAGCCAACACGCTGCCAGGAGACCTTATCTCGACTTAAATATTGTAATGAGGCTGGAAGCCTCTATTTTCCCCTCCATTTTAAATTTAACTGCCTGGGGATGGGTTTCACCCAATTTGTGAAATGCGGCAGTTAAACCATGGCGGGAACTGCTGCATCCAGGAGGTAAGTGGCTTTATACCTACCTCCTGCATCCAGGGACCCGACCACACCCCGCGATCAGAGACCCCCACGAGGCCTCCAATCACCACCATGAGGCCTTTCCCCCTCCACACCAATGATGATGAGGCTGGCCCCAATCCTCCGCCCCACCCTCAATGCCTGGCCGACACCCCACAACCCCCGTCTCCCTACGAATGCTGACCACCCCCCCCCCCACCCCCAACCTCTGGCAGCACCGCCCCCCGGACTGGCGATCCCGCACTCCCTTCTGGCAATCCCTGACCCCGCTCTGGCAATGCCCGACACACCTCCGTCGATCCCCGACCCCACTCTGGCAATTTCCGACCCCCTCCGGTGACCCCTGACCCCCCTCCGGTGATCCCCGACCCCCCTCCGGTGATCCCCGACACCCCTCCGGTGATCCCCGACACCCCTCCGGTGATCCCCGACACCCCTCCGGCGATCCCCGACACCCCTCCGGCGATTCCCGACCCCCCTCCGGCAATCCCCGACACCCCTCCGGTGATCCCCGACCCCCCTCCGGCGATCCCCAACCCCCCCTCCAGTGATCCCCGACACCCTCCGGTGATCCCTGAAACCCCTCGGCGATCCTCGACCCCCCTCCTGCAACCCTCAACCCCCCTCTGGTGATCCCCGACCCCCCCTCCGGCGATCTCCGACCCCCCTCCGGCGATCTCCGACCCCCCTACATGGACAGTGCTTCTGGCGTAAGATCGCAAATGGAGGAAAGGATTTCTTCATATGTGTTTAAGAAGGTTAACGTCACTAAGAAGTGGGTGCTAGGCTTGTTGCGTGCTGAGCATCCGGTGGACGCAGCGGCAGAATGGACGGAGGGCAAGGAGCATAGGCGCAGAATTGAAAAGGTGAAATGGCTCGTCTGTCTACAAAGACAAGTCCAACTGCCAGATAAGCAGGTGGCTAAGTTACAGGCAGAGCTCAGGGAGTTCGAGGCACTGTCAGATACAAGGGCTGTAGTAGGGAGCAGGTTATGCACGGAGCTAAGGGATGAGAAGCATGGAGAAAACCTTCCGTAACCATGAGGAGTTCTTGCAATGCCAGGTAACTGAGGCAAAGGGGAACGAGAGGGTGTTTAGGGAGGAAAATGCTCGCTTGTCGAGTGAGGTAAAGGTGCTGGGAGAGCAGTTGAAGGTTATTCAGGTGGCATAAAGAGTCGCCAGCACTGGAGGGTTTGATACGGGTAAACATGCTCCTTGCCAGGAGCAGATCCGGAATTTGACCGATGCTCTATCTAAGGCCAAAGGGATGGTCTGCTTGGTAGCTCCGGGAATGGCCTGGGTAGATGAGGAAGAGCAGGAGGGAAATAAGGAGGACTGTGAGGCAGAAGAGGACGCTCGACCACCGCCCGAAGTGCCGGGACCAGGACCCATGTGCCCTGTCCGGCAGCGGAAATACGGTGCGCCGGTAGACGGTCAAGAGCAAGAAGCACTGCAGAGTGACTTCATGGTCCTGTATACGACCTCCCCGCTGCAGGCAATCATCTCTAACCTGACCAAACTGACCAGCAAAGGGGACCCATCTGTCCATTTTACAGATGTGGAGCAGGCGGGGGGATCAATAATTGTAACGAAGCTGAGACAGCCAAATTACTTTTATTTTCCCTGGATAGTAGGTTGTACCAGTTGCTCTCAGCAGGTAGCAAGAGGGGGCAGTGTATGTTAGAGGGGATAAAGGATGGCATCCTAGAGGCTATGGGCCTCAATGATGGAAGTCCCTTCTCCCGAGTGGAAAGGACACTTCAGTCAGCTGGAGAGGCACCGCAGGTTTTCGGGGACAGGCTTTGGCCCATCTACCGGAGTGCCTGTGCGGGGGTGCCCAACCGGGCGCAGCTGCAGGGGGAGCCTAGGGCTCATTGGCTGAGGACCCTGGTGGCGAACAGCCTGCCCAGGATCAAGGCCAAAGCAGAGGGGTGGTTCGATTCCAGGGATCCCCAGACCACAGAAGAGAGTGTGATCCGGCAATTAACTCTCTCTTTTAAAAATGGTAGGGGTGAGGATGACAAACCAAAGGGCAGAGTACACGAGTTAAAGCCTAGTGGAGGCAACGTTAGAAGAGAGTGGCGCCAGGAAAGGGGTAGCTCAGGGAAGAGGCAGGGTTGTTATGGGTGCGGGAGTAAAGGACACTGGAGGAAAGACTGCCCAGTCTCTGACAAAGGGAGCGGGAAAGGGGATCCTCCAGCGCCAGTGCAGAAAGCCGCAGCTGTGGCAGGAAGCAGCATTGATCTGTTCGCGGTATTAGTGGCTGCTCTGTGCGCGGTCTTTCCGGCAGGGCAGGGTAAGGTGGACGCGGCAGCGGGTAGCATACTCCCATCCGCCCCGAACAATCCCAACCCATGACTAGGGGCTTCTCAGCCCGTTTACCTGTGCCCACTAAGTTATGATGCTTGGAAGAGACCGTGCATGAAGTTGGGGGTGGGAAAGGTGCAAGGGACCCTATCTGCTGGATAACCCGACCACATCAGCTCTATCGAGCGGGGTCCCACATAACTTAGTAGGGTTCACCGGGAACAAACAGGCTGGGTCTTTCTCCATCCCAATAGCCATCGATCTGGGTACACTCCATACGGAGTGGAAATGTGTCCTGATGCGGTGGGAGCGGGAGGGAATAGGCATTTTGGGGGCAGACTTCATACTGGCCCACAAGATAATGGTGGATTTCCAGAACCACTGTCTTTGGGGGGGCAGGATGCACAGGAAAGGCGAAGGAGGTGGTAGTTATATCAGGGAAGCAAGGCAAGGGAACCGTGTGTACGATGAAGCCCAAGGTTAGTTATGACGTTGAACTTTTGGTCACTTCTACCCCAGTGGAGTACATAGTGGATGTGCGAGCCAACCTCGCGGCATTCGCTACACACAAGCATGACTGTGGGATGGTAATAGGGGCGGAGGTCAGAGTAGAAGGAGACCCCATGGCCTGACCACAGAAACAGTACAACTTTCCCAGAAAGGCAGAGTCAGATTTAGAGACGGCATTGGGATCATTGGTTGAGCAGATGTGTTGACCCATGTGAACTCTCCGATTTGGCCGGTTAGGAAACCGGACAATTCGTGGAGAGCCACTGTGGTCTATCGGGTTCTCAACAAGAACATCCCAGCCTGTGCCCCCCACCGTCGCAGCTGTAGCCGTAGCCGACCTGATCGGGAGTATCCCATCATCCGTGAAAACATTCACGGTGTTGGACATTTCGAACGGATTCTGGTCTATCCCTCTCAAAAGGGAGGGCCAGTATAAGTTCGCATTCACTTTCAAGGGTCAGCAGTACACATGGACCTGCCTTCCCCAAGGGTTGCACAACAGTCCTTCTATTTTCCACCAATGTATGGCCAACTGTTTAAAAGGGTTCAGCAGACCACAGCAGTTTGTGCAGTATGTGGACGACCTGCTTTTGTTCTCCAACGAGGGGGAAGAGAATGGTCCACTGCTGGCTGAACTGCTGAGTCTGTTAAAGGAATCTGGGTTCAAGGTTAATCCCAAGAAAGCACAGATCGGCCAGCAGGAAGTAAAATTCCTCGGGCTGACCATGCGGGCTGGGGAGAAGGCCATCGATGAGGCAAGGAGGAAGGCGGTACAGGAGCTATCTGCTCCGACCAAGGTAACGGGGGTAATATCCTTCCTGGGACTCACAGGGTACTGCAGGGATTTCATAGAGGACCATGCCGCTACGGCAGCTCCTCTACTCCGGCTCCTCCACAAGGGAGTGGGCTGGGAGTGGGATGAGGACTGCATGGCAGCTTTTAGTCGTCTGAAGAGAGATCTGCAGACCGCACTGGCTTTAAGAGCGATTGATGGGGAAAGGAGTTCTTTTTGGAGGTAGCTGCCACAGGGGACAGTTTGAGCGCAGTGCTGCTCCAGGAGCGGCATGGCAAGCTGAGGCCTGTGGTATACTCATCAAGAATCCTCACAGATGTAGAGAGGGGGTACTCGAATTGTGAGAGGCACCTGCTTGCCACACATTGGGCTGTGAGGAGATCACAAATCTTAATGGGGGCATCCCCGATAACACTCTTAACCCATCATACGCCCACTTAGATGCTTCTGGATGGGAGGGTAAAGGACGGCACGGTGAGCAGTGCACACATTGTTCGCTGGACTTTATTGCTCTCTCAGATGAATTTGAGTGTGAAAGGCCTCTGTGAGCCCAAGCTTGCCGCAAATTTGATCTACCCAGTGGTGGCCCACAAATGTTCTGTTGAAGGGGTATGGGATGTAGAAATAGGGTTTCAGGCTGGGATCCATCCCACGGGCCACGAGATCTATGTAGACGGGTCCAGTACAGTGGTGGCCAGGGAGCGACTCACTGGATGCGGGATTTTTGACCCAAAGGCAGACATTGCCAAGGCCATTAAACTCCCGAGCACCATGAGCGCCCAGCACGCTGAACTGTCGACGGTGGTGTATGTGGTTACCCACCCCGAAAAGTTCCCTACACCCTACATGATTTGCTCGGACAGCATGCTCACTTGCAATTCGTGTACAGAATATTTAGCCATTAGGTCTCGTCGCGGGTTCACATCTGCAGATCGGGAAACCCCCAGCAACCAAGCCATTGTTACGACAGATCATAACATCGATAGGAACCCAGGGGGATTTCTATATCCACAAAGTCAAGGCCCATTCTAAGACAGAACCCCGTGCGAGGGCAATCAGCAGGCCAATGTGCTGGCCAAAGAGGGTGCTCGAACAGGCACGTTTTGGGATCCATATGGGTCGAGTCTGGTAGTAGCGATCAGAGACAGAGGTGGGACCCAAGGGAGTGCAGGGGTAGCATTGGCCCCGGACCTAAAGATGGTCCAGGCACAGGATCCCACCCTAAAGACTGCTCTGGAGACACTGGCTAAGGGAGATAAGGTAGAGGGTCCATATGGAGTGGCAGGTATTACGGTAAAGGAAGAAGCCTTCCCATGCTGAACAGCCACAGCTTTGGGGACCGCAAGGATTCTACTGAGAGAAGTGTTCTCTAGGTGGGGGCTACCACAGTATGTGGAATCCAATCAGGAGAGTCACTTCACAGGGGCAGTCATGAAGACGTCTCTGAAGATGCTAGGTGTAGGGGGTAAATGGCACATCACACACAACCCGCAGTCATCGGGGATTGTGGAGCGGATGAATAGGACCATCAAGGAAAGGTTATGGAAGGAGACGGGAAACTCGCCTAGAAAATGGGCAGAGGTCTTGCCGTTAGTTCTGACGGGGGTCCAAGCCAGCCTGTCTAGAAGCACAAGGTATTCCCCGCATGAGCTCATGACTGACTGGGTCATGAGAACGCCCAGCCATGTACTGGCCCCGGTTCTCACGGAAGGTCAGTTGAGAGAGGTGAACTGGGACAGGTTTGTTAAGAATTTGCTTGAGCATCTCAGACAGATCCATTGGCAGGCTGCCAGTAACATGGGGAAGCAACATCGTAGAAATCGCTTATTGCTTGAGCCTCAGAGGCACCACAAGTGGAAGGTCAGAGATCAAGTAATGGTTAGAAACTTCGCCAGGGTAGGGACTTTTGAACTGCTACACATGGGACCATACAGTATCGTGGATAGGGCAAGTCCGATGGTATATGCAGTAAAAATGCCCCGACGCAGTAAGTGGCTCCATATCAATCAGTGCAAGCTTTTCAACCCTGGGGAAAGAGCTGATAAGAGGAGGAAACAGCAGGGAGTGGTGAGCTGCACTACAGGTGTGTGTCTCCAGTCCCTAATCTGGGACTGTGAGGAGCTCACAGAGAGACCAGTCGTTCCGCCTGTGGGGGCAGGAGTGAGAAGGAGTGCCAGGATTCCACGGCCGAGGGTGCCGTGAACGCCTTCTTACACAATGGTGAACGAAGGAAGCTGGAGTCATAAGAGGCCCAGGGTCGAGGAGACCTAGTGTGGCCACCCGGAGACGGGTGGCGCTGTACATAACTTCTTTCTCTCCTGGCTATTGCCTTAGCTTGTCTGTATAGTTTGGATTTTAATCGTGTGTAGCTGCATCTGAAAAGGTAAGGCATCACCCAAGGACAACGTTGCATTCTGTGTGTTTTCAGGGAACGCATAAGAATAAGATGAAGTCATGATTGAAGCTAGCATGAGTCACAGGGGCGACACCGAGGAATCGGTTGTCTTCGGCTGCACCAGCGGAGACGAACCGACCGTGACCACTGGAGGTTGCTCGAAGGATGGGGCAAGCATCTATCTCCATGAGGGAAGATAGCCTGGATGGCTAGGGTCGAATTTCACCTGGTATTCCAGCCATGACGAGTTCACCTATGATGAAGCATCCATCTCATGCCCGTGAATAGGAGTTACCACCTCCCGGGTTAGGGTAACAGAGGGTAAATGGGTGTGCCTTAGCTGTAGGGGACATATTCCACTAGGGAGGTGGTGGTGGCTCAGGAAACTAAGCATGGATACAGGGGACCAGACAGCTGACTGGGAAAGACTAAGTAATGACACGTACCGGACGATCACGGGTTCTCAGGGAGGAGTGAATGTGTGTTGGGATAAGTGGTGGGAATCCGAGGAAGGGATTTATGTATGCATGTGGGGGTCGGAAAAGATCTGCCCAGCAGGTGTGTCGATTGCGTTTAGCAGGCAATGGCAGGACGCCGGGGGTGGGATCAGTTGGGATCGGAGTGTGGACTCCTGTGTGATCCCAAAATCCCTGAACAACATCAACGTCACAGAGCTCATCTCATACACCAGGAAGCCCCCGCCCAGAGCCCCGACGGTACAGATGACTGTAGATGGGTGTCCCACCACCACCAGGGGTCCAGGGAATGGGTTGGTGTTAATCCCTACAGAAAAAGTGTTGTTTCAGAATGTGCACTGCGCCATGGCATCCATGATCCTGAACCTGACTGAAGTCCATCTGCCTGTGTGGTGTCCAAGGAAGACGGAGAAGCTTTATGAAGCTCTGTTAAAAGTGATGTTTCAGGAATTTTATTAACTGGACTATGGAAATGTAGAGAAAGAACAGCTTTATAATCTGAATGTTGGGGATAGTGTGGGGCCCGGGAGGCAGATAAGAGGGACCTGGAACGATGTAGCCACAACGTTCAGTACAGGAACGGGTATTGTTAATAGTATGGATGATGCACAACTCCAGATGCAGATCACTGGGTTAAAGAACCAACTGAGTAAGATTGTAGGGGAAAAGAATACAGTGGTGGGTTCAGAGCTTCATGAGGACCAGGCAATGACCGTTCATTTAAAGGAGGTCATTGCGGAGCTGGAGAGGTACACTAAAACTGTCAATGATTTGATACGGGAGGACAGGAACACCTCGGAGCAGGCTGCACGGAATGAGGTTTGTGGGTTGTATGGAGCATGGTTGCTGGGCGAGGGCTGCAGTAACCTGGAGGACCTGAGGCAAGATCGCATCCCTTCATGGTTAAGCAACAAGCACCTCACCGCGATGCACCCATATAGCAATTCGTTGAGCCCGTGCCAGCTTCGTTTAGACTCTGAAGCCTACCCTGTCCCTGTAGATTGTGGGCGGTCTAACCGTACTATGTGGAGCATTTCACGTACCCGATTCCTTTTCTGCCAGAACACCTCACTGAGTTAATAAAGAGCGATGAGCTCTCCCAGAAACATTTTTACACTTTAGAGCAAAAGACAGTAGAAGTGGGGGATGAGATCAAGGGGATTGTCTCGCCACCATGGTGAGACATCGGTCTGAGTATAGAGTTTCCCCCAGCAGGATCCGCATCTGTTCCCATGCATTAGTTATCGTACAATTGTTGCTTGTAAGCTACTTGTTTTACACCAGCTGCAGGCTGTAAGGGGTTTTTGATCGCAGAGGTTTCACTCTCTAGAGGTCTTTCTCTCTTGCACAGTAAAACCTTGAGTGGTTCGACCCACTCGCCCCTTAGATTCTGTACTCTGGACTTTGGGCCAGGAACTACAATGTAGAGAAAACTCTTATAGACCAAGTTTGATGAAACAAAATGAAATGTTATTGCATATGGAAACACAAATCAAATGCAAGCAAATAAGAGAGTACATGGGAGGGAAAAACACAAACAAGTCATAACGACACAATACTAACTAAGGCAAATACAGGCATATTATACTCTACAAAAATCATCATGAAATAGGGAAACACACGGAACATCGAGGGATAACAACTCATGTTAATTATACCCTTAAATATCCACACCCTTAAACCTATCTAGATCTGATTATGGAGGGCCAGAAACATGCTCACCAATCCAACTAGGAAGTGCAAGGTTTTGAACCAGTCTGCGTTTGGTCCTTTCAGGCGTCCTGTCTCCTCGTGGATCGTGGAGCCCCAGCGAGCTGCGCCACACCTCTCTCCTGAGGTGGGGGTCGGGGGCGGCTGGACACCGGCTGCCTGGATGTTGGCGGGGTCGGGTATCATCGGATATACCCCGGTCAGAGGAGCCTTGGGCTGGCCCCCATCGATTCTTCAGTTTTATTTTATCTCTTCTCCCGAGCCGGGAGAGGGCCTCTCGTTTTGTCAACGTCCTGGGGTTGGTTGATGATCGCCCGATGTTTGACCCCGGGGCGGGACGCCGGCTCGAACGGTCTTCTTGATGGCGGTTTGGTCTTCTTCTCCTTCCTCTCCGTCGATGGAGAGGAGTCTCGCTGATCTTCTCACGAAGCGACTCCTCTTTACCCAGCTCAAAAGCTGGACAGGCCTGCAAGCTGGAAAGCTGACGAGCGTGTCTCCTGTGTCTCCTTGTCCACCCCTACCCGTGTGTTCTCACAATTATACTTCTTTTCCAGAAGACCTTATCTCGCGCCAAATCAGGTTAGTCTTTGTTTAACTTTTGGCGGGCTTGTTGCACAACGGTGTAGTTATTATATTTTAAACTGTTATTGGATGGCCGGTAACGGCCCATCTCTGGTCTGGAATGACCTTCATTGTATTTAATATCCTGGTGATGTCCTTAACGGGCCCTTGATGCTCTTCTCATGAATATGAAGCTGTTCCCTTTTGTCTTGGTCAACATTTAGATCGCCTTTATCTACAGGCCGATCTCGACTGGATCTGTATCCAATCTATATGTGTATGTGGGTGTCTGGTTTTGTTCTCTCAGAAACGGCTTCCAGAACTTACTTTGGGCTGAATCCACAAAGCTGTCTGAGGATTTGCAGGAACCATTTTAAAGTGTCCCAATAAGTTGATCATGGGGTCTGGCGTGCATTTTGAATGCCCCTTTTTCTGGGCTTCTTTTAAAATAGTCTTTAATAACATGGCCTCTTCTGCCATTCAACCCTTTATAATATAAAGTACAATTTTGCGAATCCTACACTCCCCCCTGATGATACTGTAACTTGTTTGAAGTATCATAATTCTGGGTGAGCAAAATTTTCTGACTTCCCAAAATCTAACCATCCCCAGTATTTACCTATCCATGACCCCACATGCATTTCCCATTTCAGAAAAACCTAGTGTACATTAAGCATCCATAGATGGCAATACTTTGAAGTTTAAATCTAACAACTTACTTCCAGGCGTGGAGGGGGGCCTTATACCCCTACATCACCTGGTGCATACACACTATCTTTTAATAATAACAGCACATCTAATAAACTTCAATAAGAAAAAAATAAAGTACACACACGAAAAATCAAAAATGCACATGAATACATGTCAAAAATAATACAGAGGAGGGTGGGAAAACTTTAATTTTATACAAAGCAGCAAAAATCTAAACGGGTGTCTCTTCTTCTACCCGCACAAAATGCTCCCTCCATTCCCCTCTATTCTCATACTTATGTGAATGTTCGACCTTTTTACAGTGTACAAACAGTAAATAAACTACAATGATAACCTGGCACACTACAAGAATGTGGGAGGCTATCCTAATCCAAGAAGGGACTTCTATATTAGTGAACAGGTCCCACCACGGTGGGGTCACTATATAAGGGGTTTTAGATCGCAGAGGTTTCTCTCTCTAGAGGCCTCTCTCTCTTGCACAGTAAAACCTTGAGTGGTTCGACCCACTCGCCCCTTAGATTCTATACTCTGGACTTAGGCGCAGGAACTACAATGTAGAGAAAACTCTTGTAGACCAAGTTTGATGAAACAAAATGAAATTTTATTGCATATGGAAAAATAAATCAAATGCAAGCAGATAAGGGAGCACATGGGAGGGAAAAACACAAACAAATCATAATGACACAATACTAACTAAGGCAAATACAGGCATCTTATACTCTACAAAGATCATCATGAAATAAGGAAACACACGGAACATCGAGGGACAACAACTCATGTTAATTGTACCCTTAAATCCACCCCCTTATTAAACCTATCTAGATCTGATTGTGAAGGGCCAGAAACATGCTCACCAATCAAACTAGGAAGTGCAAGGTTTTGAACCAGTCTGCGTTTGATCCTTTCAGGCGTTCCGTTTCCACGTGGATCGTGGAGCCCCAGCAAGCTGCGCCACACCTCTCTCCTGAGGTGGGGGTCGGGGGCGGCTGGACACCGGCTGGTTCTGGCTGTCGGCGGGGTCGGGGATCGTCGGCTCGACCCCGGTCAGGGGAGCCTTGGGCTGGCTCCCATCGTTTCTTCAGTTTGTTTTTGTCTCTTCTCCCGAGTTGGGTTGATGGCCTCTCGTTTCGGCAATGGCCCGGGGATGGTCGATGATCTCCCGATGTTTGTCCCCGGGGTGGGATGCCAGCTCGAACGGTCTTCTTGGTGGCGGCTTAGTCTTCGTCGTCTTCCTCCGGTGGTGGAGAGGAGTTTGCTGATCTTCTCCCGAAGCGACTCCTCTTCACCCACTGCCACTCGGTCGTGTGTCTCTGAGTGTGACTGTGTCTCCAACTGTAGCTCGAATGCTCAACTCTTGTTTCACTGCAACTCTGGTGTGTGTCTGTACAACTCCAACTCCTCCAGTTATACCTTTTCTTCAGGAGTCTCCACTTCCCGCCCAAAGTCAGGTTAGTCTTTGTTTAACTTTTGGCGGGCTGGGAGCACAGCAGGGTAGTTATTATATTTTTTAATGTTTTAGATGGCCGGTAAGGCCCATCTCTGGTCTGGAATGACCATCATTGTTTTTAATGTCCTGCTGATCTCGTTATCGAGTCCGTGGTGTTGTTCTCATGAATACAAAATTGTCCCCTTTTGTCTGGGTCAACATTTAGATGGCCTCTGTCTACAGGCCGATCTTGACTGGATCTGCATCCAATCCATATGTATGTGGGTGTCTGGTTTCGTTCTCTCAGAAACGGCTTCCAGAACTTACTGTGGGTTGAATCCACAAAGCTGTCTGAGGATTCGCAGGAACCATTTAAAATGTCTCAATAAGCCAGTCGCATGGTATGGTGGGCATTTTGTATGTCCCTTTTTCCTGGGCTTCTTTTAAAACAGTCTTTAAAATCATGGCCTCTTGTGCCATTTGACCCTTATTAATACAAAGTCCAATTTTGCGAATCCTACAACTATATCCAATATGTTTGCCCCTATCTCTAAAGTCTTCTGCTCCAGTGTATAGAAATGTTTCTGTGAAACAACAACAGCTTTTAATATCTTGGTGAGGTGTTCAGGGAGAGGGGGAATGATATATCCAAAATGTGCAATGAATCGCTATAAATTGGTGAAATTCTCTTTCACAGTGATGTGAACAGTGGAAGGTTCAGGAATGGGGACAATTCGCTCTTGGGCCACTTGAACTTCTGCCCTGGGCTTGAAACAGAAGCTGCTGTCACTAACTGGACACCAACCGTGCTGTTCATGTTGGTAGTGGGGTGCTGCAGTGGTGACACAGTATGTCCCACCTCCTATATATGCCACCTGCGGGGGCACATGGCCTTGTGCCATTGCCTCCATGGTGCAATTTATAGGCTTCGCGCCAGCAGTTCTGAACCCGCACTGTGGTTCTGAATGGGCATTCAAGTGCTGGGGACACAGGATGATGTGTGCTCCCAGGCTCCGGCACCCTGAGAGGTTGGTACCCGTCATTGCATGCTCCCATCGAATGATGTAAGGTGGGACCCCTGTGTAGCGAATGTGCGCACCCCCCTGAATGACTCCAATGTTCTCCACCCTGTATACCAGGGAGGGTTTAGCTGTCTTTCCCATCACCGGCATTCTTACCACTATAACCATAATGGTGTGATTAGACCGTCCACAGTCCACTGGGACTGAGGAGGCCTCTGAAGCTAGTCTGAGCTGGCACGGACTCAATGCATTTGTAAGGGGTTTTCCTCGAGAGATTTACCTGAGGTTTCTCTCTCTAGAGGCCTCTTTCTCTTGCACAGTATAAACCTTGAGTGGTTCGACCCACTCGCCCCTTAGATTCTATACTCTGGACATAGGCGCAGGAACTACAATGTAGAGAAAACACTTGTAGTCCAAGTTTGATGAAACAAAATGAAATTTTATTGCATAAGGAAAAATATCAAATCAAATGCAAGCAGATAAGGGAGTACATGGGAGGGAAAAACACAAAAACAAATCATAACGACACAGTACTAACTAAGGCAAATACAGGCATCTTATACTCTACAAAGATCATCATGAAATAAGGAAACACACGGAACATCGAGGGACAACAACTCATGTTAATTGTACCCTTAAATCCACCCCCTTTTTAAACCTATCTACATCTGATTGTGAAGGGCCAGAAACATGCTTATCAATCCCACTAGGAAGTGCAAGGTTTTGAAATCGAGTCTGTGTTTGGTCCTTTCAGGCGTTTCGTCTCCACGTGGATCGTGGAGCCCCTGCGAGCTGTGCCACACCTCTCTCCTGAGGTGGGGGTCGGGGGCGGCTGGACACCGGCGGGCCTGGATGTCGGCGGGGTCGAGGATCGTCGGCTCGACCCGGGTTAGAGGAGCCTTGGGCTGGCTCCCATCGCTTCTTCAGTTTTTTTATCTCTTCTCCCGAGCCGGGGTGGCTGGAAGGTTTCTTCTCTTGGGACCTTTATTTTTATGTCTCTTCTCCCAAGTTGGGTCGATGGCCTCTCATTCTGGCAAAGACCCGGGGATGGTCGATGATCTCCCGATGTGTTTCCCCGGGGCGGAACGCTGGTTTCGAGCTGGCCTTTTCGATGTTGGCTTTCTTCTTCCTCCTGCGATTGCCTGCTTCTTCTCGGATTCAAGCTGCGTGTTTCCAGCTCTCCAATCCTGCGTGTCTGCCTGTGTGTCTCCAACTGCCGAAAAAGTCTTCCAGATAAACTTTCTTCCAGAAACCTCCGTCTCCCGCCCACAATCAGGTTAGTCTTTGTTTTATCTTTGGCGGGCTGGGAGCACAGTGGGGTAGCCATTATATTTTAAAATGTCTTAAACGGCTGGTAAAAGGCCCATCTCTGGTCTGGAATTACCTTCATTGTTTTTAATGTCCTGCTGATCTCGTTATCTAGCCCTGGGTGCTGTTCTCATGAATATGAAATTGTCCCCTTTTGTCTGGGTCAACATTTTGATGGCCTCTGTCTCCAGGCCAATCTTGACTAGATCTGCATCTAATCCATAGGCATACGTTTGGGTCTGGTTTTGTTCTCTCAGAAACGGCTTCCAGAACTTACTGTGGGTTGAATCCACAAATCTGTCTGAGGTTGCGCAGGAACCATTTCAAAGTGTCCCAATAAGCTGGTCACATGGTATGGTGGCCATTTTGTATGCCCCTTTTTTTCTGGGCTTCTTCTAAAACAGTCTTTAAAATCATGGCCTCTTCTGCCATTTGACCCTTATTAATATAAAGTCCAATTTTGCGAATCCTACACTCCCCCCTGATGATACTGTAACTTGCTTGAAGTATCATAATTCTGGGTGAGCAAAATTTTCTGTCTTTCCACAATCTAACCATCCCCAGTATTTACCTATCTATGACCCCACGACACATGCATTTCCCATTTCAGAAAGATCTAGTGTACATTAAGCATCTATAGATGGTAATACCTTGGAGTTAACAACCTAACAACTTACTTCCAGGCGTGGAGGGGGTCCTTATACCCCTACATCACCTAGTGCATACACATTGCCTTCTAATAATAACATCACATCTAATAAAACTTCAATAATAAAAATAAAGTACATACACGAAAAATTCAAGAATGCATGAATACATATCAAAAATAATACAGAGGAGGGAGGGAAAACTTTAACTTTATACAAAGCAGCAAAATCTAAACAGGCGTCTCTTCTTCTATCCGCACATAATGCTCCCTCCATTCCCCGCTATTCTCATACTTTTGCGAACGTTTGACCGTTTTACAGTGTACAAACAGTAAATAAACTACAATGACAACCTGGCACACTACAAGAATGTGGGAGGTTATCCTAATCCAGGAAGGGACTTCTATATTAGTGAACAGGTCCCACCATGGTGGGGTCACTATATCCAATATGTCTGCCCCTATCTCTAGAATTTTCTGCTCCAGTGTGTAGAACTGTTTCTGTGAAACAACAACGGCTTTTAATACCTTGGTGAGGTGTTCAGGGAGAGGGGGAATGATATATCCAAAGTGTGCAACGAATCGCTGTAGATCGGTGAAATTCTCTTTCACAGTGATGTGAACAGTGGAAGGTTCAGGAATGGGGACAATTCGCTCTTGGGCCATTTGAACTTCTGCCCTGGGCTTGAAACAGAAGCTGCTGTCACTAACCGGACACCAACCGTGCTGTCCATGCTGGTAGTGGGGCGCTGCAGTGGTGACACAGTGTGTCCCACCTCCTATATATGCCACCTGCGGGAGCACATGGCCTTGTGCCATTGCCTCCATGGTGCAATTTATAGGCTTCGTGCCAGTAGTTCTGAACCCACACTGTGGTTTTGAATGGGCATTCAAGTGCTGGGGACACAGGATGATGTGTGCTCCCCGGCTCCGGCACCCCGAGAGGTCGGTACCCGTCATTGTATGCTCCCATCAAATGACGTAAGGTGGGACCCCCGTGTAGCGAATGTGCGCACCCCCCTGAATGACTCCAATGTTCTCCACCCTGTATACCGGGGCGGGTCTTGCTGTCTTTCCCATCATCGGCATTCTTACCACTATACCCATAATGGTGTGATTAGACCGTCCACAGTCCACTGGGACTGGGTAGGCCTCTGAAGCTAGTCTGAGCTGGCACGGACTCAATGTATTCTCAAAAGGGTGGAAGGCTGCGAGGTGCTTGTTGCTGATCCAGGAGGGGACTAAACCTTGTTTTAAGTCCTCCAGATTACTGCGGCCCTCGCCCAGTAACGACGCCCCGTATAGCACACAAGCTTCGTTCTGCGCGGCCTGATCGGATGCATTCCGATCCTCCCTGATGAGAGCATTTACCGTTCTGGCGTGTTTCTCCAGCTCAGCTATTATCTCTTTTAAGTGTAGTGTCATGGCCTGGTCCTCATGTAACTCAGAACCCATTACCTTATTCTCATCAGTCAGTATCTTTCTTAACTGTGTTTTCAAACCATTGATCTGGGTTTGCAGCTCCACGTCATCCAGTGTGTTGATGACGGAAGTTCCTGTATTAAAAGCTGCGAAAGTATCATTTACTGCACCCCTTCTTTGTCTCCCTATTCTGGCCAAGACCTCATGTGGTGTGGTGTACAATTCGGCTCTGTCGACATCGGCAAAGTCGAATTCGTAAAACTGTTTAAACATGTTTGTTAACAGGACCTGGTATAATTGCTCCATTTCCTTGGGGCACCACACTGGCAATCTTACCTCGGTGAGGTTTAAAATCACCGAAGCCACCATGTAGTGGACCCCTTGTTACAGTACCTGACCTGTGGGTACCAATACCAATCGTTCCCGGATCCCTTTGTCGTGGTGGGGCACCCTTCCTTGAGGGCTTTAGCTACCAGAACTGTGGGCAGGGGCTTGCGGGGTCGGGTGATGAGCTCCGTGGCGTTTAATGGGATCTGAGAGTATGGGACTCCGCATACACGTGTGCTGACGTCCCACCTCATTCCTTGTCCAAACTCCTGCCACTGTCTTTGGAAAAAGATGGAGATGCCTGTGGGGCAAGCACGTTCTGAACCCCACATACAGATGTAGATCCCCTCATCTGGTTCCCACCATTTGTCCCAACAGACACTCAACCCCCTGTGAGTTCCCGTTATTGCCCAATGGGTGTTATTACCCAATCTTTCCCATTCCACCGTCGAGTTCTTCATGGTGCTGCTCAACTTGCGCAGCCACCTCCAGCAGTCCAAAGGTACATGTCCCAAACAAACAAGGCAAATCTTCTTGCCCACGGTGACGCTGATCCTGGGCGCAATGATCCGCACCCTGGGGCACATCAGAGACGTTTCTCTGTATGCAAATCCCGTCTGGCTGGAGTATCCAGTAGAGTTCGACCCCAGCCAGCCTGGCCATTTCCCTTCATGGAAGTAGGCAGCAGTCTCTTCAGCGTCCCGTGAGCCGGTTCCGTCAGTCGTGATGGGGCCTCTATTTCCAGAGCACCCGTAGACGGTGGAGTCCTTGGTGCGGCCCCGATAGGCCCAGCTCCATCCAATCATCATGAACGCGACGAGTATCCCTCTCATTGTTCTCCTGGTTCCTGCAATAAATCAAACAATATAGCCAGGCTCCCGAGAGATTCTGGTTTAGGTGACGGCATGATCGGGTCTTTCGATCTCGATCCAAAACACACACATACTGGGCAGATTTAAAACTACTTAAACTCTAATCATTTTAATATTTACACACCTTAAACTTAAACCTAACCTAACTTATGTACAGCGCCGCCCGTCCCCGGGCGGCTTGCCTAATCCCTGATTGGACTGCAGCTTGCTGCTCCCTGTAGCGGGGCTGCAGTGACCTGTGGCTCTGGTTCCCCATAGCCTTTTGCTGCTAAACGGGGACTGTGTTTTTTCATGGATTTCTGAAGTCAGCGTTTACTGAGAGTGGGGGAATCGGGCCAAGGTTTTACAGGCTGAGGCGTTCGAGTCGACCTGCGAAAAGGTACTTTGGGCGTGGCTCCCTTAGCGAGTGGACCTTCGGGTGGGACCTTAGCTCTCACAGCCCGTGGCTCTTCCACGACTGTAGGCTTCGGCTCCCTTCCCTCAGGCTCCGCCCCTTTGGGATTTGGGCAGACTCCCTTGGCGAGTGGACCTTCGGGTGGGACTTCAGCTCTCACAGCCCGTGGCCCTCCCCTCAGGCTCCGCCCCTTCGGGAATTGGGCCTGTGGCAGACGGCTCCTCCTCACCTGTCCCTACAGGTGGAGAATCTCTGCCCCCAATTTCTACCTCCCCCACGCTCAAGTCGAGGGCGGGATCTCCATCCTCCGACTCCACCTCTTCCAGAATCGTGCCGAGGGCGGGTACTTGTTGTTCGGGCCCCTCCTCGTCCGAGTCCCAGGCCATTGGAGAAAGCTCCCCCCGGGTGGGCGGGACCTCCTCTCCTTCCAAACAGGCTACAACGCCAGCTTGTGTGGTCTGTGACTCATCGCGCGCCTCAGGCTGAGGATCTTTATCCTCAGACCTGGCTTCGGTTGCTGGTACTCTTGCACCCGGTTTAAACAGTTTGCACTGATTGATGTGAAACCATTTACAAGCCCTTAGCTGACCCTCTAAACTGCCAGCCCTCGCTGTTAACCTAGCGTTCGCCTCCCTTAAAGCCTGCTCAACTAACTTAGCCTCCGCAACCTGGCACCGCAGGTATTCCTCAATTTTACAGGAGGTCTCTTCCTGTGCAGGTCTTTCTAGAGGACACAGGTCGACAGGCGATGCTGGCTCTAGTCATTTGGGCACAGCGGTCGGGGTTTCGGGAACGACAAGACCAGTGGTGACGGCTATTTTCCCCTGCGAAATCATCAGAGACCGCATTGTCTCTATGATTGATTCAATCGCAGCGGGATCCATAACTGCACCAGCTCCTTGTGCTGGGGCAGGAGCTACTGCTTGGGTTTGGGCTGGTGCTGGGGCGGCGGTCTGGGCTTGGGTTTGGGCTGCGGGAAATCTCCCTTTACTATCCTTCCACGGATTTCTACAGTCCTTGCGCCAATGCCCATCCTTCCCACACCCGCAGCAATTGAGCTTGGCTTGGACAGGGCGATTCCCCTCCTGACACCACTCCTTCTTGCTTGGGGCTGCGGGTTTTGCCTCATGCAGCTTTCCCTTCTGGGGAGGTGTTTCCTGACCTCTACAACTCTTGTACGCCACATTAAGCTGACGGAGTACCGTCTCCTCCGTGACGCCGGGAACTTGGGGATCAAACCAAGATCTGGCTAGGGCCCGTATCTCTGGCAAGCTGTTGGTAACCAAGCAACGGAGCCAATGAACCCACTGTTCGTTGCTCATTACAGCCCATTCAGGCATACCCGGACAGCTGCGTCGATACACTGGCCACAGCCTTTCTGCGAAAACCCGTGGGGGTTCTCCAGATAGCTGCACGGTCCCTTCTACATGGTCGAACGGACTACCGTCGTCCACTCCCATTACTTCTAAAACTTCCTCCCTGAGATCCGCATACCCTTTCCGTCCCCTCTTACCACCCTCTGAGAGGCACTGAAGGATTGTGGAATCCAGGGAGAAAAGCAACAGTTTCATCTGTTCCTGATCATCACAGTCATTAATGGCTGCTGTTTCCTCTATCTCCCTGAAATGAATCGAGGGATCTCCCTTTACTGTGAGTCATGTGAGGTGGCTCACCATGGACCTTAATTGCGGGCCAGCGTAGGGCACCACGAGCTGGTTCTGGTGGGATCCGACACTGCCATCGGCAGCATTGGGACCGAACCTCCGGTGCCGAGCGGGACACATCGGTGCCGCTCCCGGCTTTGCTACCAGTGGTTCTTCCACACACTCCACCTCGGCTACCTCCTCTTTCGCTACCCACTCCTTTTCCACCAAGTCTCACTATAGCTCGGCGGTGCTGAGGGCTGGTACCACAATTACCTCAGCTGGAATCGGCTGTTTTGATTCCTTTAAAAAGTCCATGTGACTGGCTTTCATGCTGACGAGACACACCATGCCTCTTGCCTTAACCAGGGCCGTTCTTAGGTCCTCTATGGTCTTTTGGCAGGAGCCGTGGTCTGTGCTCTCAAACCCATGCTCGAGGGCCAGCTTGTAAGCTGCCTTAACCTCCACTACTCTCGCCTCCTGCGCTCTTAGCTATTGTGCGAGGTGGGCGCTTTTCTCCCGTATCCTTGTTTCATTAATCTTTGCTTCAGTAACCTGGCATGCCAGGTACTCTATCCTGGCCAGATGTTGACTAACTACCACTTGGCGTTCCTGATTCAGCGCGTGAAGCGCTGTGATGAGTTTTTCCCCACCCATGGCCTTTTCCACTATCTCTGCTGCCTGGGTTGTGATCTTGGCTGCCTGTGCTGCAACAACCCGGTCCAAGATCTGGACCTGCTTCTTGTAACACATCAGCCACACTGCCTTTTCCACTGACTTCTTATGCTCTTTGCTCTCTGCCCACCTGATGGCTGCGTCCACCGGACGCCCATCCAGCAAGAGATCGGAAATCCACTGTTTAGTGAGATTTACCTTACCAAAGACAGAATCCGCTATCCTCTCATCCATTGCATTTCGACCATTCAAACTTGGATCTACTACATTGCAATCCTGCTGCCAGAGTCCTGCCGTGGTCGCCATTTTCTGTAAGGGGTTTTCCTCGAGAGTTTTCCCTGAGGTTTCTCTCTCTAGAGGCCTCTCTCTCTTGCACAGTAAAAACCTTGAGCGGTTCGACCCACTCGCCCCTTAGATTCTATACTCTGGACTTAGGCGCAGGAACTACAATGTAGGGAAAACTCTTGTAGACCAAGTTTGATGAAACAAAATGAAATTTTATTGCATAAGGAAAAATATCAAATCAAATGCAAGCAGATAAGGGAGTACATGGGAGGGAAAAACACACAAACAAATCATAATGACACAGTAATAACTAAGGCAAATACAGGCATCTTATACTCTACAAAGATCATCATGAAATAAGGAAACACACGGAATATCGAGGGACAACAACTCATGTTAATTGTACGCTTAAATCCACCCCCTTTTTAAACCTATCTAGATCTGATTGTGAAGGGCCAGAAACATGCTCACCAATCCCACTAGGAAGTGCAAGGTTTTGAAATCGAGTCTGTGTTTGGTCCTTTCAGGCGTTTCGTCTCCACGTGGATCATGGAGCCCCTGCGAGCTGCGCCACACCTCTCTCCTGAGGCGGGGGTCGGGGGCGGCTGGACACCGGCGGGCCTGGATGTCGGCGGGGTCGAGGATCGTCGGCTCGACCCGGGTTAGAGGAGCCTTGGGCTGGCTCCCATCGCTTCTTCAGTTTTTTTTATCTCTTCTCCCGAGCCGGGGTGGCTGGAAGGTTTCTTCTCTTGGGACCTTTATTTTTTTGTCTCTTCTCCCAAGTTGGGTTGATGGCCTCTCGTTCCGGCAATGGCCCGGGGATGGTCGATGATCTCCCGATGTGTTTCCCCGGGGCGGAACGCTGGTTTCGAGCCGGCCTTTTCGATGTTGGCTTGCTTTCTTCCTCCTGCGATTGCCTGCTTCTTCTTCTGGGTGTCTGGATTCAAGCTGCGTGCTTCCAGCTCTCCAATCCTGCGTGTCTGCCTGTGTGTCTCCAACTGCCGAAAAAGTCTTCCAGATATACTTTCTTCCAGAAACCTCCGTCTCCCGCCCAAAATCAGGTTAGTCTTTGTTTTATCTTTGGCGGGCTGGGAGCACAGTGGGGTAGCCATTATATTTTAAAATGTCTTAAACGGCTGGTAAAAGGCCCATCTCTGGTCTGGAATTACCTTCATTGTTTTTAATGTCCTGCTGATCTCGTTATCTAGTCCTGGGTGCTGTTCTCATGAATGTGAAATTGTCCCCTTTTGTCTGGGGCAACATTTTGATGGCCTCTGTCTCCAGGCCGATCTTGACTAGATCTGCATCTAATCCATATGCATACGTGTGGGTCTGGTTTCGTTCTCTCAGAAACGGCTTCCAGAACTCACTGTGGGTTGAATCCACAAATCTGTCTGAGGTTGCGCAGGAACCATTTCAACGTGTCCCAATAAGCTGGTCACATGGTATGGCAGCCATTTTGTATGCCTTTTTTTTCTGCGCTTCTTTTAAAACAGTCTTTAAAATCATGGCCTCTTCTGCCATTTGACCCTTATTAATATAAAGTCCAATTTCGCGAATCCTACACATTCTCAAAAGGGTGGAGGGCTGCGAGGTGCTTGTTGCTGATCCAGGAGGGGACTAAACCTTGTTTCAAAGCCTCCAGCCCTCGCCCAGTAACCACGCCCCGTATAGCACACAAGTTTCGTTCTGCGCAGCCTGATCCAATGCGTTCCGATCCTCCCTGATGAGAGCATTTACCATTTTGGCGTGTTTCTCCAGCTCAGCTATTACCTCTTTTAAGTGTAGTGTCATGGCCTGGTCCTCATGTAACTCAGAACCCACTACCTTATTCTTGTCAGTCAGTACCTTTCTTAACTGTGTTTTCAAACCATTGATCTGGGTTTGCAGCTCCACATCATCCAGTGTGTTGATGACGGAAGTTCCTGTATTAAAAGCTGTGAAAATATCATTTACTGCACTCCTTCTTTGCCTCCCTATCCTGTCCAAGGCCTCATGTTGTGTGGTGTACAATTTGGCTCTGTCGACATCGGCAAAGTCGAATTCGTAGAACTGTTTAAACATGTTTGTTAACAGGACCTGGTACAATTGCTCCGTTTCCCTGGGGCACCACTCTGGCAATCGCACCTCGGTGAGGTTTAAAATCGCCGAAGCTACTGCGTGGTGCACCCCTTGGTACAGCACCTGACCTGTGGGTACCAGTACCAATCCGTTCCCGGGTCCCTTTGTTGTGGTGGGGCACCCTTCCTTGAGGGCTTTAGCTACCGGAATTGTGGGCAGGGGCTTGCGGGGTCGGGTGATGAGCTCAGTGGTGTTTACTGGGATCTGAGAGTATGGGACTCCACACGCCCGTGTGCTGACGTCCCACCTCATTCCTTGTCCAGCATCCTGCCACTGCCTTTGGAAAAAGATGGAGACGCCTGTGGGGCAAGCGTGTTCTGAACCCCACATACAGATGTAGATCCCCTCATCTGGTTCCCACCATTTGTCCCAACAGACACTCAACCCCCCATGAGTCCCCGTAATAGTCCGATGGGTGATGTTACCCAGTCTTTCCCATTCTACCGTGGAATTCTTCATGGTCTTACCCAGCTTCCTGAGCCACCACCAGCGACTCAAAGGTACATGTCCCAGACAGTTCAAACAAATCCTTTTTCCCACGGTGACGCTGATCCTTGGTGCGATGATCCTCACCCTGGGGCACATCAGAGACGTTTCTCTGTATGCGAACCCCGTCTGGCTGGAGTATTCAGTAGAGTTCGACCCCAGCCAGCCTGGCCATCTCCCCTCATGGAAGTAGACAGCAGTCTCTTCAGCGTCCCGTGGGCCGGTTCCATCAGTCGCGATGGGGCCTCTGCTGCCAGAGCACCCATAGATGGTGGAGTCTTTAGTGCGGTCCCGATAGGCCCAGCTCCATCCGATCAGCATGGACGCGATGAGGATCCCTCTCATCTTTCTCTTGGTTCCTGCAACAAAGTAAACAATGCCGCCAGGCTCCCGAGAGATTCTGGCTTAGGTGAAGGCATGATCGGGTCTTTCGATCTCGATCCAAATAGCACACATACTGAGCAGATTCCCAAACTATTTATAACTCTTTATCATTTTAATATTTACACACCTTAAAACTTAAAACTTAAACCTAACTTATGTACAGCGCCGCCCGTCCCCGGGCGGCTTGCCTAATCCCTGATTAGGCTGCAGCTCGCCGCTCCCTGTGCTGGGGCTGCAGTGACCTATGGCTTGGGTTCCCCGCAGCCTTTTGCTGCCGATCGGGGACTGCGTTTTGTCAGGGATTTCTCAAGTCGGCGTTTGCTGAGAACGGGGGACTCGGGCCAAGGTTTTACCGGCTGAGGCGTTCGAGTCGACCTGCGAAGAGGTACTTTGGGCGTGGCTCCCTTAGCGAGCAGATCTTCGGTTGGGACTTTAGCTCTCACAGCCCGTGGCACCTCTACGGCTGCCGGCTTCGGCTCCCTTCCTTCAGGCTCCGCCCCTTTGGGATTTGGGCAGGCTCCTTTAGCGAGTGGACCTTTGGGTGGGACTTCAGCGTTCACAGCCCATGGCTCTTCCACGACTGTGGGCTTCGGCTCCCTCCCCTCATGCTCCGCCCCGTCGGGAATTGGGCCTGTGCCAGACAGCTCCTCCTCACCTGTCCCTACAGGTGGAGAATCTCTGCCCCCAATTTCTACCTCCCCCACGCTTGAGTCGAGGGCGGGACCTCCGTCCTCCGACTCCACCTCCTCCAGAATCGTGTCGAGGGCAGGGCCTTGCTGTTCGGGCTCCTCCTCGTCCGAGTCCCAGGCCATAGGGGAAGTCTCCCCCCAGGTGGGCGGGGCAGCTTCTCCTTCCAAGCAGGCTACAACGCCAGCTTGTGTGGTCTGTGACTCATCGCACGCCTCAAGCTGAGGATCTTTACCCTCAGACCTGGCTTCGGTTGCTGATACTCTAGCACCCGGTTTAAACAGTTTGCACCGTTTTATGTGCAACCACTTGTTGCGTTGGGACACCTCCACTGCGCGACTGGCGGGGGCTGGTGGATTTTGCACCGATTCCTGTGTATCCTGGTCTATGCCTCTCTCGCCAGCGAGGAGGGATATACCCAGGAATTTGACTTCCCGCCGGCCGACCTGTGCTTTCATTGAGTTTTCCTTGACACTCTCTATCCCTTTCACACTTGTACCTGCTCCCCAGAGACAATGATTTCTTAGGTCCACGTGGATCCCGTGGGCTGCCAAGAAATCAGATCCAAGAACCCCCGTTCCATCCCCCGCCTCCCACTTCATTAGTGTACATCTCCACGTGGCGCGGAGTGGTCCTAAATGAATGGAGAGGGGAAGGGAATGCGCGCCAGTCCATTCCTCGCCCATGAAACCTGATAGAAGGTATGGAATCCCGGTGGATAGAGGCGAGGCGGTGGGGTTATCTGCGTGGATCACGGTGCACGATGCCCCCATATCCAGCACCTCTTCCACCTCCATCTCCACGAGGGGTCGTCTCCATACCTCATATCGCAGTGCACACAAGTAAACGGGCTGCGCCGGCTCTAGTCATGTGGGCACAGCAGTCGGGGTTTCGGGAGCGACAAGACCAGTGGTGACGGCTATCTTCCCCTGCGAAATCATCAGAGACCGCATTGTCTCTATGATTGATTCAATCGCAGCGGGATCCATAACTGCACCAGCTCCTTGTGCTGGGGCAGGAGCTACGGCTTGGGTTTGGGCTGGTGCTGGGGTGGCGGTCTGGGCTTGTGCTTGGGCTGTGGGAAATTTTCCCTTATTATCCTTCCATGGATTCCTACTGTCCTTGCGCCAATGTCCATCCTTCCCACACCCATAACAATTCAGCTTGGCTTGGGTCGGGCGATTCCCCTCCTGACGCCACTCCTTCTTGATTGGGGCTGCGGGTTTTGCCTCATGCACCTTCCCCTTCTGGGGAGGTGTTTCCTGACCTCTACAATTCTTATATGCAACGTTGAGCTGGCGGAGCACCGTCTCCTCCATGACACCGGGACCTTGGGGATCAAACTAAGATCTGGCTAGGGCCCGTATCTGTGGCAAGCTGTTGGTAACCAAGCAATGGAGCCAATGAACCCGCTGTTTGCCGTTCATTGCAACCCGTTCAGGCATGCCCGGACAGCTGCGTCGATACACTGACCACAGCCTTTCTGCGAAAACCCGTGGGGGTTCTCCAGATAGCTGCACGGTCCCTTCCACATGGTCGAACAGACTACCGTCGTCCACTCCCATTACTTCTAAGACTTCCTCCTTGAGATCCGTATACCCTTTCCGTCCCCTCTTACTCTCATCTGAGAGGCACTGAAGGATTGTGCAATCCAGGGAGAAAAGCAACAGTTTCATCTGTTCCTGTTCATCACAGTCATTAATGGCTGCTGTTTCCTCTATCTCCCTGAAATGAATCGAGGGATCTCCCTTTACTGTGAGTCGTGTGAGGTGGCTCACCATGGACCTTAATTGCAGGGCAGCGTATGGCACCATGAGCTGGCTCTGGTGGGTTCCGACATCGCCATTTGTGGCGTTGGGACCAAACCTCTGTTGCCGAGCGGGACACATTGGTGCCGGTCCCAGCTTCGCTACTAGTGACTGTTCTTCCTCCCATTCCACTTTGGCTACCTCCTCTTTTACCACCCCCGGTTTTTCCGGTCAAGTCTCACTATCGCTTGGCGGTGCTGAGGGCTCGGTGGCTGGTACCACATCTACTTCAGCTGGAATCGGCTGTTTCGATTCCTTTAAAAAGTCCATGTGACTGGCTTTCGGGCTGACGAGACACACCATGCCTTTTGCCTTAACCAGGGCTGTTCTTAGGTCCTCTATGGTCTTTTGGCAGGGGACGTGGTCTGTGCTCTCGAACCCGTGCTCGAGGGCTAGCTTATAAGCTGCCTTAACCTCCACTACTCTCTCCTCCTGCGCTCTTAGCTGTTGTGCGAGGCGGACGTTTTTCTCCCGTATCCTCATTTCATTGATCTTTGCCTCAGTAACCTGGCACTCCAGGTACTCTATCCTAGCCTGATGTTGACTAGCTACCACTTGGCGGTCCTGATTTAGCGCTTGAAGCGCTGTGATGAGTTTTTCCCCACCCATGGCCTTTTCGTCTATCTCTGCTGCCTGGGTTGTGATCCTGGCTGCCTGTGCTGCAATGACCCAGTCCAAGATCTGGACCTGCTTCTTGTAACACATCAGCCACACTGCCTTCTCCACTGACTTCTTATGCTCTTTGCTCTCTGTCCACCTGATGGCTGCGTCCACCGGATGCCCATCCAGTAAGAGATCGGAAATCCACTGCTTAATGAGATTTACCTTGCCAAAGACATAATCCGCTATCCTCTCATCCATTGCATTTCGACCATTCAAACTTGGATCTATTACATTGCAATCCTGCTGCCAAAGACCTGCCGCAGTCGCCATTTTCTGTAAGGTGTTTTAGATCACAGAGGTTTCTCTCTCTAGAGGCCTTTCTCTCTTGCACAGTAAAACCTTGAGTGGTTCAACCCACTCGCCCCTTAGATTCTATACTCTGGACTTTGGTGCAGGAACTACAATGTAGAGAAAACTCTTATAGACCAAGTTTGATGAAACAAAATGACATTTTATTGCATATGGAAACACAAATCAAATGCAAGCAAATAAGAGGGTACATGGGAGGGAAAAACACAAACAAGTCATAACGACACAATACTAACTAATGCAAATACAGGCATATTATACTCTACAAAAATCATCATGAAATAGGGAAACACACGGAACATCGAAGGATAACAACTCATGTTAATTATACCCTTAAATATCCACCCCCTTAAACCTATCTAGATCTGATTATGGAGGGCCAGAAACATGCTCACCAATCCAACTAGGAAGTGCAAGGTTTTGAACCAGTCTGCGTTTGGTCCTTTCAGGCGTCCCGTCTGCACGTGGATCGTGGAGCCCCAGCGAGCTGCGCCACACCTCTCTCCTGAGGTGGGGGTCAGGGGCGGCTGGGCACCGGCTGGCCTGGATGTTGGCGGGGTCGGGGATCATCGGCTATACCCCGGTCAGAGGAGCCTTGGGCTGGCCCCCATCGTTTCTTCAGTTTTATTTTATCTCCTCTCCCGAGCCGGGAGAGGGCCTCTCGTTTCGTCAACGGCCCGGGGTTGGTCGATGATCTCCCGATGTTTGACCCCGGGGCGGGACACCGGCTCGAACGGTCTTCTTGATGGCGGTTTGATCTTCTTCTCCTTCCTCTCCGTCGATGGAGAGGAGTCTCGCTGATCTTCTCCCGAAGCAACTCCTCTTTACCCAGCTCAAAAGCTGGACAGGCCTGCAAGCTGGAAAGCTGACGAGCATGTCTCCTGTGTCTCCTTGTCCACCCCTACCCGTGTGTTCTCACAATTATACTTCTTTTCCAGAAACCCTTATCTCGCGCCAAATCAGGTTAGTCTTTGTTTAACTTTTGGCGGGCTTGTTGCACAACGGGGTAGTTATTATATTTTAAACTTTTCTTGGATGGCCGGTAATGGCCCATCTCTTGTCTGGAATAACCTTCATTGTTTTTAATGTCCTGGTGATGTCCTTAACGGGCCCTTGATGCTCTTCTCATGAATATGAAGCTGTTCCCTTTTGTCTGGGTCAACATTTAGATGGTCTTTATCTACAGGCCGATCTCGACTGGATCTGTATCCAATCTATATGTATATGTGGGTGTCTGGTTTCGTTCTCTCAGAAACGGCTTCCAGAACTTACTTTGGGCTGAATCCACAAAGCTGTCTGAGGATTTGCAGGAACCATTTTAAAGTGTCCCAATAAGTTGATCACGGGTCTGGTGTGCATTTTGAATGCCCCTTTTTCTGGGCTTCTTTTAAAATAGTCTTTAAAATCATGGCCTCTTCTGCCATTCGACCCTTTATAATATAAAGTACAATTTTGCGAATCCTACAAGGCAACGGAGCCAGTTGCTCCAAGCGCGGTGGCAAGGGGTGTTAGATCGATCTGGAAAGGTGTAATTGATTTATGTTGATGATGATAGTTCCTCCCTGCCAAAACTTGTAATGTACCAAAGTTCTGTAAGCAGGTGTATTGTATCCTGGCTATAGTTTTACACTCTGTATTGCGCGATGTGCGCTGTTGCATTTTTGTAATGTGTTACCACCTGTCAATGCTATACTGTGTGATGTGCGCGGTGACTTTTTGGTAACGTCCTGTGGATCTTATTAATGTTCTGTATTTTGACTTGAAGTTTGTTGGTGGAAATTGGAACCCAGCCATTTGAATGTGTTAAGAAACTGTTTTGCTGATGTTTTGACTCGGCAGAAGGGAACAATGACACACAGTAAGGGGTACAGCTTCACGTGTGGGAGACTTTGGCTTTTGCTCTCTCGTCGAGTGATGCTTTGTGGAAAGAAAAGCATCAAACGGGGGACTGGAGAGATTGCAAAGTCTCTGTTTGGAGAATGGACTCAGTCGAGAATATTTTTGTGGACTTTATGGGCTGAGGGTGTTTTCCCTGTGGTGGGATCGCCCTGTGCAGATGTGTGGGGGACTGGTTTGTTAAAACTCCAGAGAATGCATGGCAGTTGGCTGTGACAAGAGCTGTCAGTCATCCAGAATGTATGGGTTCACCCGACAGTCCTGGAAAAAGGAAGGGGGCCATTGAACTTGAACTTATTAGAAAGCCACTCTAATATGCAAAAGCACTTCTCACCTCCATCTCAGAAGAGAAGCAGAACAATGAACCCACTAGCCTCTGCCAGCTGAAGAGGAGATAGTTTTTCCCAACACAAAGGCTAAAGATATGTTCCAGACTTAGGGCCATTAGTCCAATCATGGAATACTCATGGGTCCGATGATGACTCATCACTGATTAAGCACCGGAGTGCTTAGAAACAAAAGGATTTTAAAGATTGGCGGGAAAGATAGGGGCAACCAGACTCCTATGAAGATAGCTCCTTTCCCACCATTCTCTCTCTCTCTCTCTCTCACTCCCACTCCAACAAGATCGACCTAACAAGAAGTACCAGAGAAGCTGCCGAGCGGAGCGATCGAAACCGGCCGCGTGTGGGGGTAAGCATAGTCTCGAGTATCCCAAGCCGGTAACCCGATATCCCAGGCAAGCTGGGTGAGCTGTAAGGGCTCTCAGAAGTGAAGGTTTTGGGCTATTCCGGGGTGGAAGCTTCGTTTGGTTCAGTCAGGTGAAGGGGTTTATGCGACTGGGTAATTCGTTAGTAGGGGTGGAATTAGAGTCCACCATAGCAACAAGGGAATTACTGCTTGTTATAGTCTCCAGTTTTGTACTGTATGTATGTTGTTTGTAACCTGGATTTTATTCTCCACAGAGACAGTGATTTTGTTTAGTAGTGCATGTTTTAGCCAGTGTATGCTAGACCAAATAAATATAAGTTTGATTTTTCACCGAAGTATTCCTGTCCGTGACTTATTCCATTTACCCTCTGAATAATAATTCCCGAGTATAGAACTTTCGTAAGGCGGGGGCGATTCAAACCGACCATCTAACAATTGGGCTAGGATCAAAAACCACTTACACTCCTTCCGGCGATCCCCGGCCCCCCTCCGGCAATCCTGGTCCCCCTTCCGGCGATCTCCAACCCCCCTCCGGCGATCCCCGACCCGCCTCCGGCGATCCCTGACCCCCCTCCAACAATCCCCGATCCCCCTCCGGCGATCGTGGACCCCCCCTCCTGTGATCCCCGACCCCCCCTCGGACGATGCCGACTGAGGCCTACCCACCCGCAGGCTGCCAGCCTGAGATTCAAATTAAGCCCTGCCGGTAAAGTTGGCAGGGCTTGTGGGGATGCCCGGCCTCTCAGGTTTCTCAACTGCCTCGGAGACCCTCGCCCCCAATCCGCCTACCTGGAGAAAATTGCAGCCTTAGTAGCTGTTTCGCGTTTCTCCCTTTCAAATGCTACATTGAATTTGATCATGTTATGATCGCTATTGGATAACTTTTCACACACAGCTAGGCAGTTAATTAAATGTGGCTTATTACTGATTACTAAATCTAATATGGCATGGCCCCTTGTTGTCTCTAAGACATATTGTTGTAGAAAACTATCCCGAACACACTCAAGAAATTCACTACCTCTCTGACAGGTGCTAGTCTGCTTATCCCAATCTATATGAATATTAAAATCCCCCATTAAAACCACTCTGCCTTTGCTACACGTTTGTCTAATCTCGGTATTTATACAATCTAGCACTTCACAGCTGCTACCATGGGGCCTATACACAACTCCCACTACAGTCTTAAATCCTTTTCTTTTTCTTAATTCTACCCAAGAGGAATGGGAGGAGGACATGAGGCCAGACAGAGCAGCACCAGCTGCTGCAGAAGAGAGGGATAGGAGGGCAAGGAGTGCGAGGTGGCGTCCTTTCCCCCCTGCGCGCATATGATATACTTCCTCATCTGGACCTTCTCCACCAGGACCTCCAGTGCCGCATCCGAGAACCTGTGTGCCCTCTCCCTTGGTCCCTGAGCCATCCTCCAATGTGCCACTGTGTACCAGCCAGAGCATTTCACACCTTCATTCAAAGTGGGTGCGAGGGGCCCACATTTACTGCTCCACAAAAATTGCATCTAATCAGCACTTGCTTGCTAAACCTGCAGGTGTCTGCTTAGCAGCACCAGGCAAGTTCAAATTATGAGAATCAGCAATTAGGACCAAAATTGTATGCAAAATCCGGACTTTTAAACAGGCGTGTCTTATCAGCACAGCACCCATTTAGCTCCTGGTTTCACTCTTTGGCCAAAATAACCCCCATAGTCTGGGAAGTGGATGAGGAATCTAATTCATGAAAGCCATAAGGGTTGCTTAAATCTATTTTATCTTGTGGTATATTGAAGTCCATTTTTGCTGGTGTTCTAGGGAGATGTATACCAACCAGCACGATGGAATCTTCAGTCTCAGCTGTGAATTTTCAGATCTATTCTAAAATGTATTGCCGAAATCGAAATCTCACTCTTGGCCTTAACTAAGGATTAAGCTAAACTTGTGAGTTCAACCTCTTTGGATCAATTCAGAACAAGGGGACACATGAGCAGAGATTTGTTCTTCAGCATATTAATGAAGCAAACATTCAATCCTTCGTGCATGCAAAGAGGAGGGATCTGCTTGGACCTCTCTCTATATATATTACTGTTATCCCACTAAAAGTTTGTTAGTGACTTTTTAAAATCACAGGTGTGGTGGTGAGAGGGGAATGATGGGAGCGGAAAAAGCGCAAAGACAGAGATTTCATTGCATTCATTGCCTTGATAGTCTACTGGTGATACATACATGCATCTTGGAAGCCTTTGGAGTTTAATCCTTGGCATTCAGTGGTGGTATCTGTCCTGATCCTGGTGGCCTGGAATGGGGAGTTTTACAGTGTCCAATTCTTTGGCTAGCCTGTGCTTTCAGGGGGAAGGTACAGTATGCATTTGATGTCCTGGCATTGAGTACATGTGTCTTTATACATGCACATTGGGGATGAGGAAATGGGAATGTATCTAGTAGAGGCTTTTTCCACTCATGCTAGTCTATTTTAAGCTTCAAATTCAGATACAAGGGGTACAGTAGTGTAGTTGTAATGTTACTGGACCAGTAATCCAGAAGCCTGGACTAATACTTCAGAGAACAAAAGTTCAAATCCCACCAGGGCAGTTTGTGAATTTCAATTCAGTTTAAAAATCTGGAAATAAATTTTAAAAACCTGGTATCAGTAAAAGTGGTCATGAAGCTGTTAGATTATCGTAAAAACCCAACTGGTTCACTAATGTCCTTTAAGAAAGGAAACCTGCCGTCCTTACCCGGGTTGATATATATGTAATTCAAAATCCCTATCAATGTGGTGACTCTTAAACACCCTCTGAAGCAGCCTAGCATGTCACGCTGTGATATTAAACTGCTACCAGCAGTTCAAGAAGGCGGCCCAGCACCATCTTCTCAGGGCAACTAGGGATGAGCAATAAATGCCGGTCTTGCCAGTAATGGCCACATTCTGATTTTAAAAAATTAAATCCAGAGAGTCTAAAGTCTGAATAAATCCTGAACAATCACTTATCTCAGTCCCATGTTAAGAAGCTGTAGCTAAATTTTACATTAGATCCTCTACATAAATTTATATCTGCAAGTCACTAAAAAGCAGATTATAAAGGGACCTGGTGATACCCGCGGACGAGATCCACCTTTGAAAATATTGAGTTTCCAGCCAAATGTGCTGAGAAATCCTGGATATGAGGTATGGGATACCTGTCAGGAGTCGTGGCATCGTTTAGTCGTCTGTAGTCACCGCAAGGCCGCCACCCTCCACCTGATTTGGGGACGATATGCAGTGGAGAGGACCAAGGACTGTCGGAGCATCGGACGATCCCGAGGCGCTCCATTGTTTGGAATTCGGCTTTAGCCGCCGCGAGTTTGCTGGGTTCTAACCTGCGCGCCTGGGCGTAAACCGGTGATCCATTCGTGGTGATATGGTGTGCCACACCATGTTTCGTGACTGCTGCTGAGAAGGTAGGCCGGGTGAGCTCTGGAAACTCGCTGAGTAGGCGTGTAAACCCGTCTTGAACTGGTACCGCACAGGCGACAGACCATGACACGGCGGTGCTGCGGTGGCAGGGCACCGCGTGGTAAGTGGACGCGTGAATAAGGCGGCAGTTTTTGACATCGACTAGAAAACCATTTGCACAAAAGAAGTCGGCTCCTAGTATGGCCTGTGACACTGTGGCAGTGATAAATTGCCAGAGGAACTGCTGACCGCTGAAAGTAACGGTAACCGTCCGTTTCCCAAAAGTGCGAATCGCCACGCCATTGGCTGCCTCGAGTGCAGGGCCACGGCCGCCGGATTGTAGATCCAGCCTGGAAGCTGGCAAAATGCTGTACTGGGACCCAGTGTCACAGAGGAATCGCCTCCCCGTTGTGGAATCCGTAACATAAAGTAATTTCCTCGTTGAACCGACCGCCATGGTAAATTGAATGCGCTTTTCAGGGCTTGTCGTCCTTTTCGAAGGGCGATGGCTTGCTGAAGGTTTTTTTTTTGCGGGGAGAAACTGCAGGGAAGCTTGCAGCATCGAGCTTTGGCGCCAAAACGGGCGTGGTACGTGCACCAGCCTGCTGGAGGAGGGCTGGGCTTCGCACGCGCAGGAGAAGGGCGCCTCGTGGCTACACAGCACTGCTGTGAGACTGCAAAAATGTTGTCTGCCTCTGCCGCGAGCTTAACAGAGTCGGTGGTCTCAGAACTGGCCAAGGCTGTCTGCATCGCGTCAGGTAGCTGGCAGAGGAAAAGTTCTCGGAATAAAAACATTGGTCTTCCGAACCAAGTAGGGTGAGCATTTGGCTCATTAATTCCGAAGGCTTTGAGTCCCCGATGCCTGGCATGGCAATGAGCCTGCGTGCGCGCTCTGATTTGTTAAGGCCAAATATTTGCAGTAAACGAGCTTTGAGAGCCTCATACTTGCCCTCGTCTGGTGGACTGCTCAGTAGGCTGACGACCCTCGAGGCCGTGGCGCTGTCGAGAGCGGAGACCACGTAAAAATAATGGGTCGAATCCGCTACGACCTCCCGCAGGTGAAACTGGGCTTCCGTCTGTAGGAACCAAGCTTCTGGTTGCTGCTCCCAGAACTGAGGCAATTTGAGGGCGACGGCATTTGTGCTCATGTTGAATTCTCTTCGAAGTTTGTTCGACGAGATCGGGGTCACCAATGTAGGAACGGAGGTTCCTAACTAAATAATTCAGCTCAACTCGATGGATTAAAAGACTGGAATTTAATAACAACGAAGTTTGCTGGATGTTACAAGGAGGAAATCAAAACACGTTCGTTCAAGATGCCAGGTAGTCGAAGACTGCTGGAAAGTTCTCTAAGCTGACATCATGATGTCCCCACATTCTTCGCGCTACTGGCAGTCACGTGATCAGTGTCATGACATCACCACACAGGGTAAAGGCAAACACACACTGTAAAGGTAACAATCAGTTTAAAGGTGCAGTCCCCGGCTGCACTATAATACAATTAAGGGGATTATACTAAAGTACACTGAGTCTGTTGTGGCTCCTCCACAGTTGCAAGGTTTTGCAGCCACTGAGTAACTGTTAGTAATCACTGAAATTACTTTGTGACAGAAATAGCTTCACATGGCACAATAATCATTTTTAAAGTTTATGTTCTTCCATATTGGTAGAGCTTGAGCAACAGCAGTGAAATGTCACAAAGGTCAATGGGTCAAGATTATGCAAGTGTTATTATTAAGTTAAACCACAAATATGACTTGTACATGGCTCTAGTGACCTGATACGGTGTATCCTTGCACTATTGGCACAGGTGAAAGCAAAGTGCTCAGGGTGTAGATAACATGGATTTTGATCCCTCTGCCATGCTTGCCCCATGGTCTATACCAAGGCTTGTGCTGCTCCATGGCGCAAATCTCATTATTTTACAAGGCCCTGCACTACAAGCGCAGATCGGATAAATGTTGGGGCGTTGCCCACTGTTTCATCTCCTTTGAAATGAATGGATGGGAAGTCGGGGTCAGTGTGCTCTGCGATTGTCCGATACACGTTAGGCCTCGTCGGGAGACCTCGCAACTGGGGTTGATTCAAATAAGTTCACATAAAGCAATGAGAGGTGATATCTCAGGCATTGTATTCATATCACCAATGTCCATAACACAAACAATAGCTCTACTTCATTTGGTGCCATAAAGAAGGGAGCAAATATGATCACAAAGTACAGATGATATTCGGCTCATTCCATACAAATATGCAATCCTCCCCATCACACCATCCCACTGCCTCTCGAGTGAGGCCAGAGTACTTTGCCTCTATTACACTACTTGGAAGATCATTCCATCTATTAACTACTCCACACTTTACAAATATATCTGCTCTGCAAAATTTAACATTGAAGAGTCATGTACTGTAGTAACATACAGACAAAAGCATCTTTAGTAGTATATCTCATGCCCATTGTTAGATTACTCAAGGTGACTGATTCACGGTGATAGAATAAGTCAAATTCTGTTTCTGTTACAAGGGATTCCAAGAATTTTCCTCACATTTTGGGATCACATTCTTCCTTCTTATTCTAACAGTCTTTGGTCAACAACGACTGAATAAGTCAAATTCTATTTTTGCTACATAGCATTTAGGGATTTTGGGAATCAAATTCCAAGATCTTGTACATTTTTCCCATAAAAACCATAAACATCTGCAGTAGTAAAACCAGACTCAATAGATCGCCATAATGTGCTTCCCCTTCTGTCAGTATACACAGTACAAGAGAAAGTGGCTTGTTAGGAACTCTTCTTTGATGAGTTGGCAGATGGTCAGAGACACCCAATTCATGTTCAGATTGTGCTTTCTTCTCACTTATAAACAGCGGCTGTAGTGAATGCAAAGTTAGTGGAGGCAGAAAGCATCTGCTACTCCAAACCCTTCTACTCCTGTCTGCATCATGAATAAAGCAGTTTTGACTGCATTTACTGGTACTAGCTCCTCCTCAACAGCTCTGAAAAATTGCAATAGGGAAAAAAAAGTTCAAAACTAGTAGATCTCCCATGGTATTAATGCACCGAGAGTCAAGGCCACGCAAACTGGTCAAGTGAAGCGAGGTTAGAGGGTGGTGGATAGTTGGACCAGGGCAATCATGAAGGGATAATTACAAGTCCTAGCCCTTTTGGGCTACCCCAGATCAGGTGTATTCCCCAGATGTTCACCTTCAACTTAAGTTAAAGATAGCCGAATTCTATAAGACGCTTAAATGGGTCTAAAGGTTCAGACTATCTCTCCCTATAGTTTTCTCGAAGATTGTTGTCATTTATTTCATCGTGAGTTTGCCACTTTAACCGGAATCCATGGCCCCCAGGAGCATAGGCTGCTCCGGGTCCTGCTATTTGGCCATGGTTACCACCACCTTGTTGGGCACCGTTCATTAGGCCTCCCAATTGTAAGGAATTTAGTGGATTTGGAGTATTCGTTTGATTATCCCACAGGGTATTCTGTATCCCCTGGTTCTGGGGATCAACATTAATTGTGCCATGAGTTCTAACGGCTCCTTCGGCATCAAAGCCTTCTGTTTCAAAAATTATCACTTGGTTTTGTGGAGGTACAGGGATAGGATTATTTCCCCTAATAAAGCAATCGTTTAAATTTTCTAATAAAAAAACTTGGCCAATTCCGACAGGATTTGCCATTTCTTCAAGACCTAACCTCAGTTAGGGTTTAATATTTCATCAGGACCTAACCTCAGTTAGGGTTTCATATTTTGTCAGGACCTAACCTCGGTTAGGGTTTAATATGAACTTTATAAGAAGCTTCTGGACCTCAATGGTATATTGAGGGAGTTCTGATTTAAGTTCTACAAGGCCTGATTAGGGTCTTGTCGTCTCTAGAGACTTAAATCTGGGTCTTAGAACCACTGTCAGTAAAACACTCCTTCTATACTTAACAATCTACAACATGGATATAGATATAAATATAAGTATAGGTTCTGTATCAACTCATTAACATACTCGTTGGGCGCCAACTGAAGGGATAATTACAAGTCCTAGCCCTTTCGGGCTACCCCAGATCAGGCGTATTCCCCAGACGTTCACCTTCAACTTAAGTTAGAGATAGCCGAATTCTATAAGATGCTTAAATGGGTCTATTTTCCTAAAGGAAAGGAACAACTGAAGATGTTACCGTCCTCCAGATAGCATTTTTAATAAGTTTAACTAGACTGTAACCTTCCGGATATTATGAGGGCCCGGAAAACCCTCCAGAATTCTGCAACTCCTTACAAAAGAGTGTACAGAAATTGGGTTTGCGAGTTTATACAGATTTACTCTTTGAGACAATTCTAAAAATATATAGTTTTATTTAAGGGCCGACATTCAGTTAACAGCTGTTGAATCAGTTGCAACATTAACACTTCAAAATACAGATAGCTTACATTTCTTATTTCTCAGAGATCCTTATTCTCAAAACTTTACTTCATTACATTTCTACATTTCTTACTTATCTCTAAATCCAGAACATCCACCAAAATCAAATAATAGTACCTCTTTGATCACCCGAGACTCAAAGTTAAAGACTTACAGAGATGCCTCTGAAGAGTTGAGAAACACTTTGCCCGTTCAGCGAGTTCTGACTTTCTGTTTGAAAAGCTTTTATTTTTATACCCTTTTTGCAGTGGTTTATTCTTTGAAGTTCTCTGCTGATGTCAGCTAATTGTCTTATTCATTCGCTCTGTTTGAATGCTTTCTATCTTACTGTCAATTCAACTATTGCATGCATAATTATGTCTCTACCTTTAGGTGTTTCAAAAACCATCATAAAAACAATATGACAGCTATGGTTTCTGTTTGATGCCATTCTTATCGAAGATTTTCCATTTAATTCTTAATATTGGCTTTACTGGTTTTTAGCAGACATTGTGACTCCGTGGTGATCCAAGTTTAATACAAACACAATGTAATTGCTTGGTGTCATCTATTGAAGTCATATCTTCAAAGTCTTCTTGTTGGTATCATATCAAATCAAATCAAATCAAATCAGCTTTTATTGTCATTGTTAGTACACAAGTGCAGTACAATGAAATGTAGGCTTGCGGCTCCCGAGAGTGTACATTTAGATTAAGACATTTAAACATTCAACATACATTTGGCTTGTAATACATTAACATAAGCATAACCATAATAAAATGCATTGGCAGATGTGCAGGCTTTAGAGTTTATTTGTGGAGTTCAGTAGGATGACAGCCCTGGGAAAGAAGCTGTTCCTAAATCTGGTCGTACGGGTGCGAATGCATCTGTAGCGTCTCCCAGGTGGCAGGATGGCGAACAGACTGTGGCTGGAGTGGGTAGGGTCTTTGATGATGGACCGTGACCTCCGTAAACAGCGTTTCTGGTATATGTGCTCTATGGTCGGTAGCCGGGTGCCGGTAATGCGTTGGGCAGTTTTGACTACCCGCTGCAGGGCTTTCCGGTCATAGTAGCTACAGCTGCCATACCATACTGTGATACAGTTTGTCAGGATGCTCTCTATTGTGCAGCGGTAAAAGTTAGAGAGGATCAGGGGTGACAGGTTACATCCCTTCAGCCTCCTTAGGAAATATAGGCGCTGCTGGGCCTTCTTCACCAGAGAGGAGGTATTGAGGGACCAGGAGAGGTCTTCCGTGATGTGGACTCCAAGGAACTTGAAGCTGTCCACCCTTTCCACCACAGCCCCATTTACTATATGTACAAATTAAAGACACTTCAACTAGGGTGGTTCATGCATTTCTAGCTATCTCAATTGGTGGCATATTTAATCGTGTTTCCTGTCTTCCAAGTTTAACATAAAAACTATTTGACCAGCAGATGTTTCTTTTACTTGATGTCATCTTTTCAAAGGCACATGCCTCTTTTAATGTTTGTGTTTCTGTTTTACGTGTTAGCTTATAACACCTTAAACTGGGTCTTCTCATTGTGTTGGTTGTAAACTGTAGACCTTTCGGAAGCGCCAATGGTTTGCTTCAATCTTTCATTTTTTTAGTATTTTTAACTAATTCCCATTTCAAAGCTTGTTTGGTTTTTACAACTTTGTTAAACAACTGATCTTTATCTCAGAAGCCTGTATTCCTGTTTGCAGCCTGTGTCTCCAAGGCTTTAGATTTTTAAACCCAGTATATCATGTATTAATAATATCAGAATTCTGTTCATATTATGGTGTATCTTTTTGAAATATGGCATATTCCCTCACACCCAGACATAGTTAAACCCCATTTTAAAGCCATGCATTTCTATCTTTATTTTTATATTTAATTTATAAATTCCTATGCCCACTTTTAAAGTGGACACTGCCTATGTAAACTTGGGACACTATAATTATACCCCTCGTGGTAATTGTGGCATGATAGCACCTACACTGGGGGAAAAGGTGTAACTACAGCACGGGAAGTTTACATCGGTAATTTTCATTATAATATGTGGACAACGAACCTATAATTGAAAAAAGTTGACAAGAGATTTTTAATATATTATAGATAGGTATTGCTCTGCAGATGGTATGGCAGATGAGTATTTGTGCAGTTTCAGTTTTTAATTCTTTTCACCCCATCTTGGACATATATCGCCACTCCCCCACCACCTAGGACAAGGGCAGCAAGTGCATGGGAACACCACCACTTCCAAGTTCTCCTCCAAGTCACACACCACCCTGACCCGGACAAATATTGCCATTCCTTGATTGTTGCTGGGTTAAAATCCTGGAACTCCCTAGTACCTTTACCACATGGACTGCAGCGGTTCAAGAAGAAGGCTCACCACCACTTTCTCAAGGACAACTGGGGGTGGGCAATAAATGCTGGCCTTGCTAGCATTAGCCATATCATGAGAATGAATTAAAAATAACAACTTTGCACAGCTTCAGAAAGGTGTGCACCAGAATATTAGCAAATAAGTGGCCTACCAGTGCAGAAGATTGACAGGTTTAGGACCGCTAGCGGCCACGTTTTTTACTGTAGCTTTTGACACCTTCCTAGGGCAAACTCCCAAATTGTGCAGAAACCATCTTCAAAATAGAATTAAAACTCAATTAACTCCAGAAAACCATCAACGCTATAAAAAGATCCCGCGGGCATTATGCAAAGGTAACAACAACACAGGTGTAGAGTAATTGTCTTTTGTCAACTGTATCGGTGCTTTTCAAATTTTCCTATCTTGGGGGAATCCCCTGATTAATATTAGCGCTCTCCCACAAGCCCCTGTAAATAATGACACACTCCCCAGAGACTCTGAATAAATATTGATGCAATCCCCAGGGACCCCAAATAAATACTGACACACTCCCAGCATCACCCTTGAATATATTAACACACTCCCAGGTGCCCATTGCAGAAACACTTTTCTGTATATACAGCAACAGAAATAATGTGCTGGCAACTCAATAAATGCACAGAAATCAGACGACAGACATACTGCAATCTGAATGGCCTCGGAGTGGGGCACGGGTATCCCCTCGAAGACTCACTAGGTCTGAAAACCACAGCTTGAAAAGCCATGGGCTGTGCGATTGTTTTTAAGAAGACATCTTTGCAATGCATGGTGCACAGGTGCACAGGCCCAGAATTGCTGCTGCTGCAGCAGTAGCTCGGGATTTCTTCTGATACTTTACTGCTTTTTTAACATGGTCTGTAGACTGTGAAATATAGTCAGCCGTTTGCAGTACGTTATACTCAATGCTGTTTACAACCTCTTGCTGCTCGGTCACCAGTACCTCAAAGTGCAGGAAGAGTTCATGAAGTTCGACTATCTGAGCCTCAAGGACCAGCAGCTGTTTGTGGCGCTCATGGGCGAGAGCCAGGTGCTCCTTGGCTTTGAGTATCTCCAGATCCTGGCCGACAATTTGCGGGGATTCAAGATTCTCCAACAAACGGTTAATATCCTCGTCCTGGAGTTGCAAGCCCGCCAGCTGAGTTTGACGAACAATTTGCTGTTTCAACCTGCTGACGTATTCAACCTCCTTTGTGTAGTGAGAAGCTAGGATCTCCCGATAGCGGGTTACCAGCACGTTAAACTGGCACCGGTGAATCCTGTATTCAACCGACAGCTCTGACTCATTCCTTTTCTGAGAAAGTACGGTTTTCATCCCATCCAGCTGTGACTGAATTATCTTGGCCTCGTGAGTGAATTCGCACTTGTCCTTTTTCAGACATTGCTTTTCCTTGTATATACTGTCTTTTGCAGTCCCACAAAGCACCTTCGCTTGCTTCTTTTGAATATTGTAAACTAGCTTTTCCAGTTTGTTGAGTTTTGAGAAAATGGCTGAAACGTCGTTAAAAAACGGGTCAAATTTGCTCGATCCTGCTCCTTCAAACATTGGGTTCTCAATTCCACCAAGCACATTCTCCACAAAATCCTCCTTTGTAGTTTTCATTAGCTCCTCCAGTCTGTCCTTCATATTTTTGCAGGTGTTTACAACTTCCTCGTAAAGTTTCTGGTCAGTTAATGAACTTCCTTGAATGAATCATCTGTTTTTTGTGGCTGATTCTCTCACGTCAGTGCAAAATGTTTGTGTGCTAGAGCCAACACCCATTCTTAAGCAGCCTTTGTTTTCCCTTTAATCACATGATGCCCTGATATAAATGCATGATGGTCTGAATTGTACACCAGAATTGTATGCTGTGTTTGCCAGGGCTTCCCGAGTCTGAAGGGCTGAAACTACTTCCCTTAGTTTCAGGTTACATTTCATACACACATTCTTATAGTTTACTGAAAACTTAGTGATATACTTCGAAGGATATGCAGATAGGATTAGATGAAGTAGTGTGGGAGGAGAAATAACAACAGAAAATGCTGGAAATACTCAGCAGGCCAGGCAGCATCCGTGGAGAGAGAAACAGAGTTAACGTTTCAGGTCTGGGACCCTTCGTCAGAACTGGAAAAAGCTGGAGATGTAACAGGTATTAAGCAGGTGCAGAGATGGGGGGGCGGGGTTAGGAGGGGAGGAGGGAATTGAAAGAACATCCTGTACTTTTGTAAGCGGCAGGGAGGATAAAATGTTGCAAATGGGAATGGCAAAAATCATACTGCATGAAAAATGGGGGCAGGGATAATTATCTGAAATTGTTGAACTCAATGTTGAGTCCGGCAGGCTGCAAAGTGCCCAATCGAAAGATGAGATGCTGTTCCTCGAGTTTACGTTGAGCTTCATTGGAACAATGTAATAGCCCGAGGACAGAGAGATCAGAGTGGGAGTGAAGTGGTGAATTAAAGTGACAGGCGACCGGAGCTCAGGGTCACCCTTACGGACTGAACGGAGGTGTTCCGCAAAGCGGTCGCCCAATCTGCGTTTGGTCTCCCCAATGTAGAGGAGACCGCATCGGGAGCAGCGAATACAGTATATAAAATTGCAAGAAGTACAAGTAAATCGCTGTTTCACCTGGAAGGGGTATTTGGGGCCCTGGACAATGGGAAGGGAGGAGGTAAAAGGGCATGTGTTGCATCTCCTGCGCTTGCACGGGAAGGTGCCAGGTGAAGGAGAAGGGCTGTTGGGGGTGATTGAGGAGTGGACCAGGGTGTCTCGGAGGGAGTGGTCACTTCGGAATGCTGAAAGGGGAGGTGAGGGGAAGATGTGTTTGGTGGTGGGATCATGTTGGAGGTGGCGGAAATGGTGCAGGATGATCCGTTGAATGTGGAGGCTGGTGGGGTGAAAGGTGATGACAAGGGGAACCCTATCATGGTTCTGGGAGGGAGGGGAAGGGGTAAGAGCAGAAGTGCGGGAAATAGAACGGACACGGTCAAGGGCCGTGTCAATCACAGTGGAGGGGAATCCTCGGTTGAAGGAAAAGGAAGACATGTCAGAAGCACTGGTATGGAAGGTGGCATCGTCAGAACAGACGCAGCAGAGACGGAAAAACTGGGAGAATGGAATAGAGTCCTTACAGGAAGCGGGGTGGGAGGAAGTGTAGTCCAGGTAGCTGTGGGAGTTGGTGGGCTTGTAGTGGATGTTTGTCGAAAGCCGATCACCAGAAATGGAGACGGAGAAGTCAAGGAAGGGAAGGGAAGAGTCGGAGATGGACCATGTGAAGGTGAGGGAAGGGTGGAAATTGGAAGTAAAGTGAATGAACTTATCTAGTTCAGGGCGAGAGCAGGAAACGGCACCAATACAGCCATCGATGTAGCGGAAAAAGAGGTGAGGGAGGGGACCTGAGTAGGACTGGAACAAAGAATGTTCCACATATCCCATGAACAGGCAGGCATAGCTAGGGCCCATGCGGGTTCCCATAGTGTAATGTATGTACCTTTAAGGGGAGAACTACTTTTTACAGCTCCTGTATACTGTAGTACCGGCAGTGACCACACCTGTATATAAACCCTGAGAAGTGATCTGTACAATTAGTTCTAGAGTAACCCTCATTCAGTAAATACCTGTTGTACCGTTTCTCCTGCAGTCTGTGTCTTATTATACACAGACACAACATTGGCGACGACGCAGATTCGAACCTACCTGCAACTCTGCATCACCTCCCAGGGATTCGCTCCTGGAGAACAGTGGAAGGAGGTCGAGTCCAGAAGCACGGGCGTCGACCACGGGTAACCACCCAGTCATCCAGCAGAGATTTGAGCATCGCAGGGGAGGCTGTCGAGAGCCAGGCTTGGCTTTCCAGTCACGGTGGTCCAGCGAAACGGGCTGGCAACAGGTACTGCGCAGACCCTTCCCGGACAGCGGCGGCTAGAGCCGACCGAGCGGCACAGAAAAAGGCCGAGCAGCGTTGACGGGGGAGAGAGAGAGGGCAGAGCGTACAGGGCGCAGCCGGTGTTCAGGACCGAGCGGCGTCAACGGGGGAGAGAGGCGCACAGGAAAACGCGCAGAGTGCAGCCGGTGTTCAGGGGCCGAGCAGCGTCAATGGGGGAGAGAGGCACGCAGGAAAACGCGAGGCGCTGCCATTGCCACGAGGACCGCAGAGAGCGGCATTGGCAGCAGTGCAGGAGCAGTGTACGAAACACACAGGGCGTCGCCATTTGCCACGAGGACAGCCGAGAGCGGCGTTGGCAGCAGCGCGGGAGACGCCATTTTAAGCCGCAGCGGGGAAGAAAGGAAAGCGCGGGAGACGCCATTTTAAGCCACAGCGAGGAAGAAAGGAAAGCGCAGGAGACGCCATTTTAAGCCAGTCTAACCACACCCAAAAATGCTGAAGAGTGGCAGCATCACAGCGTTCGATAATGAAGTCGAAGATTGGACGACATATGTCGAACGCATAGAAGTATACTGCAAGGCGAATGAAGTGCCAGATGACAAGAAAGCGCTGGTATTGTTGAATTCAATGGGTGCAAAAATGTATGGCTTACTACGAAACCTAGTAACCCCAGAGAAGCCAGTAGAAAAGGATTTTGAAAACATAGTGTCAATCCTACAGGACCACTTAAACCCCACACCACTGATAGCAGAAAGATTTAAGTATCACAAAAGGAACCAGCATAAAGATGAAAGTAATGCTGAGTATTTAACGGAACTGCACAAGCTATCAAAACACTGCCAGTTTGGAACGGGACTAGCAGATACTTTAATGGACAAGTTTGTGTGTGGGCTTCAAAGTGAAGGAATCCAGAAACGGCTTCTATCAGAAAAGGATCTTACACTGGACAAGGCTTTCAGCATGGCAGTATCACATGAAGCAGCAGCACAGGGCGCTGCAGAGATACAACGGAGACTGCAAGAATATGGCACAAATGAAATGTCATACGGAACAGTGAAGTGCTATCGCTGCGGCAGAACAACACACGACCATAATGATTGCTGGTTCAAGGACAAAGGGTGCAGACAGTGTGGAAAAGTAGGACACATAGCAAGAGTCTGCAGGTCGGGAAAGAAAACCAGCAGCAAGAAATCTCCACAGGAGAAGTACAAGAAGGTACATAAGGTGACGGAGAGTAGTTCAGATGAACAGAAGAGTGATACAGACTCCGGAAGCAAGGAGCTGGGTTGTCTGAAACTACATAATGTGATCAAAACGGAGGATCACCAAACTATCTGGGTCACGCTCAAGATAGCAGGAGTCCAAGTGAAAATGGAATTGGACACAGGATCAGCCCTAACAGTCATAAACCGAAGGGACTAAAAGCAGCCATCCTCACATATACCCTTGAGAGATACAAAGATTGTCTTGAAGACGTACACGGGGCAAAAAGTCTACCCCAAAGGAAAAATAAGGGTGAACGTTATATATAACGGCAAGGAAACATCAAAAATGGACCTGTATGTATTGCCAGATGGAGGACCACCACTACTAGGATGTGAATGGATCCGGAAGATACAGCTAGATTGGCATTCCATACAAGCACTGACTGTAGATGCCCAAAAGGATGACGACGTCACACCTGGACGACTGTCAAAAATGCTAACTGACGCACAAGAAGTGTTCCAGGAGGGACTCGGAACACTAAAAGGCATAACAGCGATGATCAAAATAGAGGAAAATGCAAGCCCAAAGTTTTTAAGGCCAGACCGGTACCTTATGCGATCCGCCCAGCCGTCGAAGCAGAGCTGGAAGGTTTGGAACGTTCAGGAGTATTGTCCAAAGTGGACTGGAGTGAGTGGGCTACACCCATCGTTCCTGTAATGAAGAGGTCATTGAGAAATACACCTGGGGAACCCAAGAAGGTTCGCATCTGTGGGGACTTTAAGGTGACAGTGAACCCAGTCCTTAACACTGAAAATATCCGCTTCCGTGGATTGAAGATATTTTCGCCTCGCTATCTGGAGGGAAACGCTTCACTAAGATTGATCTGGCCCAGGCGTACCTGCAGATGGAGGTAGAAGAAGCCTCGAAACAGTACCTCACGATCAACACTCATAAATGTCTCTACCAATACAACCGGCTGGTGTTCGGGGTAGCATCAGCTCCGGATGTTTGGCAAAGGGCAATGGAACAAGTCCTGCAAGGGATTCCAGGGACCCAGTGTTATTTGGACGACATCCTGGTCACGGGCGAAAATGACAGTGATCACCTCGCCAACCTGGAGCAGGTGCTCACTAGATTGAAGGTGTTAGAATAAAATTTTGCTGGACAAGATTGCTGGACAAGATTTTGCTGGAAAAGACACAAACAACAAATTCGCTGACTGGGGCTAATTGAATCACTGCACAGTGAGACATGCCACGCTTACGCATGGCTGGAATAAAGTTCGTCTCGTGTCCTGACTGGGACTAATTGGATCACTGAGGACTAACAAGGTTCACTGGTATCCTATTATCGAACTAATCACTTGTATCCTATTATCGAACTAATCACATTCCGCTGGGGAACAAGACAGAACGAAGACCTGAAGAGACAGAATTGGCAACACAAGTGTGTAAACTCCTGACTGGAGGAAAATAACGATATGCGCTAATAAACGAATTGATTGGATGAATGTAAATGATCTAAAACCAACTTCTTGGAATTGTATATAAGCTCGGCACGTACTACAATCGGGGAGAAGGTGCTCTCGAAGACCACGTGGTTGCAGACTCTTCTCCCAGAGCTCTGTCATTTAATAAAGTTGTCTCTCTTACTCAAAGTCTAGTTTCCGAGGAATCATTTTTCCTACAACAAAGGAATATGGGCTCCGAGCTAATCGCCACAAATGCGAGTTTTTCCAGAAGCAGATCTCGTATTGTGGCCACGTTATTGATAAAGAGGGGTTACATAAGTCCCCTGAAAAGATTGAGGCAGTAGTCAAGGCTCCAGCACCGGAAAATGTGTCACAACTGAGGTCGTTCCTCGGGCTGGTGAACTACTACCATAAGTTCTTGCCGAATTTGTCTACCGTACTACACCCACTGAACACCCTACTGCAAACGGGGGTACCATGGAAGTGGAGTGACGAATGTAAATGAGCTTTCCAGAAGAGCAAAGCATTGATCACATCAAAAGAGGTGTTGGCTCATTTCAACCCAGCACTACCAATTCAGTTGGCGTGTGATGCATCACCCTATGGCATTGGAGCGGTGCTGTCGCACAAATTCTCGGATGGCTCGGCGAGGCCAGTAGCCTTTGCGTCTCGGTCACTAACCTCAGCCGAGCGTAACTACGCCCAGATTGACAGGGAGGCCCTCAGCCTAGTGTGGGGAGTGAAAAAGTTCAATCACTATCTGCACGGGCAGAAGTTCACCTTGCTGACTGACCACCAACAACTTGTCTCCATCTTTAATCCAAAGAAGGGCGTTCCGGTGATGACTGCGCAACGGCTACAAAGATGGTCCCTTTTTCTAGGGGCGCACCAATATGAAATCGAGTATAAGGGCACGAAACAGCATGGAAACGCTGATGGGCTATCACGCCTGCCACTGCCTACTGCGGAGGAAGCACCAGCGGTGGATCCTGTCGAAATATTTCATTCGACTATAATTGAATGCTTAACAGTAACTAACGCTGGTATAGAGAAGGAGACCCGAAATGACCCGACACTGTCTCGGGTATATGATTTGACGGTGAAGGGATGGCCAGCACATGGCGACTCACTGTCGCCAGCATTCTCATCCAGAAGAGAACAGCTGTCAGTATGCCAGGGGACCTTGATGTGTGGATCCCGAGTGGTAATTCCACCCAAGTTAACGGAGAGAGTGCTCAATGAGCTTCACGAAGATCATCTGGGAGGGATGAAAATGAAAAGCCTTGCTAGGGCTTATGTGTGGTGGCCGGGGATCGATCAGCAAATTGAGGACCTGACAAAGAGCTGCTCAGGATGCCAGAAGGTCCAAAATGCACCACCACATGCCCCTCTACACACATGGGAGTGGCCCTCATCTCCATGACAACGGGTGCATATTGATTTTGCTGGTCCATTCATGGACTCAATGTTTTTAATAGCCGTGGATGCGCACTCGAAATGGCCTGAGGTAATCAAAATGTCCTCCACCACCGCGGAGAAAACGATTGCAGTCCTACGGATCATTTTTGCCAGGAACGGCTTGCCAGAGCAGATTTGCTCTGATAACGGACCACAGTTTGTGACCGAAGAGTTTCGAAGATTTATGAAAAGGAATGGGGTAAGGCATTACACATCCGCCCCGTATCATCCAGCTACAAATGGATTGGCTGAGAGGTTCGTACAAACCTTTAAAAAAGCAGTAAAGGCCATGTGCGATGACGACATTCCACTGCGGCATAAGGTGGACAATTTCTTGTTAGCCTACAGAAATGCAACACATGCAGTCACCAACCAGGACCCGGCCATGATGTTCTTTAACCGAAGGTTGAGATCTCGTCTGGATTTGCTCAGACCAAATGTACGAAGAGATGTTGAGAGTAAGCAATTCCAGCACATCAGTGAGAAGCCGACAAGGAGCTTCAATGTAGGGAAACCAGTCTTGGCCCGCGACTACCGAACAGAAAAATGGCAACCAGGAACGATATGAACACGGCAGGGGCCACTAATGTACACAGTGGATGTTGGGGAGAACATTGTGAGACACCATGCTGACCAGATCCTAGAGTCACAGGAACGAGTCAACCCCATACGTACCTGATGAGGAACCTGTCGTACAGGTCGCATCTACCTCAGAAACAATAGCATTGGAGGCTGATGAATCAACTGACGACAGGGTGTTAGAATCGCCTCCGCACCAAGAGCGAGTCACTCGGGAAAGGCGTTATCCAGAAAGAATCAGGAAGCCTCCCCAAAGACTGAATTTATAAATAGACTATTTTCAGCTAATGTTGCATGTTAAAAGTGTTAATTGTAATTAGTTTGATATTAATTGTTAAATGAGTGTTATGGTACTGTTAATCTAAAAGGGGAGGAATTGTAATGTATGTACCGTTAAGGGGAGAACTACTTTTTACAGCTCCTGTATACTGCAGTACCGGCAGTGACCACACCTGTATATAAACCCTGAGTAGTGATCTGTACAATTAGTTCTAGAGTAACCCTCATTCAGTAAACACCTGTTGTACCATTTCTCCTGCAGTCTCTGTCTTATTATACACAGACACAACACATAGCAACACCTTTAATTTGGAGGAAGTGAGTGGAGTCAAAGGAGAAGTTGTTCAATGTGAGAACAAGTTCAGCCAGGCGGAGGAGGGTGGTGGTGGATGGGGACTGGTTGGGCCTCTGTTCAAGGAAGAAACGGAGCGCCCGAAGGCCGTCCTTGTGGGGGGTGGAGGTGTAGAGGGATTGGACGTCCATAGTGAAAAGGAGACGGTTGGGGCCAGGAAACTGGAAACTGTTAAAATGACGGAGGGCGTTGGAAGAGTCGCGAATGTAGGTGGGAAGAGACTGGACAAGGGGAGAAAAAATAGAGTCGAGATAGGAAGAGATAAGTTTCGTGGGGCAAGAACAGGCTGAAACAATGGGTCTACCAGGGCAGTCCTGTTTGTGGATCTTGGGAAGGAGGTAGAAGCGGGCTGTGCGGGGTTGGGGGACTATGAGGTTGGCGGCCATGGAGGGATGATCTCCAGAGGAGATGAGGTCAGTGACACACTTGGAAATAATGGCTTGATGTTTGCTAGTGGGGTCATGGTCCAGGCAGAGGTAGGAGAAGGTGTTGGAGAGTTGGCGTTCAGCTTCTGCACGGTAGAGGTCAGTTCGCCAAACAACAACACCACCACCCTTATCAGCAGGTTTAATGATAATGTTAGGGTTGGATCGGAGAGAACGGAGTGCTGCAAGTTCAGAGGGAAATTACAGGAGGACATTAATAAACTTGCAGAATGGGCAAATAATTGGCAAATGAAGTTCACAGATAAATGTGAGGTATTACATTTTGGTAGAAAGAATAGGGAGGTCACTTATCTCTTGGAGGGTGCGAGTCTAGGTGGGGTAGAGGAACAAAGGGATCTCGGAGTACAAATACACAAATCACTAAAAGTTGCGCCACAGGTTAGCAAGGCCATAAAAAAAAGCAAAACAAGCACTAGGGTTTATTTCTAGAGGTATAGAATTGAAAAGAAGGGAAGTTATGCTCAACCTGTATCGAACCTTGGTTAGACCACACTTAAGAGTACTGTGTACAGTTCTGGTCACCATATTATAAAAAGGATATAGAGGTACTGGAGAGGGTGCAGAGAAGATTAACAAGGATGATACCAGAAATGCAATGGTATACATATCAGGAAAGGATGAACAGGCTGGGTCTCTTTTCTCTTGAAAAAAGAAGGCTCAGGGGTGACCTAATAGAGGTCTATAAAATTATGAGAGGTTTTGAGAGTGGATAAAGAGAGAATGTTTCCAGTTGTGGGGAAGAGCATAACTAGAGGCCATCAATATAAGATCGTCACCAAGAAATCCAAAACGGAATTCAGAAGAAACTTCTTTACCCAAAGAGTGGTGAGAATGTGGAACTCGCTACCACAGGGAGTGGTTGAGGCGAATAGTATAGATGCATTTTAGGGGAGGCTGGACATGTTGTGTATGTACCTTTAAGGGAATAACTGGTCTTAGACTGCAGTACCGGCAGTGACCACCCCTGTATAAAAGGCCCTAGCAGGCTTCTGTAGTTTCAGTTTCAAGCTGCCTCTTGTTCAGTAAAGTACCTGTTAAACTGTTCTCCCGAAGTCCGTGTATTATTGAGGTGCGGACTTTACAGTGGCGACGAGTAAGTTCGAACTCACCTGCAGTGTGGCATCATCTCACGGGGATCTCGCCTGAAAGGAAGGTCCTGGAAGGTCGTAGTCTGAGCAATGGGTGTCGACCGAGGGCAACCGCCCAAAGAATCCATCGGTGTTTGGAGAATTGCGGGAGAGACTGTGGTTCCAGCGAATCGTGCTGGTAGCGGGTAGCGCGCTGACCCTTCCGGACTGCGGCGGGCTCAAGCTCGATTGAGCGGCTCTACAAATCGAGCCGCGCAGCATCGCCGGGAAAAGAAAACAAGAGCGAAAGGGTGGAGCGCACAGGGCGCGGTCGGTGCTCGAGAACAGGACAGCGGAGAGAAACTAAACAGGGGGGAAGGAAAGCGAGACGTGCTGAAGCTGCGGGTCGCCGCCATTACCCCGTAGAATGCTAGGAGCGGCGTGGCAGTAAGGGGAAGAAGCAAAAGCGCGGGAGGCGCCATTTTATCCCGTTGGGGAAGAAGCAAAAGCGCGGGAGGCGCCATTTTATTCCATTGGGGAAGAAGCAAACGCGCGGGAGGCGCCATTTTAAATCGCCCAAGATGCCGAAAAGTGGTAGTATCACTGCTTTCGACAACGAGGTAGAAGACTGGACCACGTATGTGGAAAGAATTGAAGTGTACTGCAAGGCAAATGAGGTGGCTGATGGAAAGAGGGCGTCGGTATTATTAAATCTGATGGGTGCAAGTACGTACGGCCTATTGCGGAATTTAATTACCCCAGCTAAACCAATGGAGAAAAGTTTTGAGGAGATTGTTCATATCTTACAGGAACACCTAAGCCCTACACCACTGCTGATAGCAGAAAGATTCAAGTTCCATAAAAGAAACCAGCACAAAGATGAGAGCAATGCTGACTATCTTACGGAACTACGCAAGTTATCGAAGCACTGCCAGTTCAGAGCAGGACTGGCAGACACCTTACGGGATAAGTTTGTCTGCGGGCTCCAGAGTGAAGGAACCCAGAAACGACTACTTTCAAAAAGGACCTGACGCTAGAACAGGCTTTCAGCGTGGCAGTATCCTACGAAGCAGCAGCACGGGGAGCTGCGGAAATACAACAGAAACCACAAGAATACAGCGCTAATGAAATGGCATATGGCGCCGAAAAGTGCTATCGCTGTGGCAAAACAACCCATGAGCAGAAGGACTGCTGGTTTAAAGACAAAATATGCAGGCAATGCAGGAAAATGGGACATATAGCAAGAGTCTGCAGGTCGGGAAAGAAGACCAACACGACAAGAACTACTAAGGAACAGTACAGGAAAGTAAAGAAACTGACAGATAGTAGTTCAGAAGATCAGGAGAGTGATAAGGACTCCGGGAGCAGGCGACTAAGTTGTTTAAAGTTACACAACGTGATCGCAAAAGAAGATCACCGAACCATTTGGGTCACCCTCATGATAGCAGGGTCCCCAGTGAAGATGGAATTGGACACAGGATCAGCCCTAACTGTCATGAATTGACGAGACTATGAGCGGCTATTCTCACACATACCCTTAAAGGACACGTCCATTGTATTGAAGACATACACGGGGCAAAAGGTCTACCCAAGAGGAAAAATAAGGATGCCAGTTGAAAATAACGGAAAGGAAACACAGAAACTATACATGTATATGCTACGAGATGGAGGACCACCATTATTGGGACATGAATGGATCCGAAGACTACAATTGGATTGGCATTCCATTCTGGCACTAACTGTGACTGACAAAAAAGATGATGACGTCGCACCTGGACGTCTGTCACAAATTCTATCTGACGCGGAAGAGGTGTTCCAACAAGGACTTGGGACTCTAAAAGGAGTAAAGGCAACCATAAAGATTGAGGATAATGCAATCCCAAAATTTTTCAAGGCCAGACCGGTGCCATACGCGATACACCCAGCTGTGGAAGCTGAACTGGAGAGTCTGGAGCGTTCGGGGGTGCTGTCTAAGGTGGACTGGAGCGAGTGTGCCACACCCATCATTCCTGTAATGAAGAAAGCATTGAGCAGCACGCCTGGGGAGCCAAGAAAGGTTCGCATCTGTGGTCACTTCAAGGTGACTGTGAACCCAGTCCTGCACACAGTACAGTATACGCTTCCGCGGATAGAAGATATTTTCACCTCACTATCTGGAGGGAAACGTTTTACAAAGATTGACCTGGCTCAAGCGTATCTACAAATGGAGGTGGAAGAAGCATCTAGGAAATACCTCATGATAAACACTCACAAAGGCCTTTACCAGTACAATCGACTGGCATTTGGGGTAGCATTGGCCCCGGCTATGTGGCAGAGGGCAATGGAACAAGTCCTGCAAGGGATCCCGGGGACCCAGTGTTATTTGGATGATATCCTGGTTACGGGCGAAAATGACAATGAACACCTTGCCAACCTGGAACAGGTGCTCACGAGATTGTAGGAATATGGACTATGAGCCAACCGTCCCAAATGCGAGTTCTTCAGGAGACAAATCTCGTATTGTGGCCACATGATTGATGAGGAAGGGTTGCATAAGTCGCCGGGCAAGATTGAGGCTGTAGTCAAGGCTCCAGCACCAGAAAATGTGTCGCAACTGAGGTCGTTCCTCGGGTTGGTGAACTACTACCATAAGTTCTTGCCGAATTTATCTACAATTTTGCACCCACTGAACGCCCTCCTTCAAACTGGCGTAACATGGAAATGGAGTGATGAGTGTAAGCCTGCCTTTCAGGAATGTAAATGCCAAATCACTTCAAAAGAAGTATTGGCCCACTACAACCCAACACTACCGATTCGGTTGGCATGTGATGCGTCACCTTACGGCATTGGAGCGGTGCTGTCACACAAATTCCGTGACGGTTCAGAGAGGCCAATAGCCTTTGCATCGCGCTCGCTAACCTCAGCCGAGCGTAACTAAGCCCAGATTGACAGGGAGGCCCTCATTCTGGTGTGGGGGGTGAAGAAGTTCAATCACTATCTGCACGGGCAGAAATTCACCCTACTGACTGATCATCAACACCTGGTCTCAATTTTTAACCCAAAGAAGGGCGTTCCGGTGATGACGGCACAACGGCTGCAAAGATGGTCACTTTTTCTAGGGGCACATCAGTATGACAAAGGTACGAAACAATATGGAAATGCTGATGGGCTGTCGCGCCTACCGTTGCCTACGGCGGAAGAAGCACCTGCAGTGGACCCTGTGGAGATATTCCATGCGACCATAGTCGAATGTTTGCGTGTTACAAACGCAAGTATTGAGAAGGAAACCCGAAATGTCCCGACACTCTCTCGGGTCTATGATTTGACGGTGAAGGGATGGCCAACATATGGCGACTCACTGTTGCCAGCATTCTCGCCAAGGAGGGAACAGCTGTCAGTGTGCCGGGGAACCTTGATGTGTGGATCCCGAGTGGTAATTCCACCCAAGTTGAGAGATAGAGTACTCAATGAGCTTCACGAGGGTCATCTGGGAGGGGTAAAAATGAAAAGCCTAGCCAGGGCGTTTGTGTGGTGGCCGGGAATCGATAAAGAAATCGAGGATATGACCAAGAGATGCACAGGATGCCAGAAGGTCCAAAACGCTCCACCACAGGCCCCGCTACATCCATGGGAGTGGCCCTCATCTCCATGGCAACGGGTACACATTGATTTCGCTGGTCCATTTATGGACTCAATGTTTCTAATCGCTGTGGACGCCCATTCGAAATAGCCAGAGGTCATTAAAATGTCCTCCACCACCACGGAGAAAACTATTGCAGTCCTAAGGACCATCTTCGCCAGGAATGGGTTGCCAGAACAGATCTGTTCCGACAATGGCCCACAGTTTGTGTCTGAGGATTTCCAGAGGTTCCTGAAGAATAATGGGGTGAAACATTACACATCTGCCCCATATCATCCAGCCACAAATGGATTGGCTGAGAGGTTTGTTCAGACATTTAAAAAGGCCATAAAGGCAATGTATAAGGACGACATACCACTGCAACACAAGGTGGATAACTTCCTGTTTGCTTACCGGAATGCGACACATGCAGTAACCAACCAAACTCCAGCCGTACTGTTTTTTAACTGGAGACTAAGAAGTCGCTTGGATTTGCTCAAACCAAACATAAGACGAGATGTTGAGGATAAGCAGTTCCAGCACATAAATGAGAAGCCAACTAGGAGCTTCAAGATAGGGCAACCAGTCTTGGCCCGCGACTACCGAACAGAAAAATGGCAGCCAGGCACGATATGCACACAGCAGGGACCACTAATGTACACAGTGGACGTTGGAGAGAGCATCGTGAGATGCCATGCTGACCAGATTCTAGAGTCACAGGAACAAGCCAAACCTGTACCACAAGCATGTGCACCTGGTAATGAGCCCGAAGTACAGATTGCGTCTACCTCAGAAGCAGGGGTATTGGAAGCTGACGAACCAACCAATGACAATGAGCCAGAATTGACTCCACCGCCAGAACAGGATACTCGAGAAAGGCGCTATCCAGTCCGGATCAGGAAGCCTCCTCAAAGACTGAACTTATAAATGACTATTTCAGTTGATGTATATATTACTGAGAAAATTGTAATTGTAATTAGTTATTATTTAGTTGTTAAATGAATGTTATGTACTGTTTATCTAAAAGGGGAGGAATTGTTGTGTATGTACCTTTAAGGGAATAACTGGTCTTAGACTGCAGTACCAGCAGTGACCACCCCTGTATAAAAGGCCCTAGCAGGCTTCTGTAGTTTCAGTTTCAAGCTGCCTCTTGTTCAGTAAAGTACCTGTTAAACTGTTCTCCCGAAGTCCGTGTATTATTGAGGCGCGGACTTTACAGGACAAGCAGATGAGAGAGAAGGGAATAGAGGGTTACGCTGATAGATTTCGATGAGGAAATACGGGAGGAGGCTCAAGTGGAGCATAAACGCTGGCATGGACTAGTTGGGCTGAATGGCCTGTTTCTGTGCCGTATATCCTGTGAACGTGTGGTTTCCAGTTGTCCACAGTTTAAGGGAACCATGGGTTTGCCGTCTATTCGAATATATAAATATTTAAATACCTATATACCAAACAAAAACTAACACACCTACCTATATAAAATTTCACATACCTACATATCAAAATTCAAAAGCCATAGATAATTACTCATTCAAATTCAAGCATGCGTATATAAAATCCGAATACGTTTATTAAAAATCTTGCTTCAGTGCGTACCTCATTATAAATTCCCATGCCTGTGATTATGACAGAAACTGTCTTGTCACGCTGTAACTACACCTTGCACCACACCTCTCCCACCACCCCCCCAACAATGGAGGCTCTACAGCACCACCATTGGCAGAAGGGTGTAATTACAAATTTATATCGGAAGTCTCTATTATTCATTGGCAGGGTGTCTCTTGACACCACTGTGTCAGCCAATGAGTTGTACTGTGTCAACCAATGAGTTTGAGTAGTAGCAGGATTACGGCAGAACTGACAGGAAACAGTCTATTTAAGCACATAAGAACATAAGAAATAGGAGCAGGAATAGGACACTTGGCCCCTCGAGCCTGCTCCGCCATTCAATAAGATCATGGCTGATCTTGGGCTCAAAGCCACTTCCCTGCCCGTTCCCCATAACCCTTCACTTTACAGCAAGCAGTCTATTTAACAAGAGTCTCTACAAACTAAAGCAAACAGAGCTCATGACTGAAACTGCAGCAAAGTCTCCCAATAAAAGCAGGGTTATATCTCCAGCGAAATGCAGTGAGTGGAGGATAGTTACATAATACAAATTATGTGCATAAAATCAATCCATACACATACAGCAGTGCATTCTCCAGGCGTGATTGATGGGGAAATTACCCAATCATCTTCATTCTGGCCGAGAATAGTGGTGTCACTATATGCAGCCATAAATTGGACCTTAGAATATACAACGGAAAGGTGTAAAAATGAAGAACAGAATATATAGCTTCAAAGTGGTGGCTGAGTTACATCTGTACACCCAGGTCCAATTATTCCTCAGCTTCTAATCCCACGTTACCTGAAGACAACATTCTGTCCTGATTCCCCATGTGCAGCACCACTGGATGCTGATTATATATATTTCAATGGCCTAGAAATAAAAATTCAAATGACCACAAATAGCTATATAAATAAAAATTCAAATCCATAAAATTTCAAATACCTTCTAAAAATAAAACATTTAAATATAAAAACTCAAATGACCACAAATAAAAATACGTGAAAATTCACTCATAAAACTTTAAATACCCAGAGATGAAAAGTCAAACACCAAATGCAAACATTCAAACACACACAAGAAAACAATTCAAATGCCTGTGTATAAAAGTTCAAACACCGTATGTAAAATTTCAAATACCCACATGTAAAATTCCCTCAGAGCTGGGTTTTTTTTGGCACGGCCTGTTTATTTCGATGTGTGGTGCCTTTAAGTGTCTGCGCATGCTCAGCATTTCCAATAGAGAAGTTTGTGAGTGACCTATGCTGTACCTTTCAGGTTACTGCGTGAACGTGGACGAGCACACACACAGCTAAAAGGGAACATTGCCCACATGTATGTATTCAGATAGACATAAAAAAGCCATAAAAATTCAAATACTCCGATATAAGAAATTCAAACATACACATGCAAAATTTCAAATGCCCATACATAAAATTTGAACACCACATGTGCAAATTCAAACACTTGTGTAAAAAGCCAAATTCTTGTATCTAAAAATTCAACCACCATTTCTAAACATCCAAAAACCTATGTATGCAAACCTAAACACTCGCCGATAAAAATTCAAACACCGTATACCAGCATTCAAATGTGCATATAAATATTCAAGCACGCACGTAAAAATTCAAATAGCCATACATAAAAATTTAAATTCCCATTTCTAAAAATTCAAACACCATGTGTAAAAAATCAAAAATGCATTTAAATACAACATATACAACAATCCAAACACCACATTCAAACAACTGATACATAAATATTCAAAAAACCCTTATTTTTAAAATCATAGATATAAATGTCCAAACACCTAAAGATGAATATTCATAGAAACATAGAAAAATAAGAGCAGGAGTAGGCCATTCAGCCCTTCGAGCCTGCTCCACCATTTAATACTGTGGTGTATGTAACCTGTTCCACCTTAAGAGAACTTAAGCCTGCTCCACCTTAAGAGATGTACTACTTTCTCTGGCTGCTGTATACGTAATACCGGTGGTGACCACCGGTATATAAGTACTGTGTAGTGATATTGTATTTAGTATAGTCCTGACCTCCAACTAGTAAAGACCTGTTGAACTTTATTCTTGTAGTCTGTGTCAGTAATTAATCTTAATACAACTGGAACACACAGACTTAACAGTGGCGACGAGTCCGATCCTTACCCTGCGGCAGTTTATATCCACGGCGGCTTCGTCCACAGAACGGGCGTCGAAGAGAGGCATCCACCCTCATCACCCTGCTGGAAGACACGTCGCGCGGCAGGCATCGAGAACCCGGAGTGCAGAAGACATCCTGAACTCGAAGCCTCCATCAGCGGCAGTCAGCTATCTTCTTTCTACCTCGGTGGTGGGTAAGCCGGTCAGCGACGCGAGCAGAAAGTCGGCCACGTTGGCTGTACAGACGGGGGGAGGAAGACGGAGGAATAAGGGCGGTGAGATCGATCGTGACCGGAGATAAGGGCTGGGCCGCATTCGGGCCGAAAGGCGCAGCGCGGGGACATCGATCGCGGCTGGTGATAAGGGCCGGGCCGCTTTCGGGACAAAAAGGCGCAGCGTCTGGGGCGACTGAAGGCGCGAGAGCTGCGGTGAAGGCGAACGCAGCCGGTGCTAATAACCGGGCTGCAAGAAGGGCTGCGAGGCGTGATATCGGGTGTGGTAAACCACGTTCACTATCGTTAGCACTGTTCACCACTGTTCGTTATAACTGTATCACTGACCACTATTGTATCACGGTACGAGGTCGCCTCTTGCCACACTGCTATACCTGGGATGACCACTGCCGACTCCGCCTTGGCTCCACCCACCAGGCCAGGTATAAAGGTGAGCGACTGGCTGGTATTCCTCCTGCTTGGATCGGATCACCCACGAGAGTGGGCTGTTATTTAGTCAATAAAAACCTTTAGTCACCTTCGTAACTCTTCGCCTTTTATTGGAGGAATTGATAGGTATATCAATTTTATTGACAAGATTTTGAGATGGAGAATCGAGCTCTCCACCTACGATTATGAGATCTTGTACCGGCCAGGCAAGCTGAACGAATCCCCTGATGCCCTTTCACGAATGACATGCGCCAGCGCGCATATCGATAGGCTTCAGACCCTCCACGACCAGCTCTGCCACCCCGGAGTCACCAGACTCTACCATTTCATTAAGGCCCGCAACCTGACCTACTCCATCGAGGAGGTCAGGACCATGACCAGGAACTGCCAGACCTGTGCGGAGTGCAAACCGCACTTCTATAGGCCAGACCGAGCAAGCCTGATCAAGGCCACCCGCCCCTTCGAGCGCCTGAGCATCGACTTTAAGGGGCCCCTCCCGTCCTCTGACCGTAATGTGTACTTCCTCAACATCGTTGATGAGTACTCCCGTTTCCCCTTTGCCTTCCCCTGCCCCGACATGACCAGTAGCACGGTCATTAAGTGCCTGAATGCCCTCTTCGCCTTGTTCGGGTTCCCGAACTATATACACAGCGACCGGGGCTCCTCCTTCATGAGTGAGGAACTCCGGCAATACCTCCTAGAGAGAGGTATTGCAGCAAGCAGGACCACCAGCTACAACCCCAGAGGTAACGGTCAGGTGGAAAGAGAGAACGCGACGGTATGGAAGGCCGTCCTCTTAGCCTTAAAGTCTAAGGGCCTCCCAACCTCCCGCTGGCAAGAAGTCCTCCCGACAGCGCTGCACTCCATCCGGTCATTACTTTGCACGGCCACTAACACCACCCCCCATGAACGAATGTTCGTTTTCCCCAGGAAGTCGACTACGGGAACCACTCTACCAACCTGGCTGACCGCCCCGGGGCCGGTCTGGCTGCGGAAACACGTGAGGACCCATAAAACGGACCCCCTGGTCGAGAGGGTGAACCTCCTGCACGCCAACCCCCAGTACGCCTACGTGGCGTACCCAGACGGGCGGGAGGACACTGTCTCCCTACGAGACCTCGCACCCTCAGCCGATCCGGAAACACCGCCACCACCCCCCCCAACCTCAGTCCAGGTAGACGGCATGCCGGAACCCCACGAGCCCTCGCCGACCACGCAAACACCAGCATCAACACCGGATAAGGCACCAGCACCGGATAAGGCAACACCACCGCTGCGGCGATCGGAGAGGCTTACGAAGCCTCCGGACAGACTGACCTACCAGAATTGGTAGTACACTTCACCCCGCCGGACTTAATTCTAAACAAGGGGTGAATGTGGTAAACCACGTTCACTATCGTTAGCACTGTTCACCACTGTTCGTTATAACTGTATCACTGACCACTATTGTATCACGGTACGAGGTCGCCTCTTGCCACACTGCTATACCTGGGATGACCACTGCCGACTCCGCCTTGGCTCCACCCACCAGGCCAGGTATAAAGGTGAGCGACTGGCTGGTATTCCTCCTGCTTGGATCGGATCACCCACGAGAGTGGGCTGTTATTTAGTCAATAAAAACCTTTAGTCACCTTCGTAACTCTTCGCCTTTTATTGGAGGAATTGATAGGTATATCATCGGGGAAGCGCGAATGCCCGAGGGAGCCGCGGTGAAGCGGAGACAGCGTCGGGGGAGTTACTAACCGCTGGGAAATGGGAGCAGCAGCGGCACGCCAAACGCCATTGCAGCCAGTGGGTGAAGACCGCCAAGCGCGGGAAAGCCCCCATTTTGTAGGCGGAGGACGAAGACAAGAGCGGGAAGCCGCCATCTTGGGATAAAATAAATTGCAACGATGCCTAAACATGGGAACATTGATACCTTTGATGGCGACATCGAAGATTGGGCCATGTATGTAGAACGCATACAAAATTATTGTAAAGCAAATAAAATCCCAGATGCAGAGAAAGCACTCACGTTATTGAACTTAATGGGTGCGAAGACATACGGGCAATTGAAACACCTTTTATCACCAGATGAACCGACGGATAAGACGTTCGAGGAGATTGTTACTGTCCTGAAAAATCATCTAAACCCCACGCCGCTGATGCTAGCGGAACGATTTAAATTTTACAGCAGAAGGCAGCTGAAGGATGAAAGCAATGCTGAATATTTAATGGAATTGCATAAGCTAGCAAAGTTCTGTCAGTTTGGAACGGGACTAACAGACGCGCTAAGAGATAAATTTGTGTGTGGATTATTAAAAGAAGATACACAAAAGCGACTGCTCGAGGAGAATGAGCTGACGCTTGAGAAAGCGGTCACTATGGCAGCAGCACACAAAGCCGCAGCGAGAGGCACGGCAGTAATGCAGCTACGGTCACCGGAACAGAGTACAAATAAATTGGGTTTGAGTACTGTAAAATGTTATCGTTGTGGAAAGACAACACACGATCAGAACCAGTGTTGGTTTAAAAACCAAGAATGCAGAACGTGTGGCAGGCTTGGCCACATAGCTAAAGTGTGCCGGTCAGGAAAGAAGACCAGCAACAAAAAGTCACCGCAAGGAAAATACATAAAGGTGCACAAGGTGACAAAGACCAGTTCGAACAAACAGAAGTCAGATTCAGACGCTAGCAGTAATGAACTGGGTAGCTTAAGAGTACACAACGTTGGTAAGGATGCAGATCTCCAGACAATTTGGGTCACTCTTCAGATAGCAGGAGTCCAAGTAAAGATGGAATTGGACACTGGATCGGCATTGACGGTCATGAATAAGAAAGATTACAAAAGGTTATTCCAACATATTCCCCTACGGGATACGGAGATTATATTGAAAACATACACGGGGCAAAGAGTGTACCCCATCGGAAAGATAGAGGTAAAAGTGGTCCACAAGGGCGAAGAAAGCCAAGTAATGGACTTATATGTGCTACCTGAAGGAGGTCCACCACTACTGGGATGGGAGTGGATTAGGAAAATGAATATGGACTGGCACTCCTTAAAAGCACTAACGGTAGATTCCGGGGAAACAGATGTCAAACCTAAACGATTGTCCAAAATATTGGATGATGCTAAAGAGGTGTTCCAGCAAGGACTGGGAACACTGAAAGGAATTACGGCAAACATCAAGATTGATGAACATGCACAACCAAAATTTTTCAAAGCCAGACCGGTACCCTATGCAATCCGACCTACTGTAGAAGCGGAACTGGGAGCGCTAGAACGTTCAGGTGTACTGTCTAAGGTAGATTGGAGTGAGTGGGCTACGCCCATTGTCCCCGTTATGAAACGTCCTTCGAGCAACAAGCCAGGAGAACCAGGGAAGGTTCGCATCTGTGGAGATTTCAAGATCACCGTTAATCCGGTGCTTCACACGGTGCAGTATCCGCTTCCGCGGATTGAGGATATTTTTGCTTCGTTGTCTGGCGGGAAACACTTCACCAAGATAGACCTGGCGCAGGCGTACTTGCAGATGGAGGTTGATGAAGAGTCACGCCAGTACCTCACGATCAACACGCATAGAGGTTTGTACCGGTATAATAGGCTGGTTTTTCGAGTGGCATCGGCTCCGGCAATTTGGCACAGGGCCATGGAGCAGGTATTACAGGGAATTCCAGGCACACAATGTTACCTGGACAATATTCTGATTACAGGTGATGGTGATGAAGAACACCTCGCAAACTTGGAACTGGTGCTCAACAGACTGAAAGAGTATGGACTTAGAGTTAATCGGCAGAAATGTGAGTTCTTTCAGAAGCGGATCTCGTACTGTGGTCATGTCATTGACCGGGAGGGGCTTCATAAGTCTCCTGACAAGATAGAGGCAGTTGTAAAGGCTCCCGCTCCGGATAATGTCTCTCAGTTGAGGTCGTTTCTGGGATTGATTAACTATTACCATAAGTTTCTACCGAATCTATCCACGGTACTGCACCCGCTGAACGCTCTTTTACAGAAGGGGGTACCATGGGAATGGAGCGAAAACTGTAAGAAGGCATTTTGCAAAAGCAAAGAATTGATCACCTCAGAGGAAGTGTTGGCTCACTTCAACCCGACACTGCCTATTCGGTTGGCTTGTGATGCTTCTCCATATGGTATTGGGGCAGTACTCTCACACAAGTTGCCAAATGGCACGGAAAGGCCAGTCGCGTTTGCATCCAGATCATTGACCTCCGCTGAGCGCAACTATGCGCAGATCGATAGGGAGGCTCTCAGCCTTGTATGGGGAGTGAAGAAGTTTAATCATTACCTGCAGGGCCAAAAATTCACACTTCTGACAGACCATCAGCCGTTGGTATCCATTTTTATCCCTAAGAAGGGTGTTTCAGTGATGACAGCACAGCGACTCCAGAGATGGTCCCTTTTCCTAGGGGCACATCAATATCAAATAGAATTCAAAGGTACAAAGCAGCATGGCAATGCTGTTGGGCTGTCGCGCCTGCCACTACCTGAAGCAGAAGAGATGACGAAAGTTGACCCTGTTGAGTTATTTCATTCGACCATCATCGAGTGTTTACCAGTCACCAATGCAAGTATTGAAAGAGAAACCAGGAACGACCCGACACTGTCCCGAGTTTACGAGGTGACAGTGAAGGGATGGCCAACACATGGTGATCCTCTGTTACCGGCATTCTCGGCAAGGCGAGACCAGCTGTCCGTCTGCCATGGTACTTTGATGTACGGGACAAGAGTGATTATTCCTCCCAAGTTACGGGAAAGAGTTCTAAAGGAACTGCATGAAGGTCATCTGGGGGGAGTTAAGATGAAAAGTCTTGCTAGGGCTTATGTATGGTGGCCGGGCATTGACCAACAGATAGAGGAGTTGACGAAAAGCTGCGCTGGGTGCCAAAAAGTGCAAAATGCACCTCCGATCGCACCGCTACACCCATGGGAATGGCCTTCAGCCCCATGGCAACGCGTACATATTGACTTTGCTGGTCCATTCATGGACTCCATGGCCTAGAAATTCAGTTGGCTGCGCCAGGCGCTAACGCCAAAAAAGGGCTATATTTCCGTCGATAAAGCCTTAGCGCCGGAATGCAGACTGATCTGCGCCGACGCCCAAATTCATTTGAGATTTAGCGCCGGCGCAAAGTGTTAGCGCCCGCTCGGGTGCGCGCGCAGCTTATGACGTCATATCCTCGCGCAACGCTGTTTTAGCGCCCCAACCCGGAAATTGAGTGGCGCCCGCCCAATGTGGGCGTGGCGCTATTAGGAATTGTAAAATGGAACGTTGCAGAGGCCCTGTGGGCCTCGGGGAGCGCAAATTAAAGGGCACCTCCACTGACCTATAAAGCCCAGCCATTTTGCTGCAATGACTTCACTGCTTTGGATTTCTACACAGAGACCAAGGGACAGAGATTCCAGATTTGGGACAAGATAGGAGAGGTCTTTCTGGCTTCTGGCCAGTGCTTTGACATTTGACTCTTGCTGATTTCACTGTTGCGACCTTGATTATGGGGGCTGCATGGGGGGCCAACATTGAGTTGCAGCATTATGTGCGGAGGGCTCGCAGGCGCTGTGAGAGATGGGCAGCCATGCGTAGACACAGAAGGGCCATCAGGCGTCGCCAACGTAGGCCTTACACACCCAGGCAATACCGGCAGCAGGTGTCCTATGTCACCATGTCTGCGGCACTTTGTGTAAAGAGGCTGCGCTTCAGAAGGGAGGTGGTTGGAGAGATCTGCCAGCTGCTTCACGCAGATTTGCAGCCACAGCTCATGTCCAGGACGTCTCTCTCGGCGGAAGTGAAGGTCACGGTGGCTCTCAGCTTTTATGCAAGCGGCTCGTTCCAAGCCGCTGCTGGGGACATCGCGAACATCTCCCAGTTCGCCGTACATCGCTGCATCCGGCAGGTCACCGATTCACTGTTCGCAAGGAGACACCAGTTCATCTCCTTCCCCATGACCCAACAGAGGCAGCAGCAGCGTGCAGTGGGATTTGGCAGGATCGCGGGCTTCCCCATGGTGCAGGGCGCCATTGACTGCACGCATGTGGCTATGCGGGCACCTATAGACAATCCCGAGGTTTACCGCAACCGCAAGGGCTACCATTCCCTCAATGTGCAGCTGGTGTGTGACCACAGGCAGCGCATCCTAGCTGTAAATGCCCGCTTCCCAGGAAGCAGCCACGATGCTTTTATCCTGCGCCAGACTACTGTGGCTGACATGTTCCAGGCACAGCCTCCACCAAGGGGATGGCTTATCGGGGACAAGGGCTACCCTTTGTGCACATGGCTCATGACCCCGCTCCGCGCGCCCAGGACCCCAGCGGAGGACTCATACAACGAAAGCCATCAAGCAACAAGGAACGTCATAGAGCAAACCATAGGCGTCCTCAAGCAACGCTTTCGCTGCCTGGATCGCTCCGGCGGCTCTCTACAGTATTCGCCGGATAGAGTGTCCCAGTTCGTCGTCGTGTGCTGCATGCTGCACAACCTGGCTATCCGCCGGACGCAGGCACTGCCACCTGACATTGCACCACCACCTGAGGAGGACGAGCAGGAGGACCATCAGGAGGAGGAGGGAGAGGAGGAGGAGGAGCAGGCCAGGAGGGGGCCAGAAGGCCCAAGGGCCGTACGCCGGGGGCTTATTGCTCGACACTTCTAGGCCCGCTGTGAGGGAATGGCCTGTGGGAATGAGCGCACCTGAAGGCAGCCGCTCCGGAAGCCGTCAGCCGGTTAACACAGCAAACACTTGAAACATGACACCTGGACAAGCTGAATAAATAAAAACCTTTATTTAACAAACTGAGTCCCCTTCCCACATGAAACTCAAAAACACAGAACACACCCAAAAAACAGTCACAAACATATGTCACTCCCCCAACCTGGGGAGGACTAACAAAAGTTGGCCATCCACATGGCCTTCAACATTGGCCATAACAAAAAAAGGGCCCCCCTCGCCAACAGAGAGACCCCCATAAAAACAAAAAATGCCTTCAATTTCGGCCATCCACAAAAATCAGCCCCCAAAACACAATCCCCCCCATATATACAATGCCGCAGAGACCACACTCTAGCGGCTGTGCCGAGAGGGCGAGTCCTTAGAGAGCCTTCCCCGGCCCCTGCCCGGCCTGCTGCTCCGCCTAAACGTGGGCCCTGTGGCGGCCTCAAGGCTGGGGGAAGGCTCATGAGGGCCCCCATGCGTTGCGACAGATGCACTTGGGGGTCGGCCAACACGACGCACGTCCCGGGAGGGGCCGGCTGCTGGCTGCTTCGGCTGTGGCTGGCCAGCATCAGTGGCAGCAGCAGCTCCTCGCACCCTGGCTGGGGGAGTGGCAGTGTCGGATGCTCCAAGGGGGGCAAGCTGGCTGCTGCCAGGCGCGCGAGGCTCAGCAGACACAGTGGCAGTCGTCCGGCCTGGCAGTTCAGCTGGCGCAGCTATGTGCTGGAGGCCAGCCCACTGTGTTGCAGCAGGGCGGCGGGTGCGGGTGCGACGCCTCTGCGTCAAAGCGAGTGTGGCAGAAGTCAGTGACCGCACTGCCCGGGTATGTACCTCCAGCTGCTGTGACAGTGTGTCGAAGGAACCACCTCTCTGGCGACTCTCCTCCTGCAGTGCCGCGAGTAGTTCGACCCCCCTGGCGTGCGCTGCGGCCAGTTGCTCCACCCCCCTGGCCTGTGATTGCCCGAATGCTGCCACACTCTGAGCCAGGGACTCGATGGCGTGCGGCATCTGCTGCACAACCCCCATGAACTCATGGTGGCGCCGGTCAGACGCCACCGAAATCTCTTGCAGGAGGCGCACCTCCTGGCCGAGGCCACTCTCCGGACTGGAGAGAGGACTCTGCAGCTGGGGAGAAGCCGGCCGAGCTGGCCGACCCCTGCCGCCTGCCTGGACCCCACTGCAAGCAGGATCTGCCCTCCCCTGCAACACCTCCCCCTGGCTCTCCTGCATGCCAGGCGTCCCCCCTTCATTGCCATCCCCTGGCACGGCTGAGGGCTCGCCCGATGGCCCGGCTTCCTCCTCGTCCTGGACGTCCTCCTCCTCCAAGGGCCTGGCACCCGGCGCCTCAGGGACCACCTCCTCCTCAGCAGCTGAAAGCAGGAAGGCACAAGAGTAGCTTTAAAGTGAGGACAGGGCGTCAGCGAGGGACGCCTGAGCGGTGGCATTATGCGCATTTGTCCGTCAGTGGGAAAGGATTTAGATCGGAAGCACTAGGGCAACGAGAGAGCTGCAAGCGGTCATCTCCTTACCAGTGGCTTCCAGCACAGGGTCCGCATCCCCGATGGCTACAGGGCCAGTCACCCAGGGACGCAGGAGTCCAGCGACGCTCTCCTCCAGAGCACTTAGAGCCTGGTAGTGGGGCCGTCCACCACCGGTCTCCAGCCGGCTGCGCGCATTTCTTGCCAGCTTGGCCTGCAAGAGAAAGGACGGACTCTAAGTACAGCGTGGTGCCCTGTTGCTGTGTGTACTGCCTCCCATGGTGGAATAGCCTGGCCAGTGTGGTCAGTGCAGAAAGTGCTGCTGATGATCATGCCAGTGGCATTGCTGCGTGAGGAGGGCTGCCTATTATGCCTTTGAGGTCCCTTTGCCCATAGTGTGAGGCTCACATGCAAGGATGAGGAGGACAGTGGAAAGGGTACTCACCTTCACCAGCCGACAGAGGTCATTGAACTTTTTGCGGCACTGGTCCGCAGTCCTGGGCACATCTGAGTTTGAGGAGACCCTGCGTGCGATGCTCCTCCAGGCTTTCCTGAACTCTCTCCTGGGAGCCTTTCTGCCATTGTCCGGGCACAAGATGGGTCTTCTCTCCTGGACAGCATCAATCAGCACCCTCAGTGCATGGTCTGAGAAGCGCTGGGCTCTTTCACGGGCCATCTCCATCTGTTCTGGCGCTATTTTGTCCCACCAGCACTGTTGAGGCCTAGCAGCAGGGCTCCAGTGTGCAGGGCGTGGCAGCAGTCAAAGTTGACTCTTCCCCCTTTAAGAGCAGGCCGGCGTCAGGGTGTCTGCTGTCAAGCAACACATGACCGCACCTGCGCTGCGCCCGGCATCGGCGTTATCAGGCCGCAGCGCCGGTTTAGCGCCGGAACCGAGCATTGCAACGCCGGTTTCAGCGCTCGCCAAAACTCTTGGCCAAATCCACTGAATTTCGGCGCAGTTGCCTGCAGTTTCCGGCGGGCGCTAAATTTACCGAACGCCCGACTTTAGCGCCCCAAAACTGTGCAAACTGAATTTCTAGGCCCATGTTCCTAATTGCGGTGGACGCACATTCCAAATGGCCAGAAGTGATCAAGATGAATACCACTACTTCAGAAAAGACAATTGCGGTGTTAAGAACAATATTCGCAAGGAACGGATTGCCAGAACAGATATGTTCGGACAACGGGCCACAGTTCGTGTCGGAAGATTTCCAAAAATTCTTAAAGAAGAATGGGGTGAAACATTATACCTCTGCCCCATATCATCCGGCGACAAACGGGTTGGCCGAGAGATTTGTCCAAACATTCAAAAAGGCAATAAAGGCCATGAACGATGATCAGATTCCGTTACAACACAAGGTGGACAATTTCCTAATGGCATATCGAAACGCCGCTCATGCAGTGACTAACCAAAGTCCTGCCATGATGTTTTATAACAGGAGGTTGCGGTCCAGGGTGGACTTGTTAAAACCAAATGTGCAGAGGGAAGTGGAAAACAAACAGTTCCGGCATATTAATAACAAGTCCACTCGATGTTTCGACGTAGGACAACCAGTGTTGGCAAGGGGCTATGGAAACTAAAAATGGCAGTCCGGAACAATTCGGGCCAGACAAGGACCTCTGATGTACACAGTAGATATTAGTAACAATGTGATAAGGCGTCATGCGGATCAACTGGTAGAATCAAGAGCAAGGGTCGAACCCATGGTTGCGACAGAGACAACTGTGGAAGACGTTAATGAACCTGAAGCATCTACCTCGGCAGGGACTGTACCTGATGATGACGTCCAATACATAGGAAACCAACAAGAAGAGTCACCTCAGCAACAAGAATCAGAGACCACTGAAAGGCGTTATCCAAACCGAATCAGAAGGCCTCCTGAGAGACTGAACCTTTGAACTGTTTATACCTGAAGTTATATATGTATATATGTTATGTTAAATGGGGATATGACTGTTAAGCTAAAAAGGGAGGATTGTGGTGTATGTAACCTGTTCCACCTTAAGAGAACTTAAGCCTGTTCCACCTTAAGAGATGTACTACTTTCTCTGGCTGCTGTATACGTAATACCGGTGGTGACCACCGGTATATAAGTACTGTGTAGTGATATTGTATTTAGTATAGTCCTGACCTCCAACTAGTAAAGACCTGTTGAACTTTATTCTTGTAGTCTGTGTCAGTAATTAATCTTAATACAACTGGAACACACAGACTTAACAAATACGATCATGGCTGATCCACTATCTCAATGCCATATTCCCGCTCTCCCCCATACACCTTGATACCTTTTGTGTCTAGAAATCTATCTATCTCCTTCTTAAATAAATTCAGTGACTTGGCCTCCACAGCCTTCTGTGGTAGAGAATTCTACAGGTTCACCACCCTCTGAGTGAAGAAATTTCTCATCTCAGTCCTAAATGTCCTACCCAGTATCCTGAGACTGTGACCCCTCGTTCTAGACCCCCCAGCTAAGGGAAACATCCTCCCTGCATCCAGTCTGTCTAGCCCTCTCAGAATTTTATACGTTTCAATGAGATCCCATCTCATTCTTCTAAACTCTAGTGAATACAGGCCAAGTTGACCCAATCTCTCCTCATACGACAGTCCTCACATCCCAAGAATCAGTCTGGTGAGCCTTCGCTGCGCTCCCTCTATGGCAAGTATTTCCTTTCTTAGGTAAGGAGACCAAAACTGCACACAGTACTCCAGGTGTGGTCTCACCAAGGCCCTGTACAACTGTAGTAAGACATCCTTGCTCCTATACTCAAATCCTCTTGCAATGAAGGCCAACATACCATTTGTCTTCCTAACTGCTTGCCGTACCTATATGTTTGCTTTCAGTGACTGGTGTACAAGGACACCCAAGTCCCTCTGTACATCAACATTTCCCAACCTATCACCATTTAAATAATACTCTGCCTTTCTGTTTTTCTTACTGAAGTGGATAACTTCACATTTATCCATGTTACACTGCATCTGCCATGTATTTGCCCACTCACTCAACTTGTCTAAATTGCCTTGAAGCCTCTTTGCATCCTCCTCACAACCTAGTTTTGTGTCATCAGCAAACTTGGGAATATTACATTTGGTTCCCTCATCCAACTCATTGATATATATTGTGAATAGCTGGGGCACAAGCAATGGCCTGTACCCCACTAGTACCCCCAAACACTTGTAGGATGAAAGCCCTTGTATGATGTCCCAAGATAGCTGCAGAATTGCTCAAAACACAATTGCAACTTTTAGCAGTACCCTAAAAATACACATATCGACAAAAGGAGTTATTTTCAGTTCACAATCTGCTTATTCAGTTTTTGGTTTATCAACAGTACAATTCTATTCTATACCTTTAATTCTCCAGTGTTGTGGCAAGTATAAACTTTTGTAATCCATCTCCCATTAAAATTAATGCTAATCAGTTAATAAGAAAGTACTTTCAAAGTGTAGTCACTGTTGTAACATTACCAGTGCAAGTATCCTACTTTAAGCTTTTAGAATTAGCTTAAATTAAAAGAAGAAAATGTGTGCATTTCTTATGGCCTCCTTATTCAGTAAAAGCAGGCAAGTACATTTGTTAAGTCCGTCAATGATTTAGACACGGACTAGCAGGAGTGAAAACAAACAGATGTTTACTGGTGGAAGTCCATAACGAATCTAAACAACAGAGGCTCTCTAGCGCCTTTTATACAGGGGTGGTCACTGCCGGTACTGCAGTCTGAGACCAGTTATTCTCTTAAAGGTATATACACAACAATTCCTCCCCTTTTAGATAAACAGTACATAACATTCATTTAACAACTAATGATAACGAATTACAATCACAATTACTGTTGCTAGATACATTGGTTAAGTTTAAGCAATTATAAGTTCAGTCTTTGAGGAGGCTTCCTAATTCTGTCTGGATAACGCCTCTTTGGAGTATCAGGTTCTTCTGGCAATGTTGAGTCGGAATCAATGTCGTTGTTTGGTTCATCTGCTTCCAATATTACCGGTTCTGCGGTAGTTGCAATTGGAATGTCGATTTCATTACCAGGTGTATCAGATCGTGGTGTGGAGTTGACGTTTTCCAGTGACTCTAGAATCTGGTCAGCATGGCATCTTACAATGCTCTCCCCAACGTCCACGGTATACATGAGAGGTCCTTGTCGTGTACAAATCGTTCCTGGCTGCCATTTCTCAGTGCGGTAGTCCCGGGCCAAAACTGGTTGACCTATCTTAAAACTCCTGGTCGGCCTTTCATTCATATTCTGAAACTGCCTGTTCTCCACATCTCTTCAGACATTTGGCTTAACCAAATCCAAGCGGCATCGTAGTCTTCGATTGAAGAACATCATGGCTGGAGTTTGGTTGGTAACCGCATGTGTTGCATTCCGGTAGGCAAACAAGAAGTTGTCCACCTTGTGTTGTAGGGGTATATCTTCATTATACATTGCCTTGATAGCCTTCTTGAATGTTTGGACAAACCTCTCGGCCAATCCATTAGTGGCTGGATGATATGGGGCAGATGTGTAATGCTTAACACCATTGTTCTTTAAGAACCTCCGGAACTCTTCAGACACAAACTGTGGTCCATTGTCAGAGCAAATCTGTTCAGGCAGCCCATTCCTGGCGAATATGGTTCGTAAAACTGCGATAGTTTTTTCCGTGGTGGTTGAGGAAATTTTTATTACCTCTGGCCACTTTGAATGTGCATCCACCGCAATTAAAAACATCGAGTCCATGAAGGGACCAGCAAAATCAATGTGCACCCTTTGCCATGGAGATGAGGGCCACTCCCATGGATGCAGAGGAGCTTGTGGTGGGGCGTTTTGGACCTTCTGGCATCCTGCACAGCTCTTGGTCATCTCTTCGATTTCTCTATCGATTCCCGGCCACCACACAAACGCTCTGGCTAAGCTCTTCATTTTTACCCCACCCAGATGACTCTCATGAAGCTCATTGAGCACTCCATCCATCAACTTAGGTGGAATTACTACTCTGGATCCACACATCAAGGTTCCTCTGCACACTGACAGCTGTTCTCTTCTTGACGAAAATGCTGGCAGCAGTGGTTTGCCATGTGCTGGCCATCCCTTCACCGTTAAATCATAGACTCGTGATAGTGTCGGGTCATTCCATGTTTCCTTTTCTATGTTTGCATTCGTCACAGGGAGACATTCGACTATGGTCGAGTGGAATAACTCCATTGGACCCACTGCAAGGTCTTCTTCTTCCACCGTCGGCAACGGTAGACGTGACAATCCATCAGCATTTCCATGCTGTTTAGTTCCCCTGTACTCGATGTCATATTGGTGTGCCCCTAGGAAAAGGGACCATCTCTGCAGCCGTTGTGCTGTCATTATCAGTACGCCCTTCTGAGGGTTGAAAATGGAGACAAGAGGTTGATGATCGGTTAGTAGAGTAAATTTTTGACCGTGCAGATAGTGATTGAACTTCTTCACCCCCCACACTAGGCTGAGGGCCTCTCTGTCAATCTGGCCGTAGTTACGCTCGGCAGAAGTTAACGAGCATGACGCAAAAGCTATCGGCCTCTCCAAACCATCAAGGAATTTATGTGACAGTACCGCCCCAATGCCGTAGGGAGACGCATCACACGCCAGCCTGATTGGCAGTGCTGGGTTGTAGTGAGCCAATACTTCCTTCGAAGTGATTAAGTCCTTACTCTTCTGAAAAGCACGTTTACAATCATCGCTCCATTTCCATGCTACCCCCGTTCGTAGCAGGGCGTTCAGTGGATGCAGAATTGTCGACAAATTCGGCAAAAACTTATGATAGTAATTCACCAACCCGAGGAATGACCTCAGTTGCGACACATTTTCAGGTGCTGGGGCCTTAACAACCACTTCAATTTTGTCAGGGGACTTATGTAACCCCTCTTCATCAATCACGTGGCCACAATACGATATCTGTTTCTTAAAAAATTCGCTCTTGGGGCGGTTGGCTCGCAGCCCATGTTCCCGTAGTCTAGTGAGCACCTGTTCTAGGTTGTTAAGGTGTTCACTGTCATCTTCACCTGTTACAAGGATGTCGTCCAAGTAACACTGAGTCCCCGGAATCCCTTGCAGGACTTGTTCCATCGATCTTTGCCATATCGCCGGAGCCGATGCTACTCCGAATACCAATCGATGATACTGGTAAAGACCTTTGTGAGTGTTTATCGTGAGATACTTCCTAGAGGACTCTTCAACCTCCATCTGCAAATATGCTTGTGCTAGGTCAATTTTTGTAAAACGCTTCCCTCCAGACAGTGAGGCGAAGATGTCTTCTATCCTTGGAAGAGGATATTGTACTGTGTGAAAGATAGGGTTCACCGTCACCTTGAAATCCCCACAGATGCGAATCTTCCTTGGCTCTCCGGACTTATTGCTTAACGTATTCTTCATGACAGGAACGATGGGTGTCACCCACTCGCTCCAGTCGACCTTAGACAACACGCCCGCCTTCTCCAGATTCTCCAGCTCTGCCTCGACAGCTGGACAAATTGCATATGGTACCGGTCTCGCTTTGAAAAACTTGGGAACTGCATTCTCTTCTATTTTTAACGAGGCGGTTACGCCTTTAAGCGTGCCCAGTTCTTGTTGAAATACCTCTTTGGCATTAGCTAAGATTGTTGACAATCATCCAGGAGTGACGTCTTCATCTTTTTTACCGTCCACCGTCATTGCATGAATGGAATGCCAATCTAAGTTTATCTTCCTGATCCATTCCCGTCCCAATAACGGTGGTCCACCATTTGGCAGTATGTAGAGATACAATTTCCGTATTTTCTTGCCATTGTATTCGACAGGCACCCTTATTTTTCCTCTGGGGTATACTTTTGGCCCCGCATACGTCGTCAAGACGATGGATGTCTCTCTCAAGGGTATGTGTAAAAATAGCTGCTCATAGTCTCGTCGATTCATGACGGTTAGCGCTGATCCTGTATCCAATTCCATTTTAACTTGGGACCCTGCTATCGTGAGGGTGACCCAAATGGTTTGGTGATCCTCTTTTGCGATTACGTTGTGAAGTTTGAGACAGCTTAATCTCCTGTTCTCGGATTTACTATCGCTCATCTGGTCTTCGGAACTACTGTCCGTCATCTTTTGTACTTTCTTGTACGGTTCCTTAGTAGCCTTTTTGTTGTCGCTGGTCTTCTTCCCAGACCTACAAACTCGTGCAATGTGTCTAATCTTCCCGCATTGTCTGCATATTTTGTCTTTGGACCAGCAGTCCTTCTGGTCATGGTTAGTTCTGCCGCAGCGATAACATTTTGCAAATCCCCGTGTCATTTCATGGGTGCCGTATTCCTGTGGTTTTTGTTGAATTTCTGCAGCTCCCCTGGCTGCTGCTTCATACGATACTGCCACGCTGAAAGCCTTATCTAGCGTCAGCTCTTTTTCTGCGAGTAACTTCTTCTGTGTTCCTTCACTCAGGAGTCCACAGACAAATTTGTCCCGTAGGGTATCTGCCAGTCCTGCTCTGACCTGGCAGTGCTTTGATAGCTTGCGTAGTTCTGTAAGATACTCAGCATTGCTCTCATCTTTGTGCTGAGTTCTCCTGTGGAATTTAAATCTTTCTGCTATCAACAGCGGTGCAGGGTTTAAGTGCTCCTGTAGAACAGCAACAATTTCATTAAAACTCTTCGCCTTCAGTTTGGCTGGAGTAATCAGATCCCGCAATAAGCCGTACGTTCTAGCGCCCATTACGTTTAGCAATATTGATGCCTTTTTCCCCTCCGCTATTTCATTTGCCTCGAAATATACCTCGACTCTTTCCACATACGTGGTCCAGTCCTCCAATGTATTATCAAAAGCAGTGATACAGCCAGTCTTCGGCATCTTGCAAATCAAAAATGGCATCTCCCGCGCTTTGCCTTCTTCCCCGATTTAACAAAATGGCGCCTCCCGCGCTTTGTCTTCTTCCCCGCTGTTGTTAGCGCTGCTTTCCATGGTTTCCTGCGCGTTAAATATTAATTCGTTTTCTTTTATTATCTTCCCGTCGTGGAGCGGATCCTCTGGGACACTTCCTTCCCTCTTCTGAGGTCCGAACGCTGCCCGGCTTTGAAACACCGGCCGCGCCCTGTGTGCTCCACCCTCTCTCTCTCTCTTTGCTTCCCGACTCGCTGCCCGGCCCCGTTGAAAGGCCACCCGATCGAGCTTCAGCCCGCCGCAGCCCAGGAAGGATCAGAGCACTACCTGCCACCAGCCCGATTAGCTGGGAAACCACGGACCGAGGAACCCAGCCTGGCTCTGGAAAGTCGCTCCTGCAAAGCCTTGAACCCGATGATTGACGGTCGACGCCCGTTTCTCGAGTTTCAATGGCCTCAATTTTTTTTTTTTTTTGTCTCCGACCTTCAACAACGTCGTCAGAGCTGCTGCTGAGTTGCAGGTAAGTTTGTTTCTTTACTCGTCACCAGTGTTAAGTCCATGAATGATTTAGACACGGACTAGCAGGAGTGAAAACAAACAGGTGTTTACTGGTGGAAGTCCATAACGAATCTAAACAACAGAGGCTCTCTAGCGCCTTTTATACCGGGGTGGTCACTGCCGGTACTGCAGTCTGAGACCAGTTATTCTCTTAAAGGTACATACACAACGACATTCTCTGTCAAGAGCTTGTGTCTGGAATGTATTACCTATTTCCAAAGATAAGTACATTCAGAGCTGAAACATCACTAAATGGAATATCTCAGCTTTCAGTCAGATTGAATTTACATTATGCTGACTCACATTATGCTGCCAATTTGTGCCATGCAGTTTAATTCAGATTAGCAGTTATTTAGCCCCGTCTGTGTAAATGCCCTTATCAAGTTGCAGCATGGAGTTGGGGTTTGATCCCATGTTTGCAGCAATAGCGCCACTCAGTTAAAAACAAACAACTGGAGGGAATCTGGATCACAAATCATGACAAGCCCCTAGTCCAATTGTTAATTTTTATTTAAGGTGCTATTGTTTCCTTCGAAAGATCAATAACAGTGTTTAGTAGTACCTTCTTGAGTGTTACTTTAACCTTGTATTGTGTCAGCCAGTGGCTCAGTGGGTAGCACTCTCGTCTCTGCGTCAGAAGGTTGTGGGTTCTAAGTCTCACTCTATAAGACTAGAGTACAAGAATCTAGGCTGACACTCGTGTAGTGCTGAGGGAGCGCTGCATTGTTGGAGTTTCCGTCTTTCGGATGAGACGTTAAACCGAGACCCCATCTGCCCTCTCAGGTGGATGTGAAAGATCCCATGGCACTATTTCGAAGAAGAGCAGGGGAGTTATCCCCGGTATCCTGGCCAATATTTTTCCCTCAATCAACATCACTAAAACAGATTACCTGGTCATTAACACATTGCTGTTTGTGGGAGCTTGCTGTGCGCAAATTGGCTGCATTTTCTACATTACAACAGTGACTACACTTTAAAAGTACTTCGTTGGCTGTAACACTCTTTGGGACATCCGGTGGTCATGAAAGGCGTTATATAAAATCAAGCCTTTCTTTATATTAAAGCTGAATTTTAATAAATGCAAAACTTCATTAAAGTTAAAAATGCTATGGTTCTTCAATTAGGTTTGCTGTTAACTGTTATTTTAAAAATAAGGGACAAAATTGTAATCTTGGTATTCCTCCCTTAGGGCATTTAATCGCACAAATTGAGACTGATTCTATTTTTTTGAAACTAAGATTGTTTTATAAACAAGTTAGGAAAATGAACCGATGTGCTGGGCTGCCAACCTTCAGAGAATTAAAGTATACATCTGCACACACTAAGGCTTCGAGTCCCTCTCACTTGAAACTATTACACTATCTTTACAGAAGCAAAACTTGTAAAAAAAGAACAGAAAGCAAACCAATCATTTCCAGCTGGCTTACTGACCTAGACAGGAGCTAGGTATTTACAACCTCCTATCAATCTATAGGGGAAGAGGCTCTCTAATTGACTTCTGGATGTACTTAAGAGGAATTAGACTTTAATTCCGTTTTTACATTAATTAGTCCTTGTGGCTTTAAAGGAACACAGTTATTCATTAGCGGCAGAATATACTACCCAGAGCTCTTCAGGGCAGCCCCCTAGGCTCAAATATCTTCAGCTGCTTCATCAATGACCTTCCCTCCATCATAAGATCAGAAGAGGGGATGTTCTTTGATGATTGTACAGTGTTCAGTTCCATTCACAACTCCTCAGATAATGAAGCAGTTCGTGGTTGCATGCAGCAAGACCTGGACATCACCCACGCTTGGTCTGACAACTGGCAAGTAACATTCACGCCACGCAAGTGCCAAGCAATGACTATCTCCAACAAAAGAGAGCCTAACCACCTCCTGTTGACATTCTATAGTTTTATCGGCCCCAATTCCCTCACCATCAAGCTCCTGGGGTCACCATTGACCAGAAACTCAAATGGACCAAGCATATAAATGCCATGGCTGCTACAGCAGGCTGGGTATTCTGCAGTGAGTGGCTCACCTCCTGACTCCCCAAAGCCTCTCTGGCATAAGTCAGGACTGTGATGGAATACTCACCCCTTGCCTGGATGGCTGCAGCGTCTACAACACTCAAGAAGCCCAACACCATCCAGGACAAAGCTTTCCACTTGATTGGTACCCCATTTACTGGCTTAATCATCCACTCCCTCTGCCATCGTCGTAGTGACTGCAGTGCATACTGTCCACAGGATGTACTACAGCAACTTGCCAAGGCTTCTGTGACAGCACCTCACAAACCTGTGACCTCCACCACCTAGGAGGACTAGGGCAGCAGGTGTATGGGAACATCTTCACCTCCAAGTTCCCCGCCAAGTGACCACCATCCTGACCTGGACATATATTGCCGTTCCTTGATTGTCGCTGAGTTAAAATCCTGGAACTCCCTACCGAACAGCACTGTGGGAGTACCTTCACCTCATGGACTGCAGTGGTTCAAGAAGAAGGCCCACCACCACCTTCGCAAGTGCAAATTGGCTGCCGTATTTCCTACATTACAACAGTGACTACACTCCAAACGTACTTCATTGGCTGTAAAGCGCTTTGAGATGTCTGGTGGTCGTGAAAGGTGCTATATATATGCAAGTCTTTCTTTCTTTCAATTATTGAACTTTTGACACTTATCCAAAGATTTAACCCAAAGAACATGCTGCGTACTTTGCTTCTTCAGGCTTTGAAGTTGACATGAAATGGACTGCATACTTTGCCAAACACTGTGGGGTCAATTTTAACCTAACTTGCTGGGCAGGATTCCCTCGTGATCGGGTGCAATGTCAGTTTTACTCCCCACCAGATATTAATCTCCATTGACTCCAACCGAGAGTAAAATTGAGTGGGGTGTAAAACCAAGGTTGCACCCAATCTAGTCAGCGCAACAAAGGGAAACAAAGTCATTTTTCTGGTCTTTTAATTGCAAGTTACTGAGCTTTCTTTTATTTATCCTCACTGAGACCTGCTCTATAAGCGATCCCACAATCAACGGATGAGATCAAAGCTCTGCAGTCCTGCCACATCCAGTCATGAATGGTGATGGACCATTAAACAACTAACAGGAGGAGGAGGCTCCATAAAATCCCCATCTTCAATGATGGTGGAGCCCAGTATGTGAGTGCAAAAAACAAGGCTGTGATGTGCCAGAAGCCAGAAGTGCTGAGTGGATGATTCATATCGGCCTACTTCTGAGGTCCCCACCATCACAGAACCCAGTCTTCAGCCAATTCGATTCGCTCCACGTGATATCAAGAAATGGCTGAGTGCACTGGATACAGCAAAGGCTATGGACCACGACAACATCCCACCTATCGTGCTGAAGATTTGTGCTGCAGAACTAGCCACGCCTCTAGCCAAGTTGTTCCAGTACAGCTACAACACTGGCATCCATCCAACAATGTGGAAAACTGCCCAGGTATATCCTGTCCACAAAAAGCAGGACAAATCCAACCCAGCCAATTACCACCCCATCAGTCTACTCTCAATCATTAGCAAAGTGATGGAAGGTGTCATCAACAGTGCTATCAAGCGGCACTTACTCACCAATAACTTGCTCACTGATGCCCAGTTTGGGTTCCGCCAAGACCACTCCATTCCCGACCTCATTACAGCCTTAGTACAAACATAGACAAAGGAGCTGAATTCCAGAGGTGAGGCAAGAATGACTGCCCTTGACAACAAAGCAGCATTTGACCGAGTGTGGCATCAAGGAGCCCTAGTAAAATTGAAGTCATTGGGAATCAGGGGAAAGATTCTCCACTGGCTGGAGTCATACCTAACACAAAGGAAGATGGTTGTGGTGGTTGAAGGTCAATCATCACAGCCCCAGGACATCGCTGCAGGAGTTCCTCAGGGCAGTGACCTAGGCCCAACCATCTTCAGCTGCTTCATCAATTAAACTTCCGTCCAACATAAGGTCAGAAATAGGGATGTTCGCTGATGACTGCACAGTGTTCAGTGCCATTCACAACTCCTCAGATAATGAAACAGTCCATGCCCGCATGCAACAAGACCTGGACGATGTTCAGGCTTGGACTGATAAGTGGCAGGTAACATTCGCGTCACAGAAGTGCCAGACAATGACTATCTCCAACAAGCGAGAGTCTAGCCACCTCCCCTTGACATTCAACGGCATTACCATCACCGAATCCCCCACCATTGTATGGGGTGGCGTGTGGTGGTGTTTGGCACGTACGCCCAGTCAGTTATGCCTCTGACTGTTTATGAGCAGTTCAAATCACTCCCACGCCCCTGGGTTCTAGACACTGGACTTAGGTACAGGCGGCGATACAGAGAAGACTCGAGTAGACAGGTGGTTTGGATGTAAGCAAAACTCAAGATTTTATTAAACAGAAAAATAACAGTCTTATGAGAAGTTATTAGTGTAAAATTACAGGCGAATACAAACAACTATATACTTATATAGGGAATGGGGAACACACGGCACATCGAGGGAAAACAACTATCTTAACAATCCCTTATCCTTATCCCACCCCCTATACCTAACTAGATTAAGCTATGAGGGGCCAGAATTTATGATCACCAATCAAAGATCTGCTGAACTGAAAACAACGGTGGGGTTTGGGGTTCGCTCTTTGTGCTCTCTGGAGCTTGCCGTCATCACGTGGTCTCCGGGTGCTGCAAGGGCGTTGTCCGGGTATGAGTAACCCAAAGTTAAAGTCTCTGCTTGGGTACTTTGCCTTGCAGGGATTATATGAAGATAGTCACAGGTTAGCTGAGACTGAAGGCCCGATCATTCGAAGCTTGTCTTCAATCATCTTCCCAATTCATCTTCCCAATTCGTCTCGCCTCCTCGCCTCGTCGCGTCCCACCTCACCTGGCCTGGATTGTCCGTGTCCACCCGATGCAATGCCTGGGCGTTTCCTGATGGAGTGGGGAAAGGCACGGGCAGAGGCCAGGGGGTAAGCGTGGGATGGGGGAAGAGCAGCAGCCACGAGGGTGAGGAGCAAGAAGAAGAGGCCAGAGAGAGAGATTGCTACCCGGGGCCTTCAATTATACTCATACGGATGGCCCTTATCTGTGCGCCAAATCAGGTTAGTTCTTTGTCTTAACCTTGGCGGGCTATTTTAAATAATGGTAGCAATCTACACTAACTGTTTTTAGATGGCCGGTAATCACATCTACTGGCCTAATAATTGACTTGTTTTGTTATTAATACACCTTGATGGGCCTGTCCAGCCTCGATGGCTTCCTTAATCTGTTCCCGATTATTTATGCAAACTGCTTGATGGCCTTATCTATAGGCCTAACTGGATTTTGATCTATCTCTGATTTGATCTAATACATAATTCAAAGTCCTGTCTGGTTTTCAAAATGCAAAGTCTCTCTTCACAGAAACTGCAGCTTTGGTTTCGATTTCTCCATGAGCTGCCTGTGCCGCAGAGTCCAAGTTTTTAAAATCTCACAGGCTTTCTGCCACGAGGCGCGGACGCCATCTTGGGTACCCTTTTTGATTTAAAATGACCATGCAGGGTCCCTGTTATTAATAATAACCTTTGGGGAAATGTAGAAATTTTGCAAATCTTACACCATCAACATCCTGGGGGGTCACCATTGATCAGAAACGTAACTGGACCAGCCACATAAATACTGTGGCAACAAGAGCAGGTCAGAGGCTAGGTATTCTGCCCAAATGTCTCACCTCCTGACTCCCCAAAGCCTTTCCACCATCTACAAGGCACAAGTAAGGAGTGTGATGGAATACTCTCCACTTGCCTGGATGAGTGCAGCTCCAACAACACTCAAGAAGCTCGACACCATCCAGGACAAAGCAGTCACTTGATTGGCACCCCCTCTACTACCTTAAACATTCACTCCCTCCACCATCAGCGCACCGTGGCTGCAGTGTGTACCATCTACAAGATGCACTGCTGCAACTCGCCAAGGCTTCTTCGGCAGCACCTCCCAAACCCGCAACCTCCACCACCTCCAAGTTGCCCTCCAAGTCACACACCATCCTGATTTAGAAGTATATTGCTGATTCTTCATCGTCACTGGGTCAAAATCCTGGAACTCCCTCCCTAACAGCACTGTGGGAGTACCTTCATCACATGCACTGCAGCGGTTCAAGAAGGCGGCTCACCACCACCTTCTCGAGGGCAATTAGGGCTGGGCAATAAATGCTGGCCTTGCCAGTGAAGCCACATCCCATAAACAAATTTTTAAAAAATGTAACAAATATTTTTTATTTCTTTTAAAACATTTTTATGGCAAAGTAAAAATTGAAAGGTTTTTCCGATAAGCAGGTTGTGCTTGATGTGCATGAATGATGAGCTGAAACTTTAAATTTTAAGACTCACAGGAGAAATATTTTGGTGTGGTGTGGTGTTTTCTTGGGCCCTGATTGTTTTGCTGATTTATGTCCCTTTTGAGTTCTGATGTATTCTGATGAGATCGGGAGGATACTTTGGTGTTTTTCGACAAAAGCAAAACTGCTGCAGCTTTGGGTGCAATTTCAGGTTGCACCCATGGAGGAAATGCTGGGCATTGAAAATGAACAGCCCAGAGCACATCTTCACATTAGCAACAGAAAACATGAAGCCAACAAAATATGGTGGGCTCTTGAAGGCCTCTGCAGACATGAATAAATAAGAGGGATTACTAAAGATGAACTAGTAATGGAAAACCAATTTCTCTGAGGATGAGTCACTTGGTCCACCTCATTTCACACAGAGCAAGTGACCCTTATAACAAATGAAAATGCGGCATCAAAAAAAAGGCCAATCAGCAATGAAGCCAGTGCAGAGCTGAAGAGATCGCAAAGTCTCTGTTTGAAGAATGGACTCAGTCGAGAATATTTTTGTGGACTTTATGGGCTGAGGGTGTTTTCCCTGTGGTGGGATCGCCCTGTGCAGTTGCGTGGGGGACTGGTTTGTTAAAACTCCAGAGAATGCATGGCAGTTGGCTGTGACAAAAGAACTGTCAGTCATCCAGAATGTATGGGTTCGCCCGACAGTCCTGGAAAAAGGAAGGGGGCCATTGAACTTGAACTTATTAGAAAGCCACTCTAATATGCAAAAGCACTTCTCACCTCCATCTCAGAAGAGAAGCAGAACAATGAACCCACTAGCCTCTGCCAGCCGAAGAGGAGCCAGTTTTTCCCAACACAAAGACTGAAAGAGATGTCCCAGATTTAGGGCCATTAATCCAATCACGGAATACTCATAGGTCCGATGATGACCCATCACTGATTAAGCACCGGAGTACTTAGAAACAAAAGGTATTTAAAGATTGGCGGGAAAGATAGGGTAGCCAGACTCCTATAAGAATTAATCCTTTCCTACAATTCTCTCTCTCTCTCGCTCCCGCTCCAACAAGATTGACCTAACAAGAAGTACCAGAGAAGCCGCTGATCGGAGCGATTAAAATTGACCGCGTGTGGGGGTAAGCATAGTCTCGAGTATACCAAGCCGGTAACCCGATATCCCAGGCGAGCTGGGTGAGCTGTAAGGGTTCTCAGAAGTGAAGTTTTTGGGTTATTCCGGGGTGGAAGCTTCGTTTTGGTTCAGCCAGGTGAAGGGGTTTATGCGACTGGGTAATTCGTTGGTAGGGGTGGAATTAGAGTCCACCATAGCAACAAGGGAATTACTGCTTGTTATAGTCCCCAGTTTTGTACTGTATGTATGTTGTTTGTAACCTGGATTTTATTCTCCACAGGGACAGTGATTTCGTTTAGTAGTGCATGTTTTAGCCAGTGTATGTTAGACCAAATAAATATAAGTTTGATTTTTCACCGAAGCATTCCTGTCCGTGACTTATTTCATTTACACTCTGAATAATAATTCCCGGGTATAGAACTTTCGTAAGGCGGGGGCGATTTGAACCGTCCGTCTAGCAATTGGGCAAGGATCAAAAACCGCTTACATCTTTTGGCAACCAATGGCAGGACCTGGGTTAAAGGAGTGTAAATCAATCATGGACATCGCTTCTGGCGAAAGATCACAAATGGAGGAAAGGATTTCTTCATATGTGTTTAAGAAGGTTAACGTCACTAAGAAGTGGGTGCTAGACTTGTTGCGTGCTGAGCATCCAGTGGACGCAGCGGCAGAATGGACGGAGGGCAAGGAGCATAGGTGTAGCATTGAAAAGGCGATATGGCTCATCTGTCTACAAAGATAAGTCCAACTGCTAGATAAGCAGGTGGTGAAGTTAGAGGCAGAGCTCAGGGAGTCCAATGCACAGTCAGATGGAAGGGCTGTAGTAGAGAGCAGGTTATGCATGGAGCTAAGGGATGAGAAGAGGGAAGAATAAGCCAGGAGGAAACCTTCCGTAACCATAAGGAGTTCCTGCAATGCCAGGTAACTGAAGCAAAGGGGAACAAGTGGATGGTTAGGGAGGAGAACGCTCACTTGTCGAGTGAGGTAAAGGCGCTGGGAGAGCAGTTGAAGGATATTCAGGCGGCATACAGAGTCGCCAGCACTGAAGGGTTTGATAAGGGTAATCATGGAATTTGACCAATGCTGTATCTAAGGCCAAAGGGATGGTCTGCTTGGTAGCTCCGGGAGTGGCCCAGGTAGATGAGGAAGTGCAGGAACGAGATAAGGAGGACTGTGAGGCAGAGGAGGACGTTCGACCACCGCCCGAAGTGCTGGGACCAGGACCCGTGTGCCCTGTCCGGCAGCGGAAATATGGTGCGCCCATAGATGGTCAAGAGCAAGGAGCACTGCAGAGTGACTTCGTGGTCCCGTATACGACCCCGCAGCTGCAGGCAATGGTCTCTAACCTGAACAAACTGACCAGCACAGGGGACCCATCTGTTATGTATTGTGTGTTCTCCTCCCACTTGTGGTGGCGCTGTCACAGCAGATACATGGTTGGGTGTTCTCTTGGTTAAGTTTCGCTCTCTTTGTTCGGAACTCTCCAGAACTTTCCTTTCCTTCCTGAATAAAGCACTTCATGTTTGAATCTCTGGGTTCTGAGTTCTAATTGTGTCTAGGTAAAAAGGTACTGACACAACAAAGTGGCGACGAGGATCGGATGAATCTGCGTTGTGGGAACTTTCTTGTTTTCAACTACAAAACACTCGGAACAGAGATTGCAGCATCACATTAACGTTACGGGTGCAGTGAGTAAACAGAAATTTTAATTTGAAACGTGAGATGGCTACTATATTAGGAAACATCGGTTATTTTGATGAAAATGTGGAGCAATGGAGCGCTTATACGGAACGTTTTGACTATTTTGTTTTGGCGAATGTGGTGGCAAACGAAAAGATCGTGCCTACCTTTTTGAGTGTAATGGGGCCGAAGACATTCAATTTACTTCGCAGCCTTGTGCAGCCAGATAAGCCAGGAACTAAAACATATAAGCAACTAGTGGAAATTCTTGGAGCACATTTTTCACCAAAACCTCTGGTTATTGCTGAGAGATTTCGATTTCACAAACGGAATCAAGAGGAGGGTGAATCAGTGACAATGTTTATTGCTGCTTTAAAAATGTTGTCAGAACACTGCGAGTTCAAGGAGGTGCTGAATGACACCATTAGAGACAGACTTGTGTGTGGTCTGCAAAGTGCAGCCACACAAAAGCGCCTTCTTACTGAGGACAACCTTACTCTTGAAAAGGCCATTGAAGTTAGTGTCTCCATGGAGATGGCAGAAAAGGAGGCTCACCAGTTGAGTTCAACAGGGAGAGTTCACAAGATGTCGTCTGAGCCTAAAGGTGCGCGGAACGGCACATGTTACCGTTGTGGGAAAACGGGCCATCACGCTACTGACTGCTGGTGTACGGAGCTGGAATGCTGAAATTGTGGCAAAAAGGGTCACATTGAACGCGCCTGTAGAGGTAAAAAAAGAACAGACAGAGCTGGGAAGCATGAAAGCAAAATGTCTGTATTTGGACAAGAGAGGAAAAAGAGTGTTCATTCAGTGCAGTATGATGGAACAAGCAAAACAGAGGGGAGCGACACCTCTGAGGAGGAAGAGGTGCACATACTGACGGTTGCAGGTGGTTCAAATGGCTACTGGGTGTCACCACTGGTGGAGGGACAATCAGTGCGGATGGAGGTGGACACAGGCGCGGCTGTGTCCCTTGTTTCAGACACTGTCTACAACAAAATGCTAAAGCATCTTACCCTTCAGCCAACAAACATTGTGCTAAAGACGTATACTGGCGAACCTGTGGCCATGAGAGGCGCCATTGAGGTGACAGTTAAATTGAACGGACAGACTGCAAAACTGCCACTATATGTGGTAAAGGGAAATTACCCATCACTACTGGGATGTGCGTGGCTAGAGAAAATCACGCTGGACTGGCCTGCAGTCCACATGATGTCAAAAGGGGAGTCAGGTCTGACTGCAGTGTTAAACAAACATGCAGAACTCTTCAATGGGGAACTTGGGAGCATGAAAAAGATCAACGTGAGACTGGACATTAAACCTGACAGCAAGCCAAAGTTTCACAAAGCCCGACCTGTACCCTATGCAATTAGGCCAAAAGTTGAGGCTAACTTGGAGGCCTTCGTTGAGAATCGATTCCTGGAGCCTGTGAGTGTGAGCAAATGGGCCACACCCATTGTTCCTGTCCTGAGAAAGGATGGATCTGTTCGAATCTGCGGGGATTTTAAAGTGACTATTAACCCGGTGCTGTCTGCGGAACAGTACCCTCTTCCCCTCATTGATGATCTATTTACGGGCCTGGCCGGAGGGCAAAAGTTCAGCAAAATAGACTTATGCCAGGCTTATCTACAAATGCATGTCGATGACAAATCAAAGGAGCTGCTGACAATTGTGATACACAAGGGGCTATACAGGTACTGCCACCTTCCGTTTGGAATTACGTCAGCCCCTGCTCTATTCCAAAGGGTAATGGATCAGATTTTGAGTGGACTGCCAGGAGTCCAGTGCTACCTGGACGACATCCTTGTCACTGGGTCAAATGAGGAGGATCATCTTCTGAACTTGGATGCGACACTACAACGACTGAAAGAGTACGGACTCAGAGTTCGTAAAGACAAATGTGAATTCTTTCAGTCTTCAGTTGAGTACCTGGGGCATGTGATTGATGCTACTGGCCTGCATAAGGCGCCGTCAAAGGTCAAGGCGATCGTGGAGGCCCCAGCAACCCAAAATGTGAGCCAGTTACGTTCATTTCTGGGGCTACTTAACTACTATGGGAAGTTTATTCCAGACTTAGCAACATTGCTGAAGCCATTACATCAGTTGCTATGTCAAGGCAAAACATGGAAATGGACTGAACTGTGCAACGAAGCTTTCGCCCAAGCAAAGAAAGCATTGCTGAAATCGGAGGTCCTGACACACTTCGACCTAAAGCTACCCGTGCAGCTAGCATGTTATGCGTCACCATATGGTGTGGGAGCAGTCATATCCCACATCATGCCTTCTGGTGAAGAGAAACCTATCACCTTCGCATCACGCACCTTGAACAAGGCCGAGAGTAACTATGCACAGATTGAGCGCGAGGCCTTGGGAATCGTTTTTTGAATTCGAAAATTTCATCAGTACCTATTTGGGAGAAGGTTCACACTCCTGATGGACCACTGTCCATTGACTTTAATCTTCGGGCCCCACACCGGAATTCCGTCTCTTGCTGCAAGCAGGATGCAAAGGTGGGCTTTACAGTTGTCAGGACACACATACGACATCAAATATCGCAAATCAGACTTGCACGGCAATGCAGACGGTCTCTCGAGGCTACCCTTGCCTGTTACTCCCCCAGAGCCTCGTCAGATAGACATCTTCTACTTTAGACAAGTGGAGGGAGCACCTGTCACGGCAGTTCAGGTGCGAAGGTACACCCGCAATGATCCAGTCCTGTCTGAGGTAATGGACGATGTCATTCGAGGGAGAGCTATAGGAGTTTCTCCTAGTTTGAAACCTTACGTTTCAAAAAGAAATGAGCTCTCCGTCCAGGTAGGTTGTCTTCTTTGGGGACGCCGTGTCATCATTCCGCCACCTCTGAGGGAACCTATACTGCAACAACTTCATACAGGCCACAGTGGGATGGTTCGGATGAAGGAAATGGCAAGAAGCTACTTCTGGTGGCCAGGTCTCGATGGAAATATTGAGGAGAAAGCTAAAACATGTTCCCCATGTCAAAGGGTCCGGAATGTTCCACAGCTGGCAACCCTACACCCCTGGGATTGGCCTGCAGAAGTGTGGCAGCGAGTACATGTGGACTTCGCCGGTCCTTTCGAAGAGAAGATGTTTATGGTGGTTGTGGACGCTCGTAGCAAGTGGCTGGAGGTCGCTGTGATGAGGTCTACCACGGCAGAGAAAACAATTGAGAAACTTGGTGAGATGTTCAGCCGTTATGGCTCACCGGAACAACTCGTAAGTGACAACGGTCCACAATTTGTATCACAGGAGTTTGCAACCTTCCTGCATGTGAATGGTGTCCAACACATCAGGTCTGCGCCCTATCATCCCTCTACTAATGGCCTGGCAGAAAGGTTTGTGCAAACTTTGAAGCACGCCTTGAAGGCATCACAAGGTCAGGGCTCAATCCACCAACGTCTGAACAGCTTCCTGTTGTCCTACAGGAACGAGCCGCATGCCACAACCAAAACTTCCCCCGCTTCGCTCATGATGAAGAGGCAGTTGCGGACAAGTTTTGACTTACTCAAACCTCCAAGGGCAGAACAGGTTGTCCATTGTCAACAACAAGCTCAAGTTGAAAAGAGAGAGAAAAGAGCCAAGGAGAGACGGTTTCACCCTGGAGAGCACGTCCTAGCTCGAAACTACAACACTGGACCGAAATGGGTTCCTGCTACGGTGATCGCGCAGACGGGCCCTGTGTCTTACACGGTTGAGACTGCTGAGGGCGTCGTCTGGAGAAGACACACAGATCAACTGTTGCTAGGAGCAGAGACAGCCACAGAGGCTCCAATGGCTGGTTGGCCTGAACTGTTTCCGGATGATACCGCAAACCAGCATCCTTTGCCACAGTGCTCTTCTCCAACATAGGAAGTCATAGAGACTGTTCCACCTGTGCAAACTCCTGACTTTCGACTGACACAGGCACCTTCTCTATCTAGGCTTGTGTCAATGCCTACTGCTGTGGAAGCCAGCGATGACCGCCGGTATCCTGTCAGAGAGCGGCGGCCTCCAAGACGCTTGGATCTGTAGGCTTAGTGATTTACCCACAAGACTGGGGCAGAATAAACCCCAGGGTAAAGTCAGGGTTTGAGGCAGTCTACCTCTACCCTTGGTTAGTTGAGTGCATTGAAAGTAACTTACCTGTTGAGGAATAATGTGGACCTTTCATTTAAGAGGGGAGGAATATGTTATGTATTGTGTGTTCTCCTCCCACCTGTGGTGGCGCTGTCACAGCAGATACATGGTTGGGTGTTCTCTTGGTTAAGTTTAGCTCTCTTTGTTCGGAACTCTCCAGAACTTTCCTTTCCTTCCTGAATAAAGCACTTCATGTTTGAATCTCTGGGTTCTGAGTTCTAATTGTGTCTAGGTAGAAAGGTACCGACACAACACCATCTGTCCATTTTACAGATGTGGAGCAGGTGGGGGGGGATCAATAATTGTAACGAAGCTGAGACAGCCAAATTACTTTTATTTTCCCTGGATAGTAGGTTGTACCAGTCACTCTCAGCGGGTAGCAAGAGGGGGCAGGGTATGTTAGAGGGGATAAAGGATGACATCCTAGAGTCTATGGGCCTCAATGATGGAAGTCCCTTCTCCCGAGTGGAAAGGACAGTGAAGTCAGCTGGAGAGGCACCGCAGGCTTTCGCGGACAGGCTTTGGCCCATCTACCGGCGTGCCTGTGTGGGGGTGCTCGACCGGGCGCAGCTGCAGGGGGAGCCTAGGGCTCATTGGCTGAGGACCCTGGTGGCGAACAGCCTGCCCAGGATCAAGGCCAAAGCAGAGGGATGGTTCAATTCCAGGGATCCCCAGGCCACAGAAGAGAGTGTGATCCGGCAGTTAACTCTCTCTTTTAAGAATGGTAGAGGTGTGGATGACAAACCAAAGGGCAGAGTACACGAGTTAAAGCCTAGTGGAGGCAACATTAGAAGAGAGTGGCGCCAGGAAAGGGGTAGCTCAGGGAAGAAGCAGGGTTGTTATGGGCGCGGGAGTAAAGGGCACTGGAGGAAAGACTGCCCAGTCTCTGACAAAAGGAGTGGGAAAGGGGATCCTCCAGCGCCAGTGCAGAAAGCCGCAGCTGTGGCAGGAAGCAGCACTGATCCGTTCGCGGTATTAGTGGCTGCTCTCCGCGCAGTCTTTCCAGCAGGGCAGGGTAAGGTGGACGCAGCAGCGGGCAGCGTACTCCCATCCGCCCTGAACAATCCCGACCCATGACTAGGGGATTCTCAGCCCGTTTACCTGTGCCCACTAAGTTATGATGCTTGGAAGAGACTGTGCGTGAAGATGGGGGTGGAGAAGGTGCAAGGAACCTATCTGCTGGACACTGGAGCTTCAAGCACCATTGTTTATGCGGATTACCCGACCACAACACCTCTATCGAGCAGGGTCCCATATAATTAGTAGGGTTCACCGGGAACGAACAGGCTGGGTCTTTCTCCATCCTGCTAGCCATCGATCTGGGTACACTCCATATGGAGTGGCAATGTATCCTGATGCAGTGGGAGCAGGAGGGAATAGGCATTTTGGGGGCAGACTTCATACTGGCCCACAAGATATTGGCGGATTTCCGGAATCACTGACTTTGGGGGGCAGTATGCATGGGAAAGGAGAAGGAGGTGGTAGTTATACCAGGGAAGCAAGGCAAGAGAACCATGTGTACGATGAAACCCAAGGGTAGCTATGACCTTGAACTTTTGGTCACTTCTACCCCGGCGGAGTACATAGTGAATGTGCGAGCCAACCTCGCGACATTCGCTACACACAAGCACGACTGTGGGAGGGTAATAGTGGTGGAGGTCAGAGTAGAGGGAGATCCCATGGCCCGGCCACAGAAACAGTACGACTTCCCCAGAGAGGCAGAGGTGGATTTAGAGACGGCATTGAGATCACTGGTTGAGCAGGGTGTGTTGAGACCCATAAACCGGACAATTCGTGGAGAGCCACTGTGGACTATCGGATTCTTAACAAGAACATCCCAGCCTGTGCCCCCACCATCGCAGCCGTAGCCGACCTGATCGGGAGTATCCCAGCATCCGCAAAAACATTCACGGTGCTGGACATTTCAAACGGATTCTGGTCTATCCCTCTGAAAAGGGAGGACCAGTATAAGTTTGCATTCACTTTCAAGGGTCAGCAGTACACATGCACCTGCCTTCCCCAAGGGTTTCATAACAGTCCTTCTATTTTCCACCAATGTATGGCCAACTGTTCAGCAGACCGCAGCAGCTTGTGCAGTATGTGGACGACCTGCTTTTGTTCTCCAACAAGGGGCAGGAGCATGGCTCACTGCTGGCTGAACTGCTGAGTCTGTTAAAGGAAGCTGGGTTCAAGGTTAATCCCAAGAAAGCACAGATCGGCCAGCAGGAAGTAAAATTCCTCGGGCTAATCGTGCGTGCTGGGGAGAGGGCCATCGATGAGGCGAGGAGGAAGGCGGTACAGGAGCTACCTGCCCCAACCATGGTAACGGGGGTAATATCCTTCCTGGGACTCACAGGGTACTGCAGGGATTTCATAGAGGACTATGCCGCTACGTCCACTCCTCTACTCCGGCTCCTCCACAAGGGAATGGGCTGGGAGTGGGATGAGGACTGCATGGCAGCTTTTAGTCGTCTGAAGAGAGATCTGCAGACCGCACCGGCTTTAAGAGCGATTGATGGGGAAAGGAGTTCTTTTTGGAGGTAGCTGCCACAGGGGACAGTTTGAGTGCAGTGCTGCTCCAGGAGCGGCATGGCAAGCTGAGGTCTGTGGTATACTCATCAAGAATCCTCACAGATGTAGAGAGAGGGTACTCCAATTGTGAGAGGCACCTGCTTGCCACACATTGGGCCGTGAGGAGATCACAAACCTTTACAGGAGCGTCCCCAATAATGCTTTTAACCCATTATACGCCCACTCAGATGCTTCTGGATGGGAGGATAAAGGACGGCATGGTGAGCAGTGCACACATTGCTCGCTGGACTTTATTGCTCTCTCAGATGAATTTGAGTGTGAAAGGCCTCTGTGAGCCCAAGCTCACCACAAATTTCATCTACCCAGGGGTGGCCCACAAATGTTCTGTTGAAAGGGTATGGGATGTAGAAATAGGGTTTCAGGCTGGGATCCATCCCACGGGCCGCGAGATCTATGTAGACGGGTCTAGTACAGTGGTGGCCGGGGAGCGACTCACTGGGTGTGGGATTTTTGACCCAAAGGCAGGCATTGCCAAGGCCATTAAACTCCCAAGCACCATGAGCGCCCAGCACGCTGAACTGTCGGCGGTGGTGTATGTGGTTACCCACCCCGAAGAGTTCCCTACGCCCTACACGATTTGCTCGGACAGCATGCTCACTTGCAATTCATGTACAGAATATTTGGCCAATTGGTCTCGTCGCGGGTTCACATCTGCAGGCGGGAAACCCCTAGCAACCAAGCCATTGTTGCGCCAGATCCTAACATCGATAGGAACCCAGGGGGATTTCTATATCCACAAAGTCAAGGCCCATTCTAAGGCGGAACCCCGGGCGGAGGGCAATCAGCAGGCCGACGTGTTGGCCAAAGAGGGTGCTCGAATGGGCACGTTTTGGGATCCACATGGGTCGAGTCTGGTAGCAACGATCAGAGACAGAGGTGGAACCCAAGGGAGTGCAGGGGTAGCATTGGCCCCGGACCTAAGGATGGTCCAGGCATGGGATCCCGCCCTAAAGACTGTTCTGGAGATGCTGGCTAAGGGAGATAAGGTAGAGGCTCCATACGGAGTGGCAGGTATTACGGTAAAGGAAGGGATGGTTTTCAGAAGGGAACAGTGGGTAGTTCCGCAGCAGCACTGAAGAGAATTCCTTCAGTTGGCCCACGAGGTTCCAGGAGCGGGGTACCCCGGGCCGGAGGCCACCTGGCAACGGGTGGAACAGGCAGGGTTGTGGCCACAACTGAGGGAGGACGTCCACGACTTCTGTGCGAATTGCTTGATGTGTGCTGCAAACAACCCTGACCCCCAGAAAAGGAAGGTATCCATGGGACACACTAGGAGAGTGGAGGGACCATGGCAGTCCATGCAGCTCGATTATATCGGACCGCTGCCCACCGCACAGGGGGGTTACAAGTACTGCCTGGTCCTGGTGGATGTGTTCTCTAAATGGGTGGAAGCCATCCCATGCCGAACAGCCACAGCTTTGGGGACTGCAAGGATTCTAGTGAGAGGTGTTCTCTAGGTGGGGGCTACCACAGTATGTGGAGTCCGATCAGGGGAGTCACTTCGCAGGGGCAGTCATGCAGGCGACTCTGAAGATGCTAGGTGTAGAGGGTAAATGGCACGTCGCACACAACCCGCAGTCATCGGGGATTGTGGAGCGGATGAATAGGACCATCAAGGAAAGGTTACGGAAGGAGACGGGAAACTCGCCTAGAAAATGGGCGGAGGTCTTGCCGTAAGTTCTGACGGGGGTCCGAGCCAGCCCGTCTAGAAGCACAGGGTATTCTCCGCATGAGCTTGTGACTGGCAGGGTCATGAAAACGCCCAGCCATATATTGGCCCGTGTTCTCACGGAAGGTCAGTTGAGAGAGGTGAACCGGGACAGGTTTGTTAAGAATTTGATTGAGCATCTCAGACAGATCTATTGGCAGGCTGCCAGTAACATGGGGAAGTAACATCGTAGAAATCGTTTATTGCTTGAGCCTCAGAGGCACCACGAGTGGAAGGTCAGAGATCAAGTAATGGTTAGAAACTTCACCAGGGTAGCGACTTTTGAACTGCTACACATGGGACCGTACAATATCGTGGATAGGGCAAGTCCGATGGTATATGCGGTCAAAATGCCCCGACGCACTAAGTGGTTCCATATCAATCAGTGCAAGCTTTTCAACCCTGGGGAAAGAGCTGATAAGAGGAGGAAACAGCAGGGAGTGGTGAGCTGCGCTACAGGTGTGGGTTCCAGCCCCTAATCTGGGACTGTGAGGAGCCCACAGAGGGACCAGCCGTTCCGCCTGTGGAGGCAGGAGTGAGAAAGAGTGCCAGGATTCCACGGCCGAGGGTGTCGTGGACGCCTCCTTAAACACCGGTGAACGAAGGAAGCCGGAGTTGTAAGAGGCCCAGGGTCAAGGAGACCTAGTGTGGCCACTCGGAGATGGGTGGCGCGGTACATAACTTCTTTCTCTCCGGTCTGTTGCCTTAGCTTGTCTGTATAGTTTGGATTTTAATCATGTGTAGCTGCATTTGGAAAGGTAAGGCATCACCCAAGGACAATGTTGCATTCTGTGTGTTTTCAGGGAATGCCTTAGAACATGATTGAAGCCAGCACGAGTCACGGGCGACACCGAGGAATCGGCTGTCTTCGGCTGCACCGGCGGAGACGGACCGACCGTGACCACTGGAGGTGGCTCGAAGGATGGGGCGAGCGTCTAACTCCACGAGGGAAGATGGCCTGGATGGCTGGGGTCGAATTCCACCCAGTATTCCAGTCATGACGAGTTCACCTATGGTGAAGCATCCATCTCATGCCCGAGAATAGGTTTTACCACCTCCCGGGTTAGGGTAACAGAGGGTAAACGGGTGTGCCTTAGCTGTAGGGGACACATTCCACTGCGAAGGTGGTGGTGGCTCAGGACACTGAGCACGGATACAGGGAACCAGACAGCTGACTGGGAAAGACTAAGTAATAACACGTACCGGACGATCACGGGTTCTCAGGGAGGAGTGAATGTGTGTTGGGATAAGTGGTGGGAATCTGAGCAAGGGATTTATGTGTGTATGTGGGGGTCAGAAAAAATCTGCCCTGCGGGTGTGTCGATCGCGTTTAGTAGGCGATGGCAGGACGCCGGGGGTGGGATCGGTTGGGATCGGAGTGTGGACTCCTGTGTGATCCCAAAACCCCCGAACACCATCAACGCCACAGAGCTCATCTCATGCACCAGGAAGCCCCCATCCAGTGCCCCGACGGTACAGACAACTGTAGATGGGTGTCCCACCACCACCAGGGGTCCAGGGAATGGGTTGGTGTTAATCCCTACTGACAAAGTGTTGTTTCAGAATGTGCACTACGCTGTGGCATCCATGATCCTGAACCTGACTGAAGTCCATCTGCCTGTGTGGTGTCCAAGGAAGATGGAGAAGCTTTATGAAGCTCTGTTAAAAGCGATGTTTCAGGAATTTTATGAACTGGACTATGGAAATGTAGAGAAAGAACAGCTTCATCATCTGAATGTTGGGGATAGTGTGGGGTCCGGGAGGCAGAGAAGAGGGACCTGGAACGATGTAGCCACAGCGTTCAATACAGGAACGGGTATTGTTAATAGTATGGATGATGCACAACTCCAGATGCAGATCACTGGGTTAAAGAACCAACTGCGTAAGGTTCTAGGGGAAGAGAATACCTGGAGGACCTGAGGCAAGGTCGCATCCCTTCAAGGTTAAGCAACAAGCACCTCACCGCGATGCACCCGTATAGCAATTCGTTGAGCCCATGCCAGCTTCGTTTAGCCTCTGAAGCCTACCCTGTCCCTGTAGATTGCGGGCGGTCCAACCAAACTATGTGGAGCATTTCGGGTACCTGATTCCTTTTCTGCCGGAACACCTCACTGAGTTAATAAAGACTGTTGCGCTCTCCCAGAAACATTTTTACACGTGAGAGCAAAAGACAGTAGAAGTGGGGGAGGAGATCAAAGGGATTGTCTCCTCACCATGGTGGGATAACGGTCTGAGTATAGAGATTCCCCCCTGGATTTGCATCTGTTCCCGTGCATTAGTTCTCATACAATTGTTGCTTGTAAGCTACTTGTTTTACACCAGCTGCAGGCGACGGAGCCAGATGCTCCAAGCGTGGTGGCAAGGGGTGTTAGATTGATCCGGAAAGGTGTAATTGATTTATGTTGACGATGGTTTCTCCCTGCCAAAACTTGCAATGTACCAAAGTTCTGTAAGCAAGTGTATTGTATTCTGGTTATAGTTTTACACTCTGTATTGTGCGATGTGCGCTGTTACATTTTTATAATGTGTTACCACCTGTCAATGCTATACTGTGTGATGTGCGCGGTGACATTTCGGTAACGTCCTGTGGATCTTATTAATGTTCTGTATTTTGACTTCAAGATTGTCGGTGGGAATTGGAACCCAGCCATTTGAATGTGTTAAGAAGCCATTTCGCTGATGTTTTGACTCAGCAGAAGGGAACAATGACACGCAGTAAGGGGTACAATTCTGGGGTTTAAAACGTAAAAACAGGGAAACAGCTTCACTTGTGGGAGGCTTTGGCCTTTGCTCTCTCGTCGAGTGATGCTTTGTGGAAAGAAAAGCATCAGACGGGGGACTGAAGAGATCACAAAGTCTCTGTTTGAAGAATGGGCTCAGTCAAGAATATTTTTGTGGACTTTATGGGCTGAGGGTGTTTTCCCTGTGGTGGGATCGCCCTGTGCAGTTGCGTGGGGGACTGGTTTGTTAAAACTCCAGAGAATGCATGGCAGTTGGCTGTGACAAAAGAACTGTCAGTCATCCAGAATGTATGGGTTCACCCGACAGTCCTGGAAAAAGGAAGGGGGCCATTGAACTTGAACTTATTAGAAAGCCACTCTAATATGCAAAAGCACTTCTCACCTCCATCTCAGAAGAGAAGCAGAACAATGAACCCACTAGCCTCTGCCAGCCGAAGAGGAGCCAGTTTTTCCCAACACTCGGACCTCACCGTCCTTGGCCTCATGTACTGTTCCACGGAAGCTCAACGTAAACTCGAGGAACAGCACCTCATCTTCCGATTAGGCACTTTGCAGCCTTCCGGACTCAATATCGAGTTCAACAATTTCAGATCATAACCTCGGCCTCTATTACTTTTTTACTTGTAATTTTTCCACTCCTTTCCCCCCCCCCCGCCTTTCCTTTTGTTTCACTCTCCCACCTGGCAGCTATCTCTTGCCCTGCCAATACACTTCACACCTAATCTCAGCCTATTACCATCTCGTCTGGCTTCGAATACCTTTTATTGTCTCTTCTACTTCTTTTGTCTCTTTCACTTCTTTTGTCCAATCGCAGCCCTGCCTTCGATCTATTTTCTTTTCTTTCCAGTTTTGAAGAAGGGTTCGACCCGAAACGTCAACTCAAATTTCCCTCCACGGATGTTGCCTGACCAGCTGAGTTTTTCCAGCATTTTCTGTTGTTGTCCCAGATTTAGGGCCATTAATCCAATCATGGAATACTCATGGGTCCGATGATGACCCATCACTGATTAAGCACTGGAGTACTTAGAAACAAAAGGTATTTAAAGATTGGCGGGAAAGATAGGGGTAGCCAGACTCCTATAAGAATTAACCCTTTCCTACAATTCTTTCTCTCTCCCGCTCCAACAAGATCGACCTAACAAGAAGTACCAGAGAAGCCGCCGAGCGGAGCGATCGAAACTGAACCCGTGTCGGGGTAAGCATAGTCTCGAGTATCCCAAGCCGGTAACCCGATATCCCAGGCGAGCTGGGTGAGCTGTAAGGGCTCTCAGAAGTGAAGGTTTTGGGCTATTCCGAGGGTGGGAGCTTCGTTTGATTCAGCCAGGTGAAGGGGCTTACGTGACTGGGTAATTTGTTGCTAGAGGTGGAATTAGAATCCACCATAGCAACAAGGGAATTACTGCTTGTTATAGTCCCCAGTTTTGTACTGTATGTATGTTGTTTGTAACCTGGATTTTATTCTCCACAGAGACAGTGATTTTGTTTAGCCAGTATATGTTAGACCAAATAAATATAAGTTTGATTTTTCACCGAAGCATTCCTATCCGTGACTTATTCCATTTACACTCTGAGTAATAATTCCAGGGTATAGAACTTTCATAAGGCGGGGGCGATTCAAACCGACCATCTAGCAATTGGGCTAGGATCAAAAACTGCTTACAGAGCCTAACTTTCAAATATGAAGCAGTTAAAGAATAGCACTGAGATACGCAGTGACTCCAAAAAGAAACTCAGGCATTCAAGCAAGAGGGCCTCAGGACATGGTAGATATACAGGTGATAAGCAATAAGAAACTTAACTTCAATGCTTTTGTATATAAAAACATTGGGTAAATCAGATATGTCAAAAACAGAGGCAGCTAGATGAGTCACCGCAGCTCTTTGTACAGGTTGTATTTTTTTAAATATTCAGGAAACATACTTATTGTGATAATTACAGCATGCAAATGAAAGAACTGAGCACTGTGACCTTTGGTAATGAGCAGTGATAAGTCTTCTCCCTAAACAGCAACAACAACTTGCACCTTTAACATAGTAAAACATCCCAAAGTGTTTCACAGGAGTGTGTTATCAAACAAAGTTTGACACCGAGCCACATAAGGAGATATTAGGACAGGTGACCAAATGCTTAAACAAAGAGATAGGTTTTAAGAAATGCCTTAAAGGAGGAGCGGGAGGTAGAGAGGCGGAGAGGTTTAGGGAGAGAATTCCAGAGCTTGGGCCCCAGACAGCTGAAGGTGCGGTCGCCAATGGTGGAGCACTAAAAATTGGGTATACGCAAGAGGCCAGAATTGGAGCAGCACAGAAATCTCGCAGGGTTGCAGGGCTGAAGGAGGTTACAGAGATACAGATGGGCAAGGCCATGGAGGGATTTGCAAACAGGAAGGAGAATTTTAAAATCGAGGTGTTGTCAGTCAGAAGCCAATGTAGGTCAGCGATCACAGGGGTGATGGGTGAACAGAAGAAGTATAACTACCTTTATAGCTCTAATCGATTTTACACTGCCTCCTGTTAATGCCATACAAGATGCCCAGCCCTAAGGAGCTTGGGGGCCTTCTCTCTTTTTTTATTCGTTCCTGGGATTTGGGAGTCGCTGACAAGGCCAGCATTTATTGCTCATCCCTAATTGCCCTTGAGAAGATGGTGGTGAGCCACCTTCTTGAACCGCTGCAGTCCATGTGGTGAAGGTACTCCCACAGTGCTGTTAGGGAGGGAGTACCAGGATTTTGACCCAGCGACGATGAAGGAATGGCGCTATACTTCTAAGTCAGGATGGTGTGTGACTTGGAGGGGAACTTGTAGCTGATGCTGTTCCCATGCACCTGCTGCCCTTGTCCTTCTAGGTGGTAGAGGTTGTGGGTTTGGGAGGTGCTGTCGAAGAAGCCTTGGTGAGTTACTGCAGTGCATCTTGTAGATGGTACACACTGTAGCCATGGTATGCCGGTGGTGAAGGGAGTGAATGTTTCAGGTGGTTAATGGGGTGCCAGTCAAGCGGGCTGCTTTGTCCTGGATGGTATCGAGCTTCTTGAGTGTTGTTGGAGTTGCACTCATCCAGGCAAGTGGAGAGTATTCCATCACACTCCTGACTTGTGCCTTGTAGATGATGGAAAGGCTTTGGGGGGTCAGGAGGTGAGACACTTGCCGCAGAATACCCAGCCTCTGACCTGCTCTTGTAGCCACAGTATTTATTTGGCTGGTCCAGTTAAGTTTCTGGTCAATGGTGACCCCTGCGATGTAGCTGTTGGGGAATTCAGTGATGGTAATGCCGTTGAATGACAAGGGGCAGTGGTTAGACGCTCTCTTGTTGGAGGTAGTCACTGCCTGGCACTTGTGTGGTGCGAATGTTACCTGCCACTTATCAGTCCAAGCCTGAATGTCGTCCGGGTCTTGTTGCATGCAGGCATAGACTGCTTCATTATCTGAAGAGTTGCGAATGGAACTGAACACTGTGCAATCCCCACTTCTGACCTTATGATGGAGGGAAGGTCATTGATGAAGCAGCTGAAGATGGTTGGGCCTAGGACACTGCCCTGAGGAACTCCTGCTGCGATGTCCTGGGGCTGAGATGATTGGCCTCCAACAACCACAACCATCTTCCTTTGTGCTGGGTATGACTCCAGCCAGTGGAAAGTCTTTCCCCTGATTCTCAATGATTTCAATTTTACTAGGGCTCCTTGATGCCACACTTGGCCAAATGCTGCCTTGATATCAAGGACAGTCATCTTATGCCTTCCTAACTCCAAATTAAATTTGTGAGGGATGGGTGCTTATGGTTTGAACACTTACAGCACACATAGGAACAGATTTTAGTCATCATCACCTAGGGGAGAAATCAATGGGCTAAAAATCAGGTGGGTTCAAGACGGATGGGTGATCCCCTCCACCAGATTACTGCCCAAGTGGTGAAGTCGAAAATCTTCCCCCTTATAGTTAAAGGGGGTACGACACTTTGCTTCTCCTGGGGCTGTTTCCAGTAAAAGGAATGAATATGGGAACAAAAGTGCTACAGGTTTTGAACGACTCTTTCTCTATCCATTTGAATTATGTGGATGTGACGTACTATTAGAACAGTAAATTCTGATATCTTTGCTTCACATAATCATGTTATCTCCTGCTTCTTTCCCCTACAAAAATAGCAGTGACAATACTTCAGAAAGTAATTCATTGGCTGTGAAGTGCATTGGGACATGCTGCAGATGTGAACGGAGCTGCAGAAATACAAGTCATTCTTTCTTTCTTCTTTCCTATAAACCGGATAAACCTTGATTGCTGAAAACATCTCCATGCCAAGGAAAGCATAGGGGCCACAAAATTTGGCTCCGTAGCACCCGTTGTTTGGGCGTTACGAGTGCCGTTTAGGTTCCAAAATGGCGTGTGAGCCACAGCGGACGCCACATTGGTGAAGACATTAGCGCGCGTGTATGGAACCCCCACCAGAGGTGTGCAGAGTAGGCAGATCGTGACGTCAATCAATGTGTAACGCTGATTTGACACCAATGCTGGCATTTTGGCACTCAACACTCCAGCTAACACCCTCTCTTAAACACACAGAGCTGAACACACTTTCAGCAGCTGGAAGGATCCCCCCAGCAGCAGGGATCATCAACTACTTATAGATTAGTTGCTGATTGATTTCTACTGGCTGTTGCAGCGATTCTAGAAGTGTCTGGTGATTTCTCGAATACTTTAAAGTTGTTAAAAAAGTTTACAGGGAGTGGTGTGGCAGGTGCTGAAGGACTTTGTCCTGACTTCAAGGGTTCTGCACAAACCACTTGTTCCAAGACAGTGCAATAGTAGGCATTCCCCTTCGACTATAGCATGACAGGGAGAACGAGCAGAGGCGACACAGAGCAGGATAATGTTAGAAGAGGGAGGACGAGGAGGGGGAGAAGGGCTCTCAGATGAAGGCCATATCCACCCAGGGTGTTCAGGGAGCAATATTCCTACCTGAACCTCAACGAGGAACAGTGTGTGAGATGTCTGTGCTTCACCAATGGTGTCCTTACTGAAATCTTCCACTTGCTGCAGCCACAACTGCAACCTCAGAGCAGGGCAAAGAACGCATTGCCAATGGCTGTGAAGGTCACGGTGGCCACAAATTTTTATGCGTTGGGCTCTTTCCAGGCTGGAGCAGACGATTTTTGCAACATCTCCCAGTTTGTCTTCTGCTGTTGCATAAGGGAGGTCACTGAGGCTCTGTATTCCAAGTCTCTTCGCTGGGAGCAAGCGGAAGCCAAGCGCAGGCAGCGCAAGGAGCGCACGTCAACCCAAGCATCCCACCCACCCGCCCCTTCAACCACCGTCTGCCCCACCTGTGACAGAGACTGTAGGTCCCGCATTGGACTCATCAGTCACCTGAGAACTCACTTTTAATGTGGAAGCAAATCATCCTCGGTTCTGAGGGACTGCCTAAGAAGAAGAGGAGTATTCCAAGACAGCTGAATACACTTCATTCTCTCTTGCCAAAGAGCAGCAGGCAGAGCGAGTACTCGGCTTAGCGAGCACTGCTGGCTCCCCATGGCTCCGTCACTTTGCAGGCGCCGCATGTCAACTCTGAGATGTACAACAACCAAAAGGGATTTCACTCCCTCAAAATCTAGCTGGTGTGTGACAGCACCTCTGACAGTGCAGCACTCCCTCAGTACTGCACTGGAGTGTCAGCCTGGATTTTGTGCTCACGTCCTCTGGTGTGGGACTTGAAGGCACAACCTTCTGACTCAGAGGCAAGAGTGCTACTAACTGAGCCACAGTGGACATAAAAGAGAGCACAGAAAGAAAAAAGGCTAATTCAGTCAGTACCTTCCACTAGCCATATACAATCCACTCATCCATGGACTCTACCTGACCCACTCATTCTCCTGAAGAACATTTCTCCTTACCTGCAAAGCTATATTGGAGGTAGTGCTTGATCTACCTATCTAACCTTATTTCCTATATTACTCATACCTGACAAGTTGTCTTGTTTTGCATGACATTACCAAGGCCCCACCAGCTCAGGCACCATTCTGTGGTGGCCAATGCTCCATCATCTCAGTCTGAACTTATCCTTATAACTTTCAATCCCAGTCCTAATCGTTTGTTCATGCACTTCTTAGTGGATTAGAAAAGTTAGTCAGAACCTAATTAGGGGAAAGCAATAGACTCCAAACAACCTTGAATTAAACTATCTGTTGGATTCAATGGGGTTAATATTAACTCCCCCATGATGGGCGGGAGAGGGTCGAGGTTGGTTTAAATTTTTTTTATTGCAAAACATGACCCCAACCAGGTGCTTATCTGCCTGCCGCCATTTTTATGTTGCGTGGCGTGTCTGTGTCCCACTCTTGAGAGGCGGGACACTTCATTATAATATTTAAATCACGCTCCCGGATGAGCTCTTATTGGAGCTTGAGCACAGAGCTTGGAGACAGAGCTGGGAGATCGCAAACGGAGTGAATCGCAAGCAGAGTGGAGGAATTTCGTGAGCACAGGAATCGGTGAAGAGGAGGAAGGCGGTGGAGACATCTGACTGAAAAGGAGGAGTGGAGTCACAGAACACAAGGTCTCTCAGTTAATAGACACAAGAGCGGACCTGCAGGACAGTGTTAGGAGCCCGGAGGGAGCGCGAGTGTCAGGGAGCGATGTAAGTGACATCAGCGCAAGGGAAGGAGCTGATTGGTGAGTAGTTGGTGGTTGTTTTTTTTAAGTCTTAAGTTTATTTCTGTTAAGTTAGTTAATAGTCTATTAATTGGAGGCATGGCAGGGCACCTCAGTCCCATGGAATGCACATCTTGTGCTATGTGGGAACTCCAGGACTCTTCCCGTGCCCTGGACAACCACATGTTCAGGAAGTGTCGTCAGCTAGAGGAGCTCAAGCTCCAGATTTCAGAGCTTGAGCAGCAGCTGGTGTCACTGTGATGCATCCATGAGGCTGAGAGCTACGTGGATAGCATATTTCAAGAGGTGGTCAACCTGTAGTGTAAGAGTGTGCAGGCAGAGAGGGAATGGGTGACCATCTGACCAACAAGGAGGACCAGGCAGGTAGTGCAGGAGTCCCCTGAGTGCATCTCACTCTCTAACCGGGTGAGGGCGATGGTTCCTCTGGAGAGTAGAGCCAGAGCCAAGTCCATGGCACCACAGGTGGCTCAGCTTTACAGGGGGCGAGGATGAAGATCGGGAAAGCAATAGTGATAGGAGATTCGATAGTTAAGGGAACAGACAGGCGTTTCTGCAGCCGCAGACGTGATTCCAGGATGGTATGTTGCCTCCCTGGTGCCAGGGTCAAGGATGTCACTGAGCAGCTGCAGAACAATCTGAGAGGGGAGGGTGAACAGCCAGAGGTTGTGGTCCATATCGGTATCAACAACATAGGTAGAAAGAGGGATGAGGTTCTGTAGACAGATTTTAGGGAGCTAGGAGAGGTAAAAAGCAGGACCTCAAAAGTAGTAATCTCCGGATTACTCCCAGTGCCATGAGCTAGTGAGTATAGAAATAGGAGGGTAGAGCAGAAGAATGCGTGGCTGGAGAGATGGTGCAGGAGGGATGGCTTTAGATTCCTGGGACATTGGGACTGGTTCTGGGGAGGTGGGACCTGTACAAGCTGGACGGGTTGCACCTCAACAGAGCCGGGACCTATGTCTTCGCATGGGGGTTTGTTAGTGCTGTTGGAGAGGGCTTAAAATAACTTGGCAGGGGGGCTTGGCACCAGGATGTAGCATTAGAAAGGAGAAGTAAGGTGCACAAAGGATTGGGAGAGACAGATAGCACTAGAGTAAGAAATAGTACGGTATTAGGTAGGGTCAGACTAAGAGAGAATACAAGAAGGTCTAAGATAGGTTTACAGTGCATGTGTGTGAATGCACGAAGTGTGGTAAATAAGGTTGGTGAGCTGTAGGTGTAAATAGACACATGGGAATATGATGTCATGGTGATAACGGACACCTGACTCAAAAAAGGGCAGGATTGGGTACTAAATATTCCTGGATATAAGGGGCTAAAAATTGGGTGGCGCCCCTTTTGGGATGCTACCTTCGCTGGGGCGCTAACGTTGGCACCCCGAAAAAGTTAGTGCTCCCGTGGCCAATTTTCCCAGCTAGTGCCCCGAGAGGGAGGTGGGGTGCTACTGGAAGCGCCCCGTGTCCCTTTTGGGGTGCTGCAAGCCAATATTGCAGTGCTACGTGCCGCAATGCCACGTGCTGCGGCACGTCGCGCCACGGTACTGCAGGCCTTCGGCATGGCGCAGCGCGTCCCGGTGCCCAGCTGGGCCACCAGGGATCAGGAGAGCTGACAAACTAGCTGACAAATGAGCCAGGCACTCAAGAGGAATGCCTGGATGACGAAAGAGATAGAGAGTAAGATGAAGCAGAAAAAGGGAGCGTATGACAGATGTTAGGTTGAGAATACAAGTGAGAACCAGGCTGAATATAGAAAGTTAAGAGGGGAAGTGAAAAGGGAAATAGGAGGGGCAAAGAGAGAGTATGAGAATAGATTGACAGCTAACATAAAAGGGAATCCAAAAGAGTTCAATAGGCATATAAATAGTAAACGGATACTAAGAGGAGGGCTGGGGCCGATTAGGGTCCAAAATGGAGAACTACGCATGGAGGCAGAGGGCATGGCTGAAATAATAAATGAGTAGGTTGCATCTGTCTTCACCAAGGAAGAAGATACTGCCAAAGTCATAGTGAAAGAGGAAGCAGTTGAGATACTGGATGGGATAAAAATTGATATGGATGAGGTACTAGAAAGGCTGGTTGTGCTTAAAGTAGTTAAGTCACCAGGACCAGATGAGATGCATCCTAGGATGCTGAGGGAAGTAAAGGTGGAAATTGCGGAGATACTGGCCATAATCTTCCAATCCTCCTTGTATACGGGGTGGTGCCACAGGACTGGAGAATTGCAAATGTTACACTCTTGTTCAAAAAAGGGTGTTGTAGGAATCGATCTATCCCTAACTGAAGCACTGAAGTCGAGTCAGTTCAATAATTCAACTGAATTTAATCAAACAAGTGAACAAAACAAAAACATGCAGGAGCAACAGCAAACAGGTCTTTTCAGCAGCTTGTTACACGAGGTCTGGGCTTAGAACCTCCCACTCTCTGACGTCATGACGTCATCATGTTTCCCGCCGTTTGGGGCATCACGTGACCAACGTGATGACATCATCACATTGTTTCAGGGCTTTTGCAGAAAGCTTATTTACACTCAGCCAACAAACACAGATGCTGTAGCCTTGGGTTAAAGACAGTTATGCATTTGTACAGAAGATCATTGGTGGTTTTGCCACATGTGCCTCCCCAGAAGTGTCTTTAATCGCAAAGGTCAATCACAGAGGGGGTCGGACAATCCTGTCGGAGGACCCTAGGATGCAAGCCATCAGGTCCAGGGGATTTATCCGCCTTGAGTCCCATTATTTTACCAAGTACCACTTCCTTAGTGATTTTAATCGTATTTAGTTCCTCCCCCCCTAGAGCCCCCTGTTTGTCCAGTGTTGGGATATTCTTAGTGTCCTCTACTGTAAAGACTGATACAAAATAATTGTTCAGTGTTTTTGCCATCTCCATGTTTCCCACCATTAATTTCCCGGTCTCATCCTCTAAGGGACCAACATTTACTTTAGCCACCCTTTTTCTTTTTATATAACTATAGAAACTTTTACTGTCTGTTTTTATATTTTTTGCTAATTTATTTTCATAATCTATCTTCCCTTTCTTAATCAATCTTTTAGTTATTTTTTCCTGTCTTTTAAAGACTTCCCAATCTTCCATCCTCCCACTAGATTTGGCTACCTTATATGCCCTTGTTTTTAGTCGGATACTATCCTTAATTACTTTTACACCCTTTTTTCCTCAGTGGAATATATATTTTTTGGAAGTTGTAAAATAACTCCTTAAATGTACACCACTGATCATGTACCGTCTTACCCTTTAATCTATTTTCCCAGTCCACTCTAATCAATTCCGCTCTCATACCTTCATAGTCTCCTTTATTCAAGCTCAGCACGCTTGTTTGAGATCCAACCTTCTCACCCTCTAATTGAATATGGAACTCAACCATGTTATGGTCACTCATTCCAAGGGGATCCTTTACTAGGACATTTTTAATTAATCCTGTCTCATTACACAGGACCAAATCTAAGGTTGCTTGCCCCCTGGTCGGTTCAGTTACATACTGCTCAAGAAACCCATCCCTAATACACTCAATGAACTCATCCTCAATGCTGCTCTGCCCAATTTGATTTGTCCAGTTAATATGATAATTAAAATCCCCCATAATTATAGCTGTTCCCTTATTACAAGCCTCAACTATTTCATAAGAACATAAGAACATAAGAAATAGGAGCAGGAGTAGGCCAATCGGCCCCTCGAGCCTGCTCCGCCATTCAATAAGATCATGGCTGATCTGATCCTAACCACCAATCCACTATCCCAGAACCATCTCCTGAATCTAACAGAATTAGACACATGAAATAGGAGCAGGACCAGGCTACACAGCCCATGGGCCCGCTCCGCTACCCACAGGGCCATGACCGATCCGAACCTAGACTCATGTCCAATTTCCTGCCCGCTCCCCGTAACCTTTAATTCCCTTTACTTCTAGGAAACTGTCTATTTCTGTTTTAAATTTATGTAATGATGTAGCTTCTACAGCTTTTTGGGGCAGCATATTCCATGGACCTACCACCCTCTGAGTGAAGTAGTTCCTCCTCATCTCAGTTTTGAAAGAGCAGCCCCTTATTCTAAGACTATGCCCCCCAGTTCTAGTTTCACCCATCATCAGGAACATCTTCCCCGCATCCACCCGATCCAACCCCTTCACAATCTTATATGTTTCAATAAGATCGCCTCTCATTCTTCTGAACTCCAATGAGTAGAGTCCCAATCTACTCAACCTCTCCTCATATGTCCATCCCCTCATCCCCGGGGTTAACTGAGTGAACCTTCTTTGTACTGACTCGAGAGCAAGTATGTCCTTTCTTAAGTATGGACACCAAAACTGTACGCAGTATTCCAGGTGCGGTCTCACCAATACCTTGTACAACTGAAGCAATACCTCCCTATTTTTATATTCTATCCCCCTAGCAATGAAAGCCAACATTCCATTGGCCTTCTTAATCACTTGCTGCACCTGCATACTAACCTTTTGAGTTTTGTGCACCAGGACCCCCAGATCCCTTTGTACTTCAGTACTTTCCAGTTTCTTGCCATTAAGATAATAACTTGCTCTACTATTTTTCCTGCCAAAGTGCATAACCTCACACTTTCCAGTATTGTATTCCATCTGCCAAATCTCTGCCCACTTACTTAGCCTGTCTATGTCCCCTTGCAGGTCTTTTATGTCCTCCTCACTCACTACTTTCCCTCCCATCTTAGTATCATCTGCAAACTTTGATATGTTACACTCGGTCCCCTCCTCCAAATCGTTAATATAGATTGTAAAGAGTTGGGGACCCAGCACTGACCCCTGCGGAACACCACTAGTTACTGATTGCCAGTCTGAGAATGAACCATTTATCCCAACTCTCTGCCTTCTGTTAGATAGCCAATCCTCTATCCATGCCAGAATATTACCCCCAATCCCGTGATTTTTTATCTTAAGCAATAATCTTTTGTGTGGCACTTTGTCAAATGCCTTTTGGAAGTCTAAATACACTACGTCCACTGGTTCCCCTTTATCCACCCTATACGTTACTTCCTCAAAGAACTCCAGCAAATTTGTCAAACATGACTTCCCCTTCATAAAACCATGCTGACTTTGTCCTATTAAATTATGATTATCCAAATGTCCTGTTACTGTCTCCTTAATAATGGACTCCAAAATTTTACCTACCACAGATGTTAGGCTAACCGGTCTGTAGTTTCCAGCCTTCTGTCTACTGCCCTTTTTAAATAAGGGTGTTACATTAGCAGTTTTCCAGTCTGCCGGGACCTTTGCCGAGTCCAGGGAGTTTTGGAAAATTATTACCAATGCATCCACAATCCCTACCGCCACTTCCCTCAAGACCCTAGGATGTAAGCCATCAGGTCCAGGTGATTTATCTGCCTTGAGTCCCATTATTTTACTGAGCACCACTTCCTTAGTGATTTTGATCGTGTTTAGCTCCTCCCCCACTTTAGCCCCCTGTTTGTCCAGTGTTGGGATATTCTTAGTGTCTTCTACTGTGAAGACTGATGTAAAATATTCATTCAGTGTTTTTGCCATCTCCATATTTCCCACCATTAATTTCCCGGTCTCATCCACTAAAGGACCAACATTTACTTTAGCCACCCTTTTTCCTTTTATATAACTATAAAAACTCTTACTATCTGTTTTTATATTTTTTGCTAATTTACTTTCATAATCTATCTTCCCTTTCTTAATCAATCTTTTTTGTTATTTTTTGCTGTCTTTTAAAGTTTTCCCAATCCTCTATCCTCCCACTAGATTTGGCTACCTTATATGCCCTTGTTTTTAGTCGAATACTATCCTTAATTTCTTTACTTTGCCATGGATGGCTGTCTTTTCTTTTACACCCTTTTCTTCTCAGTGGAATATATTTTTTTTGGAAGTTGTAAAATAACTCCATAAATGTACACCACTGATCATGTATCGTCTTACCCTTTAATCTATTTTCCCAATCCACTCTACTCAATTCCGCTCTCATACCTTCATAGTCTCCTTTATTCACGCTTAGCATGCTTGTTTGAGATCCAACCTTCTCACCCTCTAATTGAATATGGAATTCAACCATGTTATGGTCACTCATTCCAAGGGGATCCTTTACTAGGACATTTTTAATTAATCCTGTCTCGTTACACAGGACCAGATCTAAGGTTGCTTGCCCCCTGGTCGGTTCAGTTACATACTGCTCAAGAAACCGATCCCTAATACACTCAATGAACTCATCCTCAAGGCAGCCCTGCCCAATTTGATTTGTCCAATTAATATGATAGTTAAAATCCCCCATAATTATAGATGTTCCCTTATTACAAGCCTCAACCAGTTCCTGATTGATACTCCGTCCAACAAAGTTGCCACTGTTCGGCGGCCTATAGACTACGCCCACTAGTGTTTTTTTCCCCTTATTATTCCTTTTCTCCACCCAAACTGTTTCACTATCCTGCTCCTTTGACCCAATATCATTTCTCTGCATTATAGTGATTCCTTCCTTTATTAACATAGCCACCCCACCTCCTCTCCCTTCCTGCCTGTCCTACCTGATTGTTAAATAACCTGGTATGTTTAATTCCCAGTCATGGTCACCCTGCAGCCATGTTTCTGTAATGGCCACAAGATCATACCCATATGTCGTTATTTGCGCCGTTAACTCATTCATTTTGTTACGAATGCTACATGCATTCAGATAAAGAACTTTCAAATATGTTTTGTAACACTTAGTTCCTGTTTTTTCCCTTTTTAGTACTTTACTTTTTGCTCCATACCTTCTGTCCCTTCCTGACACATTCTGTTTTTTAATTCCCCCACTGCTACCTAAGTCTATGACCTTCTCTGTTGTCATTTCTATTATTTGCTCTCTAGAAACCTCCCCCCCCCACTATTAGTTTAAAGCCCTCTCTACAGCCCTAGTTATATGATTTGCCAGGACTCTAGTCCCAGCACTGGCCAAGTGGAGTCCGTCCCAACGGAACAGCTCCCTCCTGTCCCAGTATTGGTGCCAGTGTCCCAAGAAGCAAAACCCATTTCTCCCACACCAGTCTTTGAGCCACGCATTTAACTCTTTAATTTTATTTATCCTAGCCATATTCGCTCATGGCTCAGGTAATAACCCAAAGATTATTACCCTTGAGGTTCTGTTTTTTAATTTGACCCCTAGCTGCTCATACTCCTTTAACAGAACCGTCTTCCTTGTCCTATCTATGTTGTTTGTACCAACATGTACCATGACAACTGGATCCTCCCCCTCCCACTCCAAGTTTCTTTCCAGCTCAGAAGAGATGTCCTTAACCCTCGCACCGGGCAGGCAACACAGCCTTCGGGACTCCCGCTCTTGACTGCAGAGAACCCTATCTATCCCCCTAATGATACTATCCCCTGCCACTACAACATTTCTTTTTACTCCCTCCACTTGAATGGCCCCCTGTACCACGGTGCTGTGGCCAGGTTGCTCATCCTCCCTGCAGTCCCCGCTCCCGCCCTCACAGGGAGTAAGAACCTCGATCCTGCTGGACAAGAACAAGGGCTGCGTCTCCTTCAACACTACATCCTGGATCCCTGTACCTTCCTCACTCATAGTCACACTGTCCTGTCCCTGACCACGGACTACATCTGCAGTAATTAACTTCATAGGTGTGACCATCTCCTGAAACATAGAGTCCAGGAACTTCTCCCCCTCCCTGATGTGTCGCAGTGTCTGAAGCTCGGTCTCAAGCTCCATAACATGGAATTTGAGTTCCTCTAGCAGCAAACACTTGTCGCAGATGTAATCACCGTGAGCCTCAATGGGGACCACCGGCTCCCACATCTCGCAACAGTAACACATCACCTGCTCCATTCTATATAATTAATTAAATTTCTTATTATTAGTTATGAAGACCCTGCCCGGATATAGATGATAATGTCACACCACTATTCAAAGGACTTACCAACTTAAAGGTATAAAAGAGAAGAGAAGGAAGCAAACCAACCAACCAGCTGATCACCAACCTCCTCCTTGAATACTGTCTGTGGGGCCTGTTTGGTTGACTCGTCTCGCTGCTCCACCTCCGCAGTGTTGTCCAAGCCTGGGAGTGGGGAACAAAACAGAGCAAAAAGCACACCCTCACCTCCCACTTATCCGAACTCTCCCACTTAGCAAAACTCCAGCACCACTCAATGCACAAGGCACTCCGTGCACTGCACTAGCCCCTCCCCTTTTATACCCGGATCCTACTTCCGGTTTAAACTGCCCAAGAGTTTAAAAAACCCTTAAAAAATTAAACTTACTTCAAATAATTGACTTCTTAACACACTAAAATTCACAAAATACACTTAAATGATTTTTCTCCCACTTAGCAAAACTCCAGCACCACTCAATGCACAAGGCACGCCGTGCACTGCACTAGCCCCTCCCCTTTTATACCCGGATTCTACTTCCGGTTTAAACTGCCCAAGAGTTTAAAAAACCCTTAAAAAATTAAACTTACTTCAAATAATTGACTTCTTAACACACTAAAATTCACAAAATACACTTAAATGATTTTTCTCCCACTTAGCAAAACTCCAGCACCACTCAATGCACAAGGCATGCCGTGCACTGCACTAGCCCCTCCCCTTTTATACCCGGATTCTACTTCCGGTTTAAACTGCCCAAGAGTTTAAAAAACCCTTAAAAAATTAAACTTACTTCAAATAATTGACTTCTTAACACACTAAAATTCACAAAATACACTTAAATGATTTTTCTCCCATTAGCAAAACTCCAGCACCACTCAATGCACAAGGCACTGCAAGGCAAAGGAGGTGGCCGATGAAAAGAAGGCGTCGGTATTATTCAATTTGATGGGCGCGAGAACGTACGGCCTATTGCGGAATTTAATTACCCCAGCTAAACCAATGGAGAAAAGCTTTGAAGAGATTGTCAATATCTTACAGGAACATCTAAACCCTACACCGCTGCTGATAGCAGAAAGATTCAAGTTCCATAAAAGAAACCAGCACAAAGACGAGAGTAATGCTGACTATCTTACGGAACTACGCAAGTTATCGAAACACTGCCAGTTCCGAGCAGGACTGGCAGATACCTTAAGGGATAAGTTTGTCTGCGGGCTCCAGAGTGAAGGAACCCAGAAACGACTACTTTCAGAAAAGGACCTTAAGCTAGAGCAGGCTTTCAGCGTGGCAGTATCCTACGAAGCAGCAGCACGGGGAGCTGCGGAAATACAACAGAAACCGCAAGAATATAGCACCAATGAAATGGCATATGGAGCAGATAAGTGCTATCGCTGCGGCAGAACAACCCATGACCAGAAGGATTGCTGGTTTAAGGACAAAGTATGCAGGCAATGTGGAAAAGTGGGACATATAGCACGAGTCTGCAGGTCGGGAAAGAAAACCAACACTAAAAGAACTACTAAGGAAAAGTACAAGAAAGTACAAAAGATGACGGACAGTAGTTCAGAAGATCAGAAGAGTGATAATGACTCCGGGAGCATGAGACTAAGTTGTCTAAAGTTACACAACGTGATCGCAAAGGAGGATCACCGAACCATTTGGGTCACCCTCCTGATAGCAGGGTCCCAAGTAAAGATGGAATTGGACACAGGATCAGCCCTAACAGTCATGAATCGACGAGACTACGAGCGGCTATTCTCACACATACCCTTGAAGGACATGTCCATTGTCTTGAAGACATATACGGGGCAAAAAGTCTACCCCAGAGGAAAAATAAGGGTGCCCATTAAATACAACGGCAAGGAAACACAGAAACTGTATCTATATATACTACAAGATGGAGGACCACCATTATTGGGACGTGAATGGCTCCAAAAAATACAATTGGATTGGCATTCCATTCAGGCGCTAACTGTGGCTGACAAAAAGGATGACGACGTCATACCTGGACGACTATCAAAAATTCTAACTGACGCGAAAGAGGTGTTCCAGCAAGGACTTGGGACTCTAAAGGCGTAACGGCAATGATAAAAATTGAAGATAACGCAAACCCAAAATTTTTTAAGCCCAGACCGGTACCTTATGCAATCCGCCCAGCCGTCGAAGCAGAGCTGGAGAGTCTGGAGCATTCGGGTGTGCTGTCCAAGGTGGACTGGTGTGAGTGGGCCACACCCATCGTTCCTGTAATGAAGAAATCATTGAGCAGCACGCCTGGGGAACCGAAGAAGGTTCGCATTTGTGGGGACTTTAAGGTAACTGTGAACCCAGTCCTTCACACAGTACAATATCCACATCCGCGGATAGAAGATCATTTTGCCTCACTATCTGGAGGGAAATGCTTTACGAAGATTGATCTGCCCCAAGCGTATCTACAAATGGAGGTAGAAGAAGCATCTAGAAAATACCTCACGATAAACACTCACAAAGCTCTTTACCAGTACAACCGACTGGTATTCGGGGTAGCATCAGCTCCGGCTATTTGGCAGAGGGCGATGGAACAAGTCCTGCAAGGGATCCCGGGGACCCAGTGTTATTTGGACGACATCCTGGTTACGGGCGAAAATGACAGTGAACACCTTGCCAACCTGGAGCAGGTGCTCACTAGATTACAAGAATATGGACTACGAGCCAACCGCCCCAAATGCGAGTTTTTCAGGAAACAAATCTCGTATTGTGGCCACGTGATTGATGAAGAGGGGTTACATAAGTCCCCAGACAAGATTGAGGCAGTAGTCAAGGCACCAGCACCGGAAAATGTGTCGCAACTGAGGTCATTCCTCGGGTTGGTGAACTACTACCATAAGTTCTTGCCAAATTTGTCTACAATTCTGCACCCACTGAACGCCCTGCTGCAAACTGGAGTAGCATGGAAATGGAGTGATGAGTGTAAGCGTGCCTTTCAGAAATGTAAATGCCTAATCACTTCAAAAGAAGTATTGGCCCACTGCAATCCAACACTACCGATTCGGTTGGCATGTGATGCGTCTCCCTACGGCATTGGAGCGGTGCTGTCGCACAAATTCCTTGATGTTTCAGAGAGGCCAATAGCCTTTGCGTCACGCTTGTTAACTGCAGCCGAGCGTAACTACACCCAGATTGACAGGGAGGCCCTCAGACTGGTGTGGGGGGGGGTGAAGAAGTTCAATCACTATCTGCACGGGCAGAAATTCACCTTACTGACTGATCACCAGCCTCTTGTCTCCATTTTCAACCCCAAGAAGGGCGTCCCGATAATGACAGCACAACAGCTACAGAGGTGGTCCCTTTTCCTAGGGGCACACCAATATGACATCGAGTACAAAGGAACTAAACAGCATGGGAATGCTGATGGATTGTCGCGCCTACCATTGCCGACGGTGGAAGAAGCACCTGCAGTGGATCCTGTGGAGATATTCCACTCGACCATAGTCGAATGTCTACCTGTGACGAATGCAAATATAGAAAAGGAAACACGAAATGACCCGACACTCTCCAGGGTCTATGATTTAACGGTGAAGGGATGGCCAGCACATGGCAAACCACTGTTGCCAGCATGCTCGCCGAGAAGAGAACAGCTGTCAGTGTGCCGAGGAACCTTGATGTGTGGATCCAGAGTAGTAATTCCACCCAAATTGAAGGATAGAGTGCTCAATGAGCTTCATGAGGGTCATCTGGGAGGGGTAAAAATGAAGGACTTAGCCAGAGCGTTTGTGTGGTGGCCGGGAATCGATAGAGAAATCGAAGAGATGACCAAGAGCTGTACAGGATGCCAGAAGGTCCAAAACGCCCCACCACAAGCCCCTCTATATCCATGGGAGTGGCCCTCATCTCCATGGCAAAGGGTACACATTGATTTTGCTGGTCCATTTATGGACTCGATGTTTTTAATTGCGGTGGATGCACATTCAAAGTGGCCAGAGGTAATAAAAATGTCCTCAACCACCACAGAAAAAACTATCACAGTCTTACGAACCATATTCGCCAGAAATGGGCTGCCTGAACAGATTTGCTCTGACAATGGACCACAGTTTGTGTCTGAAGAGTTCCGGAGGTTCTTAAAGAACAATGGTGTTAAGCATTACACATCCGCCCCATATCATCCAGCCACCAATGGATTGGCTGAGAGGTTCGTTCAAACATTCAAGAAGGCTATCAAGGCAATGTGTAATGAAGACATACCCCTACAACACAAGGTGGATAACTTCTTGTTTGCCTACCGGAATGCGACACATGCGGTTACCAACCAAACTCCAGCCATGATGTTTTTCAATCGAAGACTAAGATGCCGCTTGGATTTGGTTAAGCCAAACATCAGAAGAGATGTGGAGAACAGGCAGTTTCAGAATATGAATGAAAGGCCAACCAGGAGTTTTAAGATAGGTCAACCAGTTTTGGCCCAGGACTACCGCACAGAGAAATGGCAGCCAGGAACGATCTGCACATGGCAAGGACCTCTAATGTATACCGTGGACGTTGGAGAGAGCATTGTAAGATGCCATGCTGACTAGATTCTAGAGTCACTGGAAAATGTCAAATCCACACCACGATCCGATACACCTGGTGATGAAACCGAAGTACCAATTGCATCTACCTCAGAATCGGTGATATTGGAAGCAGACGAACCAAACAATGACGCTGATCCCGAATCAACTTTGCCAGAAGAACCTGATACCCCAAAGAGGCGTTATCCGGACAGAATCAGGAAGCCTCCTCAAAGACTGAATTTATAATTGCTTAACTTCAGCTAATGTATATAGCAACTGTAATTGTAAATATGTTATTTAATTATTAATCGAATGTTATGTACTGTTTAGCTAAAAGGGGAGGAATTGTAGTGTATGTACCTTGAAGAAGGAACTATATTCTGCAGCCCCTGTATACTGCAGTACCAGTAGTGACCACCCCTGTATATAAGCCTGTGCAGTAACTTTGTATAGTAGTTCCAGTTTTGTCTCCATTCAGTAAACACCTGTTATAACCAACTTCTGCAGTCCGTGTCTCAATTACACACGGACGTTACAGTATTGACTGGTGTCAAACTCGCAATCAATACATGACATCCCCCTTTTCCTTGGAAACAAACTTGCAGTTTACAAACAGTTGCTTACAATAACACTGCATAACTTATTTGGTTTATAAACTTTTTACAAACTTGTTTCTTACTACACAACTAAATAATTCCCAGGCTTAAACATTTAACATCACCCATGCAGTTCTCGCACAGTTTATGTTGTGACATAATCAGACAGTCTTTGGGGTTTTCTTTTAACCCTTTGAGGTCTGGCTGTATTGGGTATGTCTGACATGTTGGTGTCAGTGGGCATTGCCTGTATCACAGTGGTATGTGTGTCAGGGTCTATTATACTGTCCTCAGTCCCTTTTGTTTCCTCCTGCTCATGGAGTGTCTCCTTTGGTCCATTGGTTTTGTATTTCTTCACAAACGTAGTGTTTCTCGAGTAGCGTGTTCCTTCTGGAGATTCTACTATTACTTGACTCCCTGTTTTACTCAAAGCTTTGTGTGGTGTGGCATTAAAAGGAGTGGTGAACTTGTCCACTTTGTCCTGCCGTACCAGCACCGTGTCGCCAACTTCCACCTTTGAGTAGTGTGTTCTCCCCTGTTCATCTGCATATAGTTTGGACTTGCCTTTTGGTTCTGCGTCCCGGTCACGTACTTCCATGTCTGCGCGTGACCCTGTGATGTCTGGCAGCTTTCCTCTCATTTTCCGTTTAAAGAGCAGCTCTGCCGGGCTCGTTCCTGTCGTGGCATGGTCAATGCTCCTGTACACAGTCACATATTTTCTAAGTTCACGTTTCCAATCTAGTCCTTCTGACTGAGCAATTCTGATTCTCTTCATCAGCGATGCATTCTGGCGCTTGACTTCTCCGTTAGCCTGAGCCCATTTTGCTGTCGTTTTCAGGTGTTTGATCCCGTTGTTTTCACAGTATTCTTTGAATAATTCAGATCTGAATTGGGGACCATTATCAGATTTGCAGGTGACTGGCAAACCATGACGGCTGAAGATTGACTCTAAACTATCAATAACCTTCTCTGTTGTTGTGGAGGTCATGATGTCATATTCATAGTAGCGACTATAATAATCAACTACCACAAGAATGGAGTGGTTGGATGGCAACGGTCCCAGTAAGTCTATAGCTACATCCTGCCAGGGGCCCTCCGGTAATGGTGTTGGTCTCAACGGTTCAGTTGGGTCGGGTCTGGCTACTATCTGACAGCCGTGGCACGCTTTACAGTGTTTTTCAGCTGCCTTGTCCATGCCAGGCCACCAAACCTTGGTTCTGAGATGTTGCTTTGTTCCAACTATTCCCAAGTGTCCTTCATGTGCTAACACCAGGGCTTGTGCGTGTAACACTGTGGGTAGCACGATGCGTGTTCCCCGAAGAACTAGGTACCCCACTACGCACAGCTCGTTTGCAATTGCAGCATAAGCTTTACAGTTCTCAAAATGTCCATTTGTGTTTGCCTTCCATACCTCAATCAACTCTGGGTCGGTAGCAGAGGCTTCCTCCACCTCTCTAGTAGTGAGTGCTTTTGGTGTCGCACTCACAGCTACAAATCTCACATATTCATCTGAGCCGTGAGAATGTCTCTCCTGTTTTGCTGTCTCCCCCAGCAATCGTGACAGTGGGTCTGCAATGTTTTGCTTGCCTGGAATGTGTATCACCTTAAAATCGTACACCTGTAATCTAAGTACCCATCTCTCTATATGGGCACAAGGTTTAGATTGTGGGCCGTATATCACTTGTAATGGCTTATGGTCAGTTACCAAGTTAAATTTTCGGCCATACACATATGGATGCAGCCTCTCACAAGCCCATACAAGAGCTAAGGCCTCTCTCTCTGTTTGAGAGTATTTCCTCTCACAGTCTGTTAAACTACGACTTACATAGCATATTGGCACCTCTTGTCCCTGTTGGTCCTGAACTAGTACTGTGCCTAAACCTACAGGACTGGCATCTGCTATCACCTTGGTTGGTGCGTCCTTATCAAAATATGCTAAAGTGCCGGCTCTGGCCAACTCTTCCTTGAGTGCACTGAATGACTGTCTCTGTTGTGATCCAAATTTAAATGGTGTGTCTTTTCTCGTCAGGCGTCACAGTGGCTCTGATAACGTTGCAAACTGCGGGATGAATCTGCTACTGTACCCAACGAGTCCCAAGAAACTCCTCACCTCTGTAGCATTCTCTGGTTCCCGAGCTTCTGCCACCGCTCGCACTCTCTCTGCTGTTGGTCCGATGCCCTTTTCAGACAACAGGATTCCCATGAAAATCAATCGGTCCATGTTGAATTGGCACTTCTCTGAGTTTAGTGTCAGTCCACTTTCCATTAGTCTGGTCATGACAGCATGCAGGCGTCTGTCGTGCGTTTCCTGGTCATGTGCATGCACGATAATGTCGTCTGAGATGTTTTCAACACCCTCTATTCCAGTTAAGGCATTAGCTATCTCGTGCTGATATTGCTCACTAGCTGAAGATACACCAAATATCAGCCTCTTGTACCTGTATACTCCGTTATGTACTGCAAACGTTGTGATTTCTCGTGACTCAGGGGTCAGTTCTAGCTGGCGATAACCCCATTTCAGGTCTAGCTTACTAAACACCGTCGAGCCGTTCATACCTTGGAGTATCTCATCAACGGTGGGGATTGGATATCGTTCCCTCACTATTGCCTGGTTTGCTCGTCTCATGTCTAGGCATAACCTTACAACCTTATCTGCTTTTGGTACAATAACCACAGGATTTACCCATGGGGTGGGACCAGTTACAGGTTCGATAATGTCCATGTCCCTCAATTGTTTTATTTTGGCCTCTACTGCCCCCCTTAAGTTGAATGGTATACGCCTGAATGGCTGGGCCACAGGCTTCACTTGTGGGTTGATATACAAACTGATCTGTTTTGTGTTCAGCCTTCCTACTCCCTGGAACACCTTTGGATACTGTTGTTCTAGTAGCTGTCTTACATCTACCACAGCTGAGACATCTGCGCCTATTTTTAAAACTCCCAGTTTCATCGCTGTCTCCCTTCCTAGCAATGGCTCTCCGTGGCCTTTAACCACAATGAACTCCGCCTGCTCAGTTCTCTTACCTATTGTAATCCCACATGTGAACACACCTTTAACTGACAGTGGTCGGCTAGAAGCATAAGAGAATAACTTTCTCTCTGTCTTAGGGACATGTGACTGATACTTAATGTGTTCTGACTTTAATCCTTCCCATGTATTCTCATCTATCACATTGTTAGTTGCACCCGAATCAATTAACATTCTCAGGTTTACTCCCCCCCCACAAAAGGTAAGTCTCTCTGTCATGTTATTTCCAGTAACAGCAAATGCACAGTTATTTTGTTCCTCTACATTGTTCACACTGTGTTTCTTTGTACCCTTTGTGCGGCAGACTTTGGAGAAATGATCCTTTCCCTTGCACTTATGACATGTCTGTCCGCGTGCTGGGCATTTCGGATCTCTGCCCATGTGGTCTGTGTGTCCACATCTATAACATTTCCTTTTGTTCCTATTGCCATTTCCCTTTGATTTCTCTGTCGAGCTTTTCGCATAATACCCTCTTTTCTGTGTAACACGACGAACAGTATCTTTCTCTGCCTTCTCTGTACATGACATGGCTGACATCTGCTCCTCGACGTTTTCACATAGTGAGGCCAATTGTAACGTGCGGGCGAGCGTTAGACCATGCCCTTCCTCTAGCAATTTCCTCCGCACATAGGCTGACGTGCACCTACTCAGGATAGCGTCTCTTATTTGATTATCCGCAACCCCCGCAAAAGCACAGTCTTTAGCAGCCTGCCGCAAGCGAGTAGCAAATTGTTGCACAGTCTCACCTGCCTTCTGGGACAACTTATGAAAAGTCTGTCTAGCAAATGCTGCATTGACCTGGTGCACGAAGTAGTGATTCAAAGCACTAACCACCGCCGTGTAGCCTGCTGGCTCTCCTGTGTCCGGTAGTGTCGAAAAGATATCCTGGACATCTGGTCCTGCTAGGTGTAGAAGTAGAGCTCTTCTCCTCTGCTTTGTGGCAGCTGTAGAGGTATCGTCGATAATGAGTCCTTTGCCGTCGGCATAAAGCTCAAAAGACGTTAACCACCTCGTCCATCTTGGACCCAGCGTGGCTGGCTCGGCGAAACACGCAAAATTTTGAATGCCGGTCTTCTCCATCCTAGCTAACTAAAACTTGGGCAACCACTTATCTAAAATGATTCCTTTTGTTATCCTCGTCGCCAATGTTGTATCTATGCTTTAATATGTTCAATCAAGCATATAGATACGTCGAATTAAATCAGAGTCAGGCAGACAGGCTTCTAACTGTGATCTTTACTTTATTGGTAAAATGGCTGACTGCAGCTTTCCCGGGTAATTCCCATAATGCAATGCACATTACATTACCGTATTAACTGGTGTTAAACTCGCACATTATCATTACCGTATTGACTGGTGTCAAACTCGCAATCAATACACGACAGGGGGGTCCAATGGTGGTCAGGGGTGTAGTGTATGTACTTTGAAGAAGGAACTATATTCTGCAGCCCCTGTATACTGCAGTACCAGTAGTGACCACCCCTGTATATAAGGCTGTGTAGTAACTTTGTACAGTAGTTCCAGTTTGTCTCCATTCAGTAAACACCTGTTATAACCAACTCCTGCAGTCCGTGTCTCAATTACACACGGACGGTACACTGGCGACGAACAGATCAGAACTTACCTACAGTTCTGCACCACCTCACGGGGATCCATCCCTGAAGCGAAGTTGTTAGAGGTCGAGGCCAGAAGGAAGAAATCCAAAAAGAAAAAAAAAACAAATAGAAGAAACGGGCGTCGACCGTGGGCAACCGCCCTCTGATTCATCGAATTCGAAGATTTACAGGAGAGGCTGTCGAGAGCTGGGCTTGGTTATCCAGTCTATGGTGTTCCAGCTAATCGGGCTGGTGGCAGGTAGTACACTGATCCTTCCTGGGCTGCGGCGGGCTACAGCTCGATCGGGTGGCTTTTCAACGGGGCCGAGCAGCATTGTCGGGAAGAGGAGAGAGAGAGAGAGAGGGTGGAGCACACAGGGCGCGGCCGGTGCTATGAAGCCGGGCAGTGTACAGACCCGAGAAGAGGGAGGAAAGTGTCCCATAGGGTCTGGTCTGACAACGGGAACAGTAATTAAAATAAAAGAAATTAGAAGCGCAGAAAGCTGTGAGGAGCTGCAGTTTGCCATGGGGACCACGGAGAGCGGCGTTGGCAGCAGTGCGGGGGGGAAGTGCGCGAAGACCACAGGGCGTCGCCATCAAGGCATAAAAATGCCAGCAACAGCGCAAGCAGCAGCAGAAAAGGCAAAGCGCGGGAGGCGCCATTTTGTTCAATCGGGGAAGAAGGCAAAGCGCGGGAGGCGCCATCTTAGATCTCCAAGATGCCGAAGACTAGCAATATCACTGCCTTTGATAATGCAATAGAAGACTGGACCACGTATGTGGAAAGAGTCGAAGTATATTGCAAGGCAAATGAAGTAGCCGATGAGAAAAAGGCATCGGTACTACTAAACTTAATGGGCGCAAGAACGTACGGCCTATTGTGGAACCTGATCACTCCAGTCAAACCGATGGCGAAGAGTTTTAACGAAATTGTTGATATCCTACAGGAACACCTAAATCCTACACCGCTGCTGATAGCAGAAAAATTTAAATTCCACAAGAGAAATCAGCATAAAGATGAGAGCAATGCTGATTACCTTACGGAACTACGCAAGCTATCAAAGCACTGCCAGTTCGGAGCAGGACTGGCAGATACCCTACGGGACAAATTTGTCTGTGGACTCCTGAGTGAAGGAACCCAGAAGAGGTTACTCTCAGAGAAAGAGCTGACGCTAGATAAGGCTTTCAGCGTGGCAGTATCGTACGAAGCAGCAGCAAGGGGAGCTGCAGAAATACAGCAAAAGCCACAGGAATACGGCACCCATGAAATGACACGAGGATTTGAAAAATGTTATCGCTGCGGCAGAACAACCCATGACCAGAAGGACTGCTGGTCCAAGGACAAAACATGCAGGCAATGCGGAAAGATGGGACACATTGCACGAGTTTGCAGGTCCGGGAAGAAGACTAACGACAACAAAAAGACTACTAAGGAAAAGTACAGGAAAGTACAAAAGATGACGGACAGTAGTTCCGAAGACCAGAAGAGCGATAGTGAATCCGGGAACAAGAGACTAAGCTGTCTCAAGCTACACAACGTAATCACAAAAGGGGATCACCGAACCATTTGGGTCACCCTCACGATAGCAGGGTCCCAAGTCAAAATGGAATTGGATACAGGATCAGCCCTGACCGCCATGAATCGACGAGAATACGAGCGGCTATTCTCACACATACCCTTGAAAGACACATCCATTGTCTTGAAGACATATACGGGGCAGAAAGTATACCCCAGAGGGAAAATAAGGGTGCCTGTCGAATACAACAGCAAGGAAATACAGAAATTGTATCTGTACATACTGCAAGATGGTGGACCACCGTTATTGGGACGTGAATGGATCAGAAAGATAAGTTTAGACTGGCACTCCATTCAGGCACTGACGGTGGCTGGTAAAAAGGATGACGACGTCACACCTGGACAATTGTCAAAAATCTTGGCTAAAGCTAAAGAGGTATTTCAACAAGAACTGGGAACTCTTAAAGGCGTAACCGCCTTGATAAAAATAGAAGAGAATGCTATTCCCAAGTTTTTCAGAGCAAGACCGGTACCGTATGCAATTCGCCCAGCCGTCGAGGCAGAGCTGCAGAATCTGGAGAATGCAGGCGTGCTAACTAAGGTAGACTGGAGCGAGTGGGCAACACCCATCATTCCTGTCATGAAGAAAACGTTAAACAATAAGTCTGAGGAGCCAAGGAAGATTCGCATCTGTGGGGACTTCAAGGTGACTGTGAACCCAGTACTTCACACAGTACAGTATTCTCTTCCGAGGATAGAAGATATTTTCGCCTCACTATCTGGAGGGAAACGTTTTACAAAAATTGACCTAGCGCAAGCATATTTGCAGATGGAGGTTGAAGAATCCTCTAGGAAATATCTCACGATAAACACTCACAAAGGTCTTTACCAGTATAATCGACTGGTATTCGGAGTTGCATCAGCTCCGGCTATATGGCAAAGAGCGATGGAACAAGTCCTGCAAGGGATTCCGGGGACTCAGTGTTACTTGGATGACATCCGAGTGACAGGTGAAAATGACAGTGAACACCTTGCCAACCTAGAGCAGGTGCTCACTAGACTAAGAGAACATGGGCTATGAGCCAATCGCCCCAAGTGCGAGTTTTTTAAGAAACAAATATCGTATTGTGGCCACATGATTGATGAAGAGGGGTTACATAAGTCCCCTGACAAAATTGAAGCGGTAGTTAAGGTTCCAGCACCTGAAAATGTGACGCAACTGAGGTCATTCCTCAGATTGGTGAATTACTACCATAAGTTCTTGCCAAATTTGTCCACAATTCTGCACCCACTGAAAGCCCTGCTACAAACTGGAGTAGCATGGAAATGGAGCGATGAATGTAAGCGGGCCTTTCAGAGGTGTAAAGGCCTGATTACTTCAAGAGAAGTATTGGCTCACTACAACCCATCACTACCGATAAGACTGGCGTGTGATGCGTCTCCCTACGGCATTGGAGCGGTACTGTCACATAAATCCCTTGATGGTTCAGAGAGACCGATAGCTTTTGCATCACGCTCGTTAACTGCAGCCGAGCATAACTACGCCCAGATTGACAGAGAGGCCCTCAGCCTGGTGTGGGGGGTGAAGAAGTTCAATCACTACCTGCACGGACAGAAATTTACTCTACTAACTGATCATCAACCTCTTGTCTCCATTTTCAACCCTAAGAAGGGCGTCCCGATAATGACAGCACAACGGCTACAGAGGTGGTCCCTTTTCCTAGGGGCACACCAATATGACATCGAGTACAAAGGAACTAAACAGCATGGGAATGCTGATGGATTGTCGCACCTACCGTTGCCGACAGTGGAAGAAGCACCTGCAGTGGATCCTGTGGAGATATTCCACTCGACCATAGTCGAATGTCTACCTGTGACGAATGCAAACATAGAAAAGGAAACACGAAATGACCCGACACTCTCCAGGGTCTATGATTTAACGGTGAAGGGATGGCCAGCACATGGCGAACCACTGTTGCCAGCATTCTCGCCGAGAAGAGAACAGCTGTCAGTGTGCCAAGGAATCTTGATGTGTGGATCCAGAGTAGTAATTCCACCCAAATTGAAGGGTAGAGTGCTCAATGAGCTTCATGAGAGTCATCTGGGAGGGGTAAAAATGAAGAACGTAGCCAGAGCGTTTGTGTGGTGGCCGGGAATCGATAGAGAAATCGAAGAGATGACCAAGAGCTGTACAGGATGCCAGAAGGTCCAAAACACCCCACCACAAGCCCCTCTACATCCATGGGAGTGGCCCTCATCTCCATGGCAAAGGGTACACATTGATTTTTCTGGTCCATTTATTGCCTCGATGTTTTTAATTGCGGCGGATGCACATTCAAAGTGGCCAGAGGTAATAAAAATGTCCTCAACCACCACAGAAAAAACTATCACAGTCTTACGAACCATATTCGCCAGAAATGGGCTGCCTGAACAGATTTGCTCCGACAATGGACCACAGTTTGTGTCTGAAGAGTTCCGAAGGTTCTTAAAGAATAATGGTGTTAAGCATTACACATCTGCCCCATATCATCCAGCCACCAATGGATTGGCTGAGAGGTTCGTTCAAACATTCAAGAAGGCTATCAAGGCAATGTGTAGTGAAGACATACCCCTACAACACAAGGTGGATAACTTCTTGTTTGCCTACATGAATGCGACACATGCGGTTACCAACCAAACTCCAGCCATGATGTTCTTCAATCGAAGACTAAGATGCCGCTTGGATTTGGTTAAGCCAAACATCAGAAGAGATGTGGAGAACAGGCAGTTTCAGAATATGAATGAAAGGCCAACCAGGAGTTTTAAGATAGGTCAACCAGTTTTGGCCCGGGACTACCGCACAGAGAAATGGCAGCCAGGAACGATCTGCACACGGCAAGGACCTCTAATGTATACCGTGGACGTTGGAGAGAGCATTTTGTAAGATGCCATGCTGACTAGGTTCTAGAGTCACTGGAAAATGTCAAATCCACACCACGATCCGATACACCTGGTGATGAAACCGAAGTACCAATTGCATCTACCTCAGAATCGGTGATATTGGAAGCAGACGAACCAAACAATGACGTTGATCCCGAATCAACTTTGCCAGAAGAACCTGATACCCCAAAGAGGCGTTATCAGGACAGAATCAGGAAGCCTCCTCAAAGACTGAATTTATAATTGCTTAACTTCAGCTAATGTATATAGCAACTGTAATTGTAAATATGTTATTTAATTATTAATCGAATGTTATGTACTGTTTAGCTAAAAGGGGAGGAATTGTAGTGTATGTACCTTGAAGAAGGAACTATATTCTGCAGCCCCTGTATACTGCAGTACCAGTAGTGACCACCCCTGTATATAAGCCTGTAAAGTAACTTTGTATAGTAGTTCCAGTTTGCCTCCATTCAGTAAACACCTGTTATAACCAACTCCTGCAGTCCGTGTCTCAATTACACATGGACGTTACAAGGGGGAGCAGATGGAGGTTGGGGGAGCAGATGGTGGTCGGGAGGAGCTGACAGATCGCGGGGGTGCAGGTGGGGTGGGTTTATTGGTTAGCTGGTTGAGCCTAGAGGAAATACTCATGTTCCTTCTGGCCCACAAGCAATGCTGTAAAGGCACTTCCCTCATGGAAGCAGCCCTTCTGCACCCGCCGAGGCACGGGAAACCCAGCCGAAATGAGGTAAAAATAGAATGACTGTTAAAATGAAGGCAGGCAGCCTCATTATAATATTTAAATGACCAACTTGCCACCCACGAGCAGATTGGTCGCCCATTAAAACCAGATGTGAGCTGGTTCAAGGTTGGTTGGGTTCCTGTTTCAGATTTTTTGCAATTTAACCTCTGACATGATCTCCACCCACCCTTTCTGGGGGTTAAGATTCAGCCCACAGTCTCTACAAATTGAGTTGAGACTCTCTAGACTCTCTTTCCATTTTGGACACTTACAGTTGTCACAGAGAGGAGACTTTTACCCCATTATTCTGAGCTACATTTAAACCCAGGTTCCAGGAACTAAAAGATATGGAGGGAAAAATTGGGTGGCACCCTCGTTGGAGCACTAGCTTCGCTGGCGCATTATTTTAGAGCCCCGAAAAAGTTAGCACCCCCGCGCTGGAAATTGAATGGTAGCGCCCCGAGCAGGAGGCGGGGCGCTACTGGAAGCACTCCCCCTCCCTCTTGGGGCGCTACCATTCAATATCACGGTGCTACATGCAGCAGCAGCATGCGCGTTGGCATGTAGCGCCGTGGTACTGCAGGCCTCCCTCCCCTAATTAAAGGGGAGGGGCCTAGAGCTGTGCAACCCGGGGCCCTGCTGGACCACTGGGGAGCGGGGTGCCAACAAAAGAGCCCTGCACTCAAGAGGAGTGCCAGGCTGACCGATCGCGGCCGGCACCCCGCAGGAGGAGGCGAAAGGGAGCAGGTGCTGCCAGGCAGCCTAAAAATAGTGGCTGCCCGGCACCTGCCCTTTAATTTGTGCCACCGCGGTCGCAAAAACACCTCCCTGGCGCTGTCAGACATATCATCCGGTGGTAGGTCAGGGCGCACAACTGAAGTTTGCGGCCGGGGCGCAAGTGGGGCGCTGCGCACGGCGATGATGTCGTTGCCGGAGGCGCAGTGCCGCGGGGTGCTACTGGCTACCGCCGCCGCTAACCTCCTGCTGAATTAGTCCCTTGCACTATTTTCATCTGCATAACTAAAACGTGTTTCAGAATAGATGTTTTCAACTTACTGAGAGCAGCTATTTGCTGATTTGAAGAAATTCTCTGCAGCCTTTCAGCATCGAATGATGTCACAGAGCTTTGCACTACTGAATAAAATATATAAGGGGGAGAAATTGGGTGAGCAGCGCCACCTGTTAGCACCTAAAGAGGCAGTCAGTGGCTGTGGCGCCACTGGCTGCGCCTCCCGCGATATTCAGCAGGGGCGCTAATGGTGGCGTTAGACATTTGCGCTGCGCCGCCGTGCGCAGCGCACCATTCGCGCCCCATTCGCGATATTTGGTAGCGAACGCCGCAATTGTGCCGTTCGCTACCCGCGCCCGGTTCACGGGGCCTTACTGTGCCGGCAGAGGCGCAAATTAAGGTGGAGGTGCGGGGCGGCCGCTTTTTCGGCAGCCGCCTGCCAGCACCTCCGTCCCTGGCCTCCTGGTCCCCCCCCCCACCCCCGTGGCATTGCCGGCTGTTTCCTGAGAGCCCGGCACTTCTCCTTGGTGCCGGGCTCTTTTGCCGGCACTCGCGATCAAGGCTCGCGCTGTTGCAGGCCCCTCCCCCTTAACAGGGGGAGGAAGGCCTGCAGTACCGTAGCGTGCCGTGCCACAGCGTGTGGCGCTGCAGCACGTAGCGCTGCAACATTCACTTTCAGTGCCCTAAGAGGGACGTGGAGCGCCTTGAGCCGCACCCCGTCTCCCTCTACGGGCACTTCAACTGATTTTGCGGCAATCGCTAATGCGCCGATCGCGGCGCAAATTCCAGCGCCCAGGCGAACTTTGCGCCGCTTGGGCGCCTCAGGCCAATTTCTAGGCCTAACTGTAAGTGCTAACATAGGACAGCTTTAATTAGATTTTCATTAGAATAATTTCATACTAATACTTAAACAGTAGAGTAGTTTAGGGAAAAGAGAAATCATGGAACTTCTAGATTTTTATGTCATTTTAACCAGCGCAACCAAGACCCTTGGTGGATCCAGGTAGACATAGAATCGTGCTGTCTGGAGCAGTATAGTCAAAAGGTTTGCCTTCAACACTGGGAGTCAGGAGCCAGCACGGTCCTTCCAGATGCTTTGTCAGGTACACTAGTGTGAAATCATCATGATTTAGTGGCCAATGCCCATTCTACAATATCTGAAAACTAATCAAAATCTACCATTAGTAAATGGAAAACATCACTTTAAGAATGAAATCATTTAAATAAATGTGCAATGGGAACTGGACATTGGAGGAGAATTCTGAGCATTGAATAGAAATTGTTTTGGAAGGTAGAATCTGGTTCCTTTAAATAGAAGTATTTGGAAGCTGAAATGTTTTTGTAAAATAAAATATTATTTTGTAATTGCCCTGAGTGTATTGAAATCTCCACCCAAGTGAGAACACTTGGGATTGCATGTTTCACCAGACTTCATAATTAATCCAACAATAGTCACTCCAGATCAGCGAAAGACCAGAGTCAGTCTCCAAGAATGCACCACAATGATATTTGAGTACATCAGGTTCACTTTAGTGTACATGTACCTTTTATGTCATCCTGCTCCAGTTAGTTGAAATTACTTTTTGCTGGCAAACATCTTTTGTCATCAGTTTTCAGTTGCTCTTGACATGTAACAGATGTTCATATTTAACACACAGCCGAGCACCTCAAAATATCTCTGACGATTTCATCTGTCAGCTTCTCAGCGAGTTCCTTCAAAGTAAACAACCATAAGCTCAACCATATCTAGCAATTAAAAGGAATGCAAACGAAGCACAGGCATCTACTCTCAACTATCACCGTCGAGAAGCATTAAATGACCTGTATTCCTTAATTGGATCTTAAACCAATGATGTCAGGAACATTGTAGTTCTACCACCAACATTTTACCGATCAAAATTATATATTTTACTTAAAAGAAATAGCTTCTGGGACAGTGGTACTCCTGCTAACCTGTCAGAGCTACCCTTTCAGGTGGGCTGAGAAAATCACAGCTGCTTGTTCCTGTCGCCCTTTAACATCGACCTGAAACGTTAACTCTGTTTCTCTCTTCACAGATGCTGCCTGACCTGCTGAGTTTCTCCAGCACTTTTTGTTATTATTTTAGCCTTTTAACATGACCCTGATTCACTGTACATTAAAAGGTATGAGTGATACACACTCAGAATGTTGATATTCCAGTATTTGGCACCATTGTATTGAATTATTGTAAATTTATGGGAAACCATCTATTTAATCTCAGGAGCTCCCCTTTCCTACATTACAACATTACACTTCAAAAAAAGTACTTAATTGGCTGTAAAGTACTTTGGGATGGCCTGAGGCCATGAAAGGCGTTATTTTTAAAAATTCATTCATGGGATGTGGACGTCGCTGGCAAGGCCAGCATTTATTGCCCATCCCTAATTGCCCTCGAGAAGGTGGTGGTGAGCCGCCTTCTTGAACCGCTACAGTCCGTGTGGTGAAGGTACTCCCACAGTGCTATTAGGGAGGGAGTTCTAGGATTTTGACCCAGCGACAATGAAGGAACGGCGATATACTTCCAAGTCAGGATGGTGTGTGACTTGGAGGGCAACTTGGAGGTGGTGGTGTTCCCATGCACCTGCTGCCCGTGTCCTTCTAGGTGATAGAGGTCACGGGTTTGGGTGGTGCTGCTGAAGAAGCCTTGGCGAGTTGCTGCAGTGCATCTTGTAGATGGTACACACTGGGTTGCCAATCAAGCGGGTTGCTTTATCCTGAATGGTGTCGAGCTTCTTGAGTGTTGTTGGAGCTGCATTCATCCAGGCAAGTGGAGAGTATTCCATTACACTCCTGACTTGTGCCTTGTAGATGGTGGAAAGGCAAGACTTTCTTTCTTTTCTTTATATATCAGCTCTCCTGCAGACAATGTAAGAAGTAAATCCTGAAGGAGTATTTGTCCATTTATGACCATAGAATAATATTGGATAGTTTCTGTTCAATAGTTTGCTGATTTTCCAGTAACAAGCCATATTATTCATCCAAGCAGCCCTTTCAGCTGCATCTGTGGGCAGATAAACAGTGCCAAACTGCCCCAACAACTTTCACTGCTTTGTCCCGTCTAGACAGACGCCTGCCGCAGATTACGAATTAAATTGCATTCAGAGTTCCAACCAGCTTGGCCCAGAATAGAACTCTTTTCAGCAATGACTCAGCCAGATATAATAAAGACTTAACTCAATAACTCAGCATAATGACAAGAATCAGTAAAAATGTTTTTTTTTACAATCAAGTTTTGAACCTTGAATGGAATTAAAGCAGCAACTCTGGGTTTTATTTTTGTTCGGAGGCTGAACGCCAATAAAGTGTTAGGTCATGAAACTCCAGTGCGACCCTAACTCACTGTAGTACTGCTTTCTATTCTTTGACAGAGACATGTTGTGAGATTGATATTTCATCCCGATTATGGAAATCTTCAAGCTGCATTTCGTCCCTCAATTTTTAGTTGTCTTAGTCATGTAGGACGGGGATGCCCAACCTGTGCTCCAAGGGCAAGGTGCAGTCCCACAGCCCTACACATCCAGCCACCCTGCGAGCCCAGGTGGCTGATTCCTATTGGTGCTTATACTTTCTAATTGCCGATTTGTCCTTTTTTGAATTTTGTGGGTCAGGAGGTTTGAGAAGGACTGTTTTAGTGCCACTACCTCCGAACTCCAAGATCTATTAGTAACAGCAACATAAGATCTATGCAAATTAGTGGGAAAATTGGACTAAATGTCACTTGTGCGAACCTACATGGCACAAAAAGACAAAGCTTCAGACACCCCAGTATAGGATGCGCACTGTACCACAGAGTGACACACATATTAATAGCTGATCTCACCTTGGTGAGGCCCCTGTAAGGATATTGGTTAATTCGTCAGACTGATAGACCTGGGGATTAATATGCAGTGTTGTAGCTGTTGGAGTTACTGTAATTCACAACATTTAATTAAATACAAACCAGTCAGAACTAATTTTTCAGAGACACAATATTGATGTGGTGAGCGAGTGCATGTTGGTGAGAAGCTATCAGACATGAAGCAATGCTCGGCAGTAATGAACCAACTAAATGAGTTGTGATAGGGGGGCATCAGTGCATCCTGAACAGAAAGAGTGCTTCTACTGCCTAAGGAAGGGTGAAAAAAATCAACCCATGACCTCTGCCCTTTATTAATTGCTTCAAAATGGCAGAGGCAAAGGATTGAAAGAATGTTATCACTGATCCTGTGTGTAAATGACTGGTGAGGGATTCGTAAATGGGAACAAAATTTGTGGGAGGAAATGAAAAATATTTAGTATTAAAGTCATCCACAAAATAATACTTAAATACATTAAATACATTTCTAATGACAGACTTCAGAAGGTCAGATTACCTTTCTTTTGCGTGGTTTTCATTATACTTCGGTTCATTAAAAAAATTAGTTTATGGGATGTGGGCGTCGCTGGCAAGGCCAGCATATATTGCTCATCCATAGTTGCCCTTGAGAAGGTGGTGATGAGCCGCCTTTTTGAACCGCTGCAGTCCGTGTGGTGAAGGTACTCCCACAGTGCTGTTAGGTAGGGAGTTCCAGGATTTTGACTCAGCGACAATGAAGGAACGGCGATACACTTCTAAGTCAGGATGATGTGTGACTTGGAGGGGAACTAGGACGTGGTGGTGTTCCCATGCACTTACTGCCCTTGTCCTTCTAGGTGGAAGAGGTCGCGGGTTTGGGAGGTGCTGCCGAAGAAGCCTTGGCGAGTTGCTGCAGTGCATCTTGTAGATGGTACACACTGCAGCCATGGTACGCCGCTGGTGGAGGGAGTGAATGTTTAAGGTGGTGGATGGAGTGCCATGTTCATCTTTCAACATATATGAGCATCAGTCTATCGTCAAGCAAATAAGTTCCCCTAGAGATTTCAAATGAAGATACTTTGCTACTGTCAAAGTATAAAGGAGGTTGTTGGGGGAGATTTTCACTTTGGGCGGGCAGTGGAAGGAGTGTTCACGTCCCTGAGGAAAGGCCTGAGTCACTCCTGCCTGCAACCAGCTTTCCTGCATTTTTGTTGGTTGCAGGTCAGGAGCTAGGTGGTCCCATTAAAGCAGGGTACAGGCTTTCAGTCCGAAGCATTCCTCCAGTATTCTTCGGGAGAAAGTCTCTAAGGTATAGTGAGGAAGTTCTGGCACGATGATCTTGGGCATTTTATACAGTAAAAAGAGATTACCACGTAAACCTGCATCAATCCTTTGGGGGAGGCTTGCAGCTGCAGTCTCCAGTGGGGTTCCTTTTGGAATCCTCTTACAACCTGGCTTTGGAGGAAGAGGAGGAAGAGGGGCCTGAAGCCCACTTATCTAATCTCCTGCTTCTTCTCAGTGGTGGGTCAGTTGCAGGACCATCTGTGGTGGTTGGTACTTATAGTCTGTTCTACCTGCAAAGACAGAACGGTGGCAACTGCTAGGAGGGGGAACTCCTCAGGACTTTAAGCAGAGCTGCTCTGGGCAGGTGGCTGCATGCTATTGCAAATGGGTCTCAGCTTGTGTATCGAATGCCAACAGTCAGATCGAGGAGTGAACAGTGTTCCGGCTGTCATATTTTAAATGTATTGATGGAGTGGGCAGGGACCACCTTACAACTATTCTGGAAGGGTCTCCCTGAGCACACTGACATTGCATTGGAGTTATACTCTTCATTGGAGTGGGTCTCACACCTCAGCAAAGTGACAGTATGATTGTAAGCTAATTCCACTTCTAGAATATTAACCTTCGGAAATTTGTTTTTATTTTCTAGATGAAAGAAGCCTCCATTTTGCAAATTGCAAATTGAAAGCAAGGGGTTTCATTTGAAAGATGCAATTGTGCTTGTTTCCTTTCAACGGTACTGAATTCCTAGAATTGTATTCCCGCAGACGGAAAATAATAAAACCGAACAGATGCAAAGGAAATTCAGCACTTAAAGGGTAAAGAAAAGAACATTCTGGTGAGGCTACATATGCAGTGTGTGGTTGTTGACTTAAAAGCAAAAAGGAATCCTTAGTTTGAAAGGTAAATTATCCTGAAATTGTAATTGATTCTTTGTCGCCGTTAGCAACATGACAAAACGTGACTAAACCTCGATTGATGTCTAATTGTTTATCAGCAGAGAAAGTGCCATCAGTAATAAAGACACTGGTAATGACCAAACACCAACACTACAGCTACTCTCGGTACTCCATTCATTCATTATAGAGAAGTCTGAAATCAGTGTTAAATTAAGAGTTTTGAAGATATCAGCCAGAAATTGACCATAGAAGCTAGTTGCAGGATTTTAGCGACTAATTGTTAAGTGTTCCTAAGAGGATTCATTTTGTTCATATTGTAATGGAAGAAAATCACACCTTTCATTAACGAGCTGGTAATTTTAACCTATTCTCTATCTTTCTCCAGCAAAATTACTCCTTTTGCACCAACACTATCCCTGAAGAAAATAGAGCAGCAGATATGTCGACAGTGGTATTCCTTGGTTAACTGCTTGGGTAGGCAGCCCTCCAGCACTTCATCAAGTGACCGTTCCTCGTACATGAGCAGGGATAGTGAGTGTCGGCTATTTGACAATGCGGGGCATCACGGCCAAACCCTATCCTGTACTTACCTGGCATCCGGACACGCAACTACAAGCAGATGGTGCTGGGTTCCAGTGAGACTGGGAATCCTGGTTGACATTTTTCCTTTTGCTGATCTAGGGACACTAAGGCCGATCATCATGCTAATACTATGGTCGGGGTGGGTTTGGTCAACCTACACAGGTGAGGGTAACACGCTGAGGCTTTCTTGATCGGTCGGTGTGGCTCAGTACCACACCAGGCAGAGGAGTTAATCAATGAGCCACCGGGTAAAACTTGATTTTGCAGTTCTGTAATTGTATGCCATTAAGCAAATTACACTATTAGCATCAATTCTCTTATTACTTTTTCAAACTGTCTGAAGATCCTTTCTGGATCATCAAGTCCAAGTGATTCAGCAAAGTTTCCAATTTATCAACACATTTCTCTGCTGGTTGACATCATTATAAAAAGCCAGGATTTTTTTTAGCAGCAAGTAAGCTGCAATGGAGAGATGTAGCCCCTAATTTCCTTGGGCTTTCTGCCGCTTGGTTTCTGTAACGTCACCGAAAACGCGGCTGAGACCCTATTTATGTGTATCTGCAAAGTTACGGTGACTCAGCAGCAGAAAATTCTAGACAATTCTGGGACACAGTTCTTAAAAAGTATCTGGAATCAATCACCGTAATTTGCGGTCAGTGGCAAAGCAAAGGTGTCGTCGTGGGCCCCAAAGAAAGCTGCCCACAGAGATCTCGCAATCATCATGTTAACACTACGGTCTCTGTGGTGAGAAGTTTGCCTTTTTTGACATTCAATTGATTGCAGCGCTCTCTCATAGGGATTCCCAGCGAAGAGCTGCTGTGATATCCTCAAGCTGTTTAAGCAACCAATCACATTGAAGAATTCTCACAGACAGGAAATGAGAAGCTGCTTTTATCCAGACTTTTTAAAAATGTTACAGAGAGCGAAACAAAGATTGGGACTCTCACATGGGGGTAAGGTAGAAGCTAAAATATCATGAACAAACTCTTAAAAATGTTTTTTAAGTTTTAAAAAAAATTGTAGTTTTTAGCATAATGGAGAAATTTGACACTCCACAAATATAAAAATTAGTTTTCTATGGCCAGAACCTTTGTTTACCAGTCATTACATTGTTAAAGCCCCAGTTACACCTATTCCAACAAGGCTTAACATTTAATGGGGTACTTAACAGCGATATTACCGCAAAAAGCCCAAGTTTTCATCAGTTTCACTGATTTCACTGATGGCCAGCTATACAGGGGTGGAAGGGGGGGGGGTCGGGGGCGTTGGCCTCCACAACGCAGCCTGTGTCAGAACAGTGAATGACTAACCGCAACTTCAGGATTTCCACATTTAGATACGCATGCGCTAAATCCTGAAGTTCCAGTCAGTTTCAGAGGGGTAATAACAGTGAACACTGACAGTTCGTTGTCATTACCCACTGCAAATTCCAGGCCATTATTTTCATTAACAGGCAGTAAAAAGTTAATTCATATATTTTCTTACTAATTCTGATGGTAGAAATCATAGGTGCTGACTGAAGTAGGATAATGTACAGGGAAGATTTTCAACTTCGGGTCTAAGGCAGTTTATTAAAATCAGTTTTATTATTCATTCTTGGGATGTGGGCATCGTTGGCAAGGCCGGCACCTATTCATGCCCACATCCATCTCTAGTTGCCCTGAGAAGTTGGCGGTGGGCCTTCTTCTTGAAACGCTGCAGATCACGTTCTCAAAATCATTACCATGAATCACAGTAAAATAGATCAGGACGGGAGTAGGTCATCTTATGTCCGCCCCCCTGTGCTGATATGGATCAGACTCTTATCTCTGCCCACTGCTGCCAATGGGGATCGGACTCTTGTCAGTTCTTCACTGTGCTGATAGATGGTGATCAATCTAATGAGAAAGCACGGTGGTAAGGCTGGGGCTATATCCTAGCTGCTGTGTCTCTATTCAGCAGTACATTGGGATTGAGTTTTATAGTCCATAAAATTTTACTACAAGAGTTCAACAACACAAAGATTTAATTAAATACAGTTTAAGAGCAACAACCAACCTTTCTCAAAAGAAAATAAAATGACTCACGGGCAGAGATAATTATTTAGTAAATGTAATTTCATTTATGGATACTGTGAATAAAATAAATTTAAATAGAGTAGATCCTCAAACCTGCTAATTTCTAAACAGGAAAGAAAACAGTTTATGAAGTAGCAATTATTCAGCAAATTTAATATTCAATACAAACTTAATTAACTAAGAGCAATTAACAACAAAATAACAAAAACATCAAACCTTGAGGTCTTGCTACCAGGTCAATTGGACTCTGAGGAGTTTATTTCCGAGTTGGGGGTTTCACCTGGATACATTGACGTTACCATGGTTTTAATCTACATGCTTTCTGTCACTTTGGGCCCCAAATCTGAGAAGGGAAGAAAGATAATGAAAATTTACCAGAACTATTTAAATCTGAGATTAAGCTAAAAGAAACCAAAGTACTGTATGTTTTTTTTAAAAACTAAAAATAAATTCACACATTTTAATTGCATGGCTGGCTCATTTTCTTGTGGGAGGCCAGTACAAAAGTCTATTCTGTCTCTCTGTGTAGCATGCGTTCTCTCTCTGTCAGTCGGTGTGCAGCTGTTTCTCTGCCAAAGTAGCTTTCTCTCTGTTGGTGTAGCTCTCCCTCTCTCTCTGTTGGTGTAGCTCTCTCTTTCTCTGTTGGTGTAGCTCTCTCTCTCTCTGTTGGTGTAGCTCTCTCTCTCTCTCTGTTGGTGTAGCTCTCTCTCTCTCTCTGTTGGTGTAGCTGTCTCTCTCTCTCTCTCTGTTGGTGTAGCTCTCTCTCTCTCTCTGTTGGTGTAGCTCTCTCTCTCTCTCTCTCTGTTGGTGTAGCTCTCTCTCTCTCTGTTGGTGTAGCTCTCTCTCTCTCTGTTGGTGTAGCTCTCTCTCTCTGTTGGTGTAGCTCTCTCTCTCTCTGTTGGTGTAGCTCTCTCTCTCTCTGTTGGTGTAGCTCTCTCTCTCTGTTGGTGTAGCTCTCTCTCTCTCTGTTGGTGTAGCTCTCTCTCTCTCTCTCTCTGTTGGTGTAGCTCTCTCTCTCTCTCTCTCTGTTGGTGTAGCTCTCTCTCTCTCTGTTGGTGTAGCTCTCCCTCTCTCTCTGTTGGTGTAGCTCTCTCTCTCTCTCTCTCTGTTGGTGTAGCTCTCTCTCTCTCTCTGTTGGTGTAGCTCTCTCTCTCTCACTCTGTTGGTGTAGCTCTCTCTCTCTCTCTGTTGGTGTAGCTCTCTCTCTCTCTGTTGGTGTAGCTCTCTCTCTCTCTCTGTTGGTGTAGCTCTCTCTCTCTCTGTTGGTGTAGCTCTCTCTCTCTCTGTTGGTGTAGCTCTCTCTCTCTCTCTGTTGGTGTAGCTCTCTCTCTCTGTTGGTGTAGCTCTCTCTCTCTCTGTTGGTGTAGCTCTCTCTCTCTCTGTTGGTGTACCTCTCTCTCTCTCTGTTGGTGTAGCTCTCTCTCTCTCTCTGTTGGTGTAGCTCTCTCTCTCTCTCACTCTGTTGGTGTAGCTCTCTCTCTCTGTTGGTGTAGCTCTCTCTCTCTCTCTGTTGGTGTAGCTCTCTCTCCCTCTCTCTCTGTTGGTGTAGCTCTCTCTCTCTCTCTCTCTGTTGGTGTAGCTCTCTCTCTCTCTGTTGGTGTAGCTCTCTCTCTCTCTCTGTTGGTGTAGCTCTCTCTCTCTCTCTGTTGGTGTAGCTCTCTCTCTCTCTCTGTTGGTGTAGCTCTCTCTCTCTCTGTTGGTGTAGCTCTCTCTCTCTCTCTGTTGGTGTAGCTCTCTCTCTCTCTCTGTTGGTGTAGCTCTCTCTCTCTCTGTTGGTGTAGCTCTCTCTCTCTCTCTGCTGGTGTAGCTCTCTCTCTCTCTGTTGGAGTAGCTCTCTCTCTCTCTCTGTTGGTGTAGCTCTCTCTCTCTCTCTGCTGGTGTAGCTCTCTCTCTCTGTTGGAGTAGCTCTCTCTCTCTCTCTGTTGGAGTAGCTCTCTCTCTCTCTCTGTTGGTGTAGCTCTCTCTCTCTCTCTGTTGGTGTAGCTCTCTCTCTCTCTCTGTTGGTGTAGCTCTCTCTCTCTCTGTTGGTGTAGCTCTCTCTCTCTCACTCTGTTGGTGTAGCTCTCTCTCTCTCTCTGTTGGTGTAGCTCTCTCTCTCTCTGTTGGTGTAGCTCTCTCTCTCTCTCTGTTGGTGTAGCTCTCTCTCTCTCTGTTGGTGTAGCTCTCTCTCTCTCTGTTGGTGTAGCTCTCTCTCTCTCTGTTGGTGTAGCTCTCTCTCTCTCTGTTGGTGTAGCTCTCTCTCTCTCTGTTGGTGTAGCTCTCTCTCTCTCTCTATTGGTGTAGCTCTCTCTCTCTCTCTTGCTGTAGCTCTCTCTCTCTCTGTTGGTGTAGCTCTCGCTGTTGGTGTAGCTGATGTGCCTCAATAATTCCAAGACTCGATGTTAGCGAAACAAAACAAGGCTTTTATTAACTTAGAAAGTAACACGTAAGAGAGAGAGGTATCTTCCTTCTGGAGACTGAGGCCAGACTGAGCTAGCTTACAAAAGGGGCCAGGTATGGGCGGAGCCCTACACACACAGCACATTCCAGCACATTCCAATAAACAATACAATGAGGACTGGGGGAAGGGAAATGACACTGAAACCGTCCACAGTCACAGGCAGTGATGAATGGAATATTTCATCACAGTAGCCCTCTTTGTTGGTGTGTAGCTCTCTCTGTTGGTGTGTAGCTCTCTCTCTCTCTGTTGGTGTAGCTCTTTCTGTTGTTGTAGCTCTCTGTCTCTCTCTCTGTTGGTGTAGCACTCTCTCTGTTAGTGTAGCTCTCGCTCTGTTGGTATGTAGCTCTCTCTCTGTTGGTGTAGCTCTCTCTCTGTTGGTTTGTAGCTCTCTCTCTCTCTCTCTGTTGGTGTAGCTCTCTCTGTTGCTGTAGTTCTCTCTCTCTCTCTGTTGGTGTGTGGCTCTCTTTGTTGGTGTGACTCTGTCTCCCTGTTGGTGTAGCTCTCTCTCTCTGTTGGTGTAGCTCTCTCTCTCTCTCTGTTGGTGTAGCTCTCTCTCTCTCTCTGTTGGTGTAGCTCTCTCTCTCTCTGTTGGTGTAGCTCTCTCTCTCTCTCTGTTGGTGTAGCTCTCTCTCTCTCTCTGTTGGTGTAGCTCTCTCTCTCTCTTTCTGTTGGTGTAGCTCTCTCTCTTTCTCTCTCTGTTGGTGTAGCTCTCTCTCTCTCTCTGTTGGTGTAGCTTTCTCTCTCTCTCTGTTGGTGTAGCTCTCTCTCTCTCTCTCTGTTGGTGTAGCTCTCTCTCTCTCTGTGTTGGTGTAGCTCTCTCTGTTGGTGTAGCTCACTCTCTCTGTTGGTGTAGCTCTCTCTCTTTCTCTCTGTTGGTGTAGCTCTCTCTCTCTGTTGTTGTAGCCCTCTGTCTCTCTCTCTGTTGGTGTAGCACTCTCTCTGTTGGTGTGTAGCTCTCTGTTGGTGTAGCTCTCTCTCTGTTGGTGTGTAGCTCTCTGTTGGTGTAGCTCTCTCTCTGTTGGTGTTTAGCTCTCTCTCTCTCTGTTGGTGTAGCTCTTTCTCTTTCTCTCTCTGTTGGGGTAGCTCTCTCTCTGTTGGTGTTTAGCTCTCTCTCTCTCTGTTGGTGTAGCTCTCTCTCTCTCTCTGTTGGTGTAGCTCTCTCTCTCTCTCTGTTGGTGTAGCTCTCTCTCTCTCTCTGTTGGTGTAGCTCTCTCTCTCTCTCTGTTGGTGTAGCTCTCTCTCTCTCTCTCTGTTGGTGTAGCTCTCTCTCGCTCTCTGTTGGTGTAGCTCTCTCTCTCTCTCTGTTGGTGTAGCTCTCTCTCTCTCTGTTGATGTAGCTCTCTCTCTCTCTCACTCTGTTGGTGTAGCTCTCTCTCTCTCTGTTGGTGTAGCTCTCTCTCTCTCTCTGTTGGTGTAGCTCTCTCTCTCTCTGTTGGTGTAGCTTTCTCTCTCTGTTGGTGTAGCTCTCTCTCTCTCTCTGTTGGTGTAGCTCTCTCTCTCTGTTGGTGTAGCTTTCTCTCTCTGTTGGTGTAGCTCTCTCTCTCTCTGTTGGTGTAGCTCTCTCTCTCTCTCTGTTGGTGTAGCTCTCTCTCTCTCTCTTGCTGTAGCTCTCTCTCTCTCTGTTGGTGTAGCTCTCGCTGTTGGTGTAGCCCTCTTTGTTGGCGTAGCACTCTCTCTGTTGGTGTAGCTCTCTCTCTGTTGGTTTGTAGCTCTCTCTCTCTCTCTCTCTCTGTTGGTGTAGCTCTCTCTGTTGCTGTAGTTCTCTCTCTCTCTCTGTTGGTGTGTGGCTCTCTTTGTTGGTGTGACTCTGTCTCCCTGTTGGTGTAGCTCTCTCTCTCTCTCTGTTGGTGTAGCTCTCTCTCTGTTGGTGTAGCTCTCTCTCTCGCTCTCTCTCGGTGTAGCTCTCTCTCTCTCTGTTGGTGTTGCTCTCTCTCTCTCTGTTGGTGTTGCTCTCTCTCTCTCTGTTGGTGTAGCTCTCTCTCTGTTGGTGTAGCTCTCTCTCTCTCTCTCTGTTGGTGTAGCTCTCTCTCTCTTGGTGTAGCTCTCTCTCTCGCTCTCTCTCGGTGTAGCTCTCTCTCTCTCTGTTGGTGTAGCTCTCTCTCTCTGTTGGTGTTGCTCTCTCTCTCTCTGTTGGTGTAGCTCTCTCTCTGTTGGTGTAGCTCTCTCTCTCTCTCTCTGTTGGTGTAGCTCTCTCTCTCTCTCTCTCTGTTGGTGTAGCTCTCTCTCTGTTGGTGTAGCTCTCTCTCTCTCTGTCTCTCTGTTGGTGTATCTCTCTCTCTCTCTCACTCTCTGCTGGTGTGTAGCTCTCTCTCTGTTGGTGTGTAGCTCTCTCTCTCACCCTGTTGATGTGTAGCTCTCTCTCTCTCTCTCTGTTGGTGTGTAGCTCTCTCTCTCTCTCTCTGTTGGTGAGCTCTCTCTGTTGGTGTGTGGCTCCCTCTCTGTTGGTGTAGCTCTCTGTTGGTATGTAGCTCTCTCTCTCTCTCTGTTGGTGTGTAGCTCTCTCTCTCTGTTGGTGTGTGGCTCTCTCTGTTGGTGTAGCGCTCTCTCTCTCTCTCTCTGTTGGTGTAGCTCTCTCTCTCTCTCTCTCTGTTGGTGTGTAGCTCTCTCTGTTGGTGTGTAGCTCTCTCTCTGTTGGTGTAGCTCTCTCTCTCGCTCTCTGTTGGTGAAGCTCTCTCTCTCTGTTGGTGTTGCTCTCGCTCTCTGTTGGTGTGTAGCTCTCCCTCTGTTGGTGTGTAGCTCTTTCTGTTGGTATGTAGCTCTCTCTCTCTGTTGATATGTAGCTCTCTGTGTTGGTGTGTCTCTCTGTTGGTGTAGCACGCTCTCTCTCTCTCTGTTGTTGTAGTGCTCTCTCTCTCTCTCTGTTGGTGTGTAGCTCTCTCTCTCTCTCTGTTGGTATGTAGCTCTCTCTCTATTGTTGTAGTGCTCTCTCTCTCTCTCTGTTGGTGTGTAGCTCTCTCTCTCTGTTGGTGTGTAGCTCTCTCTGTTGGTGTGTAGCTACTTGTTAGATCTGTGATTTTGAGAGTATGATGTTTTTCAATAACCACATGGATGCTGTAACTTAACAATCAACAGGTATTTACTGGAGTAGGGTAGTCTCAAGACTGGGGTACAGAGGCATGCTCAAGGCTTATATACAGGTGTCGTCACTGCCGGTACTACAGTATACAAGAGCTGTAAAAGTAGTTCTCTCTTAAAGGTACATACACTACAATTCCTCCCCTTTTAGATTAGTAGTACCTATAATATTCAAATAACAATTAACACTTTAACATGTACATTAAACAACAATAGTCCATTTATAGATTCAGTCTTTGGGGTGGCTTCCTGATCCATTTGGGATAGCGCCTTTCCTAAGGTTCTTGTTCTTGGTGCGGAGGCGATTCTGGCCCCTTTTCATCGGTTAGTTCATCGGGTTCCACTGCTACTGGTTCGGAGGTAGATGCTACCGGTATGTCGGGTTCATCCCCAGGTACGCAAGACATGGGGTTGACTCGTTCCTGTGACGCTAAGATCTGATCAACGTGGCATCTCACAATGTTCTCCCCGACATCCACTGTGTACATTAATGGTCCCTGCCTTGTGCATATTGTTCCGGGTTGCCATTTCTCTGTTCGGTAGTCACGGGCCAAGACTGGTTGTCCTACATTGAAGCTCCTTGTTGGCTTCTCATTGAACATAAGAACATGAGAAATAGGAGCAGGAGAAGGCCAATTGGCCCCTCGAGCCTGCTCCGCCATTCAATAACATCATGGCTGATCTGATCCTAACCGCCAATCTACTATCACAGAACTATCTCCTGAATCTAACAGAATTAGACACATGAAATAGGAGCAGGATCAGGCTACACGGCCCCTGGGCCCGCTCCGCTACCCACAGGGCCATGACCGATCCGAACCTAGACTCATGTCCAAATTCCTGCCCGCTCCCCGTAACCCTTAATTCCCTTTACTTCTAGGAAACTGTCTATTTCTGTTTTAAATTTATGTAATGATGTAGCTTCTACAGCTTTTTGGGGCAGCATATTCCATGGACCTACCACCCTCTGAGTGAAGTAGTTCCTCCTCATCTCAGTTTTGAAAGAGCAGCCCCTTATTCTAAGACTATGCCCCCTAGTTCTAGTTTCACCCATCATCGGGAACATCCTCCCCGCATCCACCCGATCCAACCCCTTCACAACCTTATATGTTTCAATAAGATCGCCTCTCATTCTTCTGAACTCCAATGAGTAGAGTCCCAATCTACTCAACCTCTCCTCATATGTCCATCCCCTCATCCCCGGGATTAACCGAGTGAACCTTCTTTGTACTGACTCGAGAGCAAGTATGTCTTTTCTTAAGTATGGACACCAAAACTGTATGCAGTATTCCAGGTGCGGTCTCACCAATACCTTGTACAACTGAAACAATGCCTCCCTATTTTTATATTCTATCCCCCTAGCAATGAAAGCCAACATTCCATTGGCCTTCTTAATCACTTGCTGCACCTGCATACTAACCTTTTGAGTTTCGTGCACCAGGACCCCCAGATCCCTTTGTACTTCAGTACTTTCCAGTTTCTTGCCATTAAGATAATAACTTGCTCTACGATTTTTCCTGCCAAAGTGCATAACCTCACACTTTCCAGTATTGTATTCCATCTGCCAAATCTCTGCCCATTTACTTAGCCTGTCTATGTCCCCTTGCAGGTTTTTTATGTCCTCCTCACTCACTACTTTCCCTCCCACCTTAGTATCATCTGCAAACTTTGATATGTTACACTCGGTCCCCTCCTCCAAATCGTTAATATAGATTGTAAAGAGTTGGGGACCCAGCACTGACCCCTGCGGAACACCACTAGTTACTGATTGCCAGTCTGAGAATGAACCATTTATCCCAACTCTCTGCCTTTTGTTAGATAGCCAATCCTCTATCCATGCCAGAATATTACCCCCAATCCCGTGATTTTTTATCTTAAGCAATAATCTTTTGTGTGGCACCTTGTCAAATGCCTTTTGGAAGTCTAAATACACTACGTCCATTGGTTCCCCTTTATCCACCCTATATGTTACTTCCTCAAAGAACTCCAGCAAATTTGTCAAACATGACTTCCCCTTCATAAAACCATGCTGACTTTGTCCTATTAAATTATGATTATCCAAATGTCCTGTTACTGTCTCCTTAATAATGGACTCCAACATTTTACCTACCACAGATGTTAGGCTAACCGGTCTATAGTTGATGTGCTGGAATTGTCTATCCTCAACATTTCTTCACACATTTGGTCTGGTCAAGTCCAGACGAGATCTCAACCTTCGGTTAAAGAACATCATGGCCGGGGTCTGGTTGGTAACTGCATGTGTCACGTTTTGGTAGGCTAATAATAAATTGTCCACCTTATGCTGTAGTGGAATTTCATCATCGCACATGGCCTTTATCGCCTTCTTAAAGGTTTGTACGAACCTCTCAGCCAATCCATTTGTGGCTGGATGATACGGGGCGGATGTGTAATGCCTTACCCCATTCCTTCTCATAAATTTTTGAAACTCTTTGGACACAAACTGTGGTCCATTATCAGAGCAAATCTGCTCTGGCAAGCCGTTCCTGGCAAATATGGTCCATAGGACTGCAATCGTTTTCTCTGTAGTGGTTGAGGACATTTTTATCACCTCAGGCCATTTCGAATGAGCATCCACTGCTATTAAGAACATTGAGTCCATGAATGGACCAGCAAAATCAATATGCACCCGTTGCCATGGAGAGGAGGGCCACTCCCATGGGTGTAGAGGGGCATGTGGTGGTGCATTTTGGACCTTCTGGCATCCTGAGCAGCTCTTGGTTAGGTCTTCGATTTGTTGATCGATTCCCGGCCACCACACATAAGCCCGAGCAAGGCTTTTCATTTTCACTCCCCCCAGATGACCTTCATGTAGCTCATTTAGCACTCTCTCCCTTAACTTGGGTGGAATCACCACTCTGGATCCACACTTCACTGTCCCCTGGCATACTGACAGCTGTTCTCTTCTGGATGAGAATGCTGGCAACAGTGAGTCGCCATGTGTTGGCCATCCCCTCACCGTCAAATCATATACCCGAGACAGCGTCAGATCATTACGGGACTCCTTCTCTATATCCGCGTTCGTTACTGGCAATCGTTCAATTATTGATGAATAAAATATCTCGATAGGGTCCACTGCTGGTGCTTCCTCCACAGTAGGCAGTGGCAGGTGCGATAGCCCATCAGCGTTTCCATGCTGTTTCGTGCCTTTATATTCTATTTCATATTGATTCGCCCCTAGAAACAGGGACCATCTTTGTAACCATTGTGCAGTCATCACTGGAACGCCCTTCTTAGGATTAAAGATGGAGACAAGTGGCTGGTGATCAGTCAGCAAGGTGAACTTCTGCCCATGCAGATAGTGGTTGTATTTTTTTACTCCCCATATTATGCTGAGGGCCTCCCTGTCAATCTGGGTGTAGTTGCGCTCGGCTGAGGTTAGTGACCGAGACGCAAAAGCTACTGGCCTCTCCAACCCGTCTGGGAATTTGTGCGACAGCACCGCTCCAATACCATAGGGTAATGCATCACATGCCAAACGAATTGGTAGTGCTGGGTTGAAATGGGCCAACACCTTTTTGATGTGATCAATTCTTTACACTTTACACTCCTGGAAAGCTCGTCTACGTTCGTCATTCCACTTTCATGGTGCCCCTATTTGCAATAGGGTGTTCAGTGGGTGTAATACCATGGACAAATTTTGTAAGAACTTATGGTAGTTGTTTACCAGCCCGAGGAACAACCTCAGTGGAGCCTTGACTACTGCCTCAATCTTTTCAGGGGACTTATGTAACCCCTCTTCATCGATGACATGGCCACAATACGAGATCTGCTGCTGGAAAAACTCGCACTTGTGGCGATTAGCTCGTAGCCCATATTCCTTTAATCTGGTGAGCACCTTCTCCAAGTTGGCGAGGTGATCACTGTCATTTTCGCCCGTGACCAGGATGTCTTCCAAATAACACTGGGTCCCTGGAATCCCTTGCAGGACTTGATCCATCGCCCTTTGCCAAATAGCCAGAGCTGATGCTACCCCGAACATCAGCCGGTTGTATTGATAGAGACCTTTATGAATATTAATCGTAAGGTATTGTTTCGAGGCTTCTTCTACCTCCATTTGCAAGTACGCCTGGGCTAGATCAATTTTGGTGAAGCGTTTACCTCCAGATAGCGAGGCGAAAATATCCTCAATTCGTGGAAGCGGATATTGTACCGTGTGAAGGACTGGGTTCACTGTCAACTTAAAATCCCCACAGATGCGGACCTTCTTTGGTTCCCCTGGCGTATTACTCAACGACCTCTTCATTACAGGAACAATGGGTGTAGCCCACTCGCTGCAGTCTACTTTGGACAGTACTCCTGAACGTTCCAACCCTTCCAGCTCTGCTTCGACAGCTGGTCTGATCGCATAAGGCACTGGTCTGGCCTTAAGAAACTTTGGGCTTGCATTTTCCTCTATTTTAATCATTGCTGTTATGCCTTTTAGTGTTCCGAGTCCCTCCTGGAACACTTCTTTTGCGTCAGTTAGTATTTTTGACAATCGTCCAGGTGTGAATTCGTCATCCTTTTTGGCCTCAACCTTCAGTGCCTGTATGGAATACCAATCTAATTGTTTCTTCCGGATCCATTCACGTCCTAGCAGTGGTGGTCCTCCATCTTGGTTACCTTATGTAGTTTCAGACAACCCAGCTCCTTGCTTCCGGAGTCTGTGTCACTTTTCTGTTCATCTGAACTACTGTCCATCATCTGGTGTACCTTTTTGTACTTCTCCTGTGGAGATTTCTTACTGTTGGTTTTCTTCCCAGACCTGCAGACTCTTGCTATGTGTCCTGCTTTTCCACACTGTCTGCACACTTGGTCCTTGAACCAACAATCCTTCTGGTCATGTGTTGTTCTGCCGCAGCGATAGCACTTCCCTGTTCCATAGGACATTTCATTGGTGCCATATTCTTGTGGTCTCTGTTGTATCTCTGCAGCGCCCCTTGCGGCTGCTTCATGGGATACTGCCATACTGAAAGCCTTGTCCAGCGTAAGATCCTTTTCTGATAGAAGCCGTTTCTGGGTTCCTTCACGTTGCAGCCCACACACAAACTTGTCCCTTAACGTATCTGCTAGTCCCGCTCCAAACTGGCAGTGTTTCGATAGCTTGTGCAGTTCCGTTAGGTACTCAGCATTGCTTTCGTCTTTGTGTTGGTTCCTTTTATGTAACTTAAATCGTTCTGCTATCAGCAGCGGTGTGGGGTTTAAGTGGTCCTGTAGGATTTCTACTATGCTTTCGAAATTCTTGTTCACAGTCTTCTCTGGGGTTATTAGGTTTCACAGTAACCCATAAGTTTTTGCACCCATGGAATTTAACAAAACCAATGCTTTCCTAGTGTCTGGCACTTCATTCACCCTGCAGTACATCTCAATACATTCCACATATGTCGCCCAATCTTCGACTTCATTGTCGAACGTAGAGATACTGCCACTCTTCTGCATCCCTGGGTGTGATTTAACTGTCAAAAATGGCGTCTCCCGTGCTTCCCCTTCTTCTCCGCTGGCACAAAATGGCGTCTCCCGCGCTTTCCTTCTTCTCCCCGCGGACACTGTTCAGCCCTTGAGCCCTGGCTGTGCTCTGCACGTTCTTTTTTTTTTGTGTGCGCCTTTCCCGTTTCCGCCACTCGGTCCTGAACCCGACTGTTGCTTTACCCTCTCTTTCTCCGTTTTGTTTTTTCCTCAACGCCACTCAGTTTTCAGCCCCCGGCTACGCCCTGTGCGCTTCACCCTCTGTCTTGCCCCGTCGACGCTGCTCGGCTTTCTCTCCGCCGTCAGTCGGCTCCAGCCGCCGCTGTCTGGAAAGGGTCTGCGCTGTACCTGTCGTCAGTCTATTGCTGATCGTCGTGGCTGGGGAACCAAGCCCGGCTCTCCACAGCCTCCCCTGCGATGTTCACTCTCTGCCGGACGACTGGGCGGTTGCTCGTGGTCGACGCCCATGTTTCTGGCCTCGACTTTCTTCCACCGCCCTCCCGGAGCGAATCCTCGAAGGGAAATGCAGAGTTTCAGGTAGATTCGAATCGACACTCGTCGCCACTGTTACATCCGTGATTCTGAGAGTATGATGTTTTTCAATAACCACACGGATGCTATAACTTAACAATGAACAGGTATTTACTGGAGTAGGGTAGTCTCAAGACTGGGGTACAGAGGCATGCTCAAGGCTTATATACAGGTGTGGTCACTGCCGGTACAACAGTATACAGGAGCTGTAAAAGTAGTTCTCTCTTAAAGGTACATACACTACACTCCTTGTGTTGGTGTGTAGCTCTCTCTCTCTGTTTATATGTAGCTATCTCTGTTGGTGTCGCACTCTCTCTCTCTCTGTTGGTGTATCTCTCTCTCTCTCTCTCTGTTGGTGTAGCTCTCTCTCTGTTGGTGTAGCTCTCTCTCACTGTTGGTGTAGCTCTCTCTCTCTCTCACTGTTGGTGTGTAGCTCTGTTGATATGTAGCTCTCTCTCTGTTGGTGTAGCTCTCTCTGTTGGTGTAGTGCTCCCTCTTTCTCTGTTGGTGTAGCGCTCTCTCTCTCTGTTGGTGTATGGCTCTCTCTGTTGGTGTGTGGCTCGCTCTGTTGGTGTGTGGCTTTCTCTGTTGGTGTGTGGCTCTCTCTGTTGGTGTGTGGCTCTCTCTGTTGGTGTGTGGCTCTCTCTATTGGTGTGTGGCTCTCTCTGTTGGTGTGTGGCTCTCTCAATGGTGTATAGCTCTCTCTGTTGGTGTGTAGTTCTCGGTTGGTATGTTGCTCTCTCTCTGTAGCACATGCTCTCTTTTTCGGTTGGTATGTATATCTGCCTCTCAGTGTGTAGTTCTCTTTCTCTCCAAGGTTTTCATTGTGTGTGTAAACTTTAACAAGCACAGATTGGCTGGACGGATTTTTTGCTCATAATTGCTCCATCTTACACGGGCAGAACTTCCTATGAGAGGTGGTGATTTAGGAGTGGCTGATTAACGTACAGTACAGTAATTTAGCACCCAGAGCACCAGTTATTTTTGTGAAAATCAAATCAAGTAATAAAAGAAAGTGCTGAATTTGAACCACAAGTATAAAATTATCACTGCTCTGGACAAAAAAGTATAAGTCGCAGACTGAATTATAAAAAGTCACACAACACCAGTGTTGCGTCCGTGTATAATAAGACACAGACTGTCCACCTTGTGCTGCAGCGGAATGTTGTCATTGTACATAGCCTTTATTGCCTTCTTAAAGGTTTGTACGAACCTCTCAGCCAATCCATTTGTGACTGGATGATATGGGGCGGATGTGTAATGCCTTACCCCATTCTTTTTCAAGAACCTCCGGAACTCTTCGGACACAAACTGTGGTCTGTTGCTGGAGCAAATCTGTTCTGGCACGCCATTCCTGACAAAAATGGTCCGTAGGACTGCAATAGTTTTCTCCGTGGTGGTGGAGGACATTTTGATGACCTCAGGCCATTTCGAGTGCGCATCCACGGCTATTAAAAACATTGAGTCCATGAATGGACCAGCAAAATCAATATGCACCCGTTGCCATGGAGATGAGGGCCACTCCCATGGGTGTAGAGGGGCCTGTGGTGGTGCATTTTGGACTTTCTGGCATCCTGAGCAGCTCTTGGTCAGGTCCTCGATTTGTTTATCAATTCCCGGCCACCACACATAATCCCTGGCTAGGCTTTTCATTTTTACCCCTCCCAGATGACCCTCATGAAGCTCATAGAGCACTCTATCCCTTAACTTGGGTGGAATTACCACTCAGGATCCACACATTAAGGTCCCCAGGCACACTGACAGCTGTTCTCTCCTTGTCGAGAATGCTGGCAACAGTGAGTCGCCATGTGCTGGCCATCCCTTCACCGTCAAATCATATACCCGAGACAATGTCGGGTCATTTCGGGTTTCCTTTTCGATACAAGCGTTAGTTACCGGTAGGTATTCAACTATAGTCGAATGGAATATTTCGACAGGATCCACTGCTGGTGCTTCCTCCGCAGTAGGCAGTGGCAGGCGTGATAGCCCATCAGCATTTCCATGCTGTTTCGTGCCCTTATATTCATAGAAACATAGAAACATAGAAGATAGGAGCAGGAGTAGGCCATTCGGCCCTTCGAGCCTGCTCCACCATTCAATGAGATCATGGCTGATCATCCAAATTCAGTACCCTGTCCCTGCCTTTTCCCCATACCCCTTGATCCCTTTAGCCTCAAGAAATATATCCAAATCTTTCTTGAATATATTTAATGAACTGGCCTCCACCGCCCTCTGTGGCAGAGAATTCCACAGGTTCACCAATCTCTGGGTGAAAAAGTTCCTCCTCATTTCGGTCCTAAATGGCTTACCCCTTATCCTTAGACTATGACCCCTGGTTCTGGACTCCCCGGCCATCCGAAACATCCTCCCTGCATCTAGTCTGTCCAGACCTGACAGAAATTTATAGGTTTCGATGAGATCCCCTCTCAATCTTCTAAACTCCAGTGAGTATAAGCCCAATCGACACAATCTCTCCTCATACGTCATTCCTGCCATCCCAGGTATCAGCCTGGTGAATCTTCGCTGCACTCCCTCCATGGCAAGAACGTCCTTCCTCAGGTAAGGTGACCAAAACTGCACACAATACTCAAGGTGCGGTCTCACCAAGGCCCTGTACAACTGTAGCAAGACATCCTTGTTCCTGTACTCGAACCCTCTTGCTACGAAGGCCAGCATACCATTTGCCTTCTTAACCGCCTGCTGCACCTGCATGCTTTCCTTCAGCAACTGGTGCACAATAACACCCAGGTCTCTTTGCACTTCCCCTTCTCCCAATCTATTGCCATTCAAATAATAATCTGCCTTCCTGTTTTTGCCACCAAAGTGGATAACCTCACATTTATCCACATTATAGTGCATTTGCCATGTTTCTGCCCAATCACCCAACCTGTCCAAATCGTACTGGAGTTTCACGACATCCTCCTCACAGCTTACCTTCCCACCAAGCTTTGTGGCATCTGCAAATTTGGAGATATTACATCGAATTCCCTCGTCCAGATAATTAATATATATTGTGAACAGCTGGGGTCCTAGGACCGATCCTTGCGGTACCCCACTAGTCACTGCCTGCCACTCGGAAAACGACCCGTTTATTCCAACTCTTTGCTTTCTGTCCGCCAACCAGTTCTCTATCCAAGTCAACACCTTGCCCCCAGTCCCATGTGCCTTAAATTTGCACGCTAATCTCTTATGTGGGACCTTATCGAAAGCCTTCTGAAAGTCCAAATACACCACATCCACTGGTTGTCCCTTATCTATTTTACCAGTTACATCCTCAAAAAATTCCAGTAGATTAGTCAAGCATGATTTACCTTTTGTAAATCCATGTTGACTTTATCCGATCCTGTCACTGCTTTCAAAGTGCTCTGCTATTACATCTTTTACAATAGACTCCAGCATTTTCCCCACTACCGATGTCAGGCTTACCAGTCTATAATTCCCCGCTTTTTCTCTACCACCTTTTTTGAATAGTGGGAAAACATTAGCTACCCTCCAATCCATGGGTACCGTTCCAGAGTCTATCGAGTTCTGGAAGATGACCAGCAATGCATCTACTATCTCTAGGGCCACTTCCTTAAGTACCCTGGGATGTAGACCATCAGGCCCTGGGGATTTATCAGCCTTCAATCCCATCAATTTTCCTAACACCATTTCCCTACAAATACTGATTTCTTTCAGTTCCTCCCTTTCATCAGACCCTATGTTCCCCGACATCTCTGGGAGGTTATTTGTGTCCTCCTTTGTGAAGACAGAACCAAAGTATGTATTTAGTTGGTCTGCCATTTCCTTGTTTCCCATTATAAATTCCCCTGATTCTGACTGTAAGGGACCTACGCTTGACTTCACCAATCTTTTTCTCTTCACTATCTATAAAAGCTTTTAAATTCAGTTTTTATGTTCCCTACTAGCTTACTCTCATATTCTATTTTCCCTTTCTTAATTAATCCCTTTGTCCTCCTTTGTTGATTCCTAAACTGCTCCCAATCCTCAGGATTATTGTTTTTTCTAGCCAATTTATATGTCCTCTCCTTGGATCTTATGTTATCCCTAATTTCCCTTGTTAGCCACGGTTGAGTCACCTTTTTTGTTTTATTTTTATGCCAAACTGGGATGAACAAATTCTGTAGCTCATCCATTCGGTCTTTGAATGTTAGCCATTGCCTATCCACTGTCAACCCTTTGAGTGCCATTCCCCAATCAATCCTACCCAACTCGCTCCTCAGACCATCATAGTTTCCTTTATTTAAATTGAGGACCCTTGTCCCTGAGTCAACTACTACATTCTCCATATTAATGAAGAATTCGATCATATTATGATCGCTCCGACCCAAGGGGCCTCGTACAACAAGATTGCTAATTAATCCTTTCTTGTTGCATAATACCCAGTCTAAGATGACCTGATCTCTGGTTGGTTCCTCGACATATTGGTCCAGGAAACCATCCCATAAACACTCCAGGAATTTCTCCTCCACAGTATTGTTACTAATTTGGTTGGCCCAATCTATATGTAGATTAAAGTCACCCATGATGACTGCTGTGCCCTTATTGCACGCTTCTTTAATTTCCCTTTTAATGCCATCCCCAACCTCCGCCTTACTGTTTGGAGGTCTATATACCACTCCCACTAATGTTTTTTTCCCCTTAGTATTTCTCAATTCTACCCATATAGATTCCACGTCATCAGAGCTAATATCCTTCATTACAATTGTATTAATCCCTTCTTTAACCAGTAATGCTACCCCACCTCCCTTTCCTTTTTGCCTATCTTTCCTGAATATTGAATACCCCTGGATGTTGAGTTCCCAGTCTTGGCCATCCTTGAGCCACGTTTCCATAATCCCAACCAAATCATATCCGTTTACCTCTATTTGCGCAGCCAATTCATCCACCTTGTTACAAATGCTCCTCGCATTAAGGCACAAAGCCTTCAGGCTTGTTTTTTTAATGCTCTTAGACCTATATGAATTATTATTTACTGTGGCCATGTTTGATTTAAACCGTTGATTTCACTGACTGCCACTTTTGTTTTTCTCCTTCCTATCTTTTGCTTTTATCCCTGTTTTCCTTTCCTCTGTCTCCATGCTCAGGTTCCCAACCCCCTACCATTTTAGTTTAAACCCCCCCGAACGGCACTAGCAAACACTCCCCCTAGGACATCGGTCCCGGCCCTGCCCAGGCGCAAACCATTCCGTTTGTACTGGTCCCACCTCTCCCAGAACCGGTTCCAATGTCCAAGGAATTTGAATCCCTCCTCCTTGCACCATTCCTCTAGCCACGTATTCATTTGAAATATCCTCCTATTTCTACTCTGACTAGCACATGGCACTGGTAGCAATCCTGAGATTACTACCTTTGAGGTCCTATTTTTTAATTTACCTGCTAACTCCCTATATTCTGCTTATCCGACCTCATCCCGTTTTTTACCTATATCGTTGGTGCCTATGTGCACCACGACAACTGGCTGTTCACCCTCCCCCTCCAAAATGTTCTGCAGCCGCTCCGAGACGTCCTTGACCCTTGCACCAGGGAGGCAACACACCATCCTGGAGTCTCGATTGCGGCCGCAACAACGCCTATCTATTCCCCTTACAATTGAGTCCCCTATCACTATAGCTGTTCCACTCTTTTTCCTCCCAGCCTGTGCAGCAGAGCCACCCATGGTGCCAGGAAGTTGGCTGCTGCTGCCTTCCCCTGATGAGCCATCCCCCCCAACAGTATTCAAAGTGGTATATCTGTTGGAGAGGGGGATGGCCGCAGGGGATTCCTGCACTACCTGCCTGCTCCTCTTACTCTGCCTGCTGGTCACCCATTCCCTTCCTGCCTGTACACCCTTTACCTGCGGTGTGACCAACTCGCTATATGTGATATTCACGATGTCCTCAGCATCGCGAATGCTCCAAAATGAATCCAACCGCAGCTCCAGTGCCGCAATGCGGTCTGTTAGTAGCTGCAGCTGGACACACTTCTCACACACATGGTCGTCAGGGATGCAGGAAGCATCCCTGATTTCCCACATACAGCAGGAGGAGCACACTACGGGGCTGGGCTGTCCTGCCATGACTTACCCTTTAACTAATTAATTAAAATTAAACGAATCCCACCAATTTCACTACAGTTAAATGATATATTTCAGGGCCCTGGTTTACAAACTGTCCCCGCTACACCACAGCAACCTTAAAAACTATAAACCACAGACTTAAAGTTATAAAACGAGAGAAATACTCCAACCAATCACCTACCTGTTTTGTGGTGATGTCACACCTCAAATACTTTTTACCTCTCTCCTTGCCTGAGATTGGAGATTGGTACGCCTACTGTGGTGTATGTAACCTGTTCCACCTTAAGAGAACTACTTTAAGAGATGTACTACTTTCTCTTGGCTGCTGTATACTGTAATACCGGTGGTGACCACACCGGTATATAAGTGTTGTGTAAGGATTTGCTGGGCAGTTCAGCCCTGACCTCCGAATAGTAAAGACCTGTTAAAAGTTATTCTTGTTGTCTGTGTCAGTGATTGATCCTAAACATAACTGGGACACACAGACTCAACAGTGGCGACGAGTCCGATCTTACCCTGCGGCAGTTTTACATCCAAGGCAGCTTCGTCCTCAGAACGGGCGTCGAGAAGAGGCATCCGCCCTCATCATCCTGCTGAGCACCATCGCACGGGAGGCATCGAGAACCCGGGTTAAAAAGAAAAAGAATTCTGACCACGAAGCCCTCCATCAGCGACAGACAGTGATCATCCCTTCTACCATGGTGGTGGGTAAGCCGATCAGCGACACGAGCAGAAAGTCGGCCGCGTTGGCTGTGGAGTCGGGGAGGGAAAATGGAGGAATAAGGGCGGAGAGCTCGACCACGGCCGGTAGAAAGGGCCGGGCTGCAATCGAGGCCGAGAGGCGCAACGACTGGGGCAGCTTAAGGCTCGAGAGCCGCGGAGAACTCAAATGCAGCCAGTGTACAGGACCGGGCTGCAAGCGGGGCTGCGAGGCAAAGCAGCGTCGGGGAGTTGAGAAGCTTAAGGCACGAGAGCCGCGGAGAATTCAAACGCAGCCGGTGTAAAGGACCGGGCTGCAAGCGGGGCTGCGAGGCAAAGCAGCGTCGGGGTGTGAGAACCGCTGGGGAGGCGAGAACGGCAGCAGCAAGGCAATCGCCATTGCAGCCAGCGGGGGAAGAAGGCAAACGCGGGAATCCACCATTGTAGTCGGCGGGGGAAGAAGACGAGCGCGGAAAAGACCGCCAAGCGTGGGAAGCCGCCATTTTAATAGGCGGGGGAAGAAGACAAGCGCGGGAAGCCGCCATTTTGAGAAAAAGAAAAATTTAAAAAAAAAAAATTGCAAGGATGCCTAAACGTGGGAGCATTAATACCTTTGATAGCGATATCGAAGATTGGACCACGTATGTAGAACGCATGGAAGTGTATTGTACAGCAAATAAGGTACCAAATGATGAGAAAGCACTAACCTTATTAAGCTCAATGGGTGCGAAAACATACGAGCTATTGAAGCACCTTCTATCACCAAATAAACCGGCGGATCAGACTTTCACGAATATTGTTACTGTCCTGAAAAATCATTTAAACCCCATGCCGCTGATGATAGCGGAACGATTTAAATTTTACAGAAGAACGCAGCTGAAAGACGAAAGCAACGCTGAATTTTTAATTGAACTGTGTAAGCTAGCAAAGTACTGTCAGTTTGGAACAGGACTAGCAGATGCGCTGAGAGATAAATTTGTGTCTGGATTGTTAAAAGAAGGAACACAAAAGTGACTGCTTGAGGAGAATGAGCTTACGCTTGATAAAGCTGTCACTATTGCAGCATCGCACGAAGCCGCAGCGAGAGGCACTGCGGAAATGCAGCTACGGTCACCGGAACTCAGCACCAATCAAATGGTCTTGAGTACAGTAAAATGTTATCGTTGTGGAAAGACAACGCACGATCAGAACCAGTGCTGGTTCAAAAATCAGGAATGCAGAAAATGTGGCAGGCTTGGTCACATAGCTAAAGTATGCCGGTCAGGAAAGAAGACCAGCAACAAAAAGTCACCGCAGGAAAAGTACAGAAAGGTACACAAGGTGACAGAGAACAGTTCGAACGAACAGAAGTCAGATTCAGACTCCAGCAGTAATGAACTGGGTAGTCTAAGAGTACACAATGTTGGTAAGGAAGCAGACCTCCAAACAATTTGGGTCACACTTCAGATAGCAGGAGTCCAAGTGAAGATGGAATTGGACACTGGATCGGCATTGACGGTCATGAATAAGAAAGATTACAAAAGGTTATTCCCACATATTCCCCTACGGGATAGAGAGATTGTATTGAAAACATACACGGGGCAAAGAGTATACCCCATCGGGAAGATAGAGGTAAAGGTGGTCCACAAGGGCAAAGAAAGCCGAGGAATGGACTTATATGTGCTACCTGAGGGAGGTCCACCACTACTGGGACGGGAGTGGATTAGGAAAATAAATATGGACTGGCATTCCTTAAAAGCACTAACGGTAGATTCCGGTACAAAAGATGTCAAACCTAAACGATTGTCCAGAATATTGGACGATGCTAAAGAGGTGTTCCAACAGGGACTGGGAACACTGAGAGGAATTACGGCAAACATCAAGGTTGAAGAACATGCAAACCCGAAATTTTTCAAAGCCATATGCAGTACGACCTGCTGTGGAAGCTGAGCTGGAAGGGCTAGAACGTTCAGGAGTACTGTCTAAGGTAGACTGGAGTGAGTGGGCCGCGCCCATTGTCCCCGTCATGAAGCGTTCATCGAGCAACAAGCCGGGGGAACCGGGGAAGGTTCGCATCTGTGGAGATTTCAAGATCACTGTTAATCCGGTGCTTCACACGGTGCAGTATCCGCTTCCGCGGATTGAGGATATCTTCGCTTCGTTGTCCGGCGGGAAACACTTCACCAAGATAGACCTGGCGCAGGCGTACTTACAGATGGAAGTTGAGGAAGAGTCACGCCAGTATCTCACGATCAACACGCATAGAGGCTTGTACCGGTATAATAGACTGGTTTTTGGAGTGGCATCGGCTCCAGCAATTTGGCAGAGGGCCATGGAGCAGGTATTACAGGGAATTCCAGGTACACAATGTTATCTGGACGATATTCTGATTACAGGAGATGATGACGAGGAACACCTTGCAAACTTGGAACTGGTGCTCACCAGATTGAAAGAATATGGACTTCGAGTTAATCGCCAGAAATGTGAATTCTTTCAGAAGCGGATCTCGTACTGTGGTCATGTCATTGACCAGGAGGGGCTTCATAAGTCTCCTGACAAGATCGAAGCTGTTGTGAAGGCTCCCGCTCCGGATAATGTATCCCAATTGAGGTCGTTTCTAGGGTTGATTAACTATTACCATAAGTTTCTGCCAAATTTATCCACGGTGCTGCACCCGCTGAACGCTCTTTTGCAGAAGGGAATACCATGGAAGTGGAGCGAGGACTGTAAGAGGGCCTTTCGCGAAAGCAAGGCATTGATCACCTCAGAGGAAGTGTTGGCTCACTTCAACCCAACGCTGCATATTCGTTTGGCTTGTGATGCTTCTCCATATGGTATTGGGGCAGTACTCTCACACAAGTTGCCAAATGGCCAGGAGAGGCCAGTTGTGTTCGCATCCAGATCATTGACCTCCGCTGAGCGCAACTATGCTCAGATAGATAGGGAGGCTCTCAGCCTTGTGTGGGGAGTAAGGAAGTTTAATCATTACCTGCAGGGCCAAAAGTTTACGCTTCTGACAGACCACCAGCCGTTGGTATCCATTTTTAACACTAAGAAGGGTGTTTCGGTGATGACAGCACAGAGACTCCAGAGATGGTCCCTTTTCCTAGGGGCACATCAATATCAGATAGAATTCAAAGGTACAAAGCAGCATGGTAATGCTGATGGGCTGTCGCGCCTGCCACTACCTACAGAGAAGGAGGCACCGACGGTTGACCCTGTTGAGTTGTTTCACTCGACCATCATCGAATGTTTACCAGTCACCAATGCAAGTATTGAAAGAGAAACCAGGAACGACCCGACACTGTCCAGGGTCTACGAAGTGACAGTGAAGGGATGGCCAGCACATGGTGATCCACTGTTACCGGCATTCTCAGCAAGACGAGAACAGCTGTCCGTCTGTCAAGGAACATTGATGTATGGAACAAGGGTGATTATTCCTCCTAAGTTAAGAGAGAGAGTTCTAAAGGAACTGCATGAAGGTCATCTGGGGGGAGTCAAGATGAAAAGCCTTGCTAGGGCTTATGTGTGGTGGCCGGGTATCGACCAACAGATAGAGGATCTGACGAAAAGCTGCTCAGGGTGCCAAAAAGTGCAAAATGCACCTTCGATTGCACCGCTGCATCCATGGGAATGGCCTTCAACCCCATGGCAACGTGTACATATTGACTTTGCTGGTCCTTTCATGGACTCCATGTTTTTAATTGCGGTGGACGCACATTCTAAATGGCCAGAAGTGATTAAGATGACTACCACTACCTCGGAAAAGACGATCGCGGTGTTAAGAGCGATATTTGCAAGAAATGGATTGCCAGAACAAATATGTTCAGACAACGGACCGCAGTTCATGTCAGAAGAATTCCAGAGATTCATGAAGAAGAATGGGGTGAAACATTATACCTCTGCCCCATATCATCCGGCTACAAACGGGTTGGCCGAGAGATTTGTACAAATGTTCAAAAAAGCGATAAAGACCATGAGCGAAGATCAGATTCCACTACAACACAAGGTGGACAAATTCCTACTGGCATATCGAAACGCCACCCATGCAGTGACAAACCAAAGTCCTGCCATGATGTTCTATAACAGGAGGTTGCGGTCCAGGTTGGACTTGTTAAAACCAAATGTGCGGAGGGAAGTTGAAAACAAACAGTTCCAGCATATAAATAACAAGACCACTCGGAGTTTCGAAATAGGACAACCAGTGTTAGCCCGGGATTATAAAAACGAGAAATGGCAATCTGGAACAATTCGGGCCAGACAAGGACCCCTGATGTACACGGTAGATGTTGGTGAAAATGTAAGACGGCATCATGCTTACCAACTGGTAGAATCGAGAACAAGGGTCGAACCCATGGTTACGGCAGAGACAACCGTGGAAGAAGTTAGTGAACCTGAAGCATCTACCTCAGAAGTGAATGTACCTGATGATGATGTCCAATCCATAAGAGACCAACTAGATGAGTCACCCCAACAACGAGAATCAGAGACCCCTGAAAGGCGTTATCCAACTCGAATCAGGAGGCCTCCTCAGAGACTGAATCTTTGAATTGTTTTGCATGAAGTTGTATATATGTTATTATGTTATGTTAAATGGGGATATAACTGTTAAGCTAAAAAGGGAGGATTGTGGTGTATGTAACCTGTTCCACCTTAAGAGAACTACTTTAAGAGATGTACTACTTTCTCTTGGCTGCTGTATACTGTAATACCGGTGGTGACCACACCGGTATATAAGTGTTGTGTAAGGATTTGCTGGGCAGCTCAGCCCTGACCTCCGAATAGTAAAGACCTGTTAAAAGTTATTCTTGTTGTCTGTGTCAGTGATTGATCCTAAACATAACTGGGACACACAGACTCAACACCTACCTGAGCCTCTGGGGCCTTTTGTAGTCGCTCTGCCGCTCTGCTCCGCCTCCACCCACTGCCGATGCCGCACTGAGGCCTACCTGAGCCTCTGGGGCCTTCTGTATTCGCTCTGCCGCTCTGCTCCGCCTCCACCCGCTGCTGATGCCGCACTGAGGCCTACCTGAGCCTCTGGGGCCTTTTGTAGTCGCTCTGCCGCTCTGCTCCGCCTCCACCCGCTGCCGATGCTGCACTGAGGCCTACCTGAGCCTCTGGGGCCTTTTGTATTCGCTCTGCCGCTCTGCTCCGCCTCCACCCGCTGCCGATTCAATCTCATAGTGGTGCGCCCCTAGAAAAAGTGACCATCTTTGTAGCCGTTGCGCAGTCATCACCGGAAAACCCTTCTTCGGATTAAAAATGGAGACAAGAGGCTGGTGATCAGTCAGCAAGGTGAATTTCTGCCCGTGCAGATAGTGATTGAACTTTTTCACTCCCCACACTCGGCTGAGGGCCTCCCTGTCAATCTGGGCGTAGTTACGCTCGGCTGAGGTTAGTGATCGTGACGCAAAGGCTATTGGCCTCTCTGAGCCGTCCGAGAATTTGTGCGACAGCACCGCTCCAATGCCGTAGGGTGACACATCACATGCCAACTGAATTGGTAATGCCGGGTTGTAATGGGCCAATACCTCTATCGATGTGATTAGTGTTTTGCTCTTCTGGAAAGCTCGTCTACATTCGTCACTCCACTTCCATGACACCCCAGTTTGCAGTAGGGTGTTCAGTGGGTGTAGTATTGTAGACAAATTTGGCAAGAACGTATGGTAGTACTTTACCAGCCCGAGGAACGACCTCAGTTGTGACACATTTTCCGGTGCTGGAGCCTTGACTACTGCCTCAATCTTCTCTGGGGACTTATGTAACCCCTCTTTATCGATAACGTGGCCACAATATGAGATCTGTTTTCTAAAAAACTCGCATTTGGGGCGGTTAGCTCGGAGCCCATATTCCTGCAATCTAGTGAGCACCTGCTCCAGGTTGGCAAGGTGATCACTGTCATTTTCGCCCGTGACCAGGATGTCGTCCAAATAACACTGGGTCCCTGGGATCCCTTGCAGGACTTGTTCCATTGCCCTCTGTCAAATAGCCGGAGCTGATGCTACCCCTAATACCAGCCGGTTGTATTGGTAGAGACCTTTATGGGTGTTGATTGTGAGGTATTATTTTGATGCTTCTTCTACCTCCATTTGCAGATACGCCTGGGCCAGATCAATCTTAGTGAAGCGTTTCCCTCCAGATAGCGAGGCGAAAATATCTTCAATCCGCGGAAGTGGATATTGTTTGGTGTGAAGGATCGGGTTCACTGTTACCTTAAAGTCCCCACAGATGCGAACCTTCCTTGGTTCCCCAGGCGTGCTGCTCAATGACTTTTTCATCACAGGGATGATGGGTGTAGCGCACTCGCTCCAGTCTACCTTGGACAGTACACCTGAACGTTCCAGGCACTTCCAGCTCTGCTTCGACGGCTGGGCGGATCGCATAAGGTACCAGCCTGGCCTTAAAAAATTTGGGGCTTGTGTTTTCTTCAATTTTAATCATCGCTGCCATGCCTTTTAGTGTTCCGAGTCCTTGCTGGAACACTTCTTTCGCATCAGTTAGGATCTTTGACAGTCGCCCAGGTGTGACGTCATCATCCTTTTTGTCAGCCACAGTCAGTGCCTGTATGGAATGCCAATCCAGTTGTACTTTCCGGATCCATTCACGTCCCAGTAATGGTGGTCCTCCATCTTGCAATACATACAGGTCTAGTTTTGGTGCTTCCTTACCGTTATATATAACGGTCACCCTTATTTTTCCTTTGGGGTAGACTTTTTGCCCCGTGTACGTCTTCCAAAATAATTTTTGTGTCTCTCAAGGGTATGTGTGAGAATAGCCACTCGTAGTCCCGTCGGTTTATGACTGTTAGGGCTGATCCTGTGTCCAATTCCATCTTTACCTGGATACCTGCTAACTTGAGAGTGACCCAAATGGTTCGGTGATCCTCCGTTGTGATCACATTATGTAGTTTCAGACAACTCAGTTCCCTGCTTTCGGAGTCGTTATCACTCTTTTGTTCGTCTGAACTATTCTCCGTCATCTTATGTACCTTCTTGTACTTTCCTTTGGTAGGTTTATTATTGCTGGTTTTCTTTCCCGACCTGCAGACTCGTGCTATGTGTCCTACTTTTCCACACTGTTTGCACACTTTGGCCCAGAAATTCCAGAACGGGGCTTGCAGCGCGTGCAAGCCCCGTATTTACACTTACCCCGCGCTACTGACGATCAGCTCCAGGGACGCCTGGACTTGGTGAATGAAAAAGAAGAATCCCGGGCAGCGTATGACGTCACGCCGCCCAGGAGTGCAGCCAGCGCGAAGCCAGGAGCATGCAGTGTAAGTGAGACACGCCCCTTGAGGTCTCAGTTTCACTGGACACGCCCCCAATGTTTCTGTCAAGCTGCTAAGGATTTTTACATGCAAAGCAGCAGTTTAAATAGGTTTTTGGAAGTTTTTTGAAGATTTTGGTAACTTTTATAAACTTTTTAAAATGTTTACATTATTTTGAGTAATCTGAAGTAGTTTTAAAGAGAATTAAAGCAATTTAAAGACTTTTAAAAGCCCTTAAAGAATTTTTTTAATTCCATTTATTTATTTAGCAATGTCGTCGTCATACGTGTCTTCACACTGTTCCCTTTGGGGAACTGTATGAAGTGGTGGAAGGATTTATGGCCGTGATTAAAGCTCATTCCGTGACCGTAACCATCTTTGAACCAGCCATTAGGGCGGTTAGTCCTATGGCGGGAGGGTTTTACGGGCTCCCACAAGCTATACAAGGAGGGGGGGCCACCCACACCCACGGACGCAAATATCCCACTGGATGTCAACCCAGAATTTAGAGCCGGAGCTCCGACTCCACTTGCCGGGACTGTCTGGAGCGGGGTTCGAAACCCTACCCTGATCTGGCCCAGCGGCGGGGATCCTACCGCTATGACAAAGGCCCAATCCGATTAGCAACATGAAATGGCAGCATAGGGCTCCAGTCACGGGGAGGGAAAAGGCGCAGGAAACGTATGGGTGTCACCTTTTGTGCAGAGTGGGCCTTTTGCGTAGCAGTAAACATCCCCGCCGCTGGGCCAGAAGGAGTAGGGTTTTGAACCCCACTCCAGACAGTCCCGGCAAGTGGAGTCGGAGTTCCAACTTTAAATTCTGGGTGGACATCCAGCGGGATACTTGCGTCCGTGGGTGTTGGTGGCCCCCCCCCCTCAGATGGGTTGTGGGAGCCCGTAAAACCCTCCCGCCATAGGACTAACCACCCTAATGGCTGGTTCAAAGATGGTTACAGTCACGGAATGAGCATTAATCACGGCCATAAATCCTTCCACCACTTCATACAGTTCCCCAAAGGGAACAGTGTGAGGATACGTACGATGATGACCTCTTGCGCAATGCACCTCCTTGGACCCTCAGTCGCAGATGCGAGGGGCAAGTCGTGCAATTGTTAAATTTTTCATTTTATTGACATGTAAAATGTTGGCCCAGTAATTCCCTTCCAACTGCGCGAGTACGGTTGGGGTACTTACGCATCTGGCCGGATGAAATGCCGGTTTTCAGCATGCACAGTGCTTTTGGGGAAAACCGGCATTTCCTGTCCTCTGAACGAAGGGGTTCAGAGGCAGAACGCGTGCGACTGCACAGGCAGCGCGTGCGCAGTATAATTCGCCGCTTTCATTACTGCTTTCAGTGAGGTCAAGTCCTTACAACTTACACATGAAAAAAGCATGGGTACAGTTGCTCCAGAGGCTGCGGAGGAAGATATTTCTTATCGTGGAGCTTCTGAAAGTATGTTTGTCTGTATATATTCCTTTGCGTGTTATGTATATATTCCTTTACTTATGTGTATGAATGTATTATTTAGTTATGACTTTCAGAGAAAGTAACTTATTTGAAAATCATAATTAAAAACATACATTCATACACATTAGTAAAGGAATATAAAACATACATACATATACGTAAAGGAATATATGTGGACATACATACATAACTCATTCTCACATTCCATTCACACAGCCACAATTGCTCCTTCTACCTACCGTTCTGAAAACCCTTTTAAAAGAAAAAAATTTTAACTTTAAAACTTACTTAAAATTTCTTAAAATAACTTCCCTCCCTTTCCCAAACAAAAATATTGCATTTCAGAAGCTCCACGATAAAATGTTTCTTCCTCCGCAGCCAATGAACCACTTTACACTTGCTTTTTTCAAGTGTAACTTCTGAGGACTTACCCTCACGGATTTCATGAATGAAATCTATGAAGTTCACTGCGCAAGCGCTGCCTGTGCAGTCGCACGCGCTCGAGGTCTGGAAATGCCGGCGTTCCCCGCATGCGCTGTTCATGCTGAACGCCGGCATTTCCAACGGCCAGATGCGTGAGTAGCCCGAGCGCACTCACGCCTTTGGCCGCGAATTTCTGGCCCTTTGTCTTTGAACCAGCAATCATTCTGGTCGTGTGTTGTTTTGCCGCAGCGATAGCACTTCTCTGTTCCATATGACATTTTGTTTGTGCCATATTCTTGCGGTCTCTGTTGTATCTCTGCAGCGCCCCGTGCTGCTGCTTCATATGATACCGCAATGCTTAAAGCCTTTTCCAGCGTAAGGTCCTTTTCAGATAAAAGCCGTTTCTGGGTTCCTTCACTTTGAAGCCCACACACAAACTTGTCCCTTAAGGTAACTGCCAGTCCCGCTCCAAACTGGCAGTGTTTCGATAGTTTGCGCAGTTCTGTTAAATAATCAGCATTGCTTTCATCCTTATGCTGGTTCAGTTTGTGAAACTTGAATCTTTCTGCTATCAGCAGCGGTGTGGGGATTAAATGTTCCTTTAGTATCGTTACTATGTCTTCAAAACTCTTTTCCATTGGCTTCGTTGGGGTTACTAGATTTCGTAATAAACCATACGTCTTTGCACCCATTAAATTTAACAACACTGATGCTTTCTTGTCATCTGACACCTCATTTGCCTTGCAGTACACCTCTATTCGTTCGACATATGTAGTCCAATCTTCGACTTCATTGTCAAATGCGGTGATACTGCCACTCTTCGGCATTTTGGGTGTGGTTTAAAATGGCTTAAAATGGCGTCTCCCGCGCTTTCCTTCCTCCCCCGCTGCTGCCAACGCCGCTTCCGGCGGTTCTCGTGGCAATGGCGGCGCCCTGTAGGTTTCGCGCGCTTCTGCGCTGCTGCCAACGCCGCTCTTGGCGGTCCTCGTGGCAATGGTGGCACCTCGCGGGTTTCTGCGCGTCTCTCTCTCCCTCTCTCTGACGCTGCTCAGCCCCTGAACACCGGCTGCGCCCTGTGTGCTCTGCCCCCTCTCTCTCTCCCGTCGACGCTGCTCGGACCTTTGCTGTGCCGCTCGGTCGGGCTCTAGCCCGCCGCTGTCCGGGAAGGGTCTGCGCACTACCTGTTAGCCCGTTTCGCTGGATCACCTTGACTGGAAAGCCAAGCCTGGCTCTCGACAGCCTCCCCCGCAATTCTCGAGTGGGCGGTTGCCCGTGGTCGACGCCCGAGTCTCTGGCCTTGACCTCCAATCCACTGACCTCCAGGAACGAATCCCCGGGAGGTGATGCACAGTTGCAGGTAGGTTCGAACCTGCCTCGTCGCCAATGTTGCATCCGTGTATAATAAGACACAGACTGCGGAGAACGGTACAACAGGTGTTTACTCAACGTGGCTCACACTGCAACTGATCTGTACAGATTACTACTCAATGCTATATACAGGTATGGTCACTGCCGGTACTGCAGTATACATGAGCTGTAAAACATAGTTCCCCCTTTAAAGGTATATACATTACAACCAGGGTATCGTCCAACAGCTTTATTTGAAAGCACAAGCTTTCGGAGCGCTGCTCCTTTGTCAGGTGAAGCTTAAGCTGTTGGACTATAACCTGGTGTTGTGTGACTTCTCACAATTGTCCATCCCAGTCCAACACCGGCATCTCCACATCATGAATTATAAAAGAGTTTGATGTCACTGAGCCAGCCATCCACCAAATCTATAATGAACAATGAGATTCTGTTTTGAAGCAAGTGTTGACATAAAATCGTTGGGTAAATCTAAACTCGATGACGTTTGAGCAGAACTTCTTGAATGGTTCAAGGCAGCGTGTGATAAAAGAAATCTCACTGGAGTTTCAGAAATTTTTTTATTCGAATATGCTGTGGCGTACCGATCACAGAAAGGACACAATCCGCTTTTCGGTCCGTAGACTATAAATCAGGCGTCATGCCTTTAAGAAGGATCACACCTTTAAGAAACTCGATCTGCAACATAGTTAAGCCCAGAGCGGGGGAGGAGCAGTCGAAGCTGTGGACTGATGAAAAGCAGTCAGACTTGGTGTAGTCTCTGACGCCATTTTGTGTTCAACATGTGGTCTCAACAATTAAACCTTTTCTGTTGAACCTCTCTGAGTTCAGTATTTTTTGCTAGGAGTACGTAGACTCCTACATTGGTGACCCCAACACTCAGGACCACTCCTAAGCGTAACCATGGCTGACACAAACGCAGTTTCTGTGAAGCTGCCGGAGTTCTGGGAGAACCTAGCCACCGCCTGGTTCCTTCAAGCCGAATCGCAATTCCGACTCCACCGCCGACGCAACGATGTACGACTACCTCCTCGCCTCCCTGCGCAGCTCCACAATCACAAAAGTCTGGACAACACTACAAGACCCTCCGGAGGAAGGCAAGTACGCACATCTCAAGGCTGCGCTCCTTAAAAAATTCACAGCCTCCCAATTTTTGCGCAACTGCCAACTCCTCGACCTCCCGGGCCTCGGTGACTCCACGCCGTCAGACTTGCTCTCACACATGCTTGCTCTGACCGACGAGAAACCGCCCGGCTCCCTCTTCCACACGCTCTTTATCCGCCAACTACCTCCCAGCATCCGCCCGGCGATCGTGACGTCCAGCCTCACGGACCTCGAGGACCTGGCTGACGAAGCCAATAAGCTCCTGTCCGCCGGCTCCAACCACGCCATCACCCCCGACCTGGCCTCCGCAGCGTCGGTGCGTGCTCCACCCTCTATCGCACGGCCACACAGCTCAGCCACGAGGCCCCCCAGGCCCCCACGTCCCCCAAGCCCTCCGACCCAGGGCTACTGCTACTTCCATACCCGGTTCGGCGCACAGGCATGCCGCTGCAGCCATCCCTGCACGTTTCCAACCACCCCCACACCGGCCTACACGATGGCCGTGGGGCAAGCAGGCGCGCTGCTGTACGTTACGGACAGCACCTCCGGACGCCGTTTCCTATGCGACGCCGGTGCGCAGTGTAGCATCATCCCCGCGTCTGCCCTCGAGATCCAGCGAGGCGGCTGCGGCCCTGCGCTGGCTGCCGCCAACGGCACCGACATCTGGACGTACGTCACCCGCACCGTCACCATCGACCTCGCAGGCCGCCGCTACCACTGGGAGTTTATCACCGCCAAGGTGCTCTCCCCGTTCCTCGGTGTGGATTTCCTGTGCGCCCACGGCCTGTTGGTCGACATGCCTCGGCACCGCCTCGTGGACATGAACACCATGGCACCCATCCCGGGCGCCATGGCCCCCCCCAACCCGCCGAAATGGCGTGGCAGTGCCGCGCCCGCTCAACGGACAACTACTCAGCACTCCTGGCTGAGTTCCCAGCCCTCACCAACCCGACCTTCTCCGCAAAAGTTGCTAAGCACGGGGTAGAACACTTCATCCCCACCACAGGCCCACCGGTGTATGCCCACGCCCGCAGGCTAGACCTGGCCAAGCTGGAGATCGCGCGGGCCGAGTTCGCCACAATGGAACAGCTCGGCATCATCCACCGCTCCAACAGCCCCTGGGCTTCCCCACTCCACATCGTCACCAAACCCGATGGGGGATGGCACCCCTGCGGGGACTACCGGCGCCTAAACGATGCCACCACGCCGGATCGGTACCCCATACCGCACATTCAAGACTTCTCGGCTAGACTGGCGGTCCGCTCAGTCGTCTCCAAAGTCGACCTGGTGCGCGGTTACCATCAGGTGCCAGTCCACCCCACGGACGTTCCCAAGACGGCCATAATCACCCCTTTTGGACTATTCGAGTTCCTCCGAATGCCCTTTGGCCTCAAAAACGCGGCCCAGGCCTTCCAGCGGCTCATGGACTTGGCCCTCCGGGACCTGAAGTTCCTCTTTGTCTACCTGAATGACATCCTGGTAGCTAGTTCCTCCAAGCAGGAACACATCGAACACCTCCGCACCCTGTTCCAGCGGCTCAGTGAGCACGGGCTCATCATCAGCCCAGCCAAGTGCCAATTCGGCCTCAGCAGGATCGAATTCCTCGGCCACCACATCACGCAGGACGGAGCCATTCCCCTGCCCGCCAAGGTGCAAGCCGTCCAGCAGTTCCCCCGGCCTACCACCATCAAAGGCCTCCAGGAGTTCTTGGGGATGATCAACTTTTACAACCGCTTCATTCCCGGAGTGGCCTCCCTCATGCAGCCCCTATATGAAGCCCTCCGGGGTAAGAAAGACAGAATGGCGATCGAGTGGTCGGCGGACATGTTGACCGCTTTCGACTCGACCAAAAAGGCGCTCGCCGACGCCACCATGCTCGCTCACCCACAGCCCAACGCCAGGGTGGCCCTCACCACGGACGCCTCCGACCACGCGGTCGGCGCCGTGTACGAACAGTGGGTCGACGGGGCCTGGCAACCGCTGGCCCTTTTCAGCCGCCAACTGTGCCCCCCGGAGGCCAAATACAGCGCCTTTGACCGCGAGCTCCTCGCACTGTACCTGGCAGTCCGCCATTTTAGATTTCTTCTGGCGGGCCGCCCCTTCACCGCGTTTGTCGACCACAAACCCCTGACATTCGTGATGGCGAAATCTGCGGACCCATGGTCAGCCAGGCAACAACGCCAGCTCGCCGCAGTTTCCGAATTCACCACGGACATCCAGCACGTCTCCGGTCGAGACAACGTGGTGGTCGACTGCCTATTCCGCCCCGCCGTCCACGGCGCCCACCTGGCAGTGGACTATGCTCAACTGGCAGCGGAGCAACGCACCGACCCCGATCTGCTCTCCGCGCCCACAACCCTCCCAGGGCTGCAACTGACCGACGTCGCCTGCGGCCCGTCCGCCATCACAGTCAAATGCGACACCTCCTTGGCGCAACTCCGCCCCGTAGTCCCGGCGTCCTGGCGAAAACGGGTGTTCGACATCGTCCACGGCCTCTCACACCCCGGCACCCGCGCGTCCATTAGACTGGTGGCCAACCGATTTGTCTGGCGTGGCCTGCGCAAAGATGTGCACGTCTGGTCCAGATCCTGCATAGCTTGCCAGCGTGCCAAAATCCACCAGCACGTCAAAGCCCCACTTGAGGAGTTCACCGTGCCAGAAAGAAGGCTTGACCACGTCCACATCGACCTCGTCGGCCCCCTGCCGCCATCACAAGGTCACACGCACCTGCTGACAATCATGGACCATACCACCTGCTGGCCCGAGGCCATTCCACTGACGTCCACCACCACCGCCGACATCGCGAGGGCGTTCATCGGTACATGGGTCGCTCGGCTCGGCGTCCCCTCCGACATGACATCGGATAGAGGCCCGCAGTTCACCTCTGATCTGTGGGCCGCCATCGTCCGAAACCTTGGGGTGTTCGTTCACCGCACCACGGCTTACCACCCCCAAGCCAACGGACTGTGCGAGTGATTCCACAGGTCCATGAAGGCGTCCCTCCGCGCCAGCCTCGAGGACGAGGCTTGGATCGACCGCATCCCGTGGGTGCTACTTGGCCTACGCTCTGCGGTCAAGGAAGACCTGCAAGCCTCGGCGGCGGAACTCGTGTATGGCCAGCTGCTGCGCGTACCCGGAGAGTTCCTGCCCACCGCCATGACCCCCTGGTCGGTTGACCAACAACGCCGCGCTTTTGCCAACCGAGCACAACAGTTCGCTCCGGTACCCACCGGCCGGCACGGCGAACCAGCAACCCGCGTACCACCTAGCCTGCACATGGCCAAATTTGTTTTCGTGCGCCATGACGCCCACCGAGGACCTCTACGGCCCCCATACGACGGACCCTACAAGGTACTCCAGACGGGGAACAAGTTCTTCCTCCTCGAAGTGGGCGGCAGAACTGACAAGGTGTCGGTCGACCGGCTCAAGCTGGCGCACCTAGAGCCCGATGAACCCGTTCAAGTGGGCCAACCCCCACCGCGGGGCAGACCGCCTAAGGGCCCGACGCGTCCGACCGCCCCGCTCCCGACACCAACCGCCAAGAGCCGTTCCGGCCGTGCCATCAAGCCGCCACGCCGGTTCGTACACTCCCTACTAGCGGATTCTGGGGGGAGCTGTGTGGCATACCGATCACAGAAAGGACACAATCCACTTTTCGGTCCGTAGACTATAAATCAGGCATCATGCCTTTAAGAAGGATCACACCTTTAAGAAACTCGATCTGCAACATAGTTAAGCCCAGAGCGGGGGAGGAGCAGTCGAAGCTGTGGACTGATGAAAAGCAGTCGGACTTGGTGTAGTCTCTGATGCCATTTTGTGTTCAACATGTGGTCTCAACAATTAAACCTTTTCTGTTGAACCTCTCCGAGTTCAGTATTTTTTGCTAGGAGTACGTAGACTCCTACAATGCCATCAAAATTGCTATAGAAATTGGGTTTAGTGTGTATGGGGTGGTGTGTGGGGGTTGTTTGTCAGCTTCACCTCTGACTCCTTTGAGCGGTTTGAATCACTCCCACTCCCTTTTGTTCTAGACTTTCGACTTATTTGGGGGTTGTAATAAACTTGCAACAGACACCTGGGTTAGTCAAAAGAATTCAGATCTTTATTTTGAGACAGGAAAATATGCAATACAATAAAACTTATACTCTAAAAGGGTGGGGAACACTCGTAATAAGCGAGGGAGAATTACAATATACAAAATCCCTTACCCTCCCAACCCCACTACACTAGCAAGGCTGGAACCCAGAGGACCAGGAAATGCTCAATAAAATGACTTTCTTGACAGACTGTAGAGGTTCACGATTTTGGGGTTCTCTTTAGTTGTGGTGGTTGGGGCCTGCTGTACCTCGGACATGGTAGAAGACTGCACCTGCGTTGGGTCTTCAGTTTGTGTTTGTCCGCAGATGCGGTTAGTCGCACTTTTGGATGTATCAGGTGAGTACTCGATTTGCTTTGGTTAGGCTAGTTTTAGGGTCTTTTGTGTCCAAATCTTACCCAGGGGTAAGTCAGACTAGCCTGTAGAGTGGAAACAAGTCTTTGGTTCATGAGTTTTTCGGTGGTTGGTTCCTTGTTGGTCGTGGTGGCCCAATATTACCTGGTTGGTGGTTGTTGGTTTCTGTAGGCCTTTGGTTGCTGCGATCTCCATTTCTTCTTTCTTCCTTCAAGTTTCCGATGATGATCCATTGAACTGTACTGTGCGCTCGCTGACCTTCTGACGAGCTGACTTCTGAGCTGACCGACTGACCCGTTTAACTGAAAAGGCAGGCCTCAATTATACTAATTTGGGGCCTGGCTCATCTGACCACCAAATCTCGGGTTTCTTTGTTAAATTTGACGGGCTCATTATTGTTAATGTGCTTTAAAACGTTAACGAGCTTCGGGGATGGCCCATCTAAACTTAATCAGCTTTTAACTGGTTTCGGGATTGCCTTGAAACTAGTTTAAAAATGCAAAATGTTTGTCAATCTCTTTAATTGGTTTTGGACTGTGGTTTGTTTGTTGTATCCTGTAGGGCTATGTTCTTTCCTTTGTGCTGCTGGGGACATGTCCTGTTTATTCATGTACCTGGCTCTACGAATTCTTGGTGGAAACAGGTTTCATTGTCCTTATGTAAAACTGGGGTGGCCCAGGACATTTCTAGACAGTCCAATATCCAAACTCGGGGGCCCACCCCACCTCTCCTGTGTCGCAGCCTTTTGCAATCCTGAACATGTCTTTTTAAAACAGCCAAATCTTCCTGGGATTATTATTTTAAATCCCTTTGGCCCAATAACTCCTTAAAACAGTCCAAAATCTCTTCTTTCTTACACTTAGGAAAAATGTGTAATTTAACTCTTTGAAATTCTTCTGTTAGGCCCAACCATACATTTTATCCTTTTTACAGATTTCTTCTGTGACGTTCCAAAATCATTTTAAAATAAGGCTTTCCTTTTGTTCTGGGGTTGTGCAGAAATTTTCGAACCTTACTCACCCCCCTGTGATAATTTATAACACTATAGTATCATCCAGGTGTGAGCAAAATTCCTGATCCTCGGGAGCCAACCTTCCCCTGTATTACCTAAACTAATACCCACAACAAAACACTCTCCCATCCCTTTAGGTGTAGTGTTTATCAAAATACACAAAGTAAAACTTTTATTACATTCACATCCAAGTACGGAGGGGGTCCAACACCCCTGCACTACTTGGAAAAATTACACACACGAAAAATAAATTGACACACACACTTGTCCAACTTTATTTTTAATCATATTCACGGTTGGTTTTATACCTGGTCATAGACTTTATTTTTGTTTTTGTCCCATGCTCCCACATGCTGAGAGTGGAGCATTTGGTCCCTTCCTTTGCACTTTGCACACAACAAATAGAAAACTATTCCCAGCTGGCAAACCACTAAAATGTGTGAAGCCAGCCTAATCCAAGAGGGGACTTCTATATTTTCAAAAAATGTCCCACCAGGGTGGAACCACAATGTCCAATATCTTGGCCCCTATCTCTACTGTCTTCTGCTCTAATGTATAGAAATGTTTCTGTGAGATGACCACTGCTTTTAATAGAGCAGTAAGATGTTCTGGTAGAGGGGGAATCTCATAGCCAAAATGTGTGACGTAACTTTGCAGGTTGGTGATGTTTTCCCTGACAGTGAGGTGAACAGTTGAGGGTTCAGGGATGGGTACAATCCGTTCCTGGGCCACTTGAACTTCTGCCTCGGGTTTAAAACAAAAACTGCTGTCACTCACCAGACACCAGATGTACTGTCCATGCCGGTAGTGGGGCGCACTTGCGGTGACACAATATGTCCCACCCCCTATGAATGCTACCTGAGGGGAAACATGGTCTTTTGCCATTACCTCCATGGTGCAGTCAGTTCACAGGTCATGCACCAGCAGCTTTAAACCCGCACTAAGGTCTCGAATAGGCATTCAAGTGCTGGGGACACAATATTATGTGTGCTCCCCGGCTCCGACACCCGGAGAGGTCTGTACCTGTCATAGCGTGCTCCCACTTTATGACATAAGGTGGGACCTCTGCAAAACGGACGTGTGCACCCCCTTGAATGATCCCAATGTTCTCCACTCTGTATACCGGTGTGGGTCAGGCTGTCCCACCCATGACCGGCATCCTCACTACTATCCCCATGATAGTGTGATTGGAATGTCCACAATCCACTGGGACAGGGTAGGCTTCAGAAGCAAGACGGAGCTGACACGGGCTCAGCGAATTATTAATGGGTGGAGGGCTGCGAGGTGCTTGTTGCTAATCTAGGAGGGGACTAAACCTTGTTTTAAATCCTCCAGGTTCCTGCGGCCCTCGCCCAGTGACCATGCCCCGTATAGCACGCACACCTCATTCTGCGCAGCTTGATCCGAAGCATTCCTGTCTTCCCGTATAAGTGCATTTACTGTTTTGGCATGTCTCTCCAGCTCAGCTATTACCTCCTTTAAATGGACCATCATAGCCTGGTCCTCATGCAGCTCTGAGCCCACCACTGTGTTCTCCTCTGTTAGGAGTTTTCTTAACTGGGTCTTTAAACCATTTATCTGGGTTTGCAGCTCTATATCATCTAGGTTGTTTATCACTGAGGATCCTGCACTATAAGCTGTAAAAATATCATTCCAGGTCCCCCTTCTTTGTCTCCCCACGCCCATATTGGCCCAGAAATTCAGGTCGGGGGCTTCCCGCGGGTGTAAGCCCCCAATCTGCACTTACCTTGCGCGCCGACAGTTGAGCTGTAGGGCCCCGTGGAATTCCGCTCCGGGGCCTGGCCCAGCTGCCGGCGCGCTGTGTTTGCGTGTCCCAGGGGCGTAGTTAGTGCAATGCGTCCCCTGGGATCACGTGAGCCATGGGCAGCCAATCGGAGGAGGGAAAAGCCCATTCATAAGATTGACAGGTAGACCTGTCAAATCTTATAACTACCACGGGCCCAAAATAGCAGTAAACCTTCAAATAATTTTTTTTTTTAATCACACTTTTTAAATAAACTATAAATTACATTAAATAACTATTTTAAACAATAATTTAAATTTTTGAAAAAAATAATTTTATATTATAACGGGGCTAAAAATAAACTTACCTTGCTTTAAAGTATTTAAAAATAATAAACCTGTGGAAAAAATGTTTTAATTTTAATTAATTGACCACTTACCTTGCAAAAAGCAGGCATAACTCCTGCTTTTTAAATGTGTAAATCCTGCAAGCTTACCCTCCCGGGAAAACCTGTAAAAAAAAACTAAGTTCAAAGTGCATGCGCAGCCTCCCCTGCGTGTGCATTCGACCTCTGAACCTCTTCGTTCAGAGGATCGGAAGTGCCGGTTTCCCGTGCATGCGCGGTGCATGCAGGAAACCAGCAATTCCATTCGGCCTACGGGTGAGTACCCCGTGTGTACTCACCCGGGGAGAGATGAATTTCTGGGCCAAATCAGAATGTAAACTGTACAGCTTCGCTTTGTCCACATTGGCAAAGTCGAACTCATAAAACTTTCTAAACATTTCCTTCAACAGGACTTGGTACAACCGTTCTGTCTCTTTAGGGCACCACTCAGGTAAGTGCACCTCGGTCAGGTTCAGCATCACTGAGGCCACTGCATAGTGTACCCCCTGGTACAGCAGCTTATCTGTTGGTACTAGGACTAACCCATTCCCTGGTCCCTTGGTGGCGGTAGGACTCTACTGGACTATAGTCCGTGATATTGTGGTCGTGGGCAGGGGCTTTCGGAGGCGGGTCACAAGTCCAGTGGCATTCACTGGGATCGGGGAGTGTGGGACCGCGCACACATGCAGGCTGGAATCCCACTCCACCCCCTCCTCGGCATCTTGCCATTGCTGGTGGAAAATGATGGATACGCCTGTGGGGCAGACCTTCTCTGACCCCCACATACAGACATAAATCCCCTGATCCGGTTCCCACCACTTATCCCAGCACACACTCAACCCCCCTCGGGTCCCTGTAACCGTCCGATGGGTATTGTTCCCCAATCGTTCCCAATCGACTGTGGGGTTCCCTATGTCCTTGCTCAGCTTTCTGAGCCACCACCACCTATCCAAAGGAATCTGTCCCTTGCATGTCAAACATACACGTTTCCCCACGGTGACACTGACCCTTGTAGCAACGATCTGTACAATGTGGCACGGGATGGAGGCCTCCCCATATGTGAACCCGGTCTGGCTGGAGTACTGGGTCGAATTAGACCCCAGCCACCCTGGCCACCTTCCCTCGTGGAAGTAAATGGCAAGCTCCTCCTCACCCCGTTCGCCACCCCTTGCGGCAACGAGCGGTGCTCTCTCTCCTGAACACCCATAGATATGGGAGTTCTCCACGTCTCCTCGTTCACTGATGCTCACCCCTACCAGGGCGAGCAGGAGCAGAACCCTCCTCATCCCTATTTCCTCTCTGTAGGGACACACAAACAAAATAGCCATGTCCCGAGAAGGTTCTCTGGCCTGACACAGTTATCAAAATTCAAAACTTAACTTATCATCCACTAAAATTAAACTACTAAGGGGGAGAAATTCAGTATCGCCACGTTTGGGGCGTTATACTCGAGCGGGCGTGAAATTTAGCGCCCGGCGCAAATTATCGCCACCTACTGCTAAATTGACCTGCTTCGCCCCAGGAGGTGCTTGGAGCGGTAAAACAGGCGCTGCACGACTGTCCTAAGGCGCTAAGCCGGAGAAGCGAGGCGCTACCACCGAGGGCGGGCACAGCGCAGGTGCGGCCAGTTAGCGATTGCACGTAGACACGCTGGCGCCGGTCAGCTCTTAAAGGGGAGGTTCAATCTTGGATTGCAGCCACACTCTGCACATCGGAGCCCTGATTCTCAGCCTGGACAGACCTGCTGCCACATTCTAACACCTAGGACCATGGAGAGGGCCAGGGAGCGAGCGCAGCGGTTCAGTAAGGGGGCCCTGCATGTTCTGGTTGGCGCAGTGGAGCGCAGGCGATCTATCCTGTTTCCGGAGAGTGGCAGGAGGCCGCTGCCCAACGACTATCGCAAAGCTTGGAGGGAGGTGGCTCACAGAGTGACCTCCAGCAGCATGGTGCCTAGGACCCCTGTGCAATGCAGGAAGAAGTTCAGCGACCTCACTCGGGTTGTCAGGGCGAGTACCCTTTTCAGTATCCTCTTCATCCCTGCATGTGCACCTCACTTTATGGCCAAAGGGTCCCGAAAGCCCCAATGCCCAGCCCTCATCCAATACCTATGGGCCTTTCATGAAACTCACATGCACATTCAGCACTTTACACACTGTAAGGGCTATTCGACCATGGGAGGCAGTGCAGCCAAGATCCGGGCTTCACACTGCAAGGGCTATTCCACCATGGGAGGCAGTGCAGCCAAGATCAGGGCTTCACACTGTAAGGGCTATTCCACCATGGGAGGCAGTGCAGCCAAGATCAGGGCTTCACACTGTACTCAGAGCCCGTCCTTTCTCTTGCAGGGCAAGCTGGCCCATAACAGGAGGCAGCAGCAACGGACCGGGGGAGTCCGGCCTCACCTTCAAGACCTTAGAGATCTGGAGCAGCGAGTCCAGCGGATTATGGCAGGCCGGATGATTGGCCCTGTCGCCACTGGGGATGCCGACCCCGTTCTGGACAGCAATGGTAAGGTCATCACCTTTTTGACCTCTCTCCATCCACTTGTGCCTCACACCAGCATCATTTGCCACTATCGAACCAATACAGTGCATTGCAGCACTCATGCCTCCCTCGCTGCCGCCCTGTCCTCACGCTAAAGCAACTCTTGTACCTCCCTGCTTTCAGATGCTGATTCACCAGGTGAGGAGGCGGGCCCTCAAGCTGCCACTGTGACTGATTCTGAAGGTGAGGAGGAAGAGGAAGCCGGACCATCAGTGCCACCCTCAGCCGAGGCAGCCCATGGCCATAATGGGGACACGTCTTCCCTGGAGGGGAGCAGGGGGAAAGGGTCTGAGGAGGGTGAAGCTCCGGGGCCCAGCGGGCTGCAGCAACGCGGGGGGTTAGGGAAGCTCGGCAGCCTTCTCCCCGGAGGGAGTCTGGCCTCCAGTCCTGCTACAGTGAGCGCAGAAGAGGTGCGGCTCCTCGCTGAAATGGGTGCCCAGGCGGAGCAGAGGCACACTGAGCTCATGGCTGCAGTGGCAAGGATGCACGAATCCATTGAGTCACTGGCAAGGAGTGTCCAGGACTTCGGTGCAGCACAGGCAAGGAGTCTGCAGGGCTTCGGTGCAGCGCTGGCAAGGAGTCTGCAGGACTTCGGTGCAGCACAGGCAGCACAGGCGGCTTCCACGCAAGTGCTTAGTGGTGCAATGCAGTCAGTGGCTGGTCTGATGCAGACGCAGATTGAGGCCACACAAGCACTGACTGCTGCCACCCTCGCTGGATCGGGCATGAACCGCCGGGGCCCTCGCCGCGCCGCAGCAGGCCAGCAGTCTGTGCTTCAGCAGGTTGCTCCGCATGCTGCAGTGCTGCCCCGTGGGAGTGCCAGCGTGTCGTCCGGCCAGGGAGTGGCTGTCCTCTGTCAGGATGGCAGCATTCCTGCTGCCAACACTGTCACTTCTCCACTGCAGCTGCCACCACCTGTAGGACAGACTGCTGCCGCCCATGCAGAGTTGGAGCAGTCAGCAGCCGGGCCCTCCAGGCCCAGAGCTGGTCCACGCTGTACCTCAAGGTCATCTGCAGTCTCAGTTTCTGACACTCAGCAGCCTTCCCCCAGCCTTGCTGCAGCCACTGGGGTCCCATTGTGGAGGAGCTGCAGGATGGGAAGGGGCCAATCTCGCAAGCGAAGCAGATCACCCTCGAAGGGCAAAAAGTAGGAGGTGTGGCAAAATGCTGTTAATTTTTTTAGTGAAGGCCGAGGATCGTGGTCATTTTTTGTTTACTCTTTTGTTCATTGTCTCCAGGTTGTGTGAGCCAGTTATGTGTCTGACTGCTTTTTTTGTGGTTTCTCTCTATAACTTAGTCATGCGGGAAGGGCACACAGTTTGTTAAATAAAGAAGTGTCTTTATTCAGATTGTGCATGTTTGCTCTTTGAACTATTTGTTGCCTTGACCAGCTCAGGGATTGCGGAACGGTTCCATTCATGTTCTTTCAATGGCACAAGCCATTCCCTCAGAGGGGGCCTAGAACCGACTTGCAATAAGCTGCTGACGGACGGCCCTTCCACTTTGTGCCTCCCTTCCGTCCTGGTGCTCCTCCTCCTCCTCCTCCTCTGCTGGTGCTCCAATGCCTGGTGGCAGTGGCTGAGTCCTGAGGATTGCCAGGTTATGCAGCATGCAGCACACTACAACGAAATGGGAGACTCGCTCAGGTGAGTACTGAAGGGCTCCCCCGGAATGGTCCAGACAGCGGAACCGTTGCTTTAGCATGTCAATTGTGTGCTCAATGATGTTCCTGGTCCTGGTCGCTTGATGGCTCTCATTGTATCATTCTTCAGCAGGCGTGCTGGACGCACGGAGCGGGGTCATCAGCCAGGTGCACAGAGGATAGCCCTGGTCCCCGAGAAGCCAGTCTCCTGGGTGAGCTGGGGCTTCGAAAAGGTCTGCCACAGAAGTCTGGCGCAGGATGAAGGCATCGTGGCTGCTGCCTGAAAAGCGGGCATTGAGAGCTAGTATCAGCTGTCTGTGGTCACACACCAACTGGACGTTCAACGAATGGAACCCCTTCCGGTTGCGGTAATCCTCGGCATTCTCTTGCGGCGCCCGCAAAGCGACATGCATGCAGTCAATGGCACCCTGGACCATGGGGAAGGCCGTTGTTGTAGCTAATTTGGGGCTACGTGGACCAGGTGATATTCTAGGTCGACACGATCCCAACAGAAGCCTTTGGAGTCAAATAAAACTCTGACCACGAGTGAATGGCAAAGTAAAAGAATGCTTTATTGCAGAGCTCTGGGAGAAGCAGCTATACACCCGGTGTGCAATCGCCACACTTCTCATTTTACACACACAAAGCCCCTGCCTATATACAGGGGTCAAAACAAATTACCTCATATTACTAATCACCGCGATACCCCGTGACATCTATAATGGTTACCTATTTTAAGCAAGCGATGGACCCTAGGTCTAAAACCTTTTTCGGGACCTTTAACCGCAGACAGGAGAAGCAGAAGTCCAACCTATTTTCCGTCGCAAGGTGACCACAATCGTTCAATAACAAAACTGCAGCTGGCATTATCTCATCCCAGCCTACGTGCGAGTTCAGGGGGCCCCTTTGTCAACCAGTTTAATGTCAAGTATCCCGACAGTCTTTGCAAAGTCCTTAGTACTGAAATTCTCCTTAACAATCCCTCCTTTTGGTCCTGGATCACGATCTTCTTGGTCCAGCTGACCATCAATCTTCTTTCTTCACAGTGTTGTTCCTACAACCACTGACTCATCCGAGGGAAGGCAGTTGGTTCAGGTTGGTCCTCCTTGTCCTTTTCCATAAGCGATAGTTCATCCGCCTGAATCACACTGACTGGCATTACCGGTGTCATTGCCATTTTGCAACAAGCTCTTACTATAGTTAGCAGACAGCATATTGCAACACATATCGCAACGATGATAGCCAATGCATGCGTTATCCAGGAACCCCATCCTGTTAGTCCTAGCCACTCCAACCATCCTTCTCCCGGATTGGTATGGACTCTCTTCACTTCATCCTTCATGTGGTTTACTAAGTTTGTGATATTTTCCGCACTATCAGGGATATAAGTACAGCACTCACTTCCTATCAAGACACAGGTTCCTCCTTGTGCCGCAAGGAGGTAATCTAAGGCCATTCGATTTTGGAGGGCTACTTTTCTAATGGCTACCATTTCGGTACTCATTTCTGTTAAAGCTTCCCCAGTAACATTGGCAACTACCTCTATTAACCTTGCCAACTTCCTTGTTTCATCCATTAAGTTCATTATTCCATAGGGAGGGTTTATTACACCAAAAAATCTTTGATAAGCTCCTAGCTCTCTTTTAATCCGGTATTTCTTAAATTAGTGGTGTTCCCCAATCTCATTCAAGAGGTGAATGTAGGGTACTACATAACCTAAGTAACACGAACCCGTCCAATTCCGGGGTAACCATGGATAGGCTCGGTGACCACATATAAAATATGTACCATTATAGGCTTTTAGACTATCTAGCCCAGGACTTGGGTTACTTGGATCCTGCTCTTGATTGAATGTGCTGGGTCCCGTTAGGATAACGGACTCCGTGTACCCCGGCCGGGGGGGAATCAGAATCCTATTTGCCTGGGACGTCCCGTTCGGCCCGGTGGTACAGTTAATGATCTTATAGCAGCTACTGCTTCCTACCGGGACCCCACCTTCCTCTAGGTTACGCATAATACACACTCCCGTACGTGGGTTTCCCATTCCACTGGTATTTGTTAGTACCAGATAAGGGGGGTTTACACTGGTATTATAGGATGTATAATACCATCCCTCAAACTCGGTCATTTCATAACCCGCCGTCCTGAGGGCGGAACAATTCATTCCAGTAAAAGGGTTCCGTCGGATTGCACCCCTGGTGGCAGTACGGTTTCCGACTGCCTCCTCACACGGTACGTTAGTTTGGTTCTGGTGGTGCATCCATATCAGCATTTGAGTAACATTAAAGGCCACCGGACGAAGGGGTATTCCACCCCTACTATGTAACGGGATGTGGATACAGACCCAACAGCTGGACTGCTCCCTTTTCTTAGCATACTCGTAGGACATATAAACAAAGGTATTTATGTGTAAATTACGCTTACACCGCGGTCTGCCCCGGGTTACCGTAACAATGCATATTATCGCAACTAAACATATTACGGTCTTCATTTTCAATTTTAAGTAAGGACTGCCTGTCTGAAACTGGCTTATGTTTTCTCTGGCCCTCCCGATAACACTCTTGTAACAACGCGTTAAGATAAAAGCACACAAGCACAACCGATGCAATAAGCCACGAAATAAATGCCCACACAGGCAAACAGATCAAAGTATCAGGCATTAATCAGCTGATGTTGACCTGGAAAATAATACAAGGGTGTATTATTAGTAACTTCTATGCACACCCCTTCTGAGGTAGATTAAGGCTTAAAACTTAAAATGGGTGTTGGATGTCAGCAGGTCAGAACGATCCAAACACCATAACAGATCTCGCATAATCGCAGTCACCTTTCCAAGGCCGAGTACGAGTTCTGTAACCCCGAAGCGTAATCCTTATGCCTTAACCAAACAGTATCAATTCTCAATCTGCGTTGTACGCCCCTACAGATTGAGTCCTTAACACAATACCTTAACAACTTTAATCTTAATTTTATGCTGGTTACATTCATTTAATCAGTCTTTTCTTTCGTGGTTTCACTCTCCCCGGTAGTCTCCGTCTCAGGAGGCTCCAGGGATGACTTTGGCTCATATATCTTTAGCTGTGTCCAATGTTTCCACACTCCCTTTCCCCTTTTGTCTAGACAGGCGCAAGTATCTCCGCTAATAATAACTTCGTAAGGCCCATTCCATTTGGGAGCAAAGCCTGATTTGGTTGGTAATACCTTTAGCATTACCCTAGTTCCCGCTGTAGGGACTTCTGGTAACGGGAAGGGGAATTCCTTCTCGTCCTGCTCCCTCTGGCGGTACCTTACCTGCGTCCGCATTTCTTTTAGTTGTTTACTCATTTCTTGGACATATCGCCGTAGCTTGTCCTTTAAGGGGCCTACATCCACCCCTCCCGTAATTATGCCTTCTGGCAATTGCATTGCTCGTCCTGTCATAAGTTCATACGGGGCAAGGCCTGTGGTACGATTACAGGTGGCTCGTAATTTCATCAGAATGATAGGTAACACTTCCACCCATGTTTTTCCCGATTCCTGCATGGCCTTAGCCAGCGCATTTTTTAGTGTTCAGTTCATTCTTTCTACCATCCCCGAGCTCTGGGGATGGTAGGGTATATGAAACTTTTGCTTAATTCCCAGTAACTGGCACATATGTTTGACCACACCTCCTGTGAAGTGGGTCCCTTGATCCGAATCTATCTGGAGCGGCATTCCCCAACGTGGGATTACCTCCTCCGCCAAGATTCGAGCGACTGTAGTGGCCGTACAATTTCTGGTGGGAAAGGCCTCCACCCATCTTGTGAATTGATCAATGATTACCAAGCAATACGTCTTACCCTTTGACATGGGTAGGGGCCCCGTAAAATCAATTTGCAAATGCTCCCATGGCCCTCGGGGCCTGGGTTGGTGTCCTAATCTAATCTTAACCGGTCTTCCTGGGTTATGCTGAGCGCACACGATGCATCGTTGACAATACTTAGCAATGTCCCGCCCCATACCCTTCCACCACCACTCCTTACCTAAAGTCTGTTGCATCGCCTCCTTTCCAGAGTGGCTTAATCCATGGTGTATTTCGAGTAGGGTATTCTGTATACACTCGGGGGCCATTACCTTGTTATTTATTCGCCATACTCCGTCTGCTGTTGGTCTGGCTCCTTGTTCTTTCCATCTTTGCCTTTCACTAGGTAATATATCCTCGTGTAGCTCAGCGATACTAATTTCATTTCCTGGGCTATCTACACTGGCTACAGGTTCCTCGGGTTCCCATCCTAAGGCTAACTCCGCGGATTGTTTCGCTATCTGCTTTCCTTCCTTCCGTTCTAGGTTTGCTTCTTTCCGTTCCAAGATCAGGGCTGCCTGAGCTGCCCTGTCAGCTGCCTGGTTGCCCATATAACCCGTCCATTCTGGACTGTCTCTGGCTGGTTCTTTTTGGTGTGCTTTAATCTTTATTACTGCGACCTGTTTAGGCTTATTACTCGCTTCCAGGAGGGCTTCGATTCTTTCCTGATGTCTTATGGGGGTTCCTCCGGTAGTTACAAATCCCCGTCTGCCCCATGCAGTCATGTAGTCATGGACTACACCGAACGCATATCGGCTATCTGTATATATATTTACAATTTTATTCTCGGACTCTTCTAATGCTACTGTCAGAGCCACTAGTTCTGCTACTTGGGCTGACAAGCCTCCTTCAAGTCTCCCCGATCGTACAGTTCTCATCTGACTATTTACTACAGCCCAGCCCGTACGAGGCTGTCCGTCTATATATTTTCGGGACCCGTCCACGTACAGGGTCTCTTCAGCCCCTGGTAACGGAGTGTCTTTTATCTTGTCTCCCTCTAAGTCAGCATCTACATCTCCACAATCATGGGAAATACCCGACCCCAATACTCCTTCAGCCGGGTTTTCCCTTGCGTCTCTGATTATTGTTACTGCTTTACTGGGAGGGAGGAGAACAGCCTCCCATTTCGCTCGTCTCAAGTGTGAGACTGATCGCAATTTTCTGGTATTTAACATTTCTACCAAAGTATGCTTTGTGTGGAGAATAATATCTCCTGTCATTACAACGGGCTCGCTAATTTTTACGGCCCAAGCTGCACAATCTAGAGCGGCTATGCAGCGCGAGAGTCCCGATACTACTGGTCCTTCTGCAGTGGAATAGTATGCTACGGGTCTACGTTTATCTCCATGCTCCTGGGTGACTACGGCCGATAAAATCCTTCCTCATTATCGCAGTGTATGTGGAAGGGTTTGTTCATATCTGGGAGTCCTAGTCCTGGGGCTGATATCAGATCTCGTTTAAGTTGGGTATAAGCTTGTTCCTGCTCAGGACCCCATTCGATGGGGTCCAGGGCAGGCTTACCCCCTCTTACCAATCGCTGTATGGGTTCCGCTGTTTTTGCGAACCCCGGGATGAAGTTTCAGCTGTAATTAAAAAGCCCCAGTACTTTCCTTACTCCTCTTACTGTTACCGGTCTAGGCATGGTTTGTATTGCCCCTTTTCTATCTGCGGGCATCTCCTTTACCCCTTGTGAGATAAGGTGTCCTAAATATAAGACCTGGGTTTTGCCTATTTGTGCCTTTTTGGGGCTGACCTTCAGTCCTGCCTCCCCTAAGGTCTTTAGGACTGCACCGAGTGCAGTCTTATGTCCCTCTTTTGTAGTGGACGCTATGAGTATATCGTCCACATACTGGAGGGTGGTACTCCCAAGTGGGAGTTCCACTTTTTGGAGAATGTCACACATGACCTGGTGAAAGATCGCTGGACTGTTATGGAACCCTTGGGGAAGTCGGGTCCATGTATATTGCTTGTCGCCTACTGTGAAGGCAAACTTTTCTTGAGACCCCGGGTCTAATGGCAGAGCCCAGAACCCGTTAGCTATGTCTAGCACGGTAAAGATCTTATGCCCCGGGTCTAACCCATTTAATATCGTGGAGGGGCTAGCAACTATGGGGTGTAACTTTGGGGTTACCTTATTTAGGGCGGTGTAATCTATTGTAAGCCTGAAGCTCCCGTCAGGTTTTCCCACTGGCCAGGTCGGGGAGTTAGTGGTGCTGGTTGTTTCCCTTAGAATACCTCGCTCCACTAACCCTTTTACTATCTCTATTACTGCTTTACGGGCTTCTGGCTTTATGGGGTACTGACGATGGGGTTTATGCTCTGGTCCGGGCACTATGATAGGGTCCATGTTGACCCTACCAGTGTCCAGCTTGTTCGCCGCCCAGGTGCCCTCCACAGAGTTACAAATGTCTTCATATTCTGGTAGAGGTGGGTTGGACCACGTATTTATTGCTGCTACTCCTAACGTTGTCGTGTGGCCCGTTAAGCACCCCACATCTTGGGTCTTTCCACTTACATCTGGCCAGGTTAACTTACCCTTTCCACAATCTACAAGTACCTGGTACTCTCTTAACAGGTCATTACCCATTATAGTCCCTTCATTATTTTTACATACATAAAAGCTCATGGGGATATAACGCCCATTTATTTCTACTACTTGCGGGATGCTGCAGAAGGCTGTGACACCTTCACCGCCCACCCCAGTAATTACCGCACTTTTCTTTGTTACAGGGAGGGGGAGGTTGGTTATAGATATTGCTGCTCCTGTGTCCACTAACATCTCACATGGTCGGCCCCCTATTAGTGCAGACACATATATTCGCCCCCCCTTTTTTCTTCCTCCCTGTATGGGGGCCACCGAATATCATTCTTGTTGCCATTTGAGATAACTTTGCCATTTCTTAAAATCCTCATACTGAGCAGTTGGGACGGTCATCTCAGCATCCTTTAGGCTTCCTGTCTCCTTTAGCCTTTGATAACATGTGAGTGCCAAGTGCCCCTTTTTCCCACAATAACTACACTCCTTCAACGGTTTTGGTTGCTTACAGTCTCTAATAAAGTGTCCTACCTTACCACAATTGTGGCAAGCGCCTTTCGGTTTTGTCCCTGACCCGACATTGTCGGATTGGACTGCACTTACTCTCTCCTTCTTCACTTGCACCTCTTCCTTCTCCCTAGTCTGTAATCCGTCAACGCCACATGCCCATTCAACTATCTCATCATATACTCTGGTAGTCAGTACTCCTAGTTTTAGGATTGCCTGATGGGGGGGGACAGCCCATCTTTAAATGCCTGGATAAAGGCTGGGTCTGTTCTCACCGCGTTTGGCTGTCCAGAGGATTCTCCGTAGACGGCGAACAATCGTTCCCTGTATTCTGAAGAGCCCTCTCCTTTCTTTTGTTTACACGCCGTTATTTTATTCCAATTTGTGGGGGCCTCTCCTAACACCCCTTGTACTGCTATTTTGTATAACTGGAAGGCGGGAGTCATTTCTTCCTTATTCATTTTTAGTGGGCATTGATTCACCCATCTTCCGTTGCGGTAGTCTGTGTTGGCATTGCCAGCGCCTTGGTTTTCAGGCACCAACCGCCATCTGTCCACGGGGCATGCTGCCTGCACTAATTGGTGTACGTCCCTAAGGTGGAGGGAATGACCCTGCCAAACTGAATCCAGCTCCGCCCAAAATTTAGTGTTAGAACTCCGGGTCTGTAGTTTTCCCAGACGGCTCATAACGGCTTCCTTTTCACCTGGGGTAAATGCTTTCCAATCTGCTCTTCCCCTATTAGCAACCACTAGGTCATTCAGTGGGTCTTGCCTTGTCACCGGTGCTACATTATAAACTGGGGGTGCGCTGGGGTTGGTATATGGGGGCAGAGCTTCTTCTCTCCCTGTCTCTCCCCAGGTTTGTCGGTTATATTCTCTCAGCCATTGTTGTTGTCCTTCATTAACTCCTTTGAGGACTTCTATTTGCTTTTTACATCCCTCACACTCTGTTCGGAGGTTATCTATCTGAAGTTGTTTTCCCTTAAGACTCACCGCTGCCTTTTCTGCCTGTTCTATCAATCCTGCCAATTGATGAACCAACAGTACTCCTGCTTTTTTAGTTCTTCCCTTTTTCTGTGTGTCCCACCATGACCGCTGTCGGTCCAAACCTTTGGATACGTCCCACCCGTCTTCCTGCATTCTTTCAATAAGGGTACATCTATCCGTCATAAAAGTATCGATGAGGGAGCCCGGGGGCCCCCGCTTCAGATCCTTACTCGACATTATGTCCCTTGGTCACTATCTTCGGCCCCCCGATTCTGAGAACACAAATACCTTTCTCTCGGGGTCCGTCACGTGTAGGTAAAGGTTGGTCCGGCTCCTTTACCTCTCCTCTCTTCCAGTTCTCCTCCTAGGCTATACCTGGTTTCCCTGGAATCTCCAGTTCTCCTCCCAGGCTATACCTAGTTTCCCTGGAATTACAAGAAATAATGCAGTCTTACGGTTGTTAGTATCCTAGCACAATTTTACATATGCCATCTCACCTCTCTTTTGTTCTTTTAGATCACTCGAGCGTGTGTCCGCTTGATCAGGGCGGCCAGTCACTCGGTGACCCTGCTCGCAGCGCCAATTGTTGTAGCTAATTTGGGGCTACGTGGACCAGGTGATATTCTAGGTCGACGCGATCCCAACAGAAGCCTTTGGAGTCAAATAAAACTCTGACCACGAGTGAATGGCAAAGTAAAAGAATGCTTTATTGCAGAGCTCTGGGAGAAGCAGCTATACACCCGGTGTGCAATCGCCACACTTCTCATTTTACACACACAAAGCCCCTGCCTATATACAGGGGTCAAAACAAATTACCTCATATTACTAATCACCGCGATACCCCGTGACATCTATAATGGTTACCTATTTTAAGCAAGCGATGGACCCTAGGTCTAAAACCTTTTTCGGGACCTTTAACCGCAGACAGGAGAAGCAGAAGTCCAACCTATTTTCCGTCGCAAGGTGACCACAATCGTTCAATAACAAAACTGCAGCTGGCATTATCTCATCCCAGCCTACGTGCGAGTTCAGGGGGCCCCTTTGTCAACCAGTTTAATTTCAAGTATCCCGACAGTCTTTGCAAAGTCCTTAGTACTGAAATTCTCCTTAACACCGTTATTCTTGCAAATCCCATTGCGCGCTCTTGCTGCTTGTCCAGGGTCATGGGGAAGGAAATGTACTGACGTCTCCTTTTAAAGAGGGCATTCGTGACTTGGCGGATGCAGCAATGCACCATGAACTGGGAGACATTGGCAATGTCCCCAGTAGCGGATTGGAAGGAGCTGGTGGCATAGAAGTTGAGAGCCACTGTTACCTTCACTGCCACCGACAGAGACGTCCTGCTCCTCAGTTGAGGCTGCAGATCTGGCTGAAGCAGGTGGCAGAGCTCAGTGACCACCTCCCTGCTGAATCGAAGCCTCCGAAAACACTTCTCCTCAGACATGTTGAGGTATGAGAACTGTTGGCGGAATACCCTGGGAGGGTAAGGTCTCGTGTGCCGACGCCTGTTGGCCCTCCTCCATCTGGCCATGATTGGCACTCTCTCTCGGCGTCTCTGAGCCCTCTCAATGCAATGGAGAAACCCAACGTTTCCACCCATTGCAGCCCATAGTATGTGGCCACTCAAGGTTATGCCAGTGAAAAATCAAACCAACTACAAAGTTCTGGTCAGAAGCCAGAAGTACCTCAGCAAGTGCTGACTCAATGCAGAAAGCTCTCTCCCTTTGTCTCTCTGCAAATCTCTCTCTCTCTCACAGAAGGAGTGGTCCAAAAATGGCTACCACAAAGAAGCCAGGAAGAGCCCCCTTTAAATAGCACCCTCCCAGCCCCACAGCGACTGGGAACCGTTCCAGTCAACCAGTCGCTGGGAGCGCCAGGCGGAAAGGAGGGGGGCGCCACTGAAGTTCCGGTTCGGGGCGCCCCAAGGGCGTTGCACCATGAAATGACGTCAGGATCTGCACGCGCAGCTGAGCGGGCGTTGCGGTTTTGCGCCGCCGCTAAATGTCTGCTCAATTTCGCGAGAGGCGCAGGTCTCGCCGCGCCCGGGCGCTAGCCGCATCGTGCCCCACTTATCGCCCTCTTAAGGCGCTAACAGGTGGCGCTAACAACTGAATTTCACCCCCTAAAATCCCAAACTTCCAAACTGTAAAATCACACTTAAAATACTTCAGAAAGCTATATACATCCGCCGCCCATCTCCGGACGGCCAGGCTAATTCCTGTTAGGCCTGTACCTTTTGTGGTACCTGGGCAGCTTGTACGCCTGGGCATAAGGTGACCTGTGCCACTGGAATCGGACAGTCCTTCTTAAAACAACTGGGAGTTTTGCTGACTCCCACTTAACCAGGGTAGTGTGTCCTCTGGTGCTGTAACACACTACTCCCTTCTGTGTGGCTGCCGAGTCCCTGTCCTGTCCTGTGGGTTCCCTGCAACCTGATGCCGCAGGCATTCTTCCTGCACTATCCTTCCAAGGATTTTTACAGTGCCTTCTCCAATGCTCACTCTTCCCGCACCCGAAGCAGTTACATCTCACATTGGAAGGGATACCCCCTTCCTGGTGCCATTCCTTCTTACCCTGGCTGGGTTTAAACTCATGCACTTTCCCTTTTGTCTGTGGTTCTTCTACCCCCCCTACCGTTACGTCTCTCTCTTTGCCCAACACTACCTCTCCTGTTAGTCCCTCACCTTTGGAGGCTGTAGGCTGGGAATCCGTATCCTTAGACTTATCCCTGACCTTTGTTTTTCCCTTTCTATTAAGGGTTCTCCTGGGGCTGGACCGTTTAAAATAGTACTCGGGTGACCAAGGTAGTCTAGGCTGTGGTGTGCGAGGAAACCTTCTTAAGGCTCCAGCTACTGGGAGTGTACCTGAATCCCACTTAATTGGTGCGAGGGCCTCTCCAGTCACACAATTCACTGCCCCCACCTTTGCGGTCTGTGAGTCAGCCACAGCTGCAGGCGGCTGCTCTCTAGCTTTAACACGGTTACCCTTGCTGGCCGTTCCCCTTTCTCGGGTTTAAACAGCTTACATTGCTTAATGTAACTAGCAGCCTGTTTTAAAGTCTTGTCCGCTGCCCCGAACGGGCCTTCTATGGACTTGTGGCAAAGCCATCAAGAGACTCTTGCAGTAACGTTTATAATTGTCTTTAATCATAGTTGTTACCTTTAAGTGTTTGCTCTGTTCAAACAGCGCGGGATCGATAAAATTGCGATCTGACGCGATGACGTCATCACGCGGGTCACGTGACGTTCCCAACGGCGGGAAACGTGATGACGTCATGACGTCAGGGGGGTAGGGCGTTTCAGTCAGTCCTCGTGGATCCAGCTAGTGTACAGACCTGTGTGGAGTTTCTCCTGCGTTCTTTTGTTTGTAACTGTTTCACGTTTGTTTAACTGTCAGTTTCAACCGCAGTATTTTCGTAGTAGTGTGAAGACACCTACATTGGTGACCCCGAAACCTCGCAAACGTTTTTTGCGGTGGACATGGAAAGCAGGCCAGTGATGGAAGCCAACGCAGTGGCTTTGAAGCTCCCCCAATTCTGGGAACAACCTGGTTTGTGCAGGCTGAGGCACAATTTGAGCTCCACAACATCGTGCAGGACCAGCTCCAATATTTGTACGTGGTCTCCGCCCTCGACAGCTCAATGGCGTCGAGGATCATCAGCCTTCTGGAGAACCCCCCGACCGCTGACAAGTATGTCGCCATCAAGACACGGCTGCTGCAGGTATTTGGCCTTACAAAGGCGGAGCGCGCTCGCCATCTACTTACACTACCCGGGTTAGGCGACTCCAAACCCTCGGAACTAATGAGCCACATGCTAATGCTCCTGGGGTCCGAACCCCAATGTTTCCTGTTTCGCGAGCTGTTTCTTAGTCAGCTTCCCGAACAGGTCCAAGCAGCCCTCGCCAGGTCGGACACCGGGGATTGCATCGCGCTCGCCGAAGAGGCGGATAAAATATACGCGGCCTGACAGCAATACTGCACCATTGCGCAACGCCCAGCACCGAAGGGCCCCGCCTCGACGCCTCCGACAACCGGTTACTGTTATTACCACGCTCGTTTTGGCCGGAAAGCCCGTTGCTGCCGCCCGCCTTGCAGTTTCGCACCCAAACCGTCAAACAGACCGCCGCGAGTCAAGAACACCGGAACCGGGGTGTGCCCCGCGGCCACGATGGCGATCGGCGATTCCGGGAATTTAGGAGTCGGTCAAACAGGCTTGTCCGACCTCCTCTGCGATTGACGTTCCTCGTTAAAGACAATTCTGGGGGGCGTATGTGGCAAAGCCATCAAGAGACTCTTGCAGTAACGTTTATAATTGTCTTTAACCATAGTTGTTACCTTTAAGTGTTTGCTCTGTTCAAACAGCGCGGGATCGATAAAATTGCGATCTGACGCGATGACGTCATCACGCGGGTCACATGACGTTCCCAACAGCGGGAAACGTGATGACGTCATGACGTCAGGGGGGTAGGACGTTTCAGTCAGTCCTCGTGGATCCAGCTAGTGTACAGACCTGTGTGGAGTTTCTCCTGCGTTCTTTTGTTTGTAACTGTTTCAGTACATTAAACCACGTTTGTTTAACTGTCAGTTTCAACCGCAGTATTTTCGTAGTAGTGTGAAGACACCTACAGACTCCCCATTCTCTCTCTTTACCAGGACGGCCTTAAGGACGGAATCCTGGGCTTGGACCTGTTTTAAGTCCGGGGCCAAAGCTACCCCCTGTGTACTTCCCTTGTCCCGGATTGCGGCTACCGGACCTGCTCTACAGGGATCCCAGAACTCTCCTTCCCTGGCCCCCTGCTTGGCCACCTCGTCGGTCTTTTGGTTACCCTCCCACGTGGTATGGAGGGATCCTAAATCTATGGCCGAAGGTTTGGACATTTCCCCAGCCTGCTCATTCCCTGTGAATCCCATTAGGCTAAATGGGACCTTGTTAGACCTGGGTGAATTGGTCGGGTATTTCGAATGGACCACCGTGCTGGAAGCTCCAGTGTCCACCAAATATCTCCCCTGCACCGTCTCCACCCCCATCTTAACACAGGGCCTGCCCCCCTCATCGTATTCAAGGGGACACAAGTCGACAGGCTGCGCTGGTTCTAGTCATAAGTCTGTGTTAACTGGGGGGGCAGATGGAGTTAAAGCACCCGTGGCTGTGGCTACCTTCCCTGGGCCAGCCAACAAAACTCGAAGTGCAGCTACTATCGAATCTACTGTGGGGGAAGAAGCCGGTGTTTCTGCCTTTGGGGTGGGAGCTGGGGCACTCTTTCCTGCACTATCCTTCCAAGAATTTTTACAGTCCCTTCTCCAATGCCCACTCTTTCCGCACCCGAAGCAGTTACACCTCACATCGGAAGGGATACCCCCTTCCTGGTGCCATTCCTTCTTACCCTGGCTGGGTTTAAACTCATGCACTTTCCCTTTTGTCTGTGCTTCTTCTACCCCCCTAGCGTTACGGTAAGCCAGGGTCAGTTGTCTGACCACTGCATCCTCGGTGACCTGGGGCCCTTTTGGGTCGAACCATTGCTCGGCCTTGGCTCTGATCCGTGGCAAGCTGTTTGCCACCAGACTTCGGAGCCAGTGAGCCAGCTCATCCTGGTTCAAGTTAGCCCGGTTGAGATCCCCATTACAGGCACTCCTGTACACAGGCCACAGCCTGTCTGCGAAAGCCTGTGGGGTCTCCCCTGCTAACTGTGTAGTCTTCTACACCCGGGAGAATGGACTACCATCATTCACCCCCATCGCCTCCAGAACTTGATCCTGGATGGCAGCGTACCCTCCCTGTCCCTTCTTGCACTCAGCAGAGAGGGACTGGTACAGCTTGCCATCTAAGGTGAACAGGAGCATCTTGGCCATTTCTGAGTCGTCGCACTCATTAGTGCCTGCTGCTTGTTCCACTTCCATAAAGTGGACTGAGGGGTTTCCCTTGTGGGTGAGCTTACTCAGGTGGCTTACCATAGCCCTAAGCTTTTGGGTCCCATGGAGAATCACAAACTGGCTTTCAAGGGGCCCCAGGCCCCCACCACCCCCGGTGGGCCAAACTTTTGCTGTCGAGTCGGGCACATCGGCCCCGGCTCCGACCTTTCCTGCAATTGTTTTCCCACTTCACCTTGCTGCCAAACTGAGTCAAAACCCGGCGCCACAGGTGGCGGTGGTGTGCACTCCTCCCTGTCTTCCCTACAGATTGCTTGTCCCTCCTGCTGCCCAACCGAGTTGCTCCCCAGCGCCACAGGTGACGTCTGCACAGTTTCTATTTCTACTTTCAGGTCTACCCGGGCCGCACCCGGGCTTACTAGGCATACCATGCCTTTTGCCCTGGACAGAGCAAGTTTTAAACTTTTTATCTGCTTTTGACAGGGGCCGTGATCTCCCGCTTCAAACTCCCTACTACATGCTACTTGATAAGCTGCCTTTATATTCCTGTACTGCTCCTCCTGTTCCCTTAACTGTCTGGTTAGGCGAGCGTTCTCTTCTTTCAGTACCAGCTCATTTCCTTTTGCTTCGGTGACTTGACACCAAAAATACTCATGCCTGTTTCTGTGTTTCTTTACTAGCTGCAATTTCTCTTGATTCTGTGCTTGTAATTCCTGCAATAGTTCCTCCCCTGCTAAAGCTCTGCTGTCAAAGCTTTTACCTGCTGGTCTAAAAGCTGGATCTGTCGTAGGGCACAGACCAACCAGATGGCCTTCTCTACCGACTTCTTATGATCCTTGCTCTCAGTCCATTTGGCTGCAGCGTCCATGGGACGCCCAGCATGCAACAGACTGGTCACCCACTTCTTGGTGATATTTACCTTCTCAAAAACATAAGAGGAAATCCTCTCTTCTGTTAAGTCTGTGTGTTCTAGTTGTAATTACTAACACAGACTACAAGATTAAAGTTCAACAGGTCTTTACTGGTTGGAGGTCAGGACTATACTAAATACAATATTACTACACAATGCTTATATACCGGTGGTCACCACCGGTATTACGTATACAGCAGCCAGAGAAAGTAGTACATCTCTTAAGGTGGAACAGGCTTAAGTTCTCTTAAGGTGGAACAGGTTACATACACCACAATCCTCCCTTTTTAGCTTAACAGTCATATCCCCATTTAACATAACATAATAACATATATAACTTCAGGTATAAACAGTTCAAAGGTTCAGTCTCTCAGGAGGCCTTCTGATTCGGTTTGGATAACGCCTTTCAGTGGTCTCTGATTCCTGTTGCTGAGGTGACTCCTCTAGTTGGTCTCCCATGCATTGGGTGTTATCATCATCAGGTACATTCCCTGCCGAGGTAGATGCTTCAGGTTCATTAACGTCTTCCACAGTTGTCTCTGTCGCAACCATGGGTTCGACCCTTGCTCTCGATTCTACCAGTTGATCCGCATGACGCCTTATCACATTGTTACCAATATCTACTGTGTACATCAGAGGTCCTTGTCTGGCCCGAATTGTTCCGGACTGCCATTTTTTATTTCCATAGCCCCTTGCCAACACTGGTTGTCCTACGTCGAAACTTCGAGTGGTCTTGTTATTAATATGCCGGAACTGTTTGTTTTCCACTTCCCTCCGCACATTTGGTTTTAACAAGTCCAACCTGGACCGCAACCTCCTGTTATAAAACATCATGGCAGGACTTTGGTTAGTCACTGCATGAGCGGCGTTTCGATATGCCATTAGGAAATTGTCCACCTTGTGCTGTAGCGGAATCTGATCATCGTTCATGGCCTTTATTGCCTTTTTGAATGTTTGGACAAATCTCTCGGCCAACCCGTTTGTCGCCGGATGATATGGGGCAGAGGTATAATGTTTCACCCCATTCTTCTTTAAGAATTTTTGGAATTCTTCCGACACGAACTGTGGTCCGTTGTTCGAACAGATCTGTTCTGGCAATCCGTTCCTTGCGAATATTGTTCTTAACACCGCAATTGTCTTTTCTGAAGTAGTGGTATTCATCTTGATCACTTCTGGCCATTTGGAATGTGCGTCCACCGCAATTAGGAACATGGAGTCCATGAATGGACCAGCAAAGTCAATATGTACGCGTTGCCATGGGGCTGAAGGCCATTCCCATGGGTGTAGTGGTGCGATCGGAGGTGCATTTTGCACTTTTTGGCACCCAGCGCAGCTTTTCGTCAACTCCTCTATCTGTTGGTCAATACCCGGCCACCATACATAAGCCCTAGCAAGACTTTTCATCTTAACTCCCCCCAGATGACCTTCATGCAGTTCTTTTAGAACTCTTTCCCTTAACTTGGGAGGAATAATCACTCTTGTCCCGTACATCAAAGTACCATGGCAGACGGACAGCTGGTCTCGCCTTGCCGAGAATGCCGGTAACAGAGGATCACCACGTGTTGGCCATCCTTTCACTGTCACCTCGTAGACTCTGGACAGTGTCGGGTCGTTTCTGGTTTCTCTTTCAATACTTGCATTGGTGACTGGTAAACACTCGATGATGGTCGAATGAAATAACTCAACAGGGTCAACTTTCGTCGTTTCTTCTTCTTCAGGTAGTGGCAGGCGCGACAGCCCATCAGCATTGCCATGCTGCTTCGTACCTTTGAATTCTATTTGATATTGATGTGCCCCTAGGAAAAGGGACCATCTCTGGAGACGCTGTGCTGTCATCACTGAAACACCCTTCTTAGGGTTAAAAATGGATACCAACGGCTGATGGTCTGTCAGAAGTGTGAATTTTTGGCCCTGCAGGTAATGATTAAACTTCTTCACTCCCCATACAAGGCTGAGAGCCTCCCTATCGATCTGCGCATAGTTGCGCTCAGTGGAGGTCAATGATCTGGATGCAAACGCGACTGGCCTTTCCATGCCATTTAGCAACTTGTGTGAGAGTACTGCCCCAATACCATATGGAGAAGCATCACAAGCCAACCGAATAGGCAGTGTCGGGTTGAAGTGAGCCAACACTTCCTCTGAGGTGATCAATTCTTTGCTTTTGCGAAATGCCTTCTTACAGTTTTCGCTCCATTCCCATGGTACCTCCTTCTGTAAAAGAGCATTTAGCGGGTGCAGTACCATGGATAGATTTGGTAGAAATTTATGGTAATAGTTAATCAATCCTAGAAACGACCTCAATTGAGAGACATTATCTGGAGCGGGAGCCTTTACAACTGCCTCTATCTTGTCAGGAGACTTATGAAGCCCCTCCCGGTCAATGACATGACCACAGTATGAGATACGCTTCTGGAAGAACTCACATTTCTGACGATTCACTCTAAGTCCATACTCTTTCAGTCTGTTGAGCACCAGTTCCAAGTTTGCGAGGTGTTCTTCATCACCATCACCTGTAATCAGAATATCGTACAGGTAACATTGTGTGCCTGGAATTCCCTGTAATACCTGCTCCATGGCCCTCTGCCAAATTGCTGGAGCCGATGCCACTCCAAAAACCAACCTATTGTACCAGTACAAACCTCGATGCGTGTTGATCGTGAGGTATTGGCGTGACTCTTCTTCAACCTCCATCTGCAAGTACGCCTGCGCCAGGTCTATCTTGGTGAAGTGTTTCCCGCCAGACAACGAAGCAAAAATATCCTCAATCCGCGGAAGCGGATACTGCACCGTGTGAAGCACCGGATTAACGGTGATTTTGAAATCTCCACAGATGCGAACCTTCCCTGGTTCTCCTGGCTTGTTGCTCGAAGGACGTTTCATAACGGGAACAATGGGCGTAGCCCACTCACTCCAATCTACCTTAGACAGTACACCTGAACGTTCTAGCGCTTCCAGTTCCGCTTCTACAGTAGGTCGTATTGCATAGGGTACCGGTCTGGCTTTGAAAAATTTTGGGTGTGCATGTTCATCAATCTTGATGTTTGCCGTAATTCCTCTCAGTGATCCCAGTCCCTGCTGGAACACCTCTTTAGCATCATCCAATATTTTGGACAATCGTTTAGGTTTGACATCTGTTTCCCCGGAATCTACCGTTAGTGCCTTCAAGGAGTGCCAGTCCATATTCATTTTCCTAATCCACTCCCGTCCCAGTAGTGGTGGACCTCCTTCAGGTAGCACATATAAGTCCATTACTTGGCTTTCTTCGCCCTTGTGGACCACTTTTACCTCTATCTTTCCAATGGGGTACACTCTTTGCCCCGTGTATGTTTTCAATATAATCTCTGTATCCCGTAGGGGAATATGTTGGAATAACCTTTTGTAATCTTTCTTATTCATGACCGTCAATGCCGATCCAGTGTCCAATTCCATCTTTACTTGGACTCCTGCTATCTGAAGGGTGACCCAAATTGTCTGGAGATCTGCATCCTTACCAACGTTGTGTACTCTTAAGCTACCCAGTTCATTACTGCTAGCGTCTGAATCTGACTTCTGTTCGGTTGAACTGTTCTTTTCACCTTGTGTACCTTTATGTATTTTCCTTGCGGTGACTTTTTGTTGCTGGTCTTCTTTCCTGACCGGCATACTTTAGCTATGTGGCCAAGCCTGCCACACGTTCTGCATTCTTGGTTTTTAAACCAACACTGGTTCTGATCTTGCGTTGTCTTTCCACAACGATAACATTTTACAGTACTCAAACCCAATTTATTTGTACTGAGTTCCGGTGACCGTAGCTGCATTACTGCCGTGCCTCTCGCTGCGGCTTTGTGTGCTGCTGCCATAGTGACCGCTTTCTCAAGCGTCAGCTCATTCTCCTCGAGCAGTCGCTTTTGTGTATCTTCTTTTAATAAACCACACACAAATTTATCTCGTAGCGCCTCTGTCAGTCTCATTCCAAACTGACAGTACTTTGCTAGTTTACGCAATTCCATTAAATATTCAGCATTGCTTTCATCCTTCAGCTGCCTTCTGCTGTAAAATTTAAATCGTTCCGCGAGCATCAGCAGCGTGGGGTTTAGATGATTTTTCAGGACAGTAACAATCTCCTCGAACGTCTTATCCGCCGGTTCATCTGGTGATAAAAGGTGTTTCAATTGTCCGTATGTCTTCGCACCCATTAAGTTTAATAATGTTAGTGCTTTCTCTTCATCTGGGATTTTATTTGCTTTACAATAATTTTGTATGCGTTCTACATACATGGCCCAATCTTCGATGTCGCTATCAAAGGTATTAATGTTCCCATGTTTAGGCATCGTTGCAATTTAATTTATTTTTATTTTTATCCAAGATGGCGGCTTCCCACTCTTGTCTTCGTCCTCCGCCTACAAAATGGCGGTTTTCCCGCGCTTGGCGGTCTTCACCCGTCCCCCAACGCTGTCTCCGCTTCACCGCGGCTCTCGCGCCTTCAGTTGCCCCAGATGCTGCGCCTTTTTAGCCCGAATGCGGCCCGGCCCTTATCACCAGCCGCGATTGATGTCCCCGCGCTGCGCCTTTCGTCCCGAATGCAGCCCGGCCCTTATCTCCGGTCGTGATCGATCTCACCGCCCTTATTCCTCCGTCTTCCCTCCCCGTCTGTACAGCCAACGCAGCCGACTTTCTGGTCGCGTCGCTGCCCGGCTTACCCACCACCGAGTAGAAAGAAGATAGCTGACAGCCGCTGATGGAGGCTTCGAGTTCAGGATGTCTTCTGCACTCTGGTTTCTCGATGTCTGCCGCGCGACGTGTCTTCCAGCAGGGTGATGAGGGTGGAAGCCTCTCTTCGACATCCGTTCTGTGGACGAAGCCGCCGTGGATATAAACTGCCGCAGGGTAAGAATCGGACTCGTCGCCACTGTTAAGTCTGTGTGTTCTAGTTGTAATTATTAACACAGACTACAAGATTAAAGTTCAACAGGTCTTTACTGGTTGGAGGTCAGGACTATACTAAATACAATATTGCTACACAGTGCTTATATACCGGTGGTCACCACCGGTATTACGTATACAGCAGCCAGAGAAAGTAGTACATCTCTTAAGGTGGAACAGGCTTAAGTTCTCTTAAGGTAGAACAGGTTACATACACCACATCTTCCATCTTTGTTCTCTCATCAAACACAGGGGCCTAGAAATTCAGTCGCGTTTGTGCCCACTTAGGGGCGAAAGAGTGGGTTGCGCCGGAAGTTTTTTAGTGCCCGAAATTAAGTTGGTCCCTAACAGCGGCGTTAGCCGGTAGCGCTGCGCCGGCACCGATGACGTCATCGGTGTGCGCAGCGCCCCGGTTCCAACGCGATTCCGTGCCGAAGGCCAAATTCAGTTGCGGCCGCCTCGCCCGCAGCGGCCGCAAACAACGTTTGAAAAACGGGGCCTTGCAGCTCCGAGAGGCCGGCGCATAAAGGTGGAGGGGCGGCCGGCCGCTTTCCCGGCGGCCGCATGGCCGCACCTCCCTCCCCGGACTCCTGCACCACCCCGCCGCGGCATTGCTGTCTGACTCCCGCGAGCCCGGCACTTCTCCGTGGTGCCGGGCTCATTTGCCGGGGGAATCCAGCGGCGATCTCACGGCTGCAGGCAGCTCCTCCTTAAGAGAAGGAGGAGGCCTGCAGTACCCCAGCCTGCCGCACCACATCGGGTGGCGCAGCGGCAGCTGGGCGCCTGAAATAGACTTTCATCGCCCCAAGCGAGGCGGCCAAACCCTGCAATAGCGCCCGCCTCTGTCTTGGCCCGTCGCAACTGAATTTCAGGCGGGCGCTACGGGAATCCGGGCGAGCGCTAAATTTTGGGTGCTAAAGACCTGGCGGGGCCTTACTGAATTTCTAGGCCAGGGTCTATTGCATTACTTCCCTTTTGCCAAAGTCCTGCCGTGGTCACCATGCTGTAAGGGGTGGTGTGTGGGTGCTGTTTGTCAGCTTCACCTCTGACTCCTTTGAGCGGTTCGAATTGCTCCCACGCCCTTTTGTTCTAGACTTTGGACTTATTTGGGGGTTGTAATAAACTTGCAACAGACACCTGGGTTAGTCAAAAGAATTCAGATCTTTATTTTGAGATAGGAAAATATGCAATACAATAAAACTTATACTCTAAAAGGGTGGGGAACACTCGGAATAAGCGAGGGAGAATTACAATATACAAAATCCCTTACCCTCCCAACCCCTCTACACTAGCTAGGCTGGAATCCAGAGGACCAGGAAATGCTCACCAAACGACTTTCTTGACAGACTGTAGAGGTTCGCGAGTTCGGAGTTCTCTTTAGTTGTGGCAGTTGGGGCCTGCCATACCTCGGACATGGTAGAAGACTGCACCTGCGTTGGGTCTTCAGTTTGGGTTTGTCCACAGATGCGGTTAGTCGCGCTGTTGGATGTATCAGGTGAGTACCCGATTTTCTTTGGTTAGGGCTGGACTTAGTGTCTTTTGTGTCCAAATCTTACCCAGGGGTAAGTCAGACTAGCCTGTAGAGTGGAAACAAGTCTTTGGTTTGTGAGTTTTTCGGCGGTTGGTTCCTTGTTGGTTGCGGTGGCCCAATATTACCTGGTTGGTGGTAATATTGGTGGTTGTTGGTTTCTGTAGGCCTTTGGTTGCCGCGATCTCCGTTTCTTCTTTCTTCCTTCAAGTCTCTGATGATGATCTGTTGAGCTGTACTGTGCTCTCGCTGACCTTCTGACGAGCAGACTTCTGAGCTGACCGACTGACCCGTTTAACTGAAAAGGCAGGCCTCAATTATACTAATTTGGGGCCTGGCTTATCTGACCGCCAAATCTCAGGTTTCTTTGTTACATTTGGCGGGCTCATTATTTTTAATGTGCTTTAAAACTTTAACGAGCTTTGGGGATGGCCCATCTAAACTTAATCGGCTTTTAACTGGTTTCGGGATTGCCTTGAAACTAGTTTAAAAATGCAAAACATTTGTTAATCTCTTTAATTGGTTTTGGACTGTGGTTTGTTTGTTGTATCCTGTAGGGCTATGTTCTTTCCTTTGTGCTGCTGGGGACATGTCCTGTTTATTCATGTACCTGGCTCTGCGAATTCTTGGCGGGAACAGGTTTCATTGTCCTTATGTAAAACTGGGATGGCTCAGGACATTCCTAGACAGTCCAATATCCAAACTCGGGGGCCCACCCCACCTCCCCTGTGTCCCAGCCTTTTGCAAGCCTAAACATGTCTTTTTAAACCAGCCAAATCTTCCTGGGATTTTTATTTTAAATCCCTTTGGCCCAATAACTCCTTAAAACAGTCCAAAATCTCTTCTTTCTTACACTTAGGAAAAATGTATAATTTAACTCTTTGAAATTCTTCTGTTAGGCCCAACCATACATTTTATCCTTTTTACAGATTTCTTCTGTGATGTTCCAAAATCATTTTAAAATAAGGCTTTCCTTTTGTTCTGGAGTTGTGCAGAAATTTTCGAACCTTACAAGTGGCCTCTCTAAATGTTCGGTCCAGAGATCCAATGCATCCCTGAAAAATTGTTGAAATCATCCAAGATCAAGAGATGGAAAAATGTTGTATCATAACTCATAAGAAAATGGTTGGAGAAGCCAATGAGATGACCGCTGAAATTATCAATGACTGGCTTTCATCAGCTCTGCCTGTAATACTTCTAAAGAACGACCTTGTGATGTGCTCTCAAGCTCTTTTGGTGCGATCAATAAACAAAAACTGTAACTTAAAAATACATCAAATGAAACTGAACAAATTAAATTAAGAGTTGGCTGGGGGTGATGATGCATTCCAGTCACCACGATGCCCACTGGTCGCGGAAGGCCTTGAGTGTGCCGACTAAGTGAGACTTTTCCAGAAATTTCTCCCAGGGGAGGCGCACCTTTGGCGTGACAGGAAGTGCATCAGTGGGAAATGGAGGAAGGAGCAGGTGACTCTGCTTCTGGGCGGCCAAGTGGTCGGATCTGAGAAGCTTCCTCCGGCAGCCAAGATGTTTAAAAACTATTCAACACTGCCCCGGCGGCAGCATTGACCCTTTCAGTGGGTGATCTTGGATGACTTCTACAATTTTTTGAGGTGTGGCGGAGCCACCAAAGGATTCAGATCGTTTGTATATAATTCCTTTAACAACATGTTAGCTACAGCCTGAGTCTGTACCTTTATTTATGCTGTTTAACTGTACAGAGCGTGGTTACTTTAACAGCGTGGCTAAAACGTGATGACGTCACGCCGTCCATCACGTGATTCCCCACTGGCGGGAGAACATGATGACATCAGCCACGGGACTGCAGGGGCAGTCCTCGTGGAGCCTCCAAAGAGAGCAGGCCTACATTCGATGTTATCCTGCAGTTTCTTGTTAAAACCTGTTTGTTTCATTAAAGTTCGTTTTGTTTGATCGCCTGAGTAGAACTCAGTCATTTAGTTAGGAACTCACATTCCTACATTGGTGACCCCGACTTTCGCGAACGGTTTTCGCGGAAGATCTTCAGCATGGAAACGAACGCCGTGACTCTGAAACTGCCACAGTTCTGGGAGCAACAACCAGCCGTGTGGTTTATCCAGGCTGAAGTCCAGTTCGCCATCAGGAACATCGTCGCGGATCAGACCCGTTATTACTACGTGGTCTCCGCCCTCGACAGTGCCACTGCCTCGCAGATCGTCAGCCTCCTCAGTAGTCCTCCTACTGACCGCAAGTATGATATGTTAAAGGCGCGGTTGCTACAAGTCTTCGGGCTCTCGAAGTCAGAACGCGCTCGCCGGCTCCTTGCTATGCCCGGCCTTGGGGACTCCATACCATCCGAGCTCATGAGCCAAATGCTCACGCTCTTAGGTGCCGAACCGGAATGCTTCCTCTTCCGGGAGCTATTCCTCTGCCAACAGCCGGAGCAGGTGCAGGCTGCCCTAATCAGGTCCGAGGTCACAGACTGCACCGAGCTTCCTGCCAAAGCAGATAATATTTTCACAGTAACCCAGCAGTGCTGCGCTGCCACAAGACGCCCAACCCCCACAGACGCGCCTCCAGCTCCTCTTGCAGCGGGCTGGTGCTCCTACCACGCCCGTTTTGGCGTGAAAGCACGACGCTGCCGCTCTCCCTGCAGCTTCTTGCCCCCAAAAAAAACAAAGCTCCTGCAGCGTTCCTGGCGAAGGAGGACCGGGTCTAACGGGCGCTCCACGGCTGCGATGGCCATCGGATCTTCGGGGAAACTTCTTTACATCACCGATTCCCTATCGGGTCAAAATTTCCTTTGTGACACCGGGGCGCAGTGTAGCATACTACCTGCGTCGAATCTCGATATGCAAGCTGGGGACCACAGCTTTTCCCTCGTGGCAGCTAATGGCGCAGCCATTCGAACTTTCCGAAAGCGACGGGTCCAAGTGTGTTTCGGTGGTCAGCGCTTCCATTGGGAATTCGTCATGGCCACAGTCTCGCAGGCAATCCTAGGTGTGGATTTTCTGTGTGCCAACGGCCTCCTCGTCGATGTCCGGCACCGTCGGTTGATCAACGCGGCCACCTTCCACTCGATTCCGTGCCACCACGGTACCGCCGTGTTGCGCTCTATCACCTGCGTGTTCCCATCTCCGGATGACTTCACGCGGCTCCTCAGAGAGTTCCCGGAGCTGACCAGGCCCACTTTCTCCTCCTCGGCCACGAAGCATGGTGTTGAACATCATATCACCACTACTGGCTCCGCGGTTTATGCACGGGCTAGAAGGCTCGAACCCGGCAAGCTCGCGGCTGCGAAAGCGGAGTTCAACACGATGGAGCGGCTGGGGATTATTCGCCAGTCGAATAGTCCCTGGTCTTCGCCTCTCCACATTGTTCCGAAACCGGGTGGTGGCTGGCGGCCATGCGGTAACTACCGACGCCTGAACAACGCCTCTACTCCTGATCGGTACTCGACCCGCATATTCAAGATTTCTCGGCCCATTTGGCGGGCAATTCTATCTTTTCAAAAGTCGACCTCGTCCGGGAGTATCACCAGGTTCCCGTGCACCCGCAAGACGTCCCGAAAACCGCAGTCATCACCCTTTTCGGCCTTTTTGAGTTCCTCCGGATGCCATTTGGCTTGAAGAACGTGGCACAGGCTTTCCAGCGCTTGATGGACTCCGTGCTCCGAGACCTAAACTTCATCTTTGTCTACCTCGACGACATTCTCATCGCCAGCACTAGCAAGGAAGAGCACATCTGCCATTTGCGTACCCTCTTTACTTGCTTCAGTCAGCACGGTTTGATCATCAACCCGGCCAAGTGCCAGTTCGGCTTGCAGCGGATCGATTTCTTGGGACACCGCATAACATCAGATGGCGCCGTCCCCTTACTGATGAAGGTGGAAACTGTTACCTCTTTCCCGCGCCCGTCAACCGTCAAGGCCCTGCAGGAGTTCCTCGGGATGGTCAATTTCTATCACCGGTTCATCCCTAAGGCAGCTCAGCTTATGCAGCCTTTGTACGGGGCCCTCAAGGGCAAGTCCGGTAAGAATCTAATCAGCTGGACGGCCGAGATGGGCCAGGCGTTCGTCAACACCAAGAGCGCTTTGGCCAACGCAACCATGCTGGTGCACCCACTTCCAGGTGCCACCATCGCCCTTACCACAGATGCGGCAGACTACGCCATCGGCACAGTGCAGGAGCAGTGGGTGAACGGCACATGGCAACCACTGGCGTTTTTCAGCCGTCAACTACGGAGAAATTAAAGAAAATACAGCACCTTCGATCGGGAGTTGCTGGCCCTTTTTCTAGCCATCCGCCATTTCTGGTTCTTATTAGAAGGACGTCCCTTCACGGCTTTTGTCGACCACAAGCCTTTAACGTTTGCCATGGCCAAGACCGCCGAACCATGGTCAGCTCGTCAACGTCACCTGATGTTTATTTCTGAATTTACCACGGACATTCAACATGTGTCTGGTAAAGACAACCTGGTGGCGGATTGCCTCTCCCGCGCGACGGTCCATGCGGTTCACCTGGGGATTGACTACGCCCTCATGGCTGCGGATCAGGTCTCGGACCCAGAGGTCCAATCATACAGAACAGTCCCCTCTAGTTTCCAAGCGACCGATGTCAGTTTCCAGGCCGCAGACACCACGCTCCTTTGTGACGTCTCCATGGGCATTCCCCGACCTATCGTGCCAGTCGCATGGCGCCGGAAGGTGTTTGACACCATACACGGGTTGTCGCACCCTGGTATGAAGGCTTCACAACGACTAATGTCGGCGAAGTTCGTCTGGAAGGGTATGCACCTCGATGTCCGTGACTGGGCCAACACCTGCGTGGTCTGCCAGAAGGCCAAGGTCCAGCGTCATGTTAAAGCTCCCGTGGCTACGTTCACTGTTCCAGAGTGTCGTTTCAACCACGTGCATGTGGATCTTGTGGGGCCACTTTCACCTTCCCATGGTTATACGCATCTCCTCACCATGGTGGACCGCACCACTAGGTGGCCAGAGGCAATTCCTTTGGTTTCCACCACTTCGGCAGACGTCGCTAGAGCTTTCATCTCCTGTTGGGTTGCTCGTTTCGGGGTACCGGCGGACATCTCCTCCGATCGTGGGCCACAATTTTCCTCGGAGCTCTGGAACGCTGTAGCTCAGGGGCTCGGCACCAAACTTCATCGCACCACCGCCTATCATCCACAGGCGAATGGCCTGTGCGAGCGCTTCCACAGGTCGCTTAAAGCCACCCTACGGGCCAGTCTTCAAGGTGCAGGATGGGTGGACAGACTCCCATGGGTCCTTTTGGGTCTTCGTACGGCACCCAAAGAAGACCTGCAATCGTCCTCGGCAGAACTCGTTTATGGCCAGCCGCTCCGAGTACCAGTGGATTTCCTCCCTTCTCCCACAGAGCCATGGTCCGCCTCCCAGCAACTCGTCAGCCACCAGGAAGCGGCCAGATGCTTCGCTCCGGTGCCTACATCAAATCATGGTCTACCGAGCTCCCACGTGCCAGCGGAGCTGAAGAACGCCGAGTACATATTTATCCACCACGACGCTCACCGGGATCCGCTCAAGCCCCCTTACACTGGTCCTTTCCGCGTCATCGAATCAGGAGACAAATCCTTTTCGGTCGACATCAGAGGAAAGCCGGATCACATTTCGGTGGACCGGTTGAAGCCGGCTCACTTGGACCTGGACCACCCAGTCGTCATCACTCAACTGCCGAAATGTGGCCGACCGCCCGCAGTCGCCGTGCCAGATCAACCACAGCCACCCGCCAGCTCGACCACACTCATCGCGCCAGCTCAGCCACAACCGCCCGCCAGCTCGACCACCGTCCATTAGCTTCCTCTGCAGGGTTACCGAAGTCGCTCGGACAGACTTGTCAGGCCTCCTCGACGCCTCACTTTTGCTGTTAAAGACAATTCTGGGGGGGGCGCATGTGGCGGAGCCACCAAAGGACTCAGATCGTTTGTATATAATTCCTTTAACAACATGTTAGCTACAGCCTGAGTCTGTATCTTTATTTATGCTGTTTAACTGTACAGAGCGTGGTTACTTTAACAGCGCGGCTAAAACGTGACGATGTCACGCCGTCCATCACGTGATTCCCCACTGGCGGGAGAAGGTGATGACGTCATGACATCAGCCACGGGACTGCAGGGGCAGTCCTCGTGGAGCCTCCAAAGAGAGCAGACCTACATTCGATGTTATCCTGCAGTTTCTTGTTAAAACCTGTTTGTTTCATTAAAGTTTGTTTTGTTTGATCGCCTGAGTAGAACTCAATCTTTTAGTTAGGAACTCACGTTCCTACAGAGGAATACATTCGATCGCGGGGCAGAAAATTTCAAGCTCGGGATAGAAACATGGCTCACTGCCCCCGAATCCTGAAATCTCTGGCCAGATGTGGAATGTGTCCATCTTCCAAAGAATACCACTTCCAAGCTTCAGCTGATGGATGCCGGATTTCTCAAGCGGCACTGTCGGAAATTTCTGGCGAGAAAGTAACTAGCTACTTACCAAAAATAACTGAATTCTCCATCAGTTTGCTGGGTGCCATAAAGTTCATTGCTAGAAATTGGGACCTTGTGACTCTGAGCAATATTGCAATCTGCTTTCACCATGTGGGTATGGCCAGTAGAATGGTACCTAGAATTAACATGGAAACAAGCCATTCAGCCTAACTGGTCCTTGTCTGTGTTTACCCTCCATGCAAGTAAATAGTTCCAATAACATTTACCCACCCTGCTCCCATATCTCTTCAACCCCTTTTCCTTCACCCTCCTATCCAATTTTATCTTGAATGTTGACACAGCTTCTGCCTCAACCACAAATGCTGGAAGTAAAATCCACAGCCTCCCAACTCTGTCAAGAAATTTTGCCTGCTCTCTGTTCTGAACTCGTGGTATCTATGGCCTCTCATTCTTGACCCCGCAACTACTGGTAACAGTCTGCTTCTACCTACCCTGTCCCATCCTTTCATAATTGTAAACACTGCTATGATGTTGCCCCGAAGAGGAGAATTCGGTGGCACGTGAAGAACTTGAAGCAGACCCTGAGCCGCAGACTGTTTGGGAACGGCTTCAGCATGCAGGACAGATCCTTACTGACATTCCTCAGTCTGGCTATATTGTAGTCGATGACTCTTTGATCACCCGAACCTCCCTTGAAGTTTTGAGCCGATCTGAGCCGCAGTCAAATAATGAAATTTGCGAAAATTTGAAGATGATGATGATGTTCCTGATCCTCCTACTTCATCAGCCTGTCTGAAGATGCTCTCGGACAAATGATATTCTATGCAGTGCTCACTGAGCACTCCAAAATGTTAGCTAATCTGGCAAAATTTGAAGAAGCAATCACTTGTGTTACAATTTTGAAGATAAACTGTCCAAAATAACTAATTTTGTTAAAAAAAACCTTATTGCAGTGAAATTAGAGTAAAATATTGGAATTTCTTTACTTTTTTTCTTATCCTTGAAATTGTAAATGCCTTCAAAACCATCTGGAAGTGCTTACAAGTGTTTATAAGGAAAGTTTCCCTATTGTTATAACACGTACTAGAAAGGCAGGGTCTGCTTAGAGTGGACAAGTCGCCTGGTCCAGATGGCTTGCATCCCAGGTTGCCAAGGGAATTGGGGGAGGAGATAGCGGAAGGGCTTGCCATAATTTTCCAATCTTCCCTAGGATTGGAAAGTGGCAAATGTGACACCATTGTTCAAGAAAGGGTGTAAGGACAATCCTAGTAACTACAGGCCGGTCAGTTTAACATCAGTGGTGGGTAAAGTTTTAGAAACAATAATCAAGGAAAAAATTAACAGGCACTTGGAGAGGTTTAAGCTAATTAAGGAGAACCAACACGGAGTTGTAAAAGGCAGATCGTGTTTGACTAATCTAATTGAATTTTTTGATGAAGTAACAGAGAGGATTGATGAAGGGAATGCAATGGATGTTGTCTACATGGATTTTCGGAAGGCGTTTGACAAAGTACCACATTGAAGGCAGGTTAACAAAATTGAGGCTCATGGAATAGGTGGGTCAGTGGCAGCTTGGATAAGGAATTGGTTTAAGGACAGAAAACAGCGAGTTGTGGTAAATGGCTGTTTTTCAGACTGGAGGATGGTAGACGGTGTTCACCAAGGGCCAGTGCTGGGGTCACTGCTTTTTTTTGATATATATAAATGACCTGGTTATTGGAAGAGAATGTAGAATTTTAAATTTGCCGATGACACCAAACCTGGGGGTGTGGCAAAGAGTGAGGATGATACCAATCGGCTGCAACAGGACATAGAAAGGCTAGCAGAATGGACAGACAAGTGGCAGATGGAATTTAATACAGAGAAGTGTGAGGTGATGCATTTTGGCAGAAGGAACAGGGAGAGGCAATATACACTTAATGGCAGTTTTAAAGCGTGTGCAAGGACAGAGGGACCTGGGAGTTAATGTGCATAGTTCCTTGAAGGTGGCAGGACATATTGAGAGAGCGGTTAACAAAGCGTATGGGATCTTGAGCTTCATGAATAGAGGTATTGAGTACAAAAGTAGAGAAGTTATGCTGAACCTTTATAAAGCGCTGGTTAGGCCACAACTGGAGTATTGTGTTCAGTTCTGGTCACCACACTTTAGGAAGGATGCGAAGGCCCTTGAGAGGGTGCAGAGGAGATTTACCAGAATGGTTCTGGGGATGGGGGATCTAGGCTACAATGACAGGTTGGAGAAGCTGGATTTGTTTTCATTAGAGCAAAGGAGGTTGCGGGGTGATTTGATAGAGGTGTACACGATTATGATGGGTTTGGATAGGCTAGACAGGGAAAGGCTGTTCCCACTAGTTGATGTGCAAGGACTAGGGGACATAGATTTAAGGTTTTGGGCAAGAGATACAGGGGGACGTGAGGAAAAACTTTTTTACGCAGCGAGTGGCGATGACCTGGAATTCACTGGCAACAGAAGTGGTGGAAGCGGAGACACTCAATGTTTTCAAGAGGAGCCTGGATAGGCACTTGAGGGAAATAAACTTGCAGGGCTACGGGGCTGGAGCGGGTGAATGGGACTGACTGGATTGCTCTACAGTGAGCCGGCACGGACTCGATGGGCCAAATAGCCTCCTTTGTGCCGTTATCGCTCTATGTATAATGTTAGAATTTTGTCATATCCGACATTAGACAGACTCGACTGTATAATGAAATGAAAAATGTGTTTCTATTCAAATGGATGAAAAAGAAATTATATACTCAGAAAAAGGTAATGAACCAAACATAATTACATACATAACAGTCACTGGCCCTCAGTGATTCATTGTATGTGATGCAGATTGATACCTTTTTTCAGAGACATAATAAGGCTCTGTTTAAATGTAAATGTTTCCTTTAATTAGCTGTACTTTGTCACATGCTCTTCCACAAAAGGACTATATATATTTGGAGTTTAAAATAAAAGGGAAGTTACTCTGGAAAATTATGAGAGAAAATGGAAACAAACAGGCAATTCGACATGGGTTTCTATAAGATACACTTCAGTATCTTGGAGTCATATCAGCCCGAACAAGCCAATAGCATTTCAAAGCACCAAACACACAAAAAGAACAAAATGGGAGTTTTATTTCACACGATAATCTCAGAATGATCACTGCATAAAATTAAAAGCAAGTCTAGTACATTGTGCTCCACATAGGAACTTTTAAGGAGGTAAAAGGATTAGTTACAATCACCAAATTCATATTCCGATTTAATTTCCAATGTACTTTCTCAGGTATCATGCTGCCACCTTGTGTCTAGATAGAGAACAGTATCTTAAGATTTTACATACATTTTGGGATACGAAGTATTACAAAGTATTGCAAAGTATTGCCAGCACAAAAACAGGCCATTCAGCCCAACAGGTCTATGCCGGTATTTATGCTCCACACGAGCCTCCCACCCTTCTTCATCTAACCCAATCAACATATCCTTCTATTCCTTTCTCCCTCATGTGCTTATCTAGCTTCCTCTTAAATGCATCTATGCTAGTCGCCTCAACTATTCCTTGCGGTAGTGAGTTCCACATTTTAACCACTCTCTGGGTAAAGAAGTTTCTCCTGAATTCCCTATTGGATTTATTAGTGATTATCTTATATTTATGGCCCCTAATTCTGGTCTTGCCCTCAAGTAGAAACATCTTCTCTACGTCTATCCTATCAAATCCTTTCAGAATCTTAAAGACCTCTATCAGGTCTCCCCTCAGCCTTCTCTTTTCTAGAGAAAAAAGCCCCAGCCTGTTCAATCTTTCCTGTTAGGTATAACCCCTCAGTTCTGGTATCATTCTAGTAACTTTCACCAGTGCTTCTATGTTCTTTTTATAATATGGAGACCAGAACTGTTCACAGTACTCCGTGTGGTCTGACCAAGGATCTATACCAGTTTAACATAACTTTGCTGCTTTTCAATTCTATCTATGCTTTGTTTGCTTTTTTATGGCTGTATTAACCTGCGTCACTACGTTTAGTGATTTATGTATCTGTATCCCCAGATCTCTCTGTTCCTCTACCATATTTTCTGTAACACCAGATCTCTCTGTTCCTCAACCCTATTTTTCAAGGACTATGTGACCTCCTTATTCTTCCTACCAAAATGCACCTCTTCACACTTGTCTATATTGGAGTTCATTTGCCACATTCTGCAAGTTTATTAATGTCTTCCTGTATTTTATCGCAGTCCTCCTCTCTATTAACTACACCCCTAAATTTGGTATCATCCACAAATTTTGAAATTGTACTTCTGAATCCTGAGTCCAAATTGTTTATGTAAATGGTAAACAACACTGGTCTCCGCATTGATACTTGTGGAGCACCACTTCCCACCTTTTGCCTGAGTAAATACCTTGAACCCCTACTCTGTTTTCTGTTTAGTAGCCAGCTTGTTATCCATTCTGCTACTTGTCTCCTCACTCCACACATTCTGACTTTAGCCATAGGTCTACTATGCAGTACCTTATTGAAATAAAGAATAGATTTGCCTTCCAAAGTTAGGCTTTATTAACTTTAAAATTGGCAGCATATCTTTCTACATCCAGTTCCAACTAAAGCTAGAAAAGAACTGAATTTAAGGTAGCCACAACACATCATGTGATCATCAACTACCAATGAGATTACAACACATATCCCAAGGCAGTTAACAAACAACGAATCACAATACTTTTACTAATCAAGGAATAATCACCACATTCACCCCTCCTTTAAAATATACTCCAACCTAATAACTTTTACAATTTACAATTAATTATTTACAACTAAACTATGCACGAGAATAAAACTATTTACATAACACAATACTAAATGAACAACAATAATAACATTATGCATAAGTATTAAGTATCTCTCAACTAAAACAATATACTATAATATTTCAACAATTTTTAAAACATTACTATCAATTTAAAAGTCCATTTTCAATCGGTCGACCGGATATCTTGTTCGTGTCGACCTTCTTAACCTTGGTGAAATTCCTTGCCCTTCCACGCCAGAAGGCACAGAAGTATCTTCAGCAGGAAGGCTATCCATATCCCGATTCTCAACGGTTTCCGGATTAGAAATCCCATCAGAAGATGAACTGGGACGGTCATAAGCATCTATCAAAGGCTGACTAATAGAAGTATGATTATCTGCAATCGGATTGGAAATATTCGTAGTATCTGTAACAGCATCCACATTGTCCGAATCATGACCATTATTATTATCCTCAGAAGAGGGCTGGCCCCCACAAGGAGCCAAGTCTTTAATTGAAACAGTACTTTCTTTCCCATCTTGGAATCGAATATGAGCATATTGGGAATTTGCCTCCAACAGCTCCACCTCCTCCACCAAGGGGTCATATTTTGACAATCTAACATGGCGTCGAAGCAACACAGGCCCCTGCATAGTAAGCCATGAAGGTACCGAATATCCCGTAGTAGGTCTCCGCAGATAGTTAAAGAGCCTTTCATGGGGGGTCACATTAGTAGCCGTTGAAAGCAATGATCTAATGGAATGCAGGGCATCAGGCAGTACCATTTCCCACTGTGTATTCTTAAGGTTCCGGGATGTCAACGCCAACATAACTGCCTTCCAGATCACCCCATTGTATCGTTCGCACTGTCCATTACCCTGGGGATTATACGGGGTAGTTCGACTAGTAGAAATTCCCCGACTCTGAAGGTATTCCTTCAACTGGGAAGACATAAAAGAACTTCCCTGATCCGAATGGATATACGCAGGCATCCCAAAGATGACAAAAAGTTGAGTCAAACATTTAATAACTGTAGCAGCTGATACATCTGCACAAGGAAAAGCAAAAGGGAACCTTGAAAACTCATCCACAACAGTAAATATATATCGGTTTTGAGTAGTTGAAGGAAGAGGTCCCTTAAAATCAACACTCAAACGTTCAAAAGGAGAAGTAGCCTTTATAAGATGAGCTCGTTGAGGCTTAAAGAAATTCGGTTTACACCGAGCACAGATAGAACATGATGAAGTCATCCACTTGACGTCTTCAACTGAAAAAGGCAAGTTCTTACTGCGTACAAAGTGTATCAACATCGTAACCCTAGGATGACATAAGGCATTGTGAAGATTAATAAGCGTATCTCCGTGAATCACCGAACAATAAGCCCTCGACAGTGCATCAGCAGCAACATTATCCTTCCCCGGACGATAAACTATGTCAAAATGGTAACATGCCAACTCAATCCTCCATCTCATTATTTTATCATTTTTAATCTTTCCAAAATGTTTAACATCAAACATAAAGGACACAGATTTTTGGTCAGTTACCAACGTGAAATGTCGCCCCGATAAATAATGTCTCCATTTACGCAATGCTTCTACTATTGCGTATGCCTCTTTTTCTATTGAGGAATGTCTTTTTTCACTATTATTCAAAGTACGTGAGAAAAAGGCCACAGGTCTTCCATTTTGGTTCAAAGTAGCCCCAATTGCAAAATCCGAAGAATCCGTCTCAATCACAAAGGGAACCTGCTCATCAATGGAATGCACAACTGCTCCTAAAATATCCTTTTTAAAATTCTCAAAACATGTCCTGGCCTCCCATGATAGAGGATATGTCGTAACCCGAATAAGAGGCCGGGTCTTCCGTGAAAAATTTGCAATCCAATTAGAATAATAAGAAAACAGTCCAACAACTCGTTGCAAAGCCTTAGAATTAGTAGGACAAGGTAAATCGATCAATGGTCGCAGACGTTCTGGATCTGGTTTAATCTTATTTCCCGAAATAATATACCCCAATAGATTTACCTCAGTAGTCGAAAAGACACATTTCTCTTTGTTAAAAGTTAAACCAACTTTTTCCACAGCTTGAAGGAATCTTTTTAAATTAGAATCATGCTCCACCCTTGATTTGCCACACACTGTGATGTCATCTAAGTATGAAAAGGTGTCAGAGAGGGAGTTATCACTTATAAAAGCATCCATTGCCCGTTGAAAACAAGCAACACCATTAGTAACACCAAATGGTATTCGGCAAAACTGATACAGCTTTCCACCAGCCTCAAAGGCCGTATATGGTTGATCCTTCTTAACAATAGGAATCTGATGATAAGCACTCTTTAAATCAATAGTGCTAAAAACTTTATACCGAGATACTTTATTGATAAGCTCATCAATCTTAGGCAAAGGGTACGCATCTAATTGAGTATACCTATTAATAGTTTGGGAATAGTCTATCACCATTCGTTTCTTGTGTCTCTCATTAGTCGTGACAACTACCTGTGCTCGCCAAGGCAAACAACTAGGTTCAATGATTCCTTCCAATAAGAGACGTTGAACTTCAGAATTAATAAATTCTCTATCCTGACTACTATATCTTCTTGACTTGGTAGCAATTGGCTTACAATCCGACATCAAATTGGAAAAAAGTGATAATGGAGGAATAGATAAAGAGGTTAATCCACAAATAGATAAAGGTGGCTTAGTCCCTCCAAATGAAAGACTAAGAGACTCGTGTAACTGAAGCACATCATGTCCAATCAAAATATCCGCACAGAGATTAGGCAAAACAGATAGGCGTATATCAGTATACGTATTACCCAGAAGAACCATTTTCACAAAGCAACAACCAGCTATTTGTGAAGTAAGGGTCGTATGAGCCATACACACCTGATACGTAACAGGCGAAATTTTCAAATGCTTCTCCTTCGCAAACTGAAGACTTATAAAACTCTCAGTACTGCCCGTATCTATAAGGGCCTTCACTTCCAACCCATTAACTTGAGCCGTAACTATAGCTTTGTTTAGGCCATGAGCAAATGCAGCAGAAATTGATGCAATAAACGCCCTATCTAAAGGCTGAATAGTCACAGAAGAGGTAGTGGAGGAAGACCCTCCCGCACCAGGAGAAGGGAAGGTAATTGAACCTGATGATTTGCACACATGTGCATAATGACCTCTCTGCCGCATTTACTACACACAGCCTCCCGAGCAGGGCACTTCAGACGAGGGTGCCGGATATTCCCACAAAAATAACACTTCTGAATCCTAGAGGCAACGGCCGCCGAAGTAGAAACTGTTTCAAAATCTAGTAAACCACTCCCATTAAGTCCACATAATTCCTTTTCATCCGAAACTGCCGAAACCATAGTCGCAGGCCGATTAAAAAGAGCATAAGAATCCGAACTTCTCTGAGCCATATCCAATGTAGAAGCTTGCTCAAAAGCACTTTTAAGATCCAGAGTCTTATTTTCTAACAACCGCTGACGAATTGATCTAGACAGTAATCCATTAATAAAAGCATCCCGTACCGATTCATCCTTATATTCTTCAGCCGTCACAGCCTTATAATTACAGTCAACACTAAGGCACCGAAGTGCTTGTAAATAAGTATCCAAAGATTCTCCCACCTGCTGCCTACGGGCAGATAGAAGATGACGTGCAAATACCTCATTCTTTGGTTTAACAAAAATCTTTTCCAATGTAGAAGTAGCCTCTTCATAAGTTTTACAGTGCAAAATATATTTATATACATCCGGGTCAATGTAGTTGATCAGCATATTCAGCTTATTTAGAGCCTCTTGATCCAACACGCCCAAAAAGTTTTTAAATGTACAATACCAATGTTTCCATTTATCATCCACTCCAGCAGAATTGGGGTCAGCCTTGAATCGTTCTGGTTGAAGATATCGCTCCATTCTAACATAAAGTTAATAAATTGAAATAAAGAATAGATTTGCCTTCCAAAGTTAGGCTTTATTAACTTTAAAATCGGCAGCATATCTTTCTACATCCAGTCCCAACTAAAGCTAGAAAAGGACTGAATTTAAGGTAGCCACAACACATCATGTGATCATCAACTACCAATGAGATTACAACACATATCCCAAGGCAGTTAACAAACAACGAATCACAATACTTTTACTAATCAAGGAATAATCACCACACTTATCAAAGGCTTTTTTGAAATCCAAATATATTACGTCTACTTTGTTACCCTTCTCTACCCTTTCTGTTACTTCCTCAAAGAATACACTAAGGTTGGTCAAACATGATCTTCCCTTTTGGAATCTGTGCTGGCTAATGTTTATTATATTTCAGTTTTAGATTTTTTAAATTAAAGTTTGGATTAAGGATTCCATTATCTTTCCTATCACTGACATTCAGCTAATTGTTCTATAGTTCCCTGGGCTTTTCCCTTTTTATATATTGGATTCACATTAGCTGTCCACTCAGTCCTCTGGCACAATTCCCTTTTCTAATGAACTTTAAAATGTATGTAATAGTGCCTGTGCTATCTTTTCCCCAACATCTTTTAATATGCGTGGATGCAATCCATCTGGGCCACGGGTTTTATCCATTCTATGTTTGATTAGTTTATCAATTATCTCCCTCCTTTGCATCTTAAATGTCTTTATATCTTTATTGATCTCTTCTAATGTCATGTCAACTATGTTAGTCTTCCTGGTAAATACCGAGGCAAAGTAATTATTTAATATTTCTGCCCAACATAAAAAGGAATCCAAAAGTCTTCTATAGGCATATAAATAGTAAATGTGTAGTAAGAGGGGTGGGGCCAATTAGGGACCAAAATGGAGACCTACGCATGGAGGCAGAGGTACTAAATGAGAAGCCAAGGAAGAAGATGCTGCCAAAGACATAGTGAAAGAGGAGGTAATGGAGATGCTGGATGGGATAAAAATTGATAAGGAGGAAGTACTAGAAAGGCTGGCTGTACTTAAAGTAGATAAATCATAGGGTCATAACAGCACAGAAGGAGGCCATTTGGCCAATCGAGTCCGTGCTGGCTCTCTGTAGAGCAATCCAGTTAGTCCCTTTCCCCTGCTCTATCACCATAGCCCTGCAAGTTTATTTCCCTCAAGTGCCTATCCTGGCTCCTCTTGAAAACATCGCGTGTCTCCACTTCCACCACTTCCGTCAGCAGCGAACTCCAAGTCATCACCTCTCGCTGCGTAAAAAATGTTTTTCCTCACATCCCCCCGTATCGCTTGCCCAAAACCTTAAATCTGCGTACCCTAGCCCTTGTACATCAACTAGTGGGAACAGCCTTTCCCCGTCTAGCCTATCCAAACCCGTCATAATCTTGTGCACCTCTATCAAATCACACCTCAAACTCCTTTGCTCTAATGAAAACAAATCCAGCCTCTCCAACCTGTCCTTGTAGCCAAGATCCCCCATCCCTCGAACCATTCTGGTAAATCTCCTCTGCACCCTCTCAAGGGCCTTCACAGTCTTCCTAAAGTGTGGTGACCAGAACTGAACGCAATACTCCGAGGTCCCTCTGTCCTTGCACATTCTTTAAAACTGTGCCATTAAGTGTATATTGCCTTTCCCTCTTCCTTCTGTCAAAATGCATCACCTTACACTTCTCTGTATTAAATTCCATCTGCCACTTGTCTGCCCATTCTGTTAGCCTTTCTATGTCCTGTTGCAGTCGATTGGTATTGATGTGTATGTACCTTTAAGGGAAGAACTGGTTTTAGACTGCAGTACCGGCAGTGACCACCCCTGTATAAAAGGCCCTAGCAGGTTTCTGCATTTCAGTCTGACGTTGCCCTCCTGTTCAGCAAAGTACCTGTTAAACTGTTCTCCCGAAGTCCGTGTATTATTGAGGCGTGGACTTTACAGTGGCGACGAGTAAGTTCGAACTCACCTGCAGTGTGGCATCATCTCACGGGGATCTCGCCCTGAGAGGTCGTAGTCTGAGCAACGGGCGTCGACCGCGGGCAACCGCCCAAAGAACTCATCGGTGTTCAGAGGATTGCGGGAGAGACTGTGGAGAGCTGTGCTTAGCCCCCCAGTTAAAGTGACCAGCAAATCATGCTGGTGGCAGGTAGTGCGCTGACCCTTCCGGACTGCGGCGCACTCAAGCTCGATCGAGCAGCTCTACAAAACGAGCCGTGCAGCATCGCCGGAAAAAGAACACAAGAGAGAGAGGGTGGCGCGCACAGGGCGCGGTCGGTGCTCAAGAATCGGGCAGCGGAGTGAAAATAAATGGGGGGGGAAGGAAAGCGAGACGCGCCGAAGCCGCGAGTCACCGCCATTACCCCGTAGATCGCTAGGAGCAGCGTGGCAGCAAGGGGAAGAAGGAAAAGCGTGGGAGGCGCCATTTTATCCCGTTGGGGAATAAGGAAAAGCGCGGGAGGCGCCATTTTATTCCATTGGGGAAGAAGAAAAAGCGCGGGAGGCGCCATTTTAAATCACCCAAGATGCCAAAAAGTGGCAGTATCACTGCTTTCGACAACGAGGTAGAAGACTGGACCACATATGTGGAAAGAATTGAAGTGTACTGCAAGGCAAATGAGGTGGCCGATGGGAAGAGGGCGTCGGTATTATTGAATTTGATGGGCGCGAGTACATACGGCCTATTGCAAAATTTAATTACCCCAGCTAAACCAATGGAGAAAAGTTTTGAGGAAATTGTTAATATATTACAGGAACACCTAAACCCTGCGCCGCTGCTGATACCAGAAAGATTCAAGTTCCAAAAAAGAAATCAGCACAAAGATGAGAGCAATGCTGACTACCTTACGGAATTACGCAAGTTATCGAAGCACTGCCAGTTCAGAGCAGGACTGGCAGACACCTTACGGGATAAGTTTGTCTGCGGGCTCCAGAGTGAAGGAACCCAGAAACGACTGCTTTCAAAAAAGGACCTGACGCTAGAACAGGCTTTCAGCGTGGCAGTATCCTACGAAGCAGCAGCACGGGGAGCTGCAGAAATACAACAGAAACCACAAGAATACAGCACTAACGAAATGGCGTATGGAGCATAAAAGTGCTATCGCTGTGGCAGAACAACCCATGAGCAGAAGGACTGCTGGTTTAAGGACAAAGTATGCAGGCAATGCGGAAAAATGGGGCATGTAGCAAGAGTCTGCAGGTCGGGAAAGAAAACCAACACGACAAGAACTATTAAGGAACAGTACAGGAAAGTAAAGAAACTGACGGACAGTAGTTCGGAAGATCAGGAGAGTGATAAGGACTCCGGGAGCAGGGGACTAAGTTGTCTAAAGTTACACAACGTGATCGCAAAGGAAGATCACCGAACCATTTGGGTCACCCTCATGATAGCAGGGTCCCCAGTAAAGATGGAATTGGACACAGGATCAGCCCTAACTGTCATGAATCAACAAGACTATGAGCGGCTATTCTCACACATACCCTTAAAGGACACGTCCATTGTATTGAATACATACACGGGGCAAAAGGTCTACCCCAGACGAAAAATAAGGGTGCCAGTTAAATATAATGGCAAGGAAACACAGAAACTATATATGTATATACTACGAGATGCAGGACCACCATTATTGGGACGTGAATGGATCCGAAAGATACAATTGGATTGGCATTCCATTCTGGCGCTAACTGTGACTGACAAAAAGGATGATGACGTCGCACCTGGACGTCTGTCACAAATTCTATCTGACGCGGAAGAGGTGTTCCAGCAAGGACTTGGGACTCTAAAAGGAGTAAAGGCAACCATAAAAATTGAGGATAATGCAAACCCAAAATTTTTCAACGCCAGACCGGTGCCATACGCGATCCGCCCAGCCGTTGAAGCTGAACTTGAGAGTCTGGAGCGTTCGGGTGTGCTGTCCAAGGTGGACTGGAGCGAGTGGGCCACACCCATCGTTCCTGTAATGAAGGAAGTATTGAGCAGCACGCCTGGGGAACCAAAGAAGGTTCACATCGGTGGGACTTCAAGGTGACTGTGAACCCAGTCCTGCACACAGTACAGTATCCATTTCCGCGGATAGAAGATATTTTCGCCTCACTATCTGGAGGGAAATGTTTTACAAAGATTGATCTGGCCCAAGCATATCTACAAATGGAGGTGGAAGAAGCATCTGGAAAATACCTCACGATAAACACTCACAATGGCCTTTACCAGTACAATCGACTGGTATTCGGGGTAGCATCGGCCCCAGCTATTTGGCAGAGGGCAATGGAACAAGTCCTGCAAGGGATCCCGGGGACCCAGTGTTATTTGGACGACATCCTGGTTACGGGCGAAAATGACAATGAACACCTTGCCAACCTGGAGCAGGTGCTCACGAGATTACAGGAATATGGGCTACGAGCCAACCGCCCCAAATGCGAGTTCTTCAGGAGACAAATCTCGTATTGTGGCCACATGATTGATGAGGAAGGGTTCCATAAGTCGCTGGACAGGATTGAGGCTGTAGTCAAGGCTCCAGCATCGGAAAATGTGTCGCAACTGAGGTCGTTCCTCGGGTTGGTGAACTACTACCATAAGTTCTTGCCGAATTTATCTTCAATCCTGCACCCACTGAACGCCCTGCTGCAAACTGGAGTGACATGGAAATGGAGTGATGAGTGTAAGCGTGCCTTTCAGGAATGTAAATGCCTCATCACTTCAAAAGAAGTATTGGCCCACTACAACCCAACACTACCGATTCGGCTGGCATGTGATGTGTCACCCTATGGCATTGGAGCGGTACTGTCACACAAATTCCGTGACGGTTCAGAGAGGCCAATAGCCTTTGCGTCGCGCTCGCTAACCTCAGCCGAGCGTAACTACGCCCAGATTGACAGGGAGGCCCTCAGCCTGGTGTGGGGGGTGAAGAAGTTCAATCACTATCTGCATGGGCAGAAATTCACTCTACTGACTGATCATCAGCCCCTGGTCTCCATTTTTAACCCAAAGAAGGGCGTTCTGGTGATGACGGCGCAACGGCTGCAAAGATGGTCGCTTTTTCTAGGGGCACATCAGTACGACATCGAGTACAAAGGTACGAAACATCATGGGAACGCTGATGGGCTGTCGCGCCTACCGTTGCCTACGGTAGAAGAAACTCCTGTTACAAACTCGAGTATAGAGAAGGAAACCCGAAATGACCCGACACTCTCTCGGGTCTACGATTTGACGGTGAAGGGATGGCCAGCATATGGCGACTCACTGTTGCCAGCATTCTCGCCAAGGAGAGAACAGCTGTCAGTGTGCCGGGGAACCTTGATGTGTGGATCCCGAGTGGTAATTCCACCCAAGTTGAGAGATAGATTACTCAATGAGCTTCATGAGGGTCATCTGGGAGGGGTAAAAATGAAGAGCCTAGCCAGGGCGTTTGTGTGGTGGCCGGGAATCGATAAAGAAATCGAGGATATGACCAAGAGATGCACAGGATGCCAGAAGGTCCAAAATGCTCCACCACAGGCCCCGCTACATCCATGGGAGTGGCCCTCATCTCCATGGCAACGGGTACACATTGATTTTGCTGGTCCATTTATGGACTCAATGTTTCTAATCACTGTGGACGCCCATTCGAAATGGCCAGAGGTCATCAAAATGTCCTCCACCACCACGGAGAAAACTATTGCAGTCCTAAGGACCATCTTCGCCAGGAATGGGTTGCCAGAACAGATTTGCTCCGACAATGGGCCACAGTTTGTGTCTGAGGATTTCCGGAGGTTTCTGAAGAATAATGGGGTGAAACATTACACATCTGCCCCATATCATCCAGCCACAAATGGATTGGCTGAGAGGTTTGTTCAGACCTTTAAAAAGGCCATAAAGGCAATGTATAATGACGACATACCACTACAACACAAGGTGGATAGTTTCTTGTTTGCCTACTGGAATGCAACACGTGCAGTAACCAACCAAGCTCCAGCCGTACTGTTCTTCAACCGAAGGCTAAGATGTCGCCTGGATTTGCTCAAACCAAACATAAGACGAGATGTTGAGGATAAGCAATTCCAGCACATAAATAAGAAGCCAACCCGGAGCTTCAAGGTAGGGCAACCAGTCTTGGCCCGCGACTACCGAACAGAAAAATGGCAGCCAGGAACGATATGCACACAGCAGGGACCACTAATGTACACAGTGGACGTTGGAGAGAGCATTGTGAGGCGCCATGCTGACCAGATTCTAGAGTCACAGGAACAAGCCAAGCCCGTGCCACGACAAGGTGCACCTGGTGATCAACCTGAAGCACAGATTGCGTCTACCTCAGAAGCAGTGGTATTGGAAGCTGACGAACCAACCAGTGACCATGAACCAGAATCAGCTTCGCCGCAAGAACAGGATACTCGAGAAAGGCGTTATCCAGTCAGGATCAGGAAGCCTCCTCAAAGACTGAACATATAAATGATTATTTCAGTTGATGTATATAATATCCAGAAAGTTGTAATTAGTTATTATTTAGTTGTTAAATGAATGTTATGTACTGTTTATCTAAAAGGGGAGGAATTGTTGTGTATGTACCTTTAAGGGAAGAACTGGTTTTAGACTGCAGTACCGGCAGTGACCACCCCTGTATAAAAGGCCCTAGCAGGCTTCTGTATTTCAGTCTGACGTTGCCCTCCTGTTCAGTAAAGTACCTGTTAAACTGTTCTCCCGAAGTCCGTGTATTATTGAGGCGTGGACTTTACAGGTATCATCATCACTGTTTGCCACATCCCCAAGTTTGGTGTCATCGGCAAATTTAGAAATACTACTCTGTATTCCAATATATATCAAAAAAAGCAGTGGCCCCAACACTGACCCTGGGGGAACACCACCGTCTACCATCCTCCAGTCTGAAAAATAGCCATTTACTACAACTCGCTGTTTTCTGTCCTTAAGCCAATTCCTTATCCAAGCTGCCACTGATCCACCTATTCCATAAGACTCAATTTTGTTAACCAGCCTTCTATGTGGAACTTTGTCAAAGACCTTCCGAAAATCCATGTAGACAACATCCATTGCATTCCCTTCATCAATCCTCTCTGTTACTTCATCAAAAAATTCAATTTGATTAGTCAAACATGATCTGCCTTTTACAAATCCATGTTGGCTTTTCTTAATTAGCTTAAACCTCTCCAAGTGCCCGTTAATTTTTTTCCTTGATTATTGTTTCTAAAACTTTATCCACCGCTGATGTTAAACTGACCGGCCTGTAGTTACTAGGATTGTCCTTACACCCGTTCCTGAACATTGATGTCACATTTGCCACTTTTCAATCCTCAGGCACATCCCCAGCATCTAAGCAAGATTGGAAAATTATGGCAAGCTCTTCCGCTATCTCCTCCCCCAATTCCCTTAGCAAACTGGGATGCAAGCCACCTGGACCAGGTGACTTATCCACTCTAAGCATACCCAGTCTTTCTCGTACATCCTGTCTATTAATTTTCACCCCTTCCATTGCTTCTACCTTTTCCTATTCTACCGATATTTTGTCAGCATCCACCTACTTAGTAAACACCAATACAAAGTACTCATTGAGTATTCTAGTCTTGCCCTGCGCCTCTAAGCATATATCACCTTCTTTGTCTCTAATAGGCCCCACCCCGCCTCTTACTACCCGCTTACTGTTTAAATGCCGGTAGAAGATTTTTGGGTTCCCTTTTATGTTAACTGCCATTCTACTCTCATATTCTCTCTCTGCCAATCTTATTTTCATCTTCACATCCCCTCTCAACTTAATTGTATTTGGTCTGGTTCTCCCTTGAAGAGTTCACCTGACATGCATCATATACCCTCTTTTTTTGTTTTATCATCTTCTCTATCTCCCTCATCCTCCAAGGAGCCCTTGCTTTGGTTCCCTTACCCTTCCCTCTTGTTGGAATGTATCTAGCCTGTACTTGGAACATCTCCTCCTTAAAGATCACCCATTGTTCAGTTACAATTTTTCCTGTCCGTCTTTGGTTCTATTTTACCCTGGTTAGATCCTTTCGCATCCCATTGAAGTTAGCCCTTTCCACTCTAGATTGTTCCTTGCTCCTCTCCATTGCTAATCTAAATCTTATGATACGATGATCACTCATAACCAGGTGTTCTCTCATAGACACTTGGTCAACCTGGCCCACCTCATTCCCCAGCACCAGATCCAGCAATGCCTCCTTCCTATAATAATAGCAAAATACTGCGGATGCTGGAAATCTGAAATAACAACAGAAAATGCTGGAAATACTCAGCAGGCCAGGCAGCATCCGTGGAGAGAGAAACAGAGTTAACGTTTCAGGTCTGGGACCCTTCATCAGAACTGGAAAAAGCTGGAGATGTAACAGATATTAAGCAGGTGTAGAGACAGGGTGGGGGGGTGGTTAGGAGGGGAGGAAGGAATTGAAAGAACATCCTGTACTTTTGTAAGAGGCAGGAAAGATAAAATGTTGCAAATGGGAGTGGCAAAAATCATACTGCATGAAAAATGGGGGCAGGGATAATTAGCTGAAATTGTTGAACTCGATGTTGAGTCCGGCAGGCTGTAAAGTGCCTAATCGAAAGATGAGGTGCTGTTCCTCGAGCTGACATTGAGCTTTATTGGAACAATGTAATAGGCCGAGGACAGAGAGATCAGAGTGGGAGTGAAGCGGTGAATTAAAGTGACAGGCGACCGGAAGCTCAGGGTCACCCTTACGGACTGAACGGAAATGTTCTGCAAAGCGGTCGCCCACTCTGCATTTGGTCTCCCCAATGTAGAGGAGACCGCATCGTGAGCAGCAAATACAGTATACTAGATTGCAAGTGTAGTGTCCGAGGATCAATAATACTCAGACTGCAGGAGAACAATAAAACAGGTATTTATTGAACAGAGAGTAATTCAAGACTGAAATACAGAAGCCTGCTATGGCTTTATATACAGGGGTGGTCACTGCCGGTATTGCAGTATAGAATCAGTTCTTCTCTTAAAGGCACATACACAACAATTCCTCCCCTTTTAGATAAACAGTACATAACATTCATTTAACAACTAAATAATAACTAATTACAATTACAATTTTCTCTGTACTATATACATCAACTGAAATAATCATTTATAAGTTCAGTCTTTGAGGAGGCTTCCTGAACCTGACTGGATAGCGCCTTTCTCGAGTATCCTGTTCTTGCGGCGGAGTTGATTCTGGCTCATTGTCATTGGTTGGTTCGTCAGCTTCCAATACCACTGCTTCTGAGGTAGACGCAATCTGTACTTCGGGTTGATTACCAGGTGCACCTGCTCGTGGTATGGGTTTGGCTTGTTCCTGTGACTCTAGAATCTGGTCAGCATGGCATCTCACGATGCTCTCTCCAACATCCACTGTGTGCATTAGTGGTCCCTGCTGTGTGCATATTGTTCCTGGTTGCCATTTTTCTGTTCGGTAGTCGCGGGCCAAGACTGGTTGCCCTATCTTGAAGCTCCTGGTTGGCTTCTCATTTATGTGCTGGAATTGCTTATCCTCAACATCTCGTCTTATGTTTGGTTTGAGCAAATCCAGGCGACATTTTAGCCTTCGGTTGAAGAACATTATGGCTGGAGCTTGGTTGGTGACTGCATGTGTCGCATTCCGGTAAGCAAACAAGAAATTATCCACCTTGTGTTGTAGTGGTATGTCGTCATTATGCATTGCCTTTATGGCCTTTTTAAAGGTCTGAACAAACCTCTCAGCCAATCCATTTGTGGCTGGATGATATGGGGCAGATGTGTAATGCTTCACCCCATTATTCCTCAGAAACCTCCGGAAATCCTCTGACACAAACTGTGGCCCATTGTCAGAGCAAATCTGTTCTGGCAACCCATTCCTGGCGAAGATGGTCCCTAGGACTGCAATAGCTTTCTCCGTGGTGGTGGAGGACATTTTGATGACCTCTGGCCATTTTGAATGGGCGTCCATAGCGATTAGGAACATTGAGTCCATAAATGGACCAGCAAAATCAATGTGTACCCATTGCCATGGAGATGAGGGCCACTCCCATGGATGTAGCGGGGCCTGTGGTGGAGCGTTTTGGACCTTCTGGCATCCTGTGCATCTCTTGGTCATATCCTCGATTTCTTTATCGATTCCTGGCCACCACACAAATGCCCTGGCTAGGCGCCTCATTTTTACCCCTCCCAGGTGATCCTCATGAAGCTCATTGAGCACTCTATCTCTCAACTTGGGTGGAATTACCACTCGGGATCCACACATCAAGGTCCCCCGGCACATTGACAGCTGTTCTCTCCTTGGCGAGAATGCTGGCAACAGTGAGTCGCCATGTGCTGGCCATCCCTTCACCGTCAAATCATAGACCCGAGAGAGTGTCGGGTCATTTCGGGTTTCCTTCTCTATACTTGAGTTTGTAACAGGTAGACATTCGACGATGGTCGCATGGAATATCTCAACAGTGCCCACTGCAGGTGCTTCCTCTACCGTAGGCAACGGTAGGCGCGACAGCCCATCAGCGTTTCCATGCTGTTTCGTACCCTTGTACTCTATGTCGCACTGATGTGCCCCTAGAAAAAGTGACCATCTTTGCAGCCATTGCGCCGTCATCACCGGAACGCCCGTCTTTGGGTTAAAAATGGAGACCAGGGGCTGATGATCAGTCAGTAGGGTGAATTTCTGCCCGTGCAGATAGTGATTGAACTTCTTCACCTCCCCCCCCCCACACCAGGCTGAGGGCCTCCCTGTCAATCTGGGCGTAGTTACGCTCGGCTGAGGTTAACGAGCGTGACGCAAAGGCTATTGGCCTCTCTGAACCGTCAGGGAATTTGTGTGACAGCACCGCTCCGATGCCATAGGGAGACGCATCACATGCTAACTGAATCGGTAGTGTTGGATTGTAGTGGGCCAATACTTCTTTTGAAGTGATTAGGCATTTACATTTCTGAAAGGCACGCTTACACTCATCACTCCATTTCCATGTTACTCCAGTTTGCAGTAGGGCGTTCAGTGGGTACAGAATTGTAGATAAATTCGGCAAGAACTTATGGTAGTAGTTCACCAACCCGAGGAACGACCTCAGTTGCGACACATTTTCCGGTGCCGGAACCTTGACTACAGCCTCAATCTTGTCCGGCGACTTATGCAACCCTTCCTCATCAATCATGTGGCCACAATACAAGATTTGTCTCCTGAAGAACTCGCATTTGGGGCGGTTGGCTCATAGCCCATATTTCTGTAATCTCGTGAGCACCTGCTCCAGGTTGGCAAGGTGTTCACTGTCATTTTCACCCGTAATCAGGATGTCGTCCAAATAACACTGCATCCCCGGGATCCCTTGCAGGACTTGTTCCATCGCCCTCTGCCAAATAGCCGGGGCTGATGATACCCCAAATACCAGTCGATTGTACTGGTAAAGGCCTTTGTGAGTGTTTATCGTGAGGTATTTCCTAGACGCTTCTTCCACCTCCATTTGTAGATACGCTTGGGCCAGATCAATCTTTGTAAAGCGTTTCCCTCCAGATAGTGAGGCAAAAATATCTTCTATCCGTGGAAGTGGATATTGTACTGTGTGCAGGACTGGGTTCACAGTTACCTTGAAGTCCCTACAGATGCGAACCTTCTTCGGTTCCCCAGGTGTGCTGCTCAATGATTTCTTCATTACAGGAACGATGGGTGTGGCCCACTCGCTCCAGTCCACCTTGGACAGCACACCCGAACGCTCCAGACTCCCCAGCTCTGCTTCAACGGCTGGGCGGATCGCATAAGGTACCGGTCTGCCCTTAAAAAATGTTGGGTTTGCGTTATCTTCGATTTTTATCATCGCCGTTACTCCTTTTAGAGTCCCAAGTCCTTGTTGGAACACCTCTTTTGCGTCAGTTAGAATTTTTGACAGTCGTCCAGGTGTGACATCATCATCCTTTTTATCAGTCACAGTTAGCGCCTGAATGGAATGCCAATCCAATTGTATTTTTCGGATCCATTCACGTCCCAATAATGGTGGTCCTCCATCTGGTAGTATATATAGATACAGTTTCTGTGTTTCCTTGCCATTGTATTCAACTGGCACCCTTATTTTTCCTCTGAGGTAGACTTTTTGCCCCGTGTATGTCTTCAATACAATGGACGTGTCCTTCAAGGGTATGTGTGAGAATAGCCGCTCATAGTCTCATCGATTTATGACAGTTAAGGCTGATCTTGTGTCCAATTCCATCTTTACTGGGGACCCTGCTATCATGAGGGTGACCCAAATGGTTCGGTGATCCTCCTTTGTGATCACGTTGTGTAACTTTAGACAACTTAGTCTCCTGCTCCCGGAGTCCTTATCACTCTCCTGATCTTCCAAACTACTGTCTGTCAATTTCTTTGCTTTCTTGTACTTTTCCTTAGTAGTTCTTGTAGTGTTGGTCTTCTTTCCCGACCTGCAGACTCTTGCTATGTGTCCCATTTTCCCACATTGCCTGCATACTTTGTCCTTAATCCAGCAGTCCTTCTGATCATGGGTTGTTTTGCCGCAGTGATAGCACTTTTCTGCTCCATACGCCATTTCGTTACCGCTGTATTCCTGTGGTTTCTGTTGTACTTCCGCAGCTCCCCGTGCTGCTGCTTCGTAGGATACTGCCACGCTGAAAGCCTGTTCTAGCGTCAGGTCCTTTTCCGAAAGTAGTTGTTTCTGGGTTCCTTCACTCTGGAGCCCGCAGACAAAATTATCCCGCAAGGTGTCTGCCATTCCTGCTCCGAACTGGCAGTGCTTCGATAACTTGTGTAGTTCCGTAAGATAGTCAGCATTGTTCTCATCTTTGTGCTGGTTTCTTTTATGCAACTTGAACCTTTCTGTTTTCAGCAGTGGTGTAGGGCTTAGGTGTTCCTGTAAGATATTAACAATCTCTTCAAAACTTTTCTCCATTGGTTTAGCTGGGGTAATTAAATTCCGCAATAGGCCGTACATTCTCGCGCCCATCAAATTTAATAATACCGACGCCTTCTTTCCATTGGCCACCTCATTGGCATTGCAGTACACTTCAATTCTTTCCACATACGTGGTCCAGTCTTCTACCTCGTTGTCAAAAGAAGTAATACTGCCACTCTTCAGCATCTTGGGTGATTTAAAATGGCGCCTCCCGCGCTTTTTCTTCTTCCCCAATGTAATAAAATGTCGCGTTTCCCGTGCTTTTCCTTCTTCCCCAATGGAATAAAATGTCGCCTCCCGCGCTTTTCCTTCTTCCCCTTGCTGCCACGCTGCTCCTAGCATTCTACAGGGTAATGGCGGCGACCCACGGCTTCGGCGCGTCTCACTTTTCCTTCCCCGCGTTCTATCCTCTCCACGCTGCCCTGTTCTTGAGCACCGACCACGCCCTGTGCGCTCCACCCTCTCTCTCTCTCTTCCTCCCGACGGCGTTGCACGGCCCCTTTGCAGAGCCTCTTGATCGAGCCCGAGCCCGCCACAGTCCGGAAGGGTCAGCGCACTACCTGCTACCAGCACGACTTGCTGGAACACCTCGACTGGGGAGCCAGGCCCAGCTCTCCACAGCATCCCCTGCAACTCTCCGATGGATCCCTGGGCGGTTGCCCGCGGTCGACGCCCGCCGTTCTGACTTCGACCTCCAAGAAGCTTCTCTTCAGGGAAAAGATCCCCATGAGGTGATGCAGTACTGCAGGTGAGTTCAAACCTGCCCGTCGCCAGTGTAGTGTCCGAGGATCAATAATACTCAGACTGCAGGAGAACAATAAAACAGGTATTTACTGAACAGAGATTAATTCAAGACTGAAATACAGAAGCCTGCTATGGCTTTATATACAGGGATAGTCACTGCCAGTACTGCAGTATAGAATCAGTTCTTCTCTTAAAGGCACATACACAACAGCAAGAAGTACAAGTAAATCGCTGTTTCACCTGGAAGGGGTGTTTGGGGCCCTGGACAGTGGGAAGAGAGGAGGTAAAAGGGCATGTGTTGCATCTCCTGCGCTTGCACGGGAAGGTGTCAGGTGAAGGAGAGGGGCTGTTGGGGGTGATTGAGGAGTGGACCAGGGTGTCGCGGAGGGAGCAGTCCCTTCGGAATGCTGAAAGGGGAGGTGAGGGGAAGATGTGTTTGGTGGTGGGATCACGTTGGAGGTGGCGGAAATGACGGAGGATGATCCGTTGAATGTGGAGGCTGGTGGCGTGAAAGGTGAGGACAAGGGGAACCCTATCGTGGTTCTGGGAGGGAGAGGAAGGGGTAAGGGCAGAAGTGCGGGAAATAGAACGGACACGGTCAAGGGCCGTGTCAATCACAGTAGAGGGGAATCCTCGGTTGAGGGAAAAGGAAGGCATGTCGGAAGCACTGGTATGGAAGGTGGCATCGTCAGAACAGACGCGGCGGAGACGGAGAAACTGGGAGAATGGAATAGAGTCCTTACAGGAAGCGGGATGGGAGGAAGTGTAGTCCAGGTCGCTGTGGGAGTCGGTGGGCTTGTAGTGGATGTTTGTCGAAAGCTGATCGCCAGAAATGGAGACGGAGAAGTCAAGGAAGGGAAGGGAAGAGTCAGAGATGGACCATGTGAAGGTGAGGGAAGGGTGGAAATTGGAAATAAAGTGAATGAACTTATCTAGTTCAGGGCGAGAGCAGGAAACGGCACCAATACAGTCATCGATGTACCGGAAAAAGAGGTGAGGGAGGGGACCTGAGTAGGACTGGAACAAAGAATGTTCCACATATCCCATGAACGGGCAGGCATAGCTAGGGCCCATGCAGGTTCCCATAGCAACACCTTTAATTTGGAGGAAGCGAGTGGAGTCAAAGGAGAAGTTGTTCAATGTGAGAACAAGTTAAGCCAGGCGGAGGAAGATGGTGGTGGATGGGGACTGGTTGGGCCTCTGTTCAAGGAAGAAATGGAGTGCTTGAAGGCCGTCCTCATGGGGGATGGAGGTGTAGAGGGAATGGACATCCATTGTGAAAAGTAGACGGTTGGGGCCAGGAAACTGCAAACTGTTAACGTGACGGAGGGCGTCAGAAGAGTCGCGAATGTAGGTGGGAAGAGACTGGACAAGGGGAGAAAAAATAGAGTTGAGATAGGAAGAGATAAGTTCCGTGGGGCAAGAACAGGCTGAAACAATGGGTCTACCAGGGCAGTCCTGTTTGTGGATCTTGGGAAGGAGGTAGAAGCGGGCTGTGTGGGGTTGGGGGACTATGAGGTTGGTGGCCATGGAGGGAAGATCTTCAGAGGAGATGATGTCAGTGACACACTTGGAAACAATGGCTTGATGTTTGCTAGTGGGGTCATGGTCCAGGCAGAGGTAGGAGAAGGTGTTGGAGAGTTGGCATTCAGACTTCTTCCTAGTTGGGCCAAGAACACATTGGTCAAGGAAATTCTCCTGAACACATTTCAGAAATTCCTCCCCCTCCTTTCCCTTTACCCTAACATTATCCCAATCGATATTTGGGTAATTAAAGTCCCCCAGTATCACCACTCCACAGCTCTTGCATATCGCTGCGATTTCCCTGCAGATTTGCTCCTCTACCTCCCTCTCACTATTTGGAGGCCTATAGAATACCCTCAATAGCGACCTCAACTCTAACCAAATGAATTCTTTCTTTGTCCCCTCAAGAACATCCTCATTTTCCAACACTACAATGTCTTCCTTAATCAGCATTGCCACCCACCTCCCTTTTTTCCTTCACTATCTTTTCTGAACACCTTGTACCCTTGAATATTAAGTGCCCAGTTCTCACCGTTTTTAAGCCATGTTTACATTATTGCCACAACATCATATTGCCACACGGCTAATTGTGCTTGTAGCTCACCAATCTTATTCACCACACTTTGTGCGTTTACATAGATGCATTCTAAACCCATTTTTGAATTTTCCTAGTCTTTCTTAGTCTGCTCCTATCTAATATAGTACTACTACCGCCTCTAGTACTATCATCTCTAGTACTATCCAACACACTCACTTGTTTATGCACCTTATTCCTCTTTTCTACTCCTATATGCTGGTGCCCATCCCCCTGCCAAGCTAGTTTAAACCCGCCCCAACAGCACTAGCAAACCTCCCCGTGAAAATATTGGTTCCGGCTCTGTTGTACAGGTCCCATGTTCCCCAGAAATGGCCCCAATGCCTCAGGAATCTAAAGCCTCCCTCCTGCACCATCTCTCCAGCCACGCATTCATCTGTTCTATCCTCCTATTCCTGTACCCACTAGCAGGTGGCACCGGAGTTTACCAACTTTGAGGTCCTGCTTTTTAATCTCTCTCCTAGCTCCCTAAACTCTGCCTGCAGGACCTCATCCCTTTTCTGCCTATGTTGTTGGTACCGATATGGACAACAACCTCTGGCTGTTCACCCTCCCCCCTCAGAGTGTCCTGCAGCAGCTCAGTGACATCCTTGACCCTGGCACCAGGGAAGCAACATACCATCCTGGAGTCACGTCTACTGCTGCAGAAACGCCTGTCTACTCCCCTAACTATCGAATCCCCTACCACTATTGCTCTTCCAATCTTTCTTCCCCCCCCCCGCCCCCTCCCCGTACAGCTGAGCCACCCATGGTGCCATGACCTTGACTCTAGCTGCACTACCCAGAGGAACCATTGCCTTCACCAGTACTCAGAACAGAATACTGGTTGGAGAGCACGATGCACTCTGGGGACTCCTGCACTGCCTGCCTGGTCCTCCTCTTCTGTCTGGCGATCACCCATTCCCTCTCTGCCTGCATAATCTTACGCTGCGGGTTGACCACCTCTAGAAACGCGCTATCCACGTAACTCTCAGCCTCACAGATGCACCGCAGTGACTCCAGCCGCCGCTCAAGCTCCAAAACCCGGAGCTCGAGTTGCTGTAGCTGGTGATACTTCCCACACATGTGGTTATCCAGGCTACGCGAAGAGTCCAGGACTTCCCCAATGGGACTGAGTTGCCCTGCCAGGCCTCTATTTAATAGACTAAGAACTAACCCAGCAGAAATAAACTTAAAACTTAACAAAAAACACTCCCCAGCTACTCACCAATCATGTCTTTCCCTCCATTTAATAGGCTATTAACTAACTTAGCAGAAAATTAAACTTATAAACTTTTTTAAAAATGCACTCACCAATCAGCTTGTGCCGACGTCACTTTTTTTACTCTGATCTCACTTTTCAAAAACTGCCTCTGCTAAGTTGCTGCCACTCAGGTCTGCTCCTTTTATCTGCTCTGCTCTCACTGTGCTCCCTCCAGGTCCGCTCCTTCCGGTCTCAGGCTCCTGCCATTCAGGACTGCTCCTTTTATCTGCTCCGCTCTCACTGTGCTCCCTCCAGGTCCGCTCCTTCTGGTCTCAGGCACCCGCCATTCAGGACTGCTCCTTTTATCTGCTCTGCTCTCGCTGTGCTCCCTCCAGGTCCGCTCCTTCCGGTCTCAGGCTCCTGCCATTCAGGACTGCTCCTTTTATCTGCTCCGCTCTCGCTGTGCTCCCTCCAGGTCCGCTCCTTCCGGTCTCAGGCTCCCGCCATTCAGGACTGCTCCTTTTATCTGCTCCGCTCTCACTGTGCTCCCTCCAGGTCCGCTCCTTCCGGTCTCAGGCTCCCGCCATTCAGGACTGCTCCTTTTATCTGCTCCGCTCTCACTGTGCTCCCTCCAGGTCCGCTCCTTCCGGTCTCAGGCTCCCGCCATTCAGGACTGCTCCTTTTATCTGCTCCGCTCTCACTGTGCTCCCTCCAGGTCCGCTCCTTCCGGTCTCAGGCTCCCGCCACTCAGGTCTGCTCCTTTTATCTGCTCTGCTCTCGCTGTGCTCCCTCCAGGTCCGCTCCTTCCGGTCTCAGGCTCCTGCCATTCAGGACTGCTCCTTTTATCTGCTCTGCTCTCGCTGTGCTCCCTCCAGGTCCGCTCCTTCCAGTCTCAGGCTCCTGCCATTCAGGACTGCTCCTTTTATCTGCTCCGCTCTCACTGTGCTCCCTCCAGGTCCGCTCCTTCCAGTCTCAGGCTCCTGCCATTCAGGACTGCTCCTTTTATCTGCTCCGCTCTCACTGTGCTCCCTCCAGGTCCACTTCTTCCGGTCTCAGGACTGGATGGGATGCATGCTAGGATGCTGAGGGAAGTAAAGGTGGAAATTGAGGAGGTACTGGCCATAATCTTCCAAACCTCCTTAGATACGGGGTTGGTGTCAGAGGACTGGAGAATTGCAAATGTTACACCTTTGTTCAAAAAAGGGTCTAAGGATAACCAGCAACTACAGGCTAGTCAGTTTAACCTCGGTAGTGGGGAAGCTTTTGGAAACAATAATCTTGGACAAAATTAACAGGTCACTTGGACAAGCGTGGATTAATTAAGGAAAGCCAGCACGGATTTGTTAAAGGAAAATCGTGTTTAACTAACTTGATTGAGTTTTTTGATGAGGTAACAGAGAGGGTTGATGAGGGCAATGCAGTTGATGTGGTGTACACGGACTTCCAAAAGGCATTTGATAAAGTGCCACATAATAAGCTTGCCAGCAAAGTTGAAGCCCATGGAATAAAAGGAGCAGTGGCAACATGGATACGAAATTGGCTAAGTGACAGGAAACAGAGAGTAGTGGTGAACGGTTGTTTATCAGACTGGAGGAAGTTATACAGTGTTGTTCCCCAGGGGTCGGTTCTAGGACCACTGCTTTTCTTGATATATATTAATGGGTGTACAGAGCACAATTTCAAAATTTGCAGATGACACAAAACTTGGAAATATAGTGAACAGTGAGGAGGATAGTGATAGACTTCGAGAGGACACAGACAGGCTGGTGGAATGGGCGGACACGTGGCAGAAAAGCAAGGAAGTTATGATGAACCTTTATAAAACACTGGTTCGGCCTCAACTGAAGTATTGTGTCCAATTCTGGGCACCGCACTTTAGGAAGGATGTGAAGGCCTTAGAGAGGGTGCAGAAAAGATTTACTTGAATGGTTCCAGGGGTGAGGGACTTCAGTTACGTGGAGAGACTGGTGAAGCTGGGGTTGTTCTCCTTAGAGCAGAGAAGGTTGAGGGGAGATTTGATAGAGGTGTTCAAAATCATGAGGGGTCTAGACAGAGTAGATAGAGAGAAACTGTTCCCCGTGGCGGAAAGGCCGAGAACTAGAGGACCCAGATTTAAGGCAGAAGAATGAAAGGCGAGATGAGGGAACACTTTTTTACGCAGTGAGTGGTTATGGTCTGTAATGCACTGCCTGAGAGGGTGGTGGAGGCAGAGTCAATCGTGGCTTTCAAAAGGGAATTAGATAAGTACCTGAAGGAAATTTTTTTGCAGGGCTATGGAGAAAAGGATGGAGTAGTGGGACTAGCTGAAGTGCTCTTGCAAGGAGCCGGCGTGGGCTCGATGGGCCGAATGGCTTCCTTCTGTGCTGTAACCATTCTATAATTCTATTTTGCTGTCATTACCTGTGAGTTTATCATGTGTATTCCTTAGTGGCCCTAACCCTATCCTGATTTTTATATTCCTTGATAATTTAATTTTGTAGTTTCTCTTTGCCTTCCGGATTGTTTTTTTTACATCTTTCCTAGCCATTTTGTTTTCCCTTTTATCATCCTCTGCTTTGTTGTATGTATGTATGTAGTGTATGCCTTTTTCGTTACTTTCAGTTTTGCCCTTATTTCTTTATTCATCCATGGTGTGTCATTCCTGGCTAGTTTGTTCTTGCTTGGATAAACCAAGACTTGGTAAAACCAAGAATCCTGCTTAAAAAAAATGAATTGGCACAAAACTTTGAGAATTGAGTGACCCCAAATGTTAAAATATTACACTTTACTGGGTTCAGATTTACACAACACACACAAATTAGATTTATGTATAACTGTAAGGGGCTTATAAAGGCCTAACTATAACCAGGATGAGCAATTCATCACCACTTTTGACTTTTGATTAGATATGGACCACCGCCTCTCTCGACCCCTCCACTGTCTATAAGTTGGCAGACTGCTTGTCTGACATTCAGTACTGAAAGAGCAGAAATTTCCTCCAACTAAGTTTTGGGAAGACCGAAGCCATTATCTTCGGTCCCCGCTACAAACTCCATTCTCTAGCCACCAACTCCATCCCTCTCCCTGGCAACTGTCTGAGGCTGAACCAGACTGTTCATAACATTAGTATCGTATTTGACCCATGTAGTGTATGTGCCTTTAAGAGCCCCCTGTGTACTGTAATGCCGGTAATGGCCACTCGGGCTATATAAGCCTGTATATTGTGTTGTATCAGTTAGTTCCCCTCCAGGCTTTGTTCAGTAAACACCTGTTGTGTATGTACCTTTAAGAGAATAACTGGTCTCAGACTGCAGTACCGGCAGTGACCACCCCTGTATAAAAGGTGCTAGAGAGCCTCTGTTTGTTAGTTTCGTTATTGCCTTACACCAGTAAAGATCTGTTTGTTTTCACTCCTGCTAGTCCGTGTCTCAATCATTCACGGACTTAACACTGGCGACGAGTAAGAAACGTACTTACCTGCAACTTGGCAGCAGCTCCGACGACATTGTTGAAGGTCGGAGCCAGAAGAAGAAAAAAAAATAGAGTCCATTGAAACTCGAGAAACGGGCGTCGACCGTCAATCATCGGGTTAAAAACTTGCAGGAGCGACTTTCCAGAGCCAGGCTGGGTTCCTCGGTCCATGGTTTCCCAGCTAATCGGGCTGGTGGCAGGTAGTGCTCTGATCCTTCCTGGGCTGCGGCGGGCTGAAGCTCGATCGGGTGGCCTTTCAACGGGGCCGGGCAGCGAGTCGGGAAGCAAAGAGAGAGAGAGAGGGTGGAGCACACAGGGCGCGGCTGGTGTTTCGAAGCCGGGCAGCGTTCGGACCTAAGAAGAGGGAGGGAAGTGTCCCAGAGGGTCCGCTCCACGACGGGAAAATAATAAAAGAAAAAGAATACGCGCAAGAAACCATGGAAAGCAGCGCTAACAACAGCGGGGAAGAAGGCAAAGCGCGGGAGGCGCCATTTTGTTAAATCGGGGAAGAAGGCAAAGCGCGGGAGGCACCATTTTAGATTTGCAAGATGCCGAAGACTGGCTGTATCACTGCTTTTGATAATACATTAGAGGACTGGACCACGTATGTGGAAAGAGTCGAGGTATATTTCGAGGCAAACGATATAGCGGAGGGGAAAAAGGCATCGATATTGCTAAACTTAATGGGCGCTAGAACGTACGGCCTATTGCGGGACCTGATTACTCCAGCCAAACCGAAGGCGAAGAGTTTTAACGAAATTGTTGCTGTCCTACAGGAACACATAAACCCTGCACCGCTGTTGATAGCAGAAAGATTTAAATTCCACAGGAGAACTCAGCACAAAGATGAGAGCAATGCTGAGTATCTTATGGAACTACACAAATTATCAAAGCACTGCCAGTTCGGAGCAGGACTGGCAGATACCCTACGGGACAAATTTGTCTGTGGACTCCTGAGTGAAGGAACACAGAAGAAGTTACTCTCAGAAAAAGAGCTGACGCTAGATAAGGCTTTCAGCGTGGCAGTATCGTATGAAGCAGCAGCCAGGGGAGCTGCAGAAATTCAACAAAAACCACAGGAATACGGCACCCACGAAATGACACGGGGATTTGCAAAATGTTATCGCTGCGGCAGAACTAACCATGACCAGAAGGACTGCTGGTCCAAAGACAAAATATGCAGACAATGCGGGAAGATTGGACACATTGCACGAGTTTGTAGGTCTGGGAAGAAGACCAGCGACAACAAAAAGGCTACTAAGGAACCGTACAAGAAAGTACAAAAGATGACAGACAGTAGTTCTGAAGACCAGATGAGCGATAGTGAATCCGGAAACAGGAGACTAAGCTGTCTCAAACTTCACAATGTAATCGCAAAAGAGGATCACTGAACCATTTGGGTCACTCTCACGCTAGCAGGGTCCCAAGTTAAAATGGAATTGGATACAGGATCAGCGCTAACCGTCATGAATCGACGAGACTACGAGCGGCTATTTTCACACATACCCTTGAGAGAGACATCCATCGTCTTGATGACGTATACGGGGCAAAAAGTATACCCCAGAGGAAAAATAAGGGTGCCTGTCGAATACAATGGCAAGAAAATACGGAAATTGTATCTCTACATACTGCCAATTGGTGGACCACCGTTATTGGGACGGGAATGGATCAGGAAGATAAACTTAGATTGGCATTCCATTCATGCAATGACGGTGGACGGTAAAAAAGATGAAGACGTCACTCCTGGACGATTGTCAACAATCTTAGCTAACGCCACAGAGGTATTTCAACAAGAACTGGGCACGCTTAAAGGCGTAACCGCCTCGTTAAAAATAGAAGAGAATGCAGTTCCCAAGTTTTTCAAAGCGAGACCGGTACCATATGCAATTCGCCCAGCTGTCGAGGCAGAGCTGGAGAATCTGAAGAAGGCGGGCGTGTTGTCTAAGGTCGACTGGAGCGAGTGGGCGACACCCATCGTTCCTGTCATGAAGAAAACGTTAAGCAATAAGTCCGGAGAGCCAAGGAAGATTCGCATCTGTGGGGATTTCAAGGTGACGGTGAACCCTGTCCTTCACACAGTACAATATCCTCTTCCAAGGATAGAAGACATCTTCGCCTCACTGTCTGGAGGGAAGCGTTTTACAAAAATTGACCTAGCACAAGCGTATTTGCAGATGGAGGTTGAAGAGTCCTCCAGGAAGTATCTCACGATAAACACTCACAAAGATCTTTTCCAGTATCATCGATTGGTATTCGGAGTAGCATCGGCTCCGGCGATATGGCAAAGAGCGATGGAACAAGTCCCGCAAGGGATTCCGGGGTCTCAGTGTTACTTGGACGACATCCTTGTAACAGGTGAAGATGACAGTGAACACCTTAACAACCTAGAACAGGTGCTCACTAGACTACGGGAACATGGGCTGCGAGCCAACCGCCCCAAGTGCGAATTTTTTAAGAAACAGATATCGTATTGTGGCCACGTGATTGATGAAGAGAGGTTACATAAGTCCCCTGACAAAATTGAAGCGGTTGTTAAGGCCCCAGCACCTGAAAATGTGTCGCAACTGAGGTCATTCCTCGGGTTGGTGAATTACTATCATAAGTTTTTGCTGAATTTGTCGACAATTCTGCACCCACTGAACGCCCTGCTACGAACGGGGGTAGCATGGAAATGGAGCGATGATTGTAAACGTGCTTTTCAGAAGAGTAAGGACTTAATCACTTCAAAGGAAGTATTGGCTCACTACAACCCAGCACTGCCAATCAGGCTGGCGTGTGATGCGTCTCCCTACGGCATTGGGGCGGTACTGTCACATAATTTCCTTGATGGTTTGGAGAGGCCGATAGCTTTTGCGTCACGCTCGTTAACTTCTGCTGAGCGTAACTACGCACAGATTCACAGAGAGGCCCTCAGCCTAGTGTGGGGGGTGAAGAAGTTCAATCACTACCTGCACGGTCAAAAATTTACTCTACTAACCGATCATCAACCTCTTGTCTCCATTTTCAACCCTCAGAAGGGCGTACCAATAATGACAGCACAACGGCTGCAGAGAAGGTCCCTTTTCCTCGGGGCACACCAATATGACATCGAGTACAAAGGAACTAAACAGCATGGAAATGCTGATGGATTGTCACGTCTACCGTTGCCAACGGTGGAAGAAGAAGACCTTGCAGTGGATCCAATGGAGTTATTCCACTCGACCATAGTCGAATGTCTCCCTGTGACGAATGCAAACATAGAAAAGGAAACACGGAATGACCCGACACTATCACGGGTCTATGATTTAACGGTGAAGGGATGGCCAGCACATGGCGAACCACTGCTGCCAGCATTCTCGCCGAGAAGAGAACAGCTGTCAGTGTGCAGAGGAACCTTGATGTGTGGATCCAGAGTAGTAATTCCACCTAAGTTGATGGATAGAGTGCTCAATGAGCTTCATGAGGGTCATCTGGGTGGGGTAAAAATGAAGAGCTTAGCCAGAGCATTTGTGTGGTGGCCGGGAATCGATAGAGAAATCGAAGAGATGACCAAGAGCTGTGCAGGATGCCAGAAGGTCAAAACGCCCCACCACAAGCTCCTCTGCATTCATGGGAGTGGCCCTCATCTCCATGGCAAAGGGTGCACGTTGATTTTGCTGGTCCCTTCATGGACTCGATGTATTTAATTGCGGTGGATGCACATTCAAAGTGGCCAGAGGTAATAAAAATGTCCTCAACCACCACGGAAAAAACTATCACAGTTTTACGAACCATATTCGCCAGGAATGGGCTGCCTGAACAGATTTGCTCTGACAATGGACCACAGTTTGTGCCTGAAGAGTTCCGGAGGTTCTTAAAGAACAATGGTGTTAAGCATTACACATCTGCCCCATATCATCCAGCCACTAATGGATTGGCCGAGAGGTTTGTCCAAACATTCAAGAAGGCTATCAAGGCAATGTGTAATGAAGATATACCCCTACAACACAAGGTGGACAACTTCTTGTTTGCCTACCGGAATGCGACACATGCGGTTACCAACCAAACTCCAGCCATGATGTTCTTCAATCGAAGACTACGATGCCGCTTGGATTTGGTTAAGCCAAACGTCCGAAGAGATGTGGAGAACAGGCAGTTTCAGAATATGAATGAAAGGCCGACCAGGAGTTTTAAGATAGGTCAACCAGTTTTGGCCCGGGACCACCGCACTGAGAAATGGCAGCCAGGAACGATTTGTACACGACAAGGACCTCTCATGTATACCGTGGACGTTGAGGAGAGCATTGTAAGACACCATGCTGACCAGATTCTAGAGTCACTGGAAAACGTCAACTCCACACCATGATCTGATACACCTGGTAATGAAATCGACGTTCCAATTGCAGCTACCGCAGAACCGGTAATATTGGAAGCAGATGAACCAAACAACAACATTGATTCCGATTCAACATTGCCAGAAGAACCTGATACCCCAAAGAGGCATTATCCAGACAGAATCAGGAAGCGTCCTCAAAGACTGAACTTATAATTGCTTAAACTTAACCAATGTATCTAGCAACCGTAATTGTGATTGTAATTCGTTATCCTTTAGTTGTTAAATGAATGTTATGTACTGTTTATCTAAAAGGGGAGGAATTGTTGTGTATGTACCTTTAAGAGAATAACTGGTCTCAGACTGCAGTACCGGCAGTGACCATCCCTGTATAAAAGGCGCTAGAGAGCCTCTGTTTGTTAGTTTCGTTATTGCCTTCCACCAGTAAAGATCTGTTTGTTTTCACTCCTGCTAGTCCGTGTCTCAATCATTCATGGACTTAACAACACCTGTGAAACCAACTCCTGTCTTCAGTGTCTCTATTAACACACGGACACAACAGTGGCGACGAATTGGAAACGGACTTACCTGCAATTCGGCAGCACCTCAAGGACATCGATTCCTCTGGCGTCCAAAGTTGAAGAAAATCAAGAAAAAGCTGTGGTTTCACCAGCTAGCCAAGCTGGTGGCAGGTACTGCAATAATCCTTCCTGGGCATCGGGCTGGGGCTCCAGCAGCTGGCTCTGCAGCTAGGCCAAGCAGCGAAGGCGGAGGCAAGCAGTAACAGACGGGGAGGGAGCACTCGGGAGGCAACCGGCGCTGCGAGCAGGTCGGCGTTCAGACCTAGAGAGAGAGTCCGGCGGGAACGAGTCTCCAACTGTAAATAAATAAATAAAAAGAACAGAAACCCACGGGAAACAGCGTTGTCATCGGCAGCAGCGGCGGGGAAGCGTGGGAAGCGCCATATCTTTTCTGCAGAAAAGAAAGAAAAGCGCAGGAAGCGCCATTTTTTTTCTAGGATGCCTAAGTCTGGCAATATTGATGCTTTTGATAACAAAATAGAGGATTGGGCCACATATGTGGAAAGAGTGGAGGTATATTGCACCGCAAATGGAATAGAAAATGAAAAAAAAGCGTCAGTACTTCTAAATCTAATGGGCGCAAAGACATACGGGTTGTTACAAAACTTAATCACTCCAGCCAAACCAAAGGACAAGAATTTTAAGGAGATTGTTGATACCCTACAGGAGCACTTAAACCCAACACCGCTGCTGATAGCGGAACGATTCAAATTCTTCAAGAGGAATCAACACAAGAATGAAAGTAACGCTGATTACCTCACCGAATTAAGAAAGCTATCAAAGCACTGCCAATTCGGGGCAGGACTATCAGATTATCTTCGAGACAAATTTGTCTGCGTTCTCCTAAGTGAAGGAACACAGAAAAGGCTGCTTTCTGAAAAAGATTTAACACTGGACAAGGCTTTCAGTATGGCTGTATCATACAAAGCAGCCGCGAGAGGAGCTGCAGAGATACAACAAAAGACACAGGACTTCGGCACCCATGAAATGACACAGGGTTTCAAGAGATGTTATCGCTGCAGCAGATCCACCCATGACCAGAGGGACTGCTGGTTCAAGGACAAAGCATGCAGGCAATGCGGAAAGATTGGACACATTGCACGGGTATGCCGATCTGAACAAAAAAAATCCACGGACAGGAAAAAAAAAATCAATAAAGAAAAGTACAGAAAGGTACAAATGATGACGGACAGTAGCTCCGAAGACCAGAAGAGCGATAGCGACTCCGAAAACAAGAGACTAAGCTGTCTCAAATTACGTAATGTAATTGCCAAAGAAGATTACCAGATCATTTGGGTTACCCTCACGATAGCAGGGTCCCCAGTTAAAATGGAGCTAGATACAGGATCAGCTCTGACCGTCATAAATCGATGGGATTACGAGCGGCTATTTCCGCATATACCTTTAAAAGACACATCCATTATCTTGAAAACATATACAGGGCAGAAAGTGTACTCCAAAGGAAAAATAAGGGTGCCTGTTGTATACAACGGCAAGGAAATACAAAAGTTGTATTTATACGTTCGACAAGATGGTGGTCCACCACTGTTGGGATGTGAATTGATCAGGAAAATACGTTTAGACTGGCACTCCATTCAGGCACTGAAGGTGACCAGTAAGGAAAAAAAACGATGATGACGTCATACCTGAACAATTAAAAGACATCTTGGCCAACGCCAAAGAAGTGTTTCAAGAGAAACTAGGAACCTTGAAAGGCATCATCGCCTCAATAAAAGTGGAAGATGCAGCAATTCCCAAGTTTTTTAAGGCAAGACCGGTGCCATATGCAATTCGTCCAGCAGTCGAGGCAGAGCTGGAGAATTTGGAAATGGAGCGGAGACTGTAAACGTGCCTTCCATAAATGCAAAGACTTAATCACGTCCAAAGAAGTTTTGGCTCATTACAACCCATCATTGCCAATCAGACTGGCATGCGATGCATCCCCTTACGGCGTAGGAGCAGTATTATCGCATAAATTCCCTGATGGCTCGGAACGGCCGATAGCTTTTGCGTCACGCTCATTGAACTCAGCTGAGCGTACCTATGCCCAAATCGACAGGGAAGCACTCAGCCTGGTATGGGGAGTGAAGAAATTCAACCATTACCTACACGGACAAAAATTTACCTTGTTGACTGACCATCAACCCCTCATCTCCATATTCAACCCTAAAAAGGGTGTTTCCATTATGACAGCGCAAAGGCTACAGAGGTGGTCCCTTTTTCTAGGGGCACACCAATACAACATAGAATACAAAGGATCAAAACAGCATAGGAATGCTGACGGGTTATCGCGCCTACCGTTGCCAATGGCAGAAGAAGCACCTACCGTAGACTCAGTGGAGATTTTCCACTCTACCATAGTCGAATGTCTACCAGTAACAAATTCTGCCATTGAAAGGGAAACTAGAAATGACCCGACTCTCTCACGAGTCTACGATTTAACAGTGAAGGGATGGCCAGCACATGGCGAACCACTGTTGCCAGCATTCTTGCAAAGAAGAGAACAGCTGTCAGTGTGCCGAGGAACCTTGATGTGTGGATCCAGAGTGGTGATTCCACCCAAACTCCAGGATAAAGTTCTAAAGGAGCTTCACGGGGGGCATCTGGGTGGAGTGAAAATGAATAACCTAGCCAGGGCGTTTGTATGGTGGCCAGGTATCGATGGAGACATCGAAGAAATGACCAAGAGCTGCCTAGGATGCCAGAAGGTCCAAAACGCTCCACCACAAGCCCCTCTACATCCATGGGAGTGGCCCTCATCTCCCTGGCAAAGGGTACACATCGACTTTGCTGGTCCATTTATGGACTCAATGTTCTTAATCGCGGTTGATGCACACTCCAAGTGGCCGGAGGTAATAAAGATGTCCTCCACCACCACGGAAAAAACCATCACAGAATTAAGGACCATATTTGCCAGGAATGGGCTGCCTGAACAGATCTGTTCTGATAATGGACCGCAATTTGTGTCCGAAGAATTCAGGAAGTTCTTAAAAAACAATGGGGTTAAGCACTACACATCCACCCCATACCATCCCGCCACCAATGGATTGGCTGAAAGGTTTGTCCAGACCTTCAAGAAGGCCATAAAGGCCATGGGTAATGAAGACATAAAACTTCAGCACAAGGTGGATAACTTCTTGTTCGCATACAGGAATGCAACACATATGGTTACAAACCAAACTCCCGCCATGATGTTCTTCAATAGAAGCCTAAGATGCCGGCTGGATTTGATCAAGCCAAACATCAGAAGGGAGGTGGAGAACCGGCAATTTCAAGGCATGAATGAAAGGCCAACTAGAACCTTCCAGATAGGTCAACAAGTTTTGGCCCGGGACTACCGTACCGAGAAATGGCAGCCTGGAACTATCTGCACACGACTAGGACCACTGATGTATACCGTGGACATCGGAGAAAGCATAATAAGGCGCCATGCTGACCAAATCATAGAGTCATCCGAAAAGGGGCAACCTACACCACAACTCTATACGCCTAATGATGAAGTAGAGATACCCATATCTACCTCCGATCCGGTGATACTGGAACCCGATTAACCCGACACTGGCATTCAAGCCGAATCAGCCTTGCCAAAAGAACCTACTACACCACCAGAAACTACTACACCACCGAGGCGTTATCTGGACCGAGTCAGGAAGCCTCCAGAGAGACTGACTTATAATTAATTAACTGCAGCAATGTGTAGATTATTTTTCTTGTAACATGTAATTAATGATTACTTAAAATATTATGTACTGGTTGGCTAAAAGGGGAGGAATTGTAGTGTATGTGCCTTTAAGAGCCCCCTGTGTACTGTAATGCCGGTAATGGCCACTCGGGCTATATAAGCCTGTATATTGTGTTGTATCAGTTAGTTCCCCTCCAGGCTTTGTTCAGTAAACACCTGTGAAACCAACTCCTGTCTTCAGTGTCTCTATTAACACACGGACACAACAACCCAGAGATGAGCTCCCGACCACATATTCGCACCATCACTAAGACTGCCTATTTCCACCTCCGTAACATCGCCCCTACCTCAGCTCATCTGCTGCTGAAACCCTCATCCATGCCTTTGTTACCTCTAGATTTGACTATTTCAACACACGCCTGGCCGGCCTCCCACATTCTACCCTTAAGGCCATCCAAAACTCTGCTGACCATATCCTAATTCGCACCAAGTCTTGTTCACCCATCACCCCTTTGCTCGCTGACCTATATTGGCTCACAGTTAAGCAATGCCTTGATTTTAAAATTCTCATCCTAGTTTTCAAATTCCTCCATCGCCTTGCCCCTCCCTATCTCTGTAACCTCCTCCAGCCCTGCAACCCTACGAGATATCTGTGCTCCTCCAATTCTGGGCTCTTGCACATCCCTGATTTTAATCGCCCCACCATTGGTGGCTGTGCCTTCAGCTGTTGAGGCTCTAAGCTCTGTAATTCCCTCCCATAACCTCTCCGCCTCTCTTCCTCGCTTTCCTCCTTTAAGATGCTCCTTAAAATCTACCTCCTTGACCAAGCTTTTAGTTATCAGCCCCAATATCTCGTAGCTCGGTGTCAAATTTTGTTTGATAACGCTCCTGTGAAGTGCCTTGGGACATTTTACTACATTAAAGGTGAGTTGTTATTATTTCAGCCAAAAATTCTTTCCCATGGAGGGAAGAATAAGAGGTTGGATTCTGAGGAATGGAGAGTTTGGGACGTGGTGGGTTGCAGGAGGTTACAGAGATAAAGGCAGGCTAGACCAAGGAGGGATACACAAACAGGGATGAGGCATTAAGGGGCAGACTGCCAATGTAAGTCAATGGGAACATGGGCTTTTGTCAAGAATGGGTTGGTGTAGTAATAGGATATGGACAGTAGAGTTTTGGATGAGCTAAAGTTTATGGTGGTGGAGGATGGGAAACCAACTTGGAGAACATTGGGGTAAATTGAATCTAGAGGTGACAAAGGCATGTATAAAATTTCAACCGCAGATGGGCTGAGGCAGGGACAGAGATGAAAGTCTTTGTGATGTGGAGGATATTGGTTCAGAAGCTCAGGACACTGAGGTTGCAGATTGTGTGGTTCAGCCTGAGAAAGAATGGAATCGGTGGCAAGAATATGGAATTTGTGGAGACGGAGGATGACAATGGCTTCAGTCTTCCAAATGTTTATCTGGAGGAAGTTAGGACTTATCCAAGGCTGGATGCCAGACAAGCAGTCCGACAGCATAGAAGCAGTTAAGGGGGCGAGAGAGGATGTGGAGAGATATCATCAGCCTACACGTGGAAGCTAACCCCATCTGTGTGGATAATGCCATTGAGGGCAGCATGTAGATGAAAAAGAGTTAGAGGATAGAAGCTGTTCCAGTACAGCTACAACACTGGCATCTATCCGACAATGTGGAAAACTGCCCAGGTATGTCCTGTCCACAAAAACCAGGACAAATCCAATCCAGCCAATTACCGGCCAATCAGTCTACTCTCAGTCACCAGCAAAGTGATGGAAGGTGTCATCGACAGTGTAATGTATATACCTTTAAGGGGGGAACTACTTTTTACAGCTCATGTATACTGCAGTACCGGCAGTAACCACACCTGTATATAGCACTGAGTAGTAATCTGTACAGTTCAGTTCCAGAGTGAGCCACGTTGAGTAAACACCTGTTGTACCATTCCCCTGCAGTCTTGTGTCTTATTACTCTCGGACACAACATTGGCGACGAGACAAATTCGATCCTACCTGCAACTCTGCATCACCTCCTGGGGATTCGTTCCTGGAGACCAGTAGATTGGAGGTCAAGGCCAGAGACATGGGCGTCGACCACGGCCAACCGCCCAGTCATCCAGCAGAGACTCGAGAATTGCGGGGGAGGCTGTTGAGAGCCAGGCTTGGCTTTCCAGTCGCGGTGGTCCAGCGAAACGGGCTGGCAACAGGTAGTGCGCAGACCCTTCCCGGACAGCGGCGGGCTAGAGCCCGACTGAGCGGCACAGCAAAGGGCCGAGCAGCATCGACGGGGGAGAGAGAGGGCAGACCGCACAGGGCGCAGCCGGTGTTCAGGGGCCGAGCAGCATCGAGGCGAGGGAGAGAGACGCGCAGAAACCCGCGAGGCGCCGCCATTGCCACGAGGACCACCGAGAGCGGCATTGGCAGCAGCGCAGGAGAAGCGCGCGAAACCTACAGGGTGCCGCCATTGCCACGACGACCGCCGAGAGCGGCATTGGCAGCAGCGGGGGAGGAAGGAAAGCGCGGGAGACGCCATTTTAAGCCATTTTAAACCACACCCAAAATGCCGAAGAGTGGCAGTATCACCGCATTTGACAATGAAGTCGAAGATTGGACTACATATGTCGAACGAATAGAGGTATACTGCAAGGCAAATGAGGTGTCAGATGACAAGAAAGCACCGGTATTGTTAAATTGAATGGGTGCAAAGACGTATGGCTTATTACGAAATCTAGTAACCCCAGCAAAGCCAGTGGAAAAGAGTTTTGGAGACATAGTGACGATACTACAGGAACATTTAAACCCCACACCGCTGCTGATAGCAGAAAGATTCAAGTTTCACAAACGGAACCAGCATAAGGATGAAAGCAATGCTGAATATTTAACAGAACTGCGCAAACTATCGAAACACTGCCAGTTTGGAACGGGACTGGCAGATACCTTAAGGGACAAGTTTGTGTGTGGGCTTATAAGTGAAGGAACCCAGAAACGGCTTTTATTTGAAAAGGACCTTAAGCTGGACAAGGCTTTCAGCATTGCGGTATCATATGAAGCAGCAGCACGGGGCGCTGCAGAGATACAACAGAGACTGCAAGAATATGGCACAAACTAAATGTCATATGGAACAGAGAAGTGCTATCGCTGCGGCAGAACAACACACGACCAGAATGATTGCTGGTTCAAAGACAAAGTGTGCAGACAGTGTGGAAAAGTAGGACACATAGCACGAGTTTGCAGGTCGGGAAAGAAAACCAGCAATATGAAATCTCCAAAAGAAAAGTACAAGAAGGTACATAAGGTGAAGGAGAATAGTTCAGAGGAACAAAAGAGTGATACCGACTCCGAAAACAGGGAGCTGAGTTGTCTGAAACTACATAATGTGATCAAAACGGAGGATCACCGAATCATTTGGGTCACTCTCAAGATAGCAGGAGTCCAGGTAAAAATGGAATTGGACACAGGATCAGCCCTAACAGTCATAAACCGATGGGACTACGAGCAGATATTCTCACACATACACTTGAGAGACACAAAAATTATTTTGAAGACGTACACGGGGCAAAAAGTCTATCCCAAAGGAAAAATAAGGGTGACCGTTATATATAACGGTAAGAAAACACGAAAACTAGACCTGTATGTATTGCAAGATGGAGGACCACCATTACTGGGACGTGAATGGATCCGGAAAATACAGCTGGAATGGCATTCCATACAAGCACTGACTGTGGCTGCCAAAAAGGATGACGACGTCACACCTGGGCGACTGTCAAAGATCCTAACCGACGCGCAAGAAGTGTTCCAGCAAGGACTCGGAACACTAAAAGGCATGACAGCAACAATTAAAATCGAAGAAAACGCAAGCCCAAAATTTTGTAAGGCCAGACCGGTACCTTATGTGATCCACCCAGCCGTTGAAGCAGAGCTGGAGAGTTTGGAACATTCAGGAGTACTGTCCAAGGTAGACTGGAGCGAGTGGGCTACACCCATCGTCCCTGTGATGAAAAAGTAATTGAGCAGCACACCTGGGGAACCAAGGAAGGTTCGCATCTGTGGGGACTTTAAGGTAACAGTGAACCCAGTCCTTCACACCGTACAATATCCACTTCCGCGGACTGAAGATATTTTCGCCTCACTATCTGGAGGGAAACGCTTCACTAAGATTGACCTGGCCCAGGCGTATCTGCAAATGGAGGTAGAAGAAGCGTCAAAAAAATACCTCACAATCAACACCCATAAAGGTCTCTACCAATACAACCGGCTGGTATTCGGGGTAGCATCAGCTCCGGCTATTTGGCAAAGGGCAATGGAACAAGTCCTGCAAGGGATCCCAGGGGCCCAGTGTTATTTGGACAACATCCTGGTCACGGGCGAAAATGACAGTGATCACCTCACCAACCTGGAGCAGGTGCTCACTAGATTGAAGGAATATGGGCTCCGAGCTAACCGCCCCAAATGTGAGTTTTTTAAAAAACAGATCTCGTATTGTGGCCACATTATCGATAAAGAGGGGTTACATAAATCCCCAGAAAAGATTGAGGCAGTAGTCAAGGCTCCAGCACCGGAAAATGTGTCACAACTGAGGTCGTATCTCGGGCTGGTAAACTACTATCATAAGTTCTTGCCAAATTTGTCTACAATACTACACCCACTGAACGCCCTATTGCAAACTGGGGTGCCACGGAAGTGGAGTGATGAATGTAAACGAGCATTCCAGAAGAGCAAAACACTAATCACATCGAAAGAGGTATTGGCCCATTTCAATCCAGCACTACCAATTCGGTTGGCGTGTGATGCGTCACCCTACGGCATTGGAGCGGTGCTGTCGCACAAATTCTCGGATGGCTCAGAGAGGCCAATAGCCTTTGCGTCATGATCACTAACCTCAGCCGAGTGTAACTACGCCCAGATTGACAGGGAGGCCCTCAGCCTAGTGTAGGGAGAGAAAAAGTTCAATCACTATCTGCATGGGCAGAAATTCACCTTGCTGACTGACCAGCAGCCTCTTGTCTCCATTTTTAATCCGAAGAAGGGCGTTCCGGTGATGACTGCGCAATGACTACAAAGATGGTCACTCTTTCTAGGGGCGCACTACTATGAGATTGAATATAAGGGCACGAAACAGCATGGAAATGCTGATGGGCTATCACGCCTGCCACTGCCTACTGCGGAGGAAGCACCAGCAGTAGATCCTGTCGAAATATTTCATTCGACTATAGTTGAATACCTACCGGTAACTAACGCTCGTATAGAACAGGAGACCCAAAATGACCCGACACTGTCTCGGGTGTATGATTTGACGGTGAAGGGATGGCCAGCACATGGCGACTCACTGTTGCCAGCATTCTCGACAAGAAAAAGAACAGCTGTCAGTGTGCCGGGGGACCTTGATGTGTGGATCCCGAGTGGTAATTCCACCCAAGTTAAGGGATAGAGTGCTCAATGAGCTTCATGAGGGTCATCTGGGAGGGGTAAAAATGAAAAGCCTAGCCAGGGCTTACGTGTGGTGGCGGCGAATCGATAAACAAATCGAGGACCTGACCAAGAGCTGCTCAGGATGCCAGAAAGTCCAAAATGCACCACCACATGCCCCTCTACACCCATGGGAGTGGCCCTCATCTCCATGGCAACGGGTGCATATTGATTTTGCTGGTCCATTCATGGACTCAATGTTTTTAATAGCCGTGGATGCGCACTCGAAATGGCCTGAGGTCATCAAAATGTCCTCCACCACCACGGAGAAAACTATTGCAGTCCTACGGACCATTTTTGCCAGGAATGGCTTGCCAAAACAGATTTGCTCCGATAACGGACCACAGTTTGTGTCCGAAGAGTTCCGGAGGTTTATGAAGAAGAATGGGATTGGCTGAGAGGTTCGTACAAACCTTTAAGAAGGCAATAAAGGCTATGTACAATGACAACATTCCGCTGCAGCATAAGGTGGACAATTTCCTGTTCGCCTACCGGAATGCGACACATGCAGTCACCAACCAGGCCCCGGCCATGATGTTCTTTAACCGAAGGTTAAGATCTCGCCTGGATTTGCTCAGACCAAACGTACGAAGAGATGTTGAGAGTAAGCAATTCCAGCACATCCATGAGAAGCCAACAAGGAGCTTCAACGTAGGGCAACCAGTCTTGGCCCACGACTACCGAACAGAAAAATGGCAGCCAGGAACGATATGCACACGGCAGGGCCCACTAATGTACACAGTGGACATTGGGGAGAACATCGTGAGACGCCATGCTGACCAGATCCTAGAGTCACAGGAACAAGTCAACCCCATGTCTCGCCCATACGTACCTGGTGAGGAACCCGACGTACAGGTCGCATCTACCCCAGAAACAGTAGCATCGGAAGCTGATGACCCAACCGACGACAGGGTGCCAGAATCGCCTCCGCACCAAGAGCGAGACACTCGGGAAAGGCGCTATCCAGAAAGGATCAGGAAGCCTCCCAAAGACTGAATATATAAATGGACTATTTTCAGCTAACGTTGTATGTTAAAAGTGTTAATTGTAATTAGTTTGATATTTAATTGTTAAATGAGTGTTATGGTACTGTTAATCTAAAAGGGGAGGAATTGTAATGTATATACCTTTAAGGGGGGAACTACTTTTCACAGCTCATGTATACTGCAGTACCGGCAGTAACCACACCTGTATATAGCACTGAGTAGTAATCTGTACAGTTCAGTTCCAGAGTGAGCCATGTTGAGTAAACACCTGTTGTACCGTTTCCCTGCAGTCTTGTGTCTTATTACTCTCGGACACAACAGACAGTGCTATCAAGCGGCACTTACTCACCAATAACTTGCTCTCTGATGCCCAGTTTGGGTTCCGCCAAGACCACTTGGCTCCCAACCTCATTACAACCTTGGTCCAAACATGGAAAAAAGGAGCTGAATTCCAGAGGTGAGGTGAGAGTAACAGCCCTCGACATCAAGGCAGCATTTGACCGAGTCAAAACTGAAGTCAATGGGAATCAGGGGGAAAACACTCCACTGGCTGGAGTCATACCTAGCACAAAGAAAGATGGTTGTGGTGGTTCATGCTCAATCATCACAGCACCAGGACATCACTGCAGGAGTTCCTCAGGGCAGTGTTCTAGGCCCAACCATCTTCAGCTGCTTCATCAATGACCTTCCCTCCAACATAAGGTCGCTGACGACTGCGCAGTGTTCAGCATCATTCACAACTCCACAGATAATGAAGCAGTCCATGCCCGCATGCAACAAGACCTGGACGACGTTCAGGCTTGGGCTAATAAGTGGCAGGTAACATTCGCGCCACAGAAGTGCCAGGCAATGACTATCTCCAACAAGCGAGAGTCAAACCACCTCCCCTTGACATTCAATGGCATTACCCTCATCGAATCCCCCACTATCAACCAGAAACTTAACTGGACCAGCCACATAAATACTGTGACAACAAGAGCAGGTCAGAGGCTAGGTATTCTGCGGCGAGTGTCTCACCTCCTGGCTCCCCAAAGCCTTTCCACCATCGGCAAGGCACAAGTAAGGAGTGTGATGGAATACTCTCCACTTGCCTGGATGAGTGCAGCTCCAACAACACTCAAGAACCTCAACACCATGCAGGACAAAGCAGCCCGCTTGATTGGCACCCCATCCACCACCTTAAATATTCACTCCCTCCACTACCGGCGTACCGTGGCTGCAGTGTGTACCATCTACAAGATGCACTGCAGCAACTCACCAAGGCTTCTTCGGCAGCACCTCCCAAACCCGCAAGCTCTTCCACCTAGAAGGACAAGGGCAGCAGGCGCATGGGAACACCACCACCTCCAAGTTACACACCATCCTGACTTAGAAATATATCACCGATCCTTCATCATTGCTGGGTCAAAATCCTGGAACTCCCTACCTAACAGCACTGTGGGAGTTCCATCACCACACGGACTGCAGCGGTTGAAGAAGGCGGCTCACCACCACCTTCTCAAGGGCAACTAGGGATGAGCAATAATTGCTGGCCTTGCCAGCGACACCCAGATCCCATAAACTAATAATAAAAAGGATGAATCCTTGGGAGATTCCAGAGCCGATGATGTGGTGATGGAAACAGAGCCATTGACAGATGTTCTGGCTATAATCGTATGGAGTGGAACCTGTAGTGTATGTACCAATTGATCTATACCACAGATCTGTCTATAATTGTGCTATTGTGAGCCACTGAGTTCCTTGTTAGAGGTTTATATTTACATCATCAGAAAGAGATTGCTCACTCTGGATTGCAGAATGATTTTGGGGTCCACAATACAACTTCAATAAAATGCAACTGCAATGCCTGTCATCTCCAATTACAATCCAATGATAACTCAAAATTGGGTATGTGTGTTAAAAAAATATGAATTATCCAATAATTTGAATCAAGACAACATAGCTAACACAGCAAAGGGTTAGGAAATTAATTATCAGCTAATTTGAACTTAGCTACTTTAAATTAAAACAGTAAACTGCAACTACCAGAGCTAAGCTTTTATTCTTACAAATTGTACGAAACAGGAATCTTTACCAGTCATCTCTCTCCATTTTCTACTTCCTCCAAAGAAAAAGAGGGAAAAACCACAGACAAGCACCAATCTGTTGTGCTTACCTCATTGATAAAGATACTATTGTGGCGGAGCCACCAAAGGACTCAGATCGTTTGTACATAATTCCTTTAACAACATGTTAGCTACAGTCTGAGTCTGTGCCTTTATTTATGCTGTTTAACTGTACAGAGTGTGGTTGCTTTAACAGCGCGGTTAAAACGTGATGACATCACGCCGTTCATCATGTGATCCCCGACTGGCGGGAAAACGTGATGACGTCATGACATCAGCCACAGGACTGCAGGGGCAATCCTCGTGGAGCCTCCAGAGAGAGCAGACCTACATTCGATGTTATCCTGCAGTTTATTGTTAAAGCCTGTTCATTTCATTAAAGTTCATTTTGTTTGATCGCCTGAGTAGAACTCAATCTTTTAGTTAGGAACCCACGTTCCTACATTGGTGACCCCGACTTTCGTGAACAGTTTTTGCGGAAGATCTTCAGCATGGACACGAACGCCGTGACTCTGAAACTGCCACAGTTCTGGGAGCAACAACCAGATGCCTGGTTTATCCAGGCTGAAGCCCAGTTCACCATCAGGAACATCGTCGCGGATCAGACCCGTTATTACTTCGTGGTCTCCGCCCTCGACAGCGCAACTGCCTCACGGTTCGTCAGCCTCCTCGGTAGCCCTCCTACTGACAGCAAGTATGATACGATAAAGGCGCGGTTGCTACAGGTCTTCGGGCTCTCGAAGTCAGAGTGCGCTCGCCGGCTCATCACGATGCCTGGCCTCGGGGACTCCAAACTGTTCGAGCTCATGAGCCAAATGCTCACGCTCTTGGGTGCCGAACCGGAATGCTTCCTCTTCCGGGAGCTTTTCCTCTGCCAACTGCCGGAGCAGGTACAGGCTGCCCTAGCCAGATCCGAGATTACAGACTGCACCGAGCTTGCTGCCGAAGCCGATAAGATTTTCACTGTAACCCAGCAGTGCTGCGCGGCCATGAGGCGCCCATCCCCCACAGACGTTGCTCCAGCTCCTCCTGCAGCGGGCTGGTGCTCCTACCACACCCGTTTTGGCATGAAAGCATGATGCTGCCGCTCTCCCTGCAGTTTTTTGCCCCCCCAAAAAAAAGCTCCTGCAGCGTTCCTGGCGAAGGAGGACCGGGTCTAACGGGCGCTCCACGGCTGCGATGGCCATCGGATCTTCGGGGAAACTTCTTTATATCACCGATTCTCTATCGGGTCGATGTTTCCTTTGTGACACCAGGGCGCAGTGTAGCATTCTACCTGCGTCAAATCTCGATATGCAAGCTGGGAACCATGGTTTTTCCCTTGTGGCGGCTAATGGCGCAGCCATTCGAACTTTCCGAAAGCGGCGGGTCCAAGTCTATTTCGGCGGTCAGCGCTTCTGTTGGGAATTTGTCATGGCCACAGTCTCACAGGCCATCCAAGGGGCGGATTTTCTATGTGCCAACGGCCTCCTCGTCGATGTTCGGCATCGCCGGTTGATCAACGCGGCCACCTTCCACTCGATTCCATGCTGCCATGGTACCACCGTGGCCCGCTCTATTGCCTGCGCTTTCCCTCCTCCGGATAACTTCACTCGGCTCCTCGGAGAGTTTCCGGAGCTGACAAGGCCCACTTTCTCCTCCTCGGCCACGAAGCATGGTGTTGAACATCATATCACCACTACTGGCTCCCCGGTTTATGCGCGGGCTAGAAGGCTCGAACCCGGCAAGCTCACGGCTGCGAAAGCAGAGTTCGACACGATGGAGCGGCTTGGGATTATTCGCTGATCCAATAGTCCCTGGTCTTCGCCTCTCCACATTGTTCTGAAACCGGGCGGCGGCTGGCAGCCATGCGGTGACTACCGATGCCTGAACGACGCCACTACTCCTGATCGGTACCCGATCCCGCATATTCAGGATTTCTCGGCACATTTGGCGGGAAATTCTATCTTTTCTAAAGTCGACCTCGTCCGGGGGTATCACCAGGTTCCCGTGCACCCGCAAGATGTCCCGAAAACCGCAGTCATCACCCCTTTCAGCCTCTTTGAGTTCCTGCAGATGCCGTTTGGCTTGAAGAATGCGGCACAGGCTTTCCAGCGCTTAATGGACTCCGTGCTCCGAGACCTAAGCTTCATCTTCGTCTACCTTGACAACATTCTCATCACCAGTGCTAGCAAGGAAGAGCACATCTCCCATTTGCGTACCCTCTTTACGCGCCTCAGCCAGCACGGTTTAATCATCAACCCGGCCAAGTGCCAGTTCGGCCTGCAGCAGATCGATTTCTTGGGACACCGCATAACATCAGACGGCGCCGTCCCCTTACTGACGAAGGTGGAAGCTGTTACCTCTTTCCCACGCCCGCCAACCGTCAAGGCCCTGCAAGAGTTCCTGGGGATGGTCAACTTCGATCGCCGATTCGTCCCTAAGATGGCTCAGCTTATGCAACCCTTGTATGGGGCCCTCAAGGTCAAGTCCGGTAAGGATCCAATCAGCTGGACAGCCAAGATGGACCAGGCATTCAGCAACACCAAGAGCGCTTTGGCCAATGCAACCATGCTGGCACACCCACTTCCAGGTGCCACCATCGCCCTTCCCATGGACGCGTCAGACTATGCCATCGGCGCAGTGCAAGAGCAGTGGGTCAACGGCACGTGGCAACCGCTGGCGTTTTTCAGCCGTCAACTACGGAAAAATGAAAAAAAATACAGCACCTTTGATTGGGAGTTACTGGCCCTTTTCCTAGCCATTCGCCATTTCCGGTTCTTATTGGAAGGATGTCCCTTCACGGCTTTTGTCGACCACAAGCCTCTAACGCTCGCCATGGCCAAGACCGCTGAACCGTGGTCCGCTCGTCAACAACGTCACCTGACGTTTATTTCCCAATTTACCACGGTCATTCAACATGTGTCTGGTAAGGACAACCTGGTGGTGGATTGCCTCTCCTGTGCGACGGTCCACGCGGTTCACCTGGGGATCGACTACGCCCTCATGGCTGCAGATCAGGCCTCGGACTCTGAGGTCCAATCATACAGAACCGTCCCCTCTAGTTTCCAAGCGACCGACGTCACTTTCCAGGCCGCAGGCACCACGCTCCTTTGCGATGTCTCCATGGGCATTCCCCAACCTATCGTGCCAGTCACATGGAGCTGGAAGGTGTTTGACACCATACACGGGTTGTCGCACCCTGGGATGAAGGCTTCACAATGGCTTATGTCGGCGAAGTTCATCTGGAAAGGTATGCACCTCGATGTCCGTGACTGGGCCAATACGTGCGTATTCTGCCAGAAGGCCAAGGTCCAGCGTCATGCTAAAGCTCCAGTGGCTATGTTCGCTGTTCTGGAGCGTCATTTCGACCACGTGCATGTGGACCTTGTGGGGCCGCTTCCGCCTTCTCATGGTTATACGCATCTCCTCACCATGGTGGACCGCACCACTAGGTGGCCAGAGGCCATTCCTTTGGTTTCCACCACTTCGGCAGACGTCGCTAGAGCTTTCATCTCCTGTTGGGTTGCCCGTTTCGGGGTACCGGTGGACATCTCTTCCGACCGTGGGCCACAATTTTCCTCGGAGCTTTGGAATGCTGTAGCTCAGGGGCACGGCACCAAACTTCATCGCACCACCGCCTATCATCCACAGGTGAACGGCCTTTGCGAGCGATTCCACAGGTCGCTTAAAGCCGCCCTTCGGGCCAGTCTTCAAGGTGCAGGATGGGTGGACAGACTTCCATGGGTCCTTTTGGGTCTTCGTACAGAGCCCAAAGAAGACCTGCAATCGTCCTCAGCTGAACTCGTCTACGGCCAGCCTCTCCGAGTACCAGGGGATTTCCTCCCTTCTCCCACAGAGCCATGGTCCGCCTCCCAGCAACTCGTCAGCCACCAGGAAGCGGCCAGATGCTTCGCTCCGGTGCCTACATCAAATCACGGCTTACAGAACTCCCACGTGCCAGCGGAGCTGAAGAATGCTGAGTAAGTATTTATCCGCCATGGTGCTCACCGGGATCCGCTCAAGCCCCCTTACACTGGTCCTTTCCGCGTCATCGAACCAGGAGACAAATCCTTTTCGGTCGACATCAGAGGAAAACCGGATCACATTTCGGTGACTGATTGAAGCCAGCTCACCTGGACCTGGACCGCCCAGTTGTCGTCGCTCAACCTCCGAAACGTGGCCGACCGCCCGCAGCCGCCGTGTCAGATCAACAAAAGCCGCCCGCCAACTCGACCACGCTCGCCGCGCCAGCTCAACCACAACCGCCCGCCAGCTCGACCACCGTCCATCAGCTTCCTCCGCCAGGTTACCGAAGTCGCTCGGACAGAGTTGTCAGGCCTCCTTGGCGGCTCACTTTTGCTGTTAAAGACAATTCTGGGGGGGGCGCATGTGGCGGAGCCACCAAAGGACTCAGATCATTTGTACATAATTCCTTTAACAACATGTTAGCTACAGTCTGAGTCTGTACCTTTATTTATGCTGTTTAACTGTACAGAGTGTGGTTGCTTTAACAGCGCGGTTAAAATGTGATGATGTCACGCCGTTCATCACCTGATCCCCGACTGGCGGGAAAATGTGATGACGTCATGACGTCAGCCACAGGACTGCAGGGGCAGTCCTCGTGGAGCCGAGAGAGAGAGATGTTATCCTGCAGTTTATTGTTAAAGCCTGTTCATTTCATTAAAGTTCATTTTGTTTCATCGCCTGAGTAAAACTCAGTCTTTTAGTTAGGAACCCACATTCCTACACTATCGTATCTGGCTCCCAAGTAAAAGTTATATTGTAAAAAGAAGAAAATGCAAACATTCACCGGCTCAGACAACATCCATGGCGAGGGCATGTGAACACCTTGGATGGAGACCCTGTGAAAACTGGAATCATAGTTTTATTATATCGGTAATAGGCACAGTTCAATTTCGAATTACCACCTTCCTCCTTTCATCACGACACAATTAGATTTCATTTTGGTTTACAATTTTTGGCATTTTTGTGCCTAGTGTATGGAATTTTTAAGCTCATTTTCTCTCCTGACATTTGAAATCTTTATGCCATATGCCATCTTCTGAATGAAAGCACAGGCTGAAACATCACCTTTAGATGATTATTAGTTAGTGCATGAGTGAGGCAGATGGTCACTTTGATTTTCCCCGCCATCGGGAAGTGCTTCTTTGGGCAATTTCTGTTGACTACAATTTATACACCCAGTTTGTAGAACAATTTTTGAAACAGAATGTGATCATTCTAAGCTGAAATATCTAATTATATTTACTATCATCTCTCATTCTTTGAATGTAGTTAATGCTACATATGTCAGGTGCTGGCTGGTTAGTGTCCCAACTGTGCCATTCATTTCTGCCACATTTCAGGATTTATTGATAAAAGTTTTCACCAAAGGTATTTGGAAAATGTTACTTTTAAGTGTGGGGTTTTAAAAACCAAAGTGGAGTGGCATAGGTTTAAAAAGGATGTAGAATGTAGGTGTTGTGTATGTACCTTTAAGAGAAGAACTGATTCTATACTGCAGTACCGGCAGTGACCACCCCTGTATATAAAGCCATAGCAGGCTTCTGTACTTCAGACTTAAGTTACCCTCTGTTCAGTAAATACCTGTTTTATTGTTCTCCTGCAGTCCGTGTATTATTAAGGCACGGACACTACAGTGGCGACGAGCAGGTTCGAACTCACCTGCAGTACTGCATCACCTCACGGGGCTCTATCCCTGAGAAGAAGCTTCTTGGAGGTCGAAGTCAGAGCAACGGGCGTCGACCACGGGCAACCGCCCAAGGATCCATCAGAGTTCGGAGAGTTGCAGGAGAGGCTGTGGAGAGCTGGGCTTGGCTCCCCAGTCAAGGTGTTCCAGCAAATCGTGCTGGTAGCAGGTAGTGCGCTGACCCTTCCAGACTGCGGCGGGCTCGAGCTCGATCGAGCGGCTCTGCAAAGGGGCCGTGCAGCGTCGTCGGGAGGAAAAGAGAGAGAGAGAGGGTGGAGCGCACAGGGCGCGGTCGGTGCTCAAGAACCGGGCAGCGTAGCGAAAATAAAACAAGGGGAAGGAAAAGTGAGACGCGCCAAAGCCGCGGGTCGCTGCCATTACCCTGCAGAACGCTAGGAGCAGCGTGGCAGCAAGGGGAAGAAGGAAAAGCGCGGGAGGCGCCATTTTATTCCATTGGGGAAGAAGGAAAAGCGCGGGAGGTGCCATTTTAATCCATTGGTGAAGAAGAAAAAGCGTGGGAGGCGCCATTTTAAATCACCCAAGATGCTGAAAAATGGCAGTATCACTGCTTTCGACAACGAGGTAGAAGACTGGACCACGTATGTGGAAAGAATTGAAGTGTACTGCAAGGCAAATGAGGTGGCCGATGGAAAGAAGGCGTCGGTATTATTAAATTTGATGGGCGCGAGAACGTACGGCCTATTGCGGAATTTAATTACCCCAGCTAAACCAAAGGAGAAAAGTTTTGAAGAGATTGTTAATATCTTACAGGAACACCTAAACCCTACACCGCTGCTGATAGCAGAAAGATTCAAGTTCCATAAAAGAAACCAGCACAAAGATGAGAGCAATGCTGACTATCTTACGGAACTACGCAAGTTATCGAAGCACTGCCAGTTCGGAGCAGGACTGGCAGACACCTTACGGGATAAGTTTGTCTGCGGGCTCCAGAGTGAAGGAACCCAGAAACGACTACTTTCGGAAAAGGACCTGACGCTAGAACAGGCTTTCAGCGTGGCAGTATCCTACGAAGCAGCAGCACGGGAAGCTGCGGAAATACAACAGAAACCACAAGAATACAGCGCTAACGAAATGGCGTATGGAGCAGAAAAGTGCTATCGCTGCGGCAGAACAACCCATGATCAGAAGGACTGCTGGTTTAAGGACAAAGTATGCAGGCAATGTGGGAAAATGGGACACATAGCAAGAGTCTGCAGGTCAGGAAAGAAAACCAACACTACAAGAACTACTAAGAAAAAGTACAAGAAAGTAAAGAAATTGACAGACAGTAGTTCGGAAGATCAGGAGAGTGGTAAGGACTCCGGCAGCAGGAGACTAAGTTGTCTAAAGTTACACAACGTGATCGCAAAGGAGGATCACCGAACCATTTGGGTCACCCTCATGATAGCAGGGTCCCCAGTAAAGATGGAATTGGACACAGGATCAGCCCTAACTGTCATGAATCGACGAGACTATGAGCGGCTATTCTCACACATACCCTTGAAGGACATGTCCATTGTATTGAAGACATACACGGGGCAAAAAGTCTACCCCAGAGGAAAAATAAGGGTGCCAGTTGAATACAACGGCAAGGAAACACAGAAACTGTATCGATATATACTACAAGATGGAGGACCACCATTATTGGGACGTGAATGGATCGGAAAAATACAATTGGATTGGCATCCCATTCAGGCGCTAACTGTGACTGATAAAAAGGATGATGACGTCACACCTGGACGACTGTCAAAAATTCTAACTGACGTGAAAGAGGTGTTCCAACAAGGACTTGGGACTCTAAAAGGAGTAATGGCAATAGTAAAAATCGAAGATAACGCAAACCCAAAATTTTTTAAGGGCAGACCGGTACCTTACGCGATCCGTCCAGCCGTTGAAGCAGAGCTGGAGAGTCTGGAGCGTTCAGGTGTGCTGCCTAAGGTGGACTGGAGCGAGTGGGCCACACCCATCGTTGCTGTAATGAAGAAATCATTGAGCAGCACGCCTGGGGAGCCGAAGAAGGTTCACATCTGTGGGGACTTCAAGGTAACTGTGAACCCAGTCCTGCACACAGTACAATATCCACTTCCACGGATAGAAGATATTTTCGCCTCACTATCTGGAGGGAAACGCTTTACAAAGATTGATCTGGCCCAATCGTATCTACAAATGGAGTGGAAGAAGCATCCAGGAAATACCTCACGATAAACACTCACAAAGGCCTTTACCAGTACAATCGACTGGTATTCGGGGTAGCATCAGCTCCGGCTATTTGGCAGAGGGTGATGGAACAAGTCCTGCAAGGGATCCCGGGGACCCAGTGTTATTTGGACGACATCCTGGTTACGGGCGAAAATGACAATGAACACCTTGCCAACCTGGAACAGGTGCTCACGAGATTGCAGGAATATGGGCTACGAGCCAACCGCCCCAAATGCGAGTTCTTCAGGAGACAAATCTCGTATTGTGGCCACATGATTGATGAGGAAGGGTTGCATAAGTCGCCGGACAAGATTGAGGCTGTAGTCAAGGCTCCAGCACCGGAAAATGTGTCGCAACTGAGGTCGTTCCTCGGGTTGGTGAACTACTACCATAAGTTCTTGCCGAATTTATCTACAATTCTGCACCCACTGAACGCCCTGCTGCAAACTGGAGTAACATGGAAATGGAGTGATGTGTGTAAGCGTGCCTTTCAGAAATGTAAATGCCTAATCACTTCAAAAGAAGTATTGGCCCACTACAATCCAACACTACCGATTCAGTTAGCATGTGATGCGTCTCCCTACGGCATCGGAGCAGGGCTGTCACACAAATTCCTTGACGGTTCAGAGAGGCCAATAGCCTTTGCGTCGCGCTCGTTAACCTCAGCCAAGCGTAACTACACCCAGATTGACAGGGAGCACCTCAGCCTGGTGTGGGGGGTGAAGAAGTTCAATCACTATCTGCACGGGCAGAAATTCACCCTACTGACTGATCATCAGCCCCTGGTCTCCATTTTTAACCCAAAGAAGGGCATTCTGGTGATGACGGTGCAACGGCTGCAAAGTTGGTCACTTTTTCTAGGGGCACATCAGTACGACATAGAGTACAAGGGTACGAAACAGCATGGAAACGCTGATGGGCTGTCACACCTACCGTTGCCTACGGTAGAGGAAGCACCTGCAGTGGACCCTTTTGAGATATTCCATGCGACCATAGTCGAATGTCTACCTGTTACAAACTCAAGTATGGAGAAGGAAACCCGAAATGACCCGACACTCTCTCGGGTCTATGATTTGACGGTGAAGGGATGGCCAGCACATGGTGACTCACTGTTGCCAGCATTCTCACCAAGGAGAGAACAGCTGTCAGTGTGCCGGGGGACCTTGATGTGTGGATCCCGAGTGGTAATTCCACCCAAGTTGAGAGATAGAGTGCTCAATGAGCTTCATGAGGGTCATCTGGGAGGGGTAAAAATGAAGAGCCTAGCTAGGGCGTTTGTGTGGTGGCCGGGAATCGATAAAGAAATCGAGGATATGACCAAGAGATGCATAGGATGCCAGAAGGTCCAAAACGCTCCACCACAGGCCCCGCTACATCCATGGGAGTGGCCCTCATCTCCATGGCAACGGGTACACATTGATTTTGCTGGTCCATTTATGGAGTCAATGTTCCTAATCGCTGTGGACGCCCATTCGAAATGGCCAGAGGTCATCAAAATGTCCTCCACCACCACGGAGAAAACTATTGCAGTCCTACGGACCATCTTCACCAGGAATGGCTTGCCAGAACAGATTTGCTCCGACAATGGGCCACAGTTTGTGTCCGAGGATTTCCGGAGGTTTCTGAGGAATAATGGCGTGAAACATTACACATCTGCCCCGTATCATCCAGCCAGAAATGGATTGGCTGAGAGGTTTGTTCAGGCCTTTAAAAAGGCAATAAAGGCAATGTATAATGACGACATACCACTACAACACAAGGTGGATAATTCCTTGTTTGCTTACCGGAATGCGACACATGCAGTCACCAACCAAGCTCCAGCCATAATGTTCTTCAACCGAAGGCTAAGATGTCGCCTGGATTTGCTCAAACCAAACATAAGATGAGATGTTGAGGATAAGCAATTCCAGCACATCAATGAGAAGCCAACCAGGAGCTTCAAGATAGGGCAACCAGTCTTGGCCCGCGACGACTGAACAGAAAAATGGCAGCCAGGAATGATATGCACACAGCAGGGACCACTAATGTACACAGTGGACGTTGGAGAAAGCACCATGAGACGCCATGCTGACCAGATTCTAGAGTCACAGGAATAAGCCAAACCCATGCCATGAGCAGGTGCACCTGGTAATCAACCCAAAGTACAGATTGCGTCTACCTCAGAAGCAGTGGAATGGCAGCCAGGAATGATATGCACACAGCAGGGACCACTAATGTACACAGTGGACGTTGGAGAAAGCACCATGAGACGCCATGCTGACCAGATTCTAGAGTCACAGGAATAAGCCAAACCCATACCATGAGCAGGTGCACCTGGTAATCAACCCAAAGTACAGATTGCGTCTACCTCAGAAGCAGTGGTATTGGAAGCTGACGAACCAACCAATGACAATGAGCCAGAATCAACTCCGCCGCAAGAACAGGATACTCGAGAAAGGCGCTATCCAGTCAGGTTCAGGAAGCCTCCTCAAAGACTGAACTTATAAATGATTATTTCAGTTGATGTATATAGTACAGAGAAAATTGTAATTGTAATTAGTTATTATTTAGTTGTTAAATGAATGTTATGTACTGTTTATCTAAAAGGGGAGGAATTGTTGTGCATGTACCTTTAAGAGAAGAACTGATTCTATACTGCAGCACCAGCAGTGACCACTCCTGTATATAAAGCCATAGCAGGCTTCTGTACTTCAGTCTTAAGTTACCCTCTGTTCAGTAAATACCTGTTTTATTGTTCTCCTGCAGTCTGTGTATTATTAAGGCACGGACACTACAGTAGGCATTTTCTGAACGTGTATTAAAGCCAGATATGTAACGTTATCTCAGCACAGGGTCGCTCAACAAAACTTCACACTGAGGTTTGGGTGGTGGGATGTCCCTTCCTGTTGAACTTTACATGAAGCAAGCTTCAAAAGGAGGGAGTGGGGTAGGTACTGTGGCCAAACCCAAGACAGAGGCAGGGTCAATAACAAAGCCCCAATTGCCTAAAGGGACAGGAAAATGGGGAACAAAGAGGCCTATATGGGTAGTCAAATTTTGTTAAAGAAACCAAGGTCCTTTGCTGAGCTTGTGTCCGAAAGTCACAAATACTGAATAAACAGACTTTTTTTTTTTATAAGTCAAGTAAGATGACCCACTGACCTGGAGTAGCATGGCATGTCCTTTATTTTGTATCATTCCAATGATACGTAATACAGCTGAACTAAGTGAATCTGATCATAACTGTTGCTCTTGTAGGGGGTGGCCTGTGGGGTGGCACGTGCGCCCAGTCAGTTATGCCTCTGACTGTTTATGAGCAGTTCGAACGCTCCCACGCCCCTAGGCTCTAGACACTGGACTTAGGTACAAGGCGGCGGTACAGAGAAGACTCGAGTAGACAGGTGGTTGGATGTAAACAAAAACCAAGATTTTATTGAAGAGGAAAATAATTGATACAATCTTATGGAAAATTACTAGTGTACACTTCTACAGGCAAAGATACAAAAGAATAACTGTACTTATACAGGGAATGGGGAACACACGGCACATCGAGGGAAAACAACTATCTTAACAATCCCCTTATCTTTATCCCACCCCCTATACCTAACTAGGTTAAGCTATGAGGGATCAGAACTTCATGCTCAACAATCAAAAGGGTTCGTTGGACTCAAAACAGCGGCGGGGTTCGGGGATCGCTCTTGGTGCTCTCTGGAGCCTGCCGTCATCACGTGGTCTCTGGGCGATGCAAGGGCGTTGTCCAGGTTCGAGTACCCGAAAGTTAAAGTCTCTGATTGGGTACTTCACCTTGCAGGGATGATCCTTCGTCGCCAGCCGACAGTTTGAGTTGGAGTGCAGATATTCGCAGGTCGGCCGAGGCTGAAGGCCCGATAATTTGAAACCTACCCTCAGTCCATCTCCTCAGTTCGTCTCCTCAGGTGGTCTTCCCTCCTCCCCTCGTCGCGTCCCGCATCGCCTGGCCTGAATTGTCCGTGTCCGCCCGATGCAGTGCCGGGGTGATGGAGTGGCAAAAGGCACGGGCAAAGGCCAGGGGGTAAGCGCGGGATGGGGAAAGAGCGGCAGCCACGAGGGCGGGCAGAGGGAGAAGAGAAGAGCGCGATTGCTACCCGGGGGCCTTCAATTATACTCTTTTCGAAAAACCCTTATCTGCACGCCAAATCAGGTTAGTTCTTTGTCTTAATCTTGGCGGGCTATTTTAAATAATGGTAACAATCCATACTAACTGTTTTTAGATGGCCGGTAATCGCATCTACCGGCCCGATAATTGACTTGTATTGTCGTGAGTGTTCCTTGATGGGCCTGTCCAGCCTCGATGGCTCTCTTAATCTGTTTCCGATTATACATGTAGACAGCTTGATGGCCTTAACTATAGGCCTAAACTGAATTTAGATTCATCTCCAATTCGGTCTAATGCATAATTCAGAGTCCTGTCTGGTTTCAAAATACAAAGGCCCAGTAATTCCGGTCCCAACGCGTGAGTACGGACGGGGTACTCACGCGTGGGCCCGTTGGAAGTGCCGGATTTCAGCATGCACAGCGCATGCGCGGGAAACTGACATTTCCTCCAAGGGGTTCAGAGGTCCAACGCGTGCGCGCAGGACTCTGCGCGCACGCGTTGAACTTCCTTCTTTTTGACAGGTTTGCCCGTGTGTAAGGGCCTCAACTTTTTAGAAATGAAAAAAGGAGACGTAAGGACTTGATTCTTTAAGGTAAGTGGTCTATTATTTAAAATTATAACATTTTTTCCACAGCTTTATTGTTTTTAAGGGCTTTACAGTAAAGTAAGTTTATTTTTAGACCCGATTTCTTAAAAAATTATTTTTTTCAAAAATTTGATTAATTGTTTAAAATAGTTTTTTTAAAGTTATTTATAGTTCATTTAATTAGTGGGATGTTTTTTAAAATGTTATTTAAAGTTTAAGTAGTGTTTTGGGCGCCCGTAGTTTTCATGAGTTTGACAGTTCTTACTATCAAACTCATGAATGAAGTTTTCCCTCCCCTGATTGGCTGCCCAGTGCTCACCTGATCCCAGCCGGCACATCGAACTAACTACGCCACTGGATCAGGCAAGCACAGCGCGCCGACAGCTGAACCGGGCCAGTGACAGGAATTCCAAGCAGGCCCAGGCTTCAGCTGTCGGCACGCCGGGTAAGTGCACATCGGGGGCTTGCACGCGCGGCAAGCCCCCGAACCTAATTTCTGGGCCATTGTCTCTCTTCACAGAAAACTGCAGCTTGGGTTTCGATCCACAAGCTGTCTGCGTTGCAGAGTCCATTTTTAAATCCCACAGGCTTTCTGCCACGAGGCACGGACGCCATCTTGGGTACCCTTTCAGATATAAAATGTCCACTCGGTCCTGTTTATTAATAGCAGCCTTCGGGGAAATGCAGACATTTTGCAAATCTTACACTCCCCCCTGTGATACTAAAACTTGCTTGAAGTATCATACTTTTAAGGTGAGCAAAATTTTTCTGACCCTCCATAGTCAACCTTCCCCTGTAATTACCTATCTAATATACCCACGCCACATGCACTTCCCACTCCGCGAAAATTTAGTGTACATCAGCATACAGAGAGTAAAATTACAGATTTTACACACACATCCAAGCATGGAGGGGGTCCAACACCCCTGCAGCACTTGGTACACACATCTTTGTTAAACCACGTCACAAAAAAAAACAAAAGAAAAAAAAAACCTTTATTAAAAATAACAAACACAAAGAAACAACGATCCTTTACTTATAATACAGGGAAAAGACTTAAACCGGCGTATCTCCCTCCACCTTTACATAGTGTTCCTTCCAAATTCTCTGGTTTCAGAATTCTGACCACCAACCTTTTCCCTTACACTGGATACAAACTAAATACAACACTATCCCTAACTGACAAACCACGAGAATGTGGGAAGCCAGTCTGATCCACGCAGGGACCTCTATATTACTGAAAATGTTCCACCAGGATGGAGTCACAATATCCAATATCTTAGTCCCTATCTCTACTGTTTTCTGTTCGAGAGTGTAAAAATGTTTCTGCGAAACTATAACGGCTTTGAGTATTTTGGTAAGGTGTTCAGGGAGAGAGGGAATTTCATAGCCAAAGTGTGCTACGTACTTCTGCAAATCCGTAAAATTCTCCTTCACAGTGAGGTGAACAGTGGAGGGTTCAGGAATGGGGACAATTCGCTCCTGGGCCACTTGAACTTCTGCCTCGGGTTTAAAACAGAAACTGCTGTCACTAACCGGACACCAACTATGCTGTCCATGCTGGTAGTGGGACGCGCCGGTGGTGACACAATATGTCCCACCTCCTATATATGCTACCTGTGGGGGAACATGGCCTTGTGCCATTGCCTCCATGGTACAATTTATAGGCTTCGCGTCAGCAGCTCTGAACCCACACTGCGGTTTTGAATAGGCATTCAAGTGCTGGGGACACAGGATTATGTGTGCTCCCCGGCTCCGGCACCCTGAGAGGTCAGTACCTGTCATAGCGTGCTCCCACTTTATGACGTAAGGCGGGACCGCTGTGAAACGAATGTGTGCACCCCCTTGAATGACTCCAATGTTCTCAACCCTGTATACCGGCGTGGGTCGGGCTGTCCTACCCATGACCGGCATCCTAACTACTACTCCCATGATTGTGTGGTTGGACCGCCCACAATCCATGGGGACTGGATAGGCTTCGGAGGCTAGCCGGAGTTGGCACGGGCTCAATGCATTCTCAAAAGGGTGGAGGGCTGCGAGGTGCTTGTTGCTAATCTAGGAGGGGACCAAACCCTGTTTTAAATCCTCCAGATTACTGCGGCCCTCGCCCAGTAACCACGCCCCATATAACACGCACACCTCATTCTGCGTAGCCTGGTCAGAAGCATTTCTGTCCTCCCTTGTGAGAGCATTTACTGTCTTTGCGTGCTTTTCCAACTCGGCTATGATCTCCTTTAAATGGACCGTCATGGCCTGGTCCTCATGCAACTCTGAGCCCACTACCTTGTTCTCATCCAGTAATATCCTCTTTAACTGTGTTTTTAAACCGTTTATCTGGGTCTGCAGCTCTATGTCATCCAAGCTGTTGATGACAGAGGACCCAGTATTAAACGCAGTAAAAACATCATTCCATACACCCCTTCTTTGCCTCCCTGCATTACCCAAATACTGTCGGTGTGTGGTGTAGAGTTCGGTCTTGTCCACGTGGGCAAAATCGAACTCGTAAAACCTCTTGAACATGTCCTTTAATAGGGCCTGGTATAACTGCTCTGTTTCTTTGGGGCACCACTCCGGTAAATGTACCTCCGTGAGATTTAAAATCACGGAGGCTACCGCGTAGTGTACCCCCTGGTACAGCATCTGATCGGTGGGGACTAGTACCAACCCGTTCCCTGGTCCCTTGGTGGTGGTGGGGCAATCTTCCCTGGATAACCTCGCCGCCTGCGCCGTAGGCGGGGCACAAGCTCCGTGGCATTGACTGGGATTTGGGTATATGGGACCGCACACACCTTCAGGCTGGTATCCCACCTCATCCCATCCCCGGCGTCTTGCCACTGCCGGTGGAAAACAATGGATATGCCTGCGGGGCAGACCTTCTCTGACCCCCACATACAGATATAAATCCCTTGCTCCGGCTCCCGCCACTTGTCCCAACACACGCTTAGTCCTCCATGAGTCCCGGTAATCGTCCGATGGGTGTTGTTTCCCAACCATTCCCACTCGACTTTGGGGTTCCTCATGTCCTTGCTCAACTTCCTGAGCCACCACCACCTATCCAGTGGAACATGTCCTTTACACGTTAAACATATTCGCTTTCCAATGGTGACGCTGACCCTCGTGGTAACGACTCCTACCCTGGGGCACAGGAGGGAGGCCTCCCCGTACATGAATCCGGTTTGGCTGGAGTACTGAGACGAATTGGACCCCAGCCATCCTGGCCACCTTCCCTCGTGGAAGTAGACGGCGGTCTCCTCCGCATCCCGTTCGCTGCTCCCATCGATCGCTAGGGGTGCCTTGTCTCCCGAACACCCGTAGATGTGGGAGTCTTGGACGTCGCCCCTCCTCGCCACACCCATCCTGATCAGGGCGAATAGGATCACGATCCATTCCATTCTGAAAATCTTCCTGCAAAAAGATGAAAAAAACATGCAGCCAGGTCCCTAAGAGATTCTCTGGCTTGGTGAAGCATGGTCGGGTCCCGCGACCTCGACCCAAAGATACACTCTTAACAGACTACTTAACTTAAAACTACCCATCACCTTATTTAACTTAAATTCTAAACACCCAAACTTAAGCTAAATAATTACACTTCACTTAAACTTAGCTTAAACTAAAACTATATACATCCGCCGCCCGTCTCCGGGCAGCCAGGCTAATCCCTGGTCGGACTGCGGCTCGCTGCTACCCCCGGCGTGACCGCACCGTCCTTCACTGTTGGTCCCTCGCAGCCCGTGGCTGCTGGCTGAGGACCTGTGTCCTTGGACCTCTCCCTGACTCGAGGGGCGGCCCTTGGTAACTGGAGGGCTGGTGACCATGGCTTTCTCAGCTGGGGCGTCCGTGGGGACCTTCTAGGGGCTTTGATGGGTGGGGCTTTCTTGGCCAATGGGCCTTTTACCCAAACCACTGCTCCCCCAGGCTTGACCCCTCCCGAACCTGGGCTGGGGGCAGGTAACTTTTCGCAGCCTGCTGCTGCGAGCTGAGAGTCTCCGCCCCCAGGTCCTATGGCTGGATCCGGGGCGGGGTTTTTGACCTCAGGTCACTCCCTCCCTACACCTGGGTTAGGGGCGGGGTTTTCACCCTCAGGTCCGTCCCCCTCATCTGGATCCCAGAAGAGTGGGGGAGTGTCCCAATCGATGGGCGGGATGGCCCCTCCCTTCAAGCAAGCCACAGCACCTGCCGGCGCGGTCTGTGGACTCGCTCCTGCTGCAGGCTGAGGATCTTTATCCTCAGACCTTTCCCCAACAGGCTGCTTTCCCCTTTCAGGTGTAAACAGCTTTCACTGGTTGATATGGAACCATTTTGTATGCCGGGGCATCTTCACGGCGTATACCATGGGGCTGGCTTTATCTACAATACTGTAGGGTCCCATGTACAATGGTTCCAAACTACCTACTCGGGTATAATTTCTAACCATAACCTGATCTCCTACCTCCCACTCATGGTGCTTTCTCGGTTCGAGCAGCAATCAGTTACTCCGATGCTGCCTTCCCATGTTCCCAGCCGTCTGCTCATGGACCTGCTTCAGGTGCTCAGAAAGTTTACGGGCGAACCTGTCCCGGTTTACCTCTCTGAGCTGACCTTCCATGAGCACCGGGACTAGTACATGGGTGGGGGTCTGCATAACCCTGCCGGTCATTAGCTCGTATGGGGAGTAACCCGTGCTTTTTGACTGGCCCGGATCCCCATCAAAACCAACGGTAGGACTTCGGCCCATTTACGGGGCGAGTCCACCATTTCCATTCTTAACCTTTCTTTCAGGGTCCGATTCATGCGTTCTACAATCCCCGACGACTGGGGGTTGTGGGCCACGTGCCATTTCCCTTTGATGCCTAGCAGCATCAGGGTGTTCTGCATCACCTGTCCGATGAAGTGACTCCCTTCGTCGGACTCCACATACTGTGGTAGTCCCCACCTCGAGAACACTTCCTGGACTAGGATCTTGGCAGTACCTAGAGCTGTGGCAGTTCTATAGGGAAAAGCCTCCACCCACTTGGTAAAAACGTCCACCAGGACTAGGCAGTACTTATAGCCTCCCTGGGCGGTGGGCAGGGGCCCGATGTAGTCGACTTGTATCGACTGACATGGTCCCTCTACCCTCCTGACGTGTCCCATAGGGACCTTCCTTTTGTGGGGGTCAGGGTTGTTCGCAGCGCACACAAGACAGCCTGCACAGAACTCGCGGACATCGTCCCTGAGTCCCGGCCACCATCCCACCTGTTCCACCCGTTGCCAGGTGATCTCAGGCCCGGGGTGTCCCGCTCCTGGAACCTCGTGGGCCAGTTGAAGGAATTCCCTCCAGTGCTGCTGCGGCACAACCCACTGTTCCCCCCGGAACAGCATACCCTCTTTAACGGAGAGAGTTGCTGTGCCGCACGGACCTTCTATTCCCTTTCCCTCAGCGACTGCGCTGAGGACTGCTTTTAGGACGGGGTCTTGGGCTTGGACTGTCTTAAGGTCCGGGGCTAAAGCTATTCCTACACTCCCTTGGGTCCCGTCCCTACCTCTGACCGCTGCAATGGGTCTGGACCCAAGTGGGTCCCAGAAAGTGCCTGCGCGGGCACCCTCCTTGGCGAGCAAGACAGCCTGCTGGTTGCCCTGGCTGCGGGGTTCTGTAGAGGAATGGGCCTTCACTTTGTGAATGAAAACCTCCCCTTCCTCCCCCACTGCTGCCAGGATCTTTTCCAGGAGGGACTTTACTGTGAGGGGTCTCCCGTCAGCGGAGGTGTATCCGCGGCGGGACCAGATGGCTAGGTACTCCGTACACGAATTGCATGTAAACATGCTGTCCGAGCAAATCGTGTAGGGGTGGGGAAGATTTCGGGGTGTGTAACGACGTACACCACCGCGGACAGTTCAGCCTGCTGGGCGCTCATGGTGCTGGGGAGCTTAATCGCCAGGGCAATGTTTGCCACTGGGTCGTAAACTCCACACCCCGTGAGACGCTCGCCAGCAGATACCATGCTGGAACCGTCTACATAGATCTCGCGGCCTGTGGGATGTATCCCGGCCCGTAAACCTATGTTTACTTCCCAAACCCCTTCAATGGAACACCGGTGGGCTGTTCCAGGATATACCAGGTTGGCTGCGAGCTTTGGCTCACAGAGACCCTTCACCTTCAGATCCATCTGTGAGAGGAGCAAGGTCCAGCGAGCAATGCAGGCACTGCTCACTGTTCCATCCTTGATCCTCCCATCCAGGAGCATCTGGGTGGGTGTGTGATGGGTGAGGAGGGTGATGGGAGAGGTGCCTGTGAAGATCAATGATCTTTTCACAGCCCAATGTGTGGCCAAAAGATGCCGCTCACAATTGGAATAGCTCCTTTCCACATCGATGAGTATCCTGGAGGAGTAGACCACCGGCCATGCCGCTCTTGGAGCAGCACAGCACTGAGGCTGTCCCCACTGGCTGCTACCTCCAGGAAAAACTCTTTCCCCCCATCCATGGCCCCTAAAGCTGGCGCGGTCTGCAAGTCCTTCTAGAGCCTGACAAATGCTGCCCGACAACCCTCATCCCAAAGCCACTCCACTCCCTTGTGTAGGAGTCGGAGCAGAGGGGCTGCGGTGGCTGCATAGTCCTCAGTGAAGTCTCTACAGTACCCGGTTAGCCCTAGGAACGACCTCACACCTGTCACTGTGTTAGGGACCGGTAGTTCTTGTACCGCCTCCCTCCTAGCCTTATCTATGGCCCTTTCTCCGGCGCCCACGGTCAGGCCGAGGAATTTCACCTCCTGCTGGCCGATCTGCGCCTTCTTGGGATTTACCTTGAAACCCTTCTGTCCTAACAGCTCCAGCAGTTCGGCCAATAGTGGGCCATGCTCCTCTTTCGAATCAGTGAACAGGAGCAGGTCATCCACATATTGAACCAATTGTCTGGCCTGGCTAAAATCCTTCAAACTATCGGCCATGCACTGATGGAAAATGCTGGGGCTGTTGTGGAAGCCCTGTGGCAAACAGTTCCACGTGTACTGTTGCCCTTTAAATGTAAAGGCAAACTTGTACTGATCCTCCCTCCTTACAGGGATAGACCAAAACCCATTTGAAATATCCAGCACCGTGAAAGTGGTCGCGGATGCTGGAATACTCCCAATGAGGTCGGCAACTGCTGCTACTGTGGGTGCGCAGGCTGGGATGTTGCTATTGAGCACCCGATAGTCCACCGTGGCCCTCCAGGAATTGTCCGGCTTTCTGACTGGCCATAACGGAGAATTCACGTGGGTTGCTATCGGTCTCAGAACTCCCTGCTGCACTAACGAGGACATGGCTGCTTTCATGTCTGGCTCTGCTTCCCTGGGGAAGTTATACTGTTTCTGTGGTTGGGCCATGGGATCCCCGTCTACGCTGACCTCAAACCCTGTGACCCTCCCGCAGTCGTGTTTGTGAGTGGCAAATATGGCCAGGTGGGCCTGCACAAATGCCTGGAACTCTGGTGGGGTGTTGCTGACCATGAGCCCGAGGTTATAATCCTCTTTGGGCTTCATGGTGCAGAGGGTCCCCTTCCCTTCCTTTCCCGGGATTACTACTACCTCTCCGTTCTTTACTCTACCTGCCCCCCAAAGGCATTGATTCCTCAAATCCACTAGGATCCCATGGCCCACAATAAAGTCAGCCCCCAGGACACCTTTTCCACCCTCCACGTCCCATTTCATCAGGACACACGTCCACTTGGAGCGGAGCGGTCCTATCCGAATGGCGAACGGGATGGAAAGTGAGCCAGCCTGTTCCCTACCCGTGAACCCCGATAGACTGCATGGGACCCCGCTGGAGAGAGGTGAGGCGATGGGGTTAGCTGAGTAGACCACGGTGCATGATGCCCCCGTGTCTAACAGATAAATCCTCATCACCTTCTCCACCTCCATCTCTATCTCCAAAAGGGGTCTTTTCCACTCATCATATCGGAGTGAACACAGATAAACAGGCTGCGCTGGCTCTAGTCACGGCTGTGGGTTGGATGGGGCTGACGGGGTGAGAGCACCGGAGGCGGCTGCTACTCTCCCCTGGCCAGTCAGTAAGGACCTCATAGCGTCCAAAAGTTACTCAACCTCTGCGGCAGGGGTCCCAACCTCTGCGGCAGGGGTCCCAACCTCTGCGGCAGGAGTCCCTACCTCTGCGGCACGGGTCCCTACCTCTGCGGCAGGAGTCCCTACCTCTGCGGCACGGGTCCCTACCTCTGCGGCACGGGTCCCTACCTCTGCGGCACGGGTCCCTACCCCTGCCTTTTGGGCTGGGGCTGTGGGCTGCTTTCCCTTGTTATCCTTCCAAGGGTTTTTGCACTCCTTCCGCCAGTGACCATCCTTCCCATGCCCGTAACAATTGGTCTTTGCGTGGGGAGGGTGATTCCCTTCCTGATGCCATTCCTTTCTACTCTGCACTCCTGGTTTTACCTCATGCACCTTCCCCTTGGGTGGGTTTGCATCGGTTGCCCTGCCGTTTTTGTAGGCTAGGGTTAGCTGCCTAATTACCGTGAGTTCTGTGGTCTGGGGATCTTTGGGGTCGAACCAGGCTTCTGCCTTGGCCCGGACCTGTGGCAAGCTGTTCGCCACCAGACAATGGAGTCAATGCGTGAGGGAATCCCCGTTCAGGAACGCCCGGCCCGGCGTCCCCGGGCAAGCCTTCCGGTACACCGGCCACAGCCGGTCCGCAAAAGCCTGCGGGGTTTCCCCAGAAAGCTGGATCGTCTTCTCCATGTGGGAGAAGGGACTTCCCTCATCCATCCCCATGGCCTCTAGAACTGCATCTCTAAGCTCCTCGTACCCGCTCTGCCCCCTTTTACACTAGTCAGAGAGGGATTGGAGGAGATTACTCTCCAGGGAGAATAGCAGCATTTTGGTCTTCTCAGCGTCTTCGCAGTCATTGACACTGGCGGTCTGCTCTATTTCCCTGAAGTGGATCGAGGGGTCTCCCTTTGCGGAAAGCTTCGGGATATGGTTGACCATAACCCTGAGCTGTTGGGTGTTAAAGGGTAACACGAACTGGTTTTGGAGGGGTCCCTCAATGTCGCCATTGGCGGGTGGGCTGAAACTCCGATGCCGCACTGGGCACATCGGTCCCGGCTCCGGCCTCTCGGGCGGGGTTTGCTCTACCTCCGCCTCCACCTCTGGCTCCACTTCGGGTTCCACCCACCTTGCTACCAAACCTCGCTGAAACTTTGCGCTACGGGTGGTGGCCGTGAGGTCTCCTTTCTCTCAACCGGGTCATCCCTGGGCACCACAGGTGACGTTGGAACTGTCCTCCCCTCGTTCTCCATAAAATCTGCCTGGCCTGCCTTTAGGCTTATGAGGCATACCATGCCTTTTGCCTTCCGGAGGGCCCAGCTCAGATTTTCTATCCTCTCTCTACAGGGGCCGTGGTCTGCCTCCTCAAACCCCTGTTTGCTTGCTAGCTTGTAAGTGGCTTTTACCTCCTGCACTCTCTCTTCCTGTTCCCTAATCTGCTTTGCCAAGCGGGCGTTTTTCTCCCGCAGCCTTAACTCATTTCCCTTGGCCTTGGTACCATAGGTATTCCAACTGGGCCTTGTGTTCTCCCACTAAATGCACTCTTTCTTGGTTCAAAGCCTGTAGAGCTACCAATAACTTCTCCCCTGCGAGAGCCTTATCCTGGATCTCCAGGGCTGACTCCCTTAACTTGACTGCCTGTGCTGCAACGAGCCCGTCCAAGAGCTGGACCTGATTTTTAAAGCACATCAGCCAAACTGCCTTCTCTAAGGACTTCTTGTGTTCCTTTCCCTCTGTCCACTTAGCTGCTGCATCTATCGGATGCCCAGCCCTTAACAGAGTGGTGATCCACTTCTTAGTGATATTCACCTTGCTAAACACATAATCAGAAATCCTTTCCTCCATCATGGTCCGCTCGTCCGAACCAGTCTACTGCATCGCAACCTTGTTGCCAGTGTCCTGTCACGGTCGCCATTTCTGTAGGGGTGGTCTGTGGGGTGGCGCGTGCGCCCAGTCAGTTATGCCTCTGACTGTTTATGAGCGGTTCGAATCACTCCCACGCCCCTGGGTTCTAGACACCGGACTTAGGGACAAGGCAGCAGTACAGAGAAGACTCGAGTAGACAGGTGGTTGGATGTAAACAAAAACCAAGATTTTATTGAAGAGGAAAAAAATTGATACAATCTTATGGAAAATTACTAGTGTACACTTCTACAGGCAAAGATACAAAAGAATAACTACTTATACAGGGAACGGGGAACACACAGCACATCGAGGGAAAACAACTATCTTAACAATCTCCTTATCTTTATCCCACCCCCTATACCTAACTAGGGTAAGCTATGAGGGGTCAGAACTTCATGCTCACCAATCAAAAGGGTTTGTTGGACTCAAAACAGTGGCGGGGTTCGGGGTTCGCTCTTGGTGCTCTCTGGAGCCTGCCATCACCACGTGGTCTCTGGGCACTGCAAGGGCGTTGTCCAGGTTCGAGTACCCCAAAGTTAAAGTCTCTGTTTGGGTACTTTACCTTGCAGGGATGATCCTTCGTCGCCAGCCGACAGTTTGAGTTGGTGTGCAGATATTCGCAAGTCGGCCGAGGCTGAAGGCCCGATAATTTGCAGCCTACCCTCAGTCTGTCTCCTCAGTTCATCTCCTCAGGTGGTTTTCCTCAGTTGGTCTTCCCTCCTCCCCTCGTCGCGTCCCCGCCTCGCCTGGGCCTGATTTTCCGTGTCCGCCCGATGCAGTGCCGGGGCGATGCATTGGCAAAAGGCACGGGCAAAGGCCAGGGGGGAAGCATGGGACGGGGAAGAGTGGCAGCCACGAGGGCGGGCAGAGGGAGAAGAGAAGAGCGCGATTACTACCCAGGGGCCTTCAATTATACTCTTTTCGAAAACCCTTATCTGCGCACCAAATCAGGTTAGTTCTTTGTCTTAATCTTGGCGGGCTATTTTAAATAATGGTAGCAATCCATACTAACTGTTTTTAGATGGCCGTAATCGCATCTAGCGGCCCGATAATTGACTTGTATTGTCATGAATGATCCTTGATGGCCTGTCCAGCCTTGATGGTTCTCTTAATCTGTTTCCGATTATATATGTAGACTGCTTGATGGCCTTAACTAGAGGCCTAAACTGAATTTAGGTTCATCTCCAATTTGGTCTAATGCATAATTCAGAGTCCTGTCTGGTTTCAAAATACAAAGTCTCTCTTCACAGGAAACTGCAGCTTGGGTTTCGATCCACAAGCTGTCTGCGTTGCAGAGTCGATTTAAATCCCACAGGCTTTCTGCCACAAGGCACGGATGCCAGCTTGAGTACCCTTTTTGATTTAAAATGTCCACTCAGGGTCCCGTTTATTAATAACAGCCTTCGGGGAAATGCAGAAATTTTGCAAATCTTACACTCTGTACATTCACCCTGCTGTGAAATAAAACAGTTTATTGATTTTTATCAATACTTGCCTCAACTAGTGGGAGCTTGGACTGCCTTCGTAGAGAGTGAAGCAGTATGTGTGTAAGACACGATTATTCAGCAAATCACAACGGGATGCTTTTGCTTCCTCCTTGGGTTACGCTATTGTACAAGTAGATATTCAGTAGTGTCAATCCCTATAACTGTAAGGAACTCCAACTAGTTACACGAGTGACTGATGCCACCAAATTCAAAAAGGAATCTTGGGCTGAACAATAGCCCCAAAACAGTATGGCCTCCTTAATAACAACAGAAAATGCTGGAAAAACTCAGCAGGCCAGGCAGCATCTGTGGAAAGAGAAATGGAGTTAACGTTTCAGGTCGAAGACCCTTCGTCAGAACTGGAAAAAAAGCAGGAAAAGGGATAGATTTTAAAGCAAGTGGGGGCTAGGAAAAGGGGAGGGGATGAAAGAACAACAGGGAAGGTAAGTGATAGGATAGAAAGCAGGAGAGATTAAGAGACATTGAGAGACATTAAGAGATATTCAAGGAATAAAGGATGGCTGTAGAGGAAGTGTGAATGGCCCTGGCAGAATGAAGTACAGCTGCCACGTGGGAGGGAAAGAAAAAAGCCCAGACGAAAGTGTGGATTAAAAAAAAAATAAAAAAAAAAAAATATATATATACATACACTAGCTGGAGTGCCCGGCGGTGCCGAGGCTTTTTCGAGGGCATGTTGTTGTTGGAAGAGAGCGACTGGGGGGGGGGGGGGAAGAGAGAGAGAGCAACTGGGGGGGAAGAGAGAGCGCGACTGGGGGAGAAGAGGGGGGGAGGGGAGGGGGGAGGGGGTGAGGTGGGGGGAGGGAGGGGGGAGGGTGGAAGGGG